>NC_091147.1:2489468-3111836 GCF_041381155.1 Argopecten irradians
GACATTTTCTAGCCTTGAGTTTCAATCCAAAATTCAAAAGTCTGTCATTTCCTGAACAATCTAATGACAATACTACTCTAAGCCGGATAAAAAACTTTTTCGATCAGCCATTCAAATGTTGAGGCGTTGGTGTCAAAAGACATTTACTGAAACACTCGCACAACTCAGTGTGTGTAGATAGAAAATGCTGTTTTGGTTTGTTCTTCTAGCTTTACCTCCATTTGCCAGTACCCAGAGTATAAATCTTAGGTCGAAAAATAAGAAATCTTGCTGGCTTATCTAAAGTTTCATCTATTCTCGATAACTGATAGTCATTGGTAATACTCACCGAGTTAGTTGTCGGTAGTCAACACTAAACTTGATTGTACCATATGTCTTTTTCACAAGTATATTTCCCGAGCTCCATGCACTTTTTGATTTTTGTATTACCCCTAGCTAAAGCATGTCTATCAAATTCTGATCCAAGGTTTTCCGGGACCCTTCTCCACGGATGCTTGGGACGAGCATCCCCTGTACAAATGCGATGTTTAATAACATCCGTACGTCCAAGATCCTAGTCTGTGACTACAAATACTTTTTCGGTCCTCATCAATAAGTTTAACAGATCCTGTTGCTGTTTTTCAGTTATATTAGTTTAAGAAGCTAAGAACAAATTATTCAGATGCTTCCTCATATAAGTTTCCCTGCTGTTATTTCCGATTGCTGACTATTGCCTACCGTCTGTATGGCGCAAACTTGACCAATAGATGTGCCAGGATATATGTTCTGTTTCTCTCCTCTGAGATTCATCATACGCACAGGTAGAACGAATAATCATACCCTGCCTCCACTCCGGTTCCCGGCAGCGTATGAATTCCACCCCATTGCCACTAGTGTTGCAAGCCCCGCTGTGATCCACACGCGCACTTTGAGACTGATAAAAATATATTTTTCGGGTAATGTCCTTATGTAACTGTATTGTTCTGACAACTATGATCAATATTCAATTCACAAACCTTTCGATTATAATGTTTCATCAACTATTTGTAGAAAAATTCAAGGCAAACACAGCACATGTATAATTCTGTTCAAATACGCCGCCATGTTTGATTAACCGGAAACTGTGACGAAATGAAACACTCAACAGGTAAAATATGTTTAAAAGTTTTAAAAAGCCAACAAACTAAGAATAAACATGTTGGAACTGATAAATGTAAGTATTTTTTTTAGAATTTAGCGAAAAAGGAATTTTTAAAGTTCATGTTAAAAACTTTGTGACATTATATTTCTTTCGTAGTGAAAATTTGTAGGTCATTCTATATATGTTACTAGTTACCATATTTGGAGCGCGAGACTTTCTAACGAGAAGCATCATGGCGGCCAAGTGAGCCGTGTCGGGGATGTGAGCCATTCAAAAGTGCTTTAAAACATAATTTAGACATGTAGGTAGGTAAATAAATAATCATTTTATATCTAAAATGTTTGATATTGTTGAATTTAATTACAAAATTACAGGACACATGTGAAATGCAACATGTTCACCGCTGGATGTTTTGCAACAATATGGTCAATGGGACGGAATCGTAGCTCTGACGACGACCACCTGTCAGAAATCTTCCGTCCGTACTTCAGAGCTACGTCATCGCAGCTAACGCACAGGTACACTAGGCATGGTCGGAACTAGTGACTAAAGATGTTTTCACCGTAAAACTTTAAACTCAAACACAATTCATTGCAGCCTAATACTGAGCGGCGATTTTAATACCATCCAATACTAAACGACATTTCTGAAAGCCATGCCTCTCATTCATAACATCAAGCCCCAATATGCCATTTGTTGGCGGAGAAAAGTCGTAGTACTAGGTGAAAAAGCCATCGACCAGCGGTCAGTATCTGGCAATTGCACCAGATGTGATTCCAACTCACGACCCAGTGATTGGGTGCCTGTGGTAATATGTCAGCCACAAACAGTTGTCCCTATGTCTACCCAAGAGGTTACTATGTACATACCAGCTTCACGAGCTGGTGCCGAGGCACCAGTTGAAGCTTTAGACAGCCTTTTTCTAAGTCTTACTGCTACTCCCTGATCTGGTGGTCTGTCAGCAATGACGGCACGTATGAAATAACGTCCATCTTTATGTTGTTTCTTACAATATTCTCACACTATGCTGCTTCATAGATGTAATCGGCCCCTAAGCATCTTGATCTCCTATTTTCTGTGTATCCTCACTAAAACGTTTAATCCAAACCCAAACTCAGGATTCTTAGTTTCATGACTGGCTGTAGTCATGATGTCGTCATGTCATGAGTCATTGTGTCAGAGATAGTCATCCTCCAAATGTTGGTCGTATGTAATAATTCAATTTTGCTTGTTACGAGCATTTTCATTGGCTTAAAAATTTACTTTATCAGCCCATAAAGGGAAAAATGGCGTCGCCGTTTGTAACGTCGTTTCTAATTGGCTGAGATGACGGCGTAATAATTTCATAAACAAAAGAATCCCCAAAATGAATTTTAAATGTTGAAGAGATTATCTTCAGTAAATTGAATTATAAGGATTAATTTTAATAGATTTTTAGCTCACCTGGCCCGAAGGGCCGGTGAGCGTATGTCTTGGTGCGGCGTCCGTCGTCTGTCCGTCCGTCCGTCAACATTTCCTTTAAATCGCTACTCGTCATAGGGTTCTGCATGGATTGTAACCAAATTTGGCCACAAACATCCTTGGGGGAAGGGGGACAGAACTGGTATAAATTTTGGCTCTGACCCCCCGGGGGCAGGAGGGGCGAGGCCCAATACGGAAAATTAAGGTAAATCCTATAAAACGCTACTTGTCCTAGAGTTCTGCATGGATTGTAACCAAATTTGGCCACAAACATCCTTAGTGGAAGGGGAACAGAACTTGTATAAATTTTGGCTCTGACCCCCCGGGGGCAGGAGGGGCGGGGCCCAATAGGTGAAATAGAGGTAAATCCTATAAAACGCTACTTGTCCTAGAGTTCTGCATGGATTGTAACCAAATTTGGCCACAAACATCCTTGGCGAAAGGGGAACAGAACTTGTATAAAATTTTGGCTCTGACCCCCCGGGGGCAGGAGGGGCGGGGCCCAATAGGGGAAATAGAGGTAATCTTATAAATTACTACTTGTCCTAGAGTTCTGCATGGGTTGTAACCAAATTTGACCAGAAACATCCTTGGGGGAAAGAGAACAGAAAATTGTATAAGTTTTGGCTCTGACCCCCTGGGGACAGGAGGGGCGGGGCCCAATAGTGGAAATAGAGGTAAATCCTGTAAATCGCTAATAGTCATATAGTTCTGCTTGGATTTTAACCAAATTTGGCCCAGAAACATCCTTGGGGTTAACAGAATTTGTATAAATTTTGGCTTTCACCCCCTGGAGCAGAAAGAGTGGGGCCTAACAGGGGAATTCAGAAAAGAAACAATGAACTTGAAAATGAAACTTCAGAACATTCCTAGGTATTACAAACCAGGTGAGCAATACAGGCCCTCTGGGCCTCTTGTTTATGTTATGGATCTCCATAAAATATCCTATTGCCAATATTACAATATTGTTGTAAAAATTTAGTAACGAATGTATGAATATTTTGAGGTGTTAGCGTAAGTTACCGGAACGCTTACTCTGTATACTAAAAATATGTACATTAATACCCTTCGAAAAAAATCTCGGTCACCATTTACACGGATGTTACACTTAGAAAATTGGTATAGTCTTTTAGCAACTAATGCTTGGTGTTGAAGTGAATAGTTTGATTTATTATATATACGTCCTCTTAGCAACCAGTCATGTACGGCCTCCCATGTATGTGATGAGAGGTTTGTGGTAGTCATGTACGGCCTCCCATGTATGTGATGAGAGGTTTGTGGTAGTCATGTACGGCCTCCCATGTATGTGATGAGAGGTTTGTGGTAGTCATGTACGGCCTCCCATGTATGTGATGAGAGGTTTGTGGTAGTCATGTACGGCCTCCCATGTATGTGATGAGAGGTTTGTGGTAGTCATGTACGGCCTCCCATGTATGTGATGAGAGGTTTGTGGTAGTCATGTACGGCCTCCCATGTATGTGATGAGAGGTTTGTGGTAGTCATGTACGGCCTCCCATGTATGTGATGAGAGGTTTGTGGTAGTCATGTACGGCCTCCCATGTATGTGATGAGAGGTTTGTGGTAGTCATGTACGGCCTCCCATGTATGTGATGAGAGGTTTGTGGTAGTCATGTACGGCCTCCCATGTATGTGATGAGAGGTTTGTGGTAGTCATGTACGGCCTCCCATGTATGTGATGAGAGGTTTGTGGTAGTCATGTACGGCCTCCCATGTATGTGATGAGAGGTTTGTGGTAGTCATGTACGGCCTCCCATGTATGTGATGAGAGGTTTGTGGTAGTCATGTACGGCCTCCCATGTATGTGATGAGAGGTTTGTGGTAGTCATGTACGGCCTCCCATGTATGTGATGAGAGGTTTGTGGTAGTCATGTACGGCCTCCCATGTATGTGATGAGAGGTTTGTGGTAGTCATGTACGGCCTCCCATGTATGTGATGAGAGGTTTGTGGTAGTCATGTACGGCCTCCCATGTATGTGATGAGAGGTTTGTGGTAGTCATGTACGGCCTCCCATGTATGTGATGAGAGGTTTGTGGTAGTCATGTACGGCCTCCCATGTATGTGATGAGAGGTTTGTGGTAGTCATGTACGGCCTCCCATGTATGTGATGAGAGGTTTGTGGTAGTCATGTAGGCCTCCCATGTATGTGATGAGAGGTTTGTCAGTCATGTACGGCCTCCCATGTATGTGATGAGAGGTTTGTGGTAGTCATGTACGGCCTCCCATGTATGTGATGAGAGGTTTGTGGTAGTCATGTACGGCCTCCCATGTATGTGATGAGAGGTTTGTGGTAGTCATGTACGGCCTCCCATGTATGTGATGAGAGGTTTGTGGTAGTCATGTACGGCCTCCCATGTATGTGATGAGAGGTTTGTGGTAGTCATGTACGGCCTCCCATGTATGTGATGAGAGGTTTGTGGTAGTCATGTACGGCCTCCCATGTATGTGATGAGAGTTTGTGCCTCCTGTATGTGATGAGAGGTTTGTGGTAGTCATGTACGGCCTCCCATGTATGTGATGAGAGGTTTGTGGTAGTCATGTACGGCCTCCCATGTATGTGATGAGAGGTTTGTGGTAGTCATGTACGGCCTCCCATGTATGTGATGAGAGGTTTGTGGTAGTCATGTACGGCCTCCCATGTATGTGATGAGAGGTTTGTGGTAGTCATGTACGGCCTCCCATGTATGTGATGAGAGGTTTGTGGTAGTCATGTACGGCCTCCCATGTATGTGATGAGAGGTTTGTGGTAGTCATGTACGGCCTCCCATTATGTGATGAGAGGTTTGTGGTAGTCATGTACGGCCTCCCATGTATGTGATGAGAGGTTTGTGTAGTCATGTACGGCTCCCTGTATGTGATGAGAGGTTTGTGGTAGTCATGTACGGCCCTCCATGTATGTGATGAGAGGTTTGTGTGATGAGAGGTTTTGGTAGTCATGTACGGCCTCCCATGTATGTGATGAGAGGTTTGTGGTAGTCATGTACGGCCTCCCATGTATGTGATGAGAGGTTTGTGGTAGTCATGTACGGCCTCCCATGTATGTGATGAGAGGTTTGTGGTAGTCATGTACGGCCTCCCATGTATGTGATGAGAGGTTTGTGGTAGTCATGTACGGCCTCCCATGTATGTGATGAGAGGTTTGTGGTAGTCATGTACGGCCTCCCATGTATGTGATGAGAGGTTTTGTGGTAGTCATGTACGGCCTCCCATGTATGTGATGAGAGGTTTGTGGTAGTCATGTACGGCCTCCCATGTATGTGATGAGAGGTTTGTGGTAGTCATGTACGGCCTCCCATGTATGTGATGAGAGGTTTGTGGTAGTCATGTACGGCCTCCCATGTATGTGATGAGAGGTTTGTGGTAGTCATGTACGGCCTCCCATGTATGTGATGAGAGGTTTGTGGTAGTCATGTACGGCCTCCCATGTATGTGATGAGAGGTTTGTGGTAGTCATGTACGGCCTCCCATGTATGTGATGAGAGGTTTGTGGTAGTCATGTACGGCCTCCCATGTATGTGATGAGAGGTTTGTGGTAGTCATGTACGGCCTCCCATGTATGTGATGAGAGGTTTGTGGTAGTCATGTACGGCCTCCCATGTATGTGATGAGAGGTTTGTGGTAGTCATGTACGGCCTCCCATGTATGTGATGAGAGGTTTGTGGTAGTCATGTACGGCCTCCCATGTATGTGATGAGAGGTTTTGTGGTAGTCATGTACGGCCTCCCATGTATGTGATGAGAGGTTTGTGGTAGTCATGTACGGCCTCCCATGTATGTGATGAGAGGTTTGTGGTAGTCATGTACGGCCTCCCATGTATGTGATGAGAGGTTTGTGGTAGTCATGTACGGCCTCCCATGTATGTGATGAGAGGTTTGTGGTAGTCATGTACGGCCTCCCATGTATGTGATGAGAGGTTTGTGGTAGTCATGTACGGCCTCCCATGTATGTGATGAGAGGTTTGTGGTAGTCATGTACGGCCTCCCATGTATGTGATGAGAGGTTTGTGGTAGTCATGTACGGCCTCCCATGTATGTGATGAGAGGTTTGTGGTAGTCATGTACGGCCTCCCATGTATGTGATGAGAGGTTTGTGGTAGTCATGTACGGCCTCCCATGTATGTGATGAGAGGTTTGTGGTAGTCATGTACGGCCTCCCATGTATGTGATGAGAGGTTTGTGGTAGTCATGTACGGCCTCCCATGTATGTGATGAGAGGTTTGTGGTAGTCATGTACGGCCTCCCATGTATGTGATGAGAGGTTTGTGGTAGTCATGTACGGCCTCCCATGTATGTGATGAGAGGTTTGTGGTAGTCATGTACGGCCTCCCATGTATGTGATGAGAGGTTTGTGGTAGTCATGTACGGCCTCCCATGTATGTGATGAGAGGTTTGTGGTAGTCATGTACGGCCTCCCATGTATGTGATGAGAGGTTTGTGGTAGTCATGTACGGCCTCCCATGTATGTGATGAGAGGTTTGTGGTAGTCATGTACGGCCTCCCATGTATGTGATGAGAGGTTTGTGGTAGTCATGTACGGCCTCCCATGTATGTGATGAGAGGTTTGTGGTAGTCATGTACGGCCTCCCATGTATGTGATGAGAGGTTTGTGGTAGTCATGTACGGCCTCCCATGTATGTGATGAGAGGTTTGTGGTAGTCATGTACGGCCTCCCATGTATGTGATGAGAGGTTTGTGGTAGTCATGTACGGCCTCCCATGTATGTGATGAGAGGTTTGTGGTTGTCATGTACGGACTACCATATTTTGTGTATGTGTCCCATGTATGTGATGAGAGGTTTGTGGTAGTCATGTACGGCCTCCCATGTATGTGATGAGAGGTTTGTGGTAGTCATGTCGCTCCCATGTATGTGATGAGAGGTTTGTGGTAGTCATGTACGGCCTCCCATGTATGTGATGAGAGGTTTGTGGTAGTCATGTACGGCCTCCCATGTATGTGATGAGAGGTTTGTGGTAGTCATGTACGGCCTCCCATGTATGTGATGAGAGGTTTGTGGTAGTCATGTACGGCCTCCCATGTATGTGATGAGAGGTTTGTGGTAGTCATGTACGGCCTCCCATGTATGTGATGAGAGGTTTGTGGTAGTCATGTACGGCCTCCCATGTATGTGATGAGAGGTTTGTGGTAGTCATGTACGGCCTCCCATGTATGTGATGAGAGGTTTGTGGTAGTCATGTACGGCCTCCCATGTATGTGATGAGAGGTTTGTGGTAGTCATGTACGGCCTCCCATGTATGTGATGAGAGGTTTGTGGTAGTCATGTACGGCCTCCCATGTATGTGATGAGAGGTTTGTGGTAGTCATGTACGGACTCCCATGTATGTGATGAGAGGTTTGTGGTAGTCATGTACGGCCTCCCATGTATGTGATGAGAGGTTTGTGGTAGTCATGTACGGCCTCCCATGTATGTGATGAGAGGTTTGTGGGTAGTCATGTACGGCCTCCCATGTATGTGATGAGAGGTTTGTGGTAGTCATGTACGGCCTCCCATGTATGTGATGAGAGGTTTGTGGTAGTCATGTACGGCCTCCCATGTATGTGATGAGAGGTTTGTGGTAGTCATGTACGGCCTCCCATGTATGTGATGAGAGGTTTGTGGTAGTCATGTACGGCCTCCCATGTATGTGATGAGAGGTTTGTGGTAGTCATGTACGGCCTCCCATGTATGTGATGAGAGGTTTGTGGTAGTCATGTACGGCCTCCCATGTATGTGATGAGAGGTTTGTGGTAGTCATGTACGGCCTCCCATGTATGTGATGAGAGGTTTGTGGTAGTCATGTACGGCCTCCCATGTATGTGATGAGAGGTTTGTGGTAGTCATGTACGGCCTCCCATGTATGTGATGAGAGGTTTGTGGTAGTCATGTACGGCCTCCCATGTATGTGATGAGAGGTTTGTGGTAGTCATGTACGGCCTCCCATGTATGTGATGAGAGGTTTGTGGTAGTCATGTACGGCCTCCCATGTATGTGATGAGAGGTTTGTGGTAGTCATGTACGGCCTCCCATGTATGTGATGAGAGGTTTGTGGTAGTCATGTACGGCCTCCCATGTATGTGATGAGAGGTTTGTGGTAGTCATGTACGGCCTCCCATGTATGTGATGAGAGGTTTGTGGTAGTCATGTACGGCCTCCCATGTATGTGATGAGAGGTTTGTGGTAGTCATGTACGGCCTCCCATGTATGTGATGAGAGGTTTGTGGTAGTCATGTACGGCCTCCCATGTATGTGATGAGAGGTTTGTGGTAGTCATGTACGGCCTCCCATGTATGTGATGAGAGGTTTGTGGTAGTCATGTACGGCCTCCCATGTATGTGATGAGAGGTTTGTGGTAGTCATGTACGGCCTCCCATGTATGTGATGAGAGGTTTGTGGTAGTCATGTACGGCCTCCCATGTATGTGATGAGAGGTTTGTGGTAGTCATGTACGGCCTCCCATGTATGTGATGAGAGGTTTGTGGTAGTCATGTACGGCCTCCCATGTATGTGATGAGAGGTTTGTGGTAGTCATGTACGGCCTCCCATGTATGTGATGAGAGGTTTGTGTGGTAGTCATGTACGGCCTCCCATGTATGTGATGAGAGGTTTGTGGTAGTCATGTACGGCCTCCCATGTATGTGATGAGAGGTTTGTGGTAGTCATGTACGGCCTCCCATGTATGTGATGAGAGGTTTTGTGGTAGTCATGTACGGCCTCCCATGTATGTGATGAGAGGTTTGTGGTAGTCATGTACGGCCTCCCATGTATGTGATGAGAGGTTTGTGGTAGTCATGTACGGCCTCCCATGTATGTGATGAGAGGTTTGTGGTAGTCATGTACGGCCTCCCATGTATGTGATGAGAGGTTTGTGGTAGTCATGTACGGCCTCCCATGTATGTGATGAGAGGTGTATGTGTGGTAGTCATGTACGGCCTCCCATGTATGTGATGAGAGGTTTGTGGTAGTCATGTACGGCCTCCCATGTATGTGATGAGAGGTTTGTGGTAGTCATGTACGGCCTCCCATGTATGTGATGAGAGGTTTGTGGTAGTCATGTACGGCCTCCCATGTATGTGATGAGATGGAGATGTAGGCTCCCTGTATGTGATGTTGTGGTAGTCATGTACGGCCTCCCATGTATGTGATGAGAGGTTTGTGGTAGTCATGTACGGCCTCCCATGTATGTGATGAGAGGTTTGTGGTAGTCATGTACGGCCTCCCATGTATGTGATGAGAGGTTTGTGGTAGTCATGTACGGCCTCCCATGTATGTGATGAGAGGTTTGTGGTAGTCATGTACGGCCTCCCATGTATGTGTGAGGAGAGGTTTGTTGTGGTAGTCATGTACGGCCTCCCATGTATGTGATGAGAGGTTTGTGGTAGTCATGTACGGCCTCCCATGTATGTGATGAGAGGTTTGTGGTAGTCATGTACGGCCTCCCATGTATGTGATGAGAGGTTTGTGGTAGTCATGTACGGCCTCCCATGTATGTGATGAGAGGTTTGGTTTGTGGTAGTCATGTACGGCCTCCCATGTATGTGATGAGAGGTTTGTGGTAGTCATGTACGGCCTCCCATGTATGTGATGAGAGGTTTGTGGTAGTCATGTACGGCCTCCCATGTATGTGATGAGAGGTTTGTGGTAGTCATGTACGGCCTCCCATGTATGTGATGAGAGGTTTGTGGTAGTCATGTACGGCCTCCCATGTATGTGATGAGAGGTTTGTGGTAGTCATGTACGGCCTCCCATGTATGTGATGAGAGGTTTGTGGTAGTCATGTACGGCCTCCCATGTATGTGATGAGAGGTTTGTGGTAGTCATGTACGGCCTCCCATGTATGTGATGAGAGGTTTGTGGTAGTCATGTACGGCCTCCCATGTATGTGATGAGAGGTTTGTGGTAGTCATGTACGGCCTCCCATGTATGTGATGAGAGGTTTGTGGTAGTCATGTACGGCCTCCCATGTAGGTGATGAGAGGTTTGTGGCAGTCATGTACGGCCTCCCATGTAGGTGATGAGAGGTTTGTGGTAGTCATGTACGGCCTCCCATGTATGAGAGGTTTGTGGTAGTCATGTACGGCCTCCCATGTATGTGATGAGAGGTTTGTGGTGTTAAGTGTGTGTTTTGGGAAATTATATCACTTAAGCTTGCCGCCGAAGACACCAAGCAACACATCCCCAACGGTCAAATTATACTGACAACGGGCGAACCAGTCGTCCCACCCCCTTATAATGCTGAGCGGTAAGCAGGAGCAGAAACTACAATTTTTATAGACTGTTTTTCAGCCAGGGGACAGAACCAAAAGCCTACCTCTTAGGCGCAATCGCGCAACTGAATTAAGTCCAAAAGTGAGTTGGTGTCAAGGGAGACATTCGGAAAAAGAAAGATAGTTAGGAAGAAGAGAAATGATAAGATCCTAAATTTATTCGCCTTTAACGAACATACAACTTACCTGCAGGGTGTTGTAGTGAATGGTGAATAATAAAACATTTGTACTAGTAACGTTAGAGTGTATTATATGATCAGGAAACAGTTTAAAAGTTTCAGTTTACTACGTTTAGACATAGCCCACACACATCGAAGGTAATGGGGATCAGTGGTTATAATAGCTGGAGTATCACTATGTGTAACTTACCTTCGGACTAAGGAACTGAAAACCTTAGGTATGGGACTGTTATTGACCGTAGTAGTGATCATCAAAACTTAATATATATAATGCTACATGACTATAATTTAATGGTATCACTCTGTTTCCTCGGAGACTGAAGCCACACGTAGTTAACAAAGTCTCAATCTAATCAAACTTAATTGCTTCCATTATTAATTTAAATCCTTGTAAACGCTGAATTGACACCATGAGGACAATTACTTGATGCTCGTGTCATGCTCGCTAAACACATTAGCAGAGTGTGTTATTCAGAAGGGATTTCCAAAAATCACCTTACAAAATATAAGTGTCGCCAAAACCATATGCAAAATTATCTCCCTTTTTCAGTTGTTGGGTTTTTTCCACTATAATCAAAATTGATAATTACTAACTGGGGATCTGATCTTTTTGAATTATGTATTCCACTTCAATGTTTTATTCTATGTAAAAGTTTAAATGTATAAAGAATAAAACTAAAGTATGTGTTATGTCTGAAGATTATGGCGGACGACACTCGTAAGGTACAAAGTAAGCAGCTTGGTTTTTGTGACTTTGTAAATCTAATAATGTTATACTCTCTGATAGCTTTATACATGGTTCAGTTTCACCATAGGATTTGTTTGTTTGTTTGTTTGATTATTTTAACGTCCTATTAACAGCCAGGGTCATGTAAGGACGAACCCCCCCACCCCCCTTGTATGCAGTGTGTAGCGTGTGTGAAGTGCGATGTGCGTGTTTTGGGAGACTGCGGTATGTTCATGTTGTGTCTTCTTTTATAGTGGAACTGTTGCCCTTTTTATAGTGCTATATCACTTAAGCATGCCGCCGAAGAAACCAAGCAACAGACCCCACCCGGTCACATTATACTGACAACGGGCGAACCAGTCGTCCCACTCCTTGTTTGCTGAGCGCTAAGTAGGATCAGAAAGATGAATTCAATTAGGAAAAAGAGAAAAGATAGTTCCTAAATTCAGTCGCCATAGGAACAGGCCACGTTCCAATGACCTGTCTTGTTCTGTACAATAATCGAAAAGGCGACTAAATTTAGGACTTTCTCCTTCGTCTTTTGTTGACACAGCCTTATTTATGGCTTTGAGTGGATCCATGAGGTCAATGAGAAACTCTCTGGAATCTTTCCACTTGGTGAGACACTCTATAACTGACAGTAACCTCTGAGTACAACTCACAATTTTCAATAGAATAAGAATGAAATTAGTTCGACGCAAGTTTTATATTGTAACTTCCGAGGCAGGTCCTACAACAATTCACATCTGTTCTATTTACAAGTTCTATTTACAAGTTTTATTTACAAGTTCTATTTACATAATATACATAAGTCACATAACATCTAGGCGTATCCTTAACTAATATCCAGCTAGTCATAAACAGTACAGGAGA
Organism: Argopecten irradians; assembly: GCF_041381155.1. Taxonomy (NCBI): domain Eukaryota; kingdom Metazoa; phylum Mollusca; class Bivalvia; order Pectinida; family Pectinidae; genus Argopecten; species Argopecten irradians. The sequence continues at coordinate 2,502,109 of NC_091147.1, forward strand.
CAGCCCCTTACTGCCCTTCAAACTCTCAATCTTCTCTTCAAACTCTAAACTCTCTATCTCCGAACTATCCTACTTGCTCCTTATATACCCCTATATTTACAACTGAATCTAAACTATACCTAAACTAGACCTAAAATTTTGTATCTAAGTAAGGGCGGGATATTTTAGACACAGAATGCCCGTATCTGAGAGAGTGAACCTAAATCCCATAAATCCCTACTTGACCAGAAGAAGGGGACATTTAGATACAGAGGGCTCGAGGTGAACTTAGATACAGTTTAGGTTTCCGACTTAAAACTCATTAATCACTCCCAGCCCCAGAGAGCACTGCTAGCCCAGCAACCTTTATCAGCGCGAACCTAATTGTAACTGTCCCCTAACACCCATCCGCTCCCTTATTGGACACTGATGATGTAAGAATATAATTTTACAGATTGTATAATAATTATAACACACTATTGAGTATCAACTAAGAACTCTACACTAGAAATATAGTTCTACATATATACGCTATTTATTACCCACAAATATGACTATTAAAGTTATATGTGCCGTATTTTTCATACTCACGAATCAAGATGATCTTTTAATATTTTATTCATCACCAAAAATTACCAACTTTTTGAAAATTACAGTGCTTTCAATGCATAGGTTTTAATTTTACATGTACAAATAAGAGCTGAAAATGATTTTTGGCAGTACTGCCAAAAATCATTTATTTACATCAATAGTGAAGTGAAATGAGTACATACGGTGAGACCATGAAGCCGAATTGTGGTCTACAATTTCATTACACATTTTTACAATGTTTTTAGTAATTGTAAAGTGACTTCTGCAGGTATGTTTTCATTTAAACATATTTAAGGCATAAAAACAACAATTTTACAGTACAAAATTTCTGTGTTATAACTAACGTTTATAAGTCATCTGAAGCCATTTGAATGATTTTTACAGCTTTATTCATCAAACCTCAAGGTTTTTAATAAATTAATGAAGAAAAAATAGCATGTCAAAATTATCGCCCAGTTACGGCACATATAACTAACTATTTGTTTGTTTGTTTGATTAATTAACGTCCTATTAACAGCTATGGAAGAATTCTACACTATGACCGGATGGGATGTGCTGTTTTAAATGTTGGAAAGTATGCTTGATTGAGATAGCGCTAATTCAACCTGTGGTCCGCTAATTACACAGCAAGAACATACCGAAGTCTCCCAAAACACAAACTCACTCGCCGTACACAGCACATCTCATTCATTTCTAGAAGGGACGTTTGTTGATACAATGTAGGGCGCGAAGCAATATAACGGTGATCTTCATTGTTAACTGTAAAGCGACCATACAATGTAATATCGTTATAGACCAACTTATATACTAACTGTACCTTTTGTGGGGAAGACATTTAATGTCTTTGTGGCGATATTTGTTTATCCGACATTGGCTCCCCTTATTGATACGAATATTCTTTGTACCATGTATCTTGATTACATCGTCTTATATTAACAAATTCTAAGACAGCCTACCTTAGATTGGCCTTTTTATATTTATCGTTGTGGTATTTTGGCGCCAGTGTGTAGATGTTTTCATAATGTAAAACAAGATTAATACTAGTGTCTTCTACTCTATATACTCTTAAAGGCCCACATATACCGGAAAGGTAATGGGCCTTTAAAGATGCTCCACCGCGGAAAATGGTATTGTTTCACTATCAAAAACAGGAGCAGACGATTTAGTATTTTTCTTCAGTTACAAAAGTTACGTTCTTTACACCATTACCACCATTGAAAAGTTTGTGCTTCTAAGTTTACTTCAAGTTAAAAATATGAAAAATAATTAATTGCATCCCAAAAAAAAATCCGTGTCACTATATCCTATATGGAACGAAGTACTGATTGCGCATGCACCAAAAGCGAAATAGATTATTTCATATTATTTTTTTTGTGTTAATTAGAATTATATATACACGATAAAACACCAATTATTGTTCAAATGATGAATATCATTTATGGTCTGTCGGCGGTGGAGCATCTTTAAACTTTGATTAAAATTAGTAGCTCAAACTTTTCAATGGTGGTAATGGTGTAAAGTAAGTAACTTTTTTAACTGGAGAAAAATACTAAATCGTCTGCCCCTGTTTTTGATACCTCCACCACTATCAGTTTAAACGTCATGGAGTTTCGTCAATATTTTACCCTCGTTTCTTTATCAAAGTTAATGATATTCCTTATTGTTCCAATGAAGCATTTGCACATGATGCCCTCTGATCACGGACAGCCATTTAATTAGTTTATATAGGCGGAGATAGGTTGACTTGTTTGCCACTTGTTGTTATCACTGCGTCGGGTGATAAAATTTCTCGACATTTATTTAATGCTGTAGACTTGAGAAACAGGCCGGTGCAGACCATATATTCACGTGTAATGGTACTCTCGCTATACCTGATACCATCCCAATGTTACCTTATATGGTAAGAGAATAGTATCATTAATTCCACTAGTCAGTTTAATAAGAAGCGAAGCAAATCTAATGTAAAAACTTAATACACATGTATCTTGATAAAAAGTGAGATTAAGACATTAATTTGTATTTACTAGCGTGTATCTCTGTAAAAAAGTATAAATTGATGTTGGTTTACGATAGTTTCGAGAAATTACGGTAGGTGCTATGTATTTCTGGTGTTTACAAACCAGCTGAGCCCGCTTGTAACCTTGTTACACGGTTTTTGTGGTGTTATAATAAAACAAAATTCCATTTCAAAATTAAGCCTCTGCGGTACAAGGATCGTCATTGTGGGTGATTAGACTAAAAGCCATATTAACAGATGACACTATTTAGGGTGGCCTCCTGTGTGTAGAATATGTCCCGTGTGTGAATCTCTGTATGTTTGGGTTACTGTGGTGAGTGGAAATTCTTACCCATTTCATAGTGCTATCTCACAAAACAGGTCACTAAAGACACCGAACAAAACACCCCACCCGGCCACATTGTACTGACAACGGACAAACCAGTCGTCCCACTCTCTTAAAGTGAATAGTCGGGCAAAGAAAACCAGTCTAAATGCGTTCATTGGCCTTTCAAAAGTTCTCACATATTAATACGACGGCCAAGTTCTGCTTACGTTTCCCAGTTCTGACCATTAAAGTAAAGGAAAGTTGAAAGCAGTGAAAGCGAGGCTGCGTGTAAATGTAACCACGGACATAGTCAGCCGGGAGGACGTTTTAGGATTCCTATACTTTAAATTAATTTCTTCGTACGCAGATAGATTTTGGCGAGAGATTTTATTTTTCTATTTCATAAGAAATTATACTGGATACATTCACACCATTTTTACCGACTTTAGCCATAATTGGCCGACTGTTCACTTTAATGCTTAGCGCTAAGCAGGAGATGAAACTACATTATAGACTATTGTGTGTCTCGACCAAATGACATAACCTCCTCACAGGGGCGACCGCTCAACTGGAGGCCGAAGACACGGGAGACGTTATGGTCAAGCGAAATGATAATTTCTACTTACCTTTGAAATTACATCACATGCGGAAATAAGCTAGTTTAGTTTACCCTTATTTTAGCTACTCGGTATTTTCAAATCACCAATGCATATTTCAAATTGTTAGCCCATAGGGTTATTGTCGAAGGGCAATGTAACAGAGATCGTTATTTGTTAATTCAATTTTTGATTTTAGTATATTACGTTTTCCACGACTGCTATCCTCGTTATAAATTGATGACTGCTACACGCTAAAATCACGTCTGATCTCGTTCCTATATTATGTAGTTTCATCTCAGGACTTTATGCTGTCAATCAACAGTCGAAGTTTGATGGATAAATTAGTAAAGTTGTCTGAAAAATGACATTGCTGACATCTAAAAATAGACATCTTTGATACCTGATATGTAGCAGTTAGCCAGTATATGTTCACTTGAGAACCAATAAGTAGTCATGCTTCTCCTTGTACTTGAGAGACCGTGACCTATTCTAGAAGAGACTGGACAACACGACAGATTCCTGATATGTGATTGGTGGAGACACATCGGTACGCCCTGACAACCCGGAAGTTCTGGTTTTCCCTCGTATTGATATTTCCTTTATATTATCTTTTAGTTGGTGGAATAGTTATACAGATATTTATAGATATGATTAATCTGAAATTGAAAGTAATACGATACATTGAATAATTGAATTCAGCAAAACCGTTCTACAGTACCTTGTCGTCAGTATGGAAAGAGCATCAGTTTCCCCATTGGATTTTGTGTTTTTCACATTTTTAAAATTTGTCTTTTGATGAGGTTTGGAATCCAATAGCAAAATAAATATTCTATAGTTCATTTTGATACAGATACATATTTCCCCGTCAACAGTTGCCATTCATTCAAGATGGATGTTACATTTTTGACAGTATTTGGTAATTACAATGTAAAATTTCTTTGATATTGAATGGAAAAAACCCACAATAAAATCAATATTTCACAACAGGTTCAACAGCACTTGGCCCAATAGAGAAAATGATGCTGTTTCCATACTTATGATACACAACTGTAGAAATATTTTGACACCTAATGCAATTCAGGATTATAATTTGGTTGTCTTCCGACATCAACACCACTGGTCCGGATGTACTCGTGACTTATCCGACATCAACACCACTGGTCCGGATGTACTCGTGACTTATCCGACATCAACACCACTGGTCCGGATGTACTCGTGACTTATCCGACATCAACACCACTGGTCCGGATGTACTCGGACTTATCCGACATCAACACCACTGGTCCGGATGTACTCGCGACTTATCCGACATCAACACCACTGGTCCGGATGTACTCGCGACTTATCCGACATCACACCACTGGTCCGGATGTACTCGGACTTATCCGACATCAACCACTGGTCCGGATGTACTCGTGACTTATCCAACATCCACACTGTCGATGTACTCGTGACTATCACATCACACTGTCCGGATGTACTCGTGACTTATCCAACATCAACACACTGGTCCGGATGTACTCGTGACTTATCCGACATCAACACCACTGGTCCGGATGTACTCGTGACTTATCCGACATCAACACCACTGGTCCGGATGTACTCGTGACTTATCCGACATCAACACCACTGGTCCGGATGTACTCGTGACTTATCCGACATCAACACCACTGGTCCGGATGTACTCGTGACTTATCCGACATCAACACCACTGGTCCGGATGTACTCGTGACTTATCCGACATCAACACCACTGGTCCGGATGTACTCGCGACTTATCCGACATCAACACCACTGGTCCGGATGTACTCGCGACTTATCCGACATCAACACCACTGGTCCGGATGTACTCGCGACTTATCCGACATCACACCACTGGTCCGGATGTACCCTCCGACTTATCCAACATCAACACCACTGGTCCGGATGTACTCGCGACTTATCCGACATCAACACCACTGGTCCGGATGTACTCGCGACTTATCCGACATCAACACCACTGGTCCGGATGTACTCGCGACTTATCCGACATCAACACCACTGGTCCGGATGTACTCGCGACTTATCCGGGCAGGGTGACACAGCAGTGTAGACATTTATGTAGATAACTACAATAGATGTATGATAATTAGAAAAATGTTTGCTTTGTTAATTGTTTGACGACATACCAACAGCTGATAATTATATATTTCACTTCAGTAATTCAATCTTGCTTGTAACAATCAATCAATCAATAATACTTTATTCAAGTGTCACGTGTTAGTGGATATACATGAAACTAATATGAATTTAAGGCAAAGCCTCATAAGAGCGCAGCTACATGTAAAATGTAAATATAGTTAGGATTGTAACCTCAGAACGAGATTAAAACTGTTTAAACTTGTAGTCCGATCATTGATTTTTATTAAATGCTATTCTTCAATACTATAGATTGATGTTTTGTGTCTAGCAATATATTGACAGTCGTCATATACAGGCCAGAAAGACACATTCAACTGGAATAGTTCAATTTACTTTCGATCTTGTTTCTCTGTAAGGCGGAAAACTTGGCAATATGCCACGTATCAAAAAAGCGCGGGAATATGTGCCGTCATCTTTGGCACCAAGCTTCCTGACGTCACGGCTGACGGTGCGCTTGACAACACACAGACAGTATATTACTTGACTAGTACACTTATTGTATCGTTCGTATCTTTGTGTAGTTATCTAAAACTACTTACAGTAATTTCAAAGTGTATCCTGGTGATACATTTTGTATTTAGAAAAAAATTCAAATCTCGTAGTGCTGATAGCGAGAATTAAAACATAGCTGCCTGCATGGAGGCGCGAGACTTTCCCGCGGGACACAATTTCAAAGTCTAAGGGGTACTGGAATGTATTGGATCTCTATGCTTACACACATGTTATGGTTAGTAGAGCTTCGCTCTACATGGCCTTCGGCCGCGCAGAGAGCTGCGCTCTTATCAAGCATATAATACACAAAAGCATAAATCTATCATCAACATGCAGCCTTATAAGGCTTACGAGACACTGTTAAGCATAAAACCGATTCTGTCAAAAACACAAATATTTACATAACACGATAAAAATTACTTTACATCAAATAATCGTAACAGATTGGCGAGAAAAGTATGAATGACGATTCGCACCATAAGTTTAAGACATGAGGTTACAGTTATAATTATAAACTTCATAAAAATTATTTCATAAAATACAAATACATTACGTAGTGTTAAGACAATATCAGTAAAATAAGTTAATAAGCAATCTTCTTCTGCGTAACGAGCATTGGTATTGCCTTACAAGTTTAATTTATCAGCACATACCAATTTTGTTACAGTTTGTGACGACGATACTGATTGGCTGAAACAACGATACAATGAATTCATAGACAAAAGACTTAATCGTTTACACATATTGAAGAGATTATCTATAATATGTTAACTTGAATACGATAAAAACCTAAAACAATCAAGCTAATCCTTAAATGTCGGTCTCTCCTGTATTTGTTGTATGTGTTAAATCGGTATGTTGTGAGAGATTGCGGTGTAATGTTGTTGTGTCTCCTTGCAATAGTAGATCTCTTGATTTTTGATAGTGCTATCTCTCTGCAGCATGCCTCCATAGACACCGAACAACACACTCCACTCGGTCAGATTACGATTATACTGACAAACCAATCGTTCCACTCCCTTACTGCAGAGGGCTTCACAGGTGCCTCACATTAGATTCGAACTCACAACCCAGATGTGGAGAGCTTGTGGTAATATGTCGTGACATCTTATTAGCTCGGTCACCGCGGCCTATTGTGGTATGCCTACCACTTTTATAAATTGTGCTATGATCTCGACCAGTGGGACTTCCTTACGTTTCCTTTGTCACCTTCTCACTTTTAGCGTTTAATTAAGTTAATTAAGTACACGTCATTATTAGAAAGGTTCTGGTTGAAAAGGCAGGATAGGCCCACATTATCGGAAAATTTTGGACCATATTTTGTAACAACTTATGCTCACCTTCTCATAACGACATGTTAAAGATTGTGTCCAAGATATACACGTGTAGATGATTTGAACGATGTAGGTTATTTAATGGTCTCGGAAAAGCATGGTTTGTGTGTTATGGTCTTTCGTTTAAATGTCAACAATAAGTCCATTAAAACAAGCGGCATAATAAAGTCTATTATATGAACTGTTCTCGTGATATGTTATACTGTACTGATGTATTGACTACACTGAATTCGTTACGGGGTTACAGATGTTCACTCACCTCTCACAAATACAGGTTAGACGTACCTCTGACTTCATGGATTAGGAGACATGCACATATAAATAAAATATTCATAAATGAAAATTGATTACACTCTGTTACCCAAGGGAAATATGGCGCTTACACCAGGCATCAACTCATTCCTATCCATGTCAGGTAACTAGTTTCTCATAGAATTTACAACGGTGATGTTATTTTATAATTTTGGGATAAATCAGTCTTTTAATAGACATCAGGTTTCTGTCCTTGAGATGATTGTGGAAAGATAAGAAGTTTGCCACTTTTGTTTAATGTGGATTTATCTATTGTTTACCTATTCATTGGTGAGACGATGCTTCATAAGTTGGCAAATCCAAGTTTCTTCAAGGAAAGGAGGACCGCTGGAACACCCTATCAAGACATCACATTCCCCGTCTCACTCCTGAGGACGTATGTTGTATTAACTCTCTTACTTTTTAGCTCTTATCCTGGATATATAACAATGTATAACATATTTGACACACTTATGCTTTCATTAGGCCATAATTTCCTGACACAGTGACATTGATTGAATATATGAAAACAAAACCTATGTGTTTTTGTCTTTCCGTCAATTGGACAAAGATATATCAACTCGAATTAAAAGATTTGGCAACCAAAATCTTACACTCGGGTTGCGATATCTCTATCAAAGTGATAAACCCATGTTTGATTGTTTCCCTCATATACAGTATACAAATGTGTCATTAATGATGTCATCAATAATGCCCGCCACGTGTATTTATGACGTCAAGCCATTGTCTAGCAGGTGTGATATTTATTTTGCAATGCCCCTATAAAAGAGTATTTTCCTTTAAGATATGTAAGTATGTACCACATTGTAATGTTTACTGAGGTCATAATATATTTTTTGTCAAGTCATGCATTTGTTGAAAACGAACAAAGATTCGTTCGCCTTGCTGTGACCCTAGAGTTGGAATAAATAATTGAATGACCCTGCCAAAAAGAAAGTAATATCAAACATCAGTTATGATCACTCCAAAACGTGCCAAATGTTCACCATTCACCAATATATCCTAAGATATACTTTCAGACACCTTTATTTTTGTCTAGGGTTAGAAAAATAGTGCCACTGAAGTCGCGAAATCTTTGTAAAAATTTAGAGAAAATAATATTTTCTCCAATTTATATTAAAGTTGTATTGCTGCTAATTTCACTGTAACGATATGTAACTTAAACATTTGATATTTAAACATTGACATGTACCTTGATGATTTAGCTCCCCAAAAGCATATGTCGGCCTATAAGAGAGCCGAAATCTAGGAATCATATATTCCTGGTTTTGAATAAAGCGGCTTCAATCACCGCCATGTTCAATGACTTCGGGTTTTGTCGGATTCCTAATCGTATCACGTGACTGACGTTCGACACGACCTGCACGTGGTGAGCCAGGTAACTAGCGTAAGCACACATGTGTTTGTTTACGTTTTCCTTCTGGCCTATATGAGCAAATCATGCTAGTATATGTCCACATATTGAGTATTTGAAACATCCAATTTACACATTACCATAAAATGTTGTGTGTATCAAATATTGTAATGATAGAGTCTGATGAGGTCGACCACATATTTTGTTTATGAAAAATTGTTGATATTTTCTCTTGGTTTCACAACTCTCGTTTTACTTCGAGATTGTCGCGACGATGTTCGGAAGAGTTCGGAATGATTCGGCATCTTTCGAGCCTATTTTTCAAGTGTATACGTTAAACAGATTTTTTACTATTATAATTAAAGATACTTCCAGTGCTGCAACTTTATAAAAAGTGGTAAAATTAGAAAGTTTAAACCTCAGGCAGACGGAGAAAAATGTGTATAACACTTAAACAGTTTTCACTATGACCAAAAGAGCGAAAGTTATAGACCATACAACTTTAAGGAACAAGTTAAAAATAAAACACTCTCAAAACGAAGCGTTACCTGGTAACAATTTGCTAATAGATATTTTGTATATTGGTTTGTTCTTTCTCGTATAAACCACAAACGTAGGTCTGCACGGGTCTTATTGGCGGAGGAATAACAGATATTGTACTAAGTGGTGAAACAAAAAGTTTCAATAAATTGTATTGTTATGGTGGGATATATGGTTAGCCCCTTGTAAGTATAATAATACTTCGGTGGCATGCTTCAGTGATATAGCATTATAAAAAGGGCTAGATGTTCACTGTACAGGAAGGCATAACACGAATGTATCGTAGTCTGCCAAAACGCCGTACATTGCATTTCAAACACGGAAGACACCACATACAAGGGAGGCTGTCCTTAAATGTATATTCTTAATGTATTTGCAATGATTAGCCTCCAGCTTCAAAATGTTAAATGAACTGAACTGTTTTATGATCCAGTTTGGTCTAAAACGTACACTAGAGAGCAAGCTGGGTAAATGGTGGTAGAATGTCAGATAACCGTATTACATGTCAAGTATGGAATCCATAAGGACACACGATATTGATATAACGTTCTATCATATTCATAGTTTCACATATCTGCCAACACGATATTCATTTCAATTTCGACATAGCCCGAATTTGTATCGCATATATCGTCGATGACGCGGATAACGTTTGCTCCAGTGGGATTGCTGGTTCTATTACATTGGACCCTGATCGCGAGTGATTAAACACATTCTAATTCATTTTTATCTCCACACATTTCATCAATTTTGAATTTCAATAATGGTTTGGTTGATGTAACGGTATACAGTATTACCCTATGATTTAGTTGATTTTATTCGGTCATGATAGTTAATGATTTAGCTATATGTCAGTGATTTGACAAATGAAATATATCGCTATCATGTTCCTCCATTGTGACTGGCCTTAGTATGTACCGTTTTAAATGTATGTGTAAAGCAGCAAATACATACAGTGTAAAGAGGGTAGCCGATAGCGGCATGATGGTATTCTACACATAGTAATTCTAATATCAAATACCAATAGAATACTAAGCCAAAATTGACCCTGCAGGTAGGGCGTTAGAATTGTACCTGCTGCCCCTATTGCATGATCGTAAAAGGCGACTAAATTTAGGATCTTATCTTTTCTATTCTTCCTAACTGACTTTATCCTTCCTAATGCCTCCCTTGGCACCGCCTCACTTTTGGCCTTGAGTTGAGCGTTCGCCCCTGTGAGGAAGGCTCTGGGTTCTGTCCCCTGGCCGAGACGCACCAAAGTCTATAAAAGTGGTAGTTTCTGCTCCTGCTTAGCGCTCAGCAAAAAGGGAGTGGGACGACTGGTTCGCCCGTTGTCAGTATGATGTGACCGGGTGGGGTGTGTTGCTTGGTGTCTTCGGCGGCATGCTTCAGTGATATAGGACTATAAAAGGGCAACAGTTCCACTATACAAGAAGACACAACATGAATATACCGCAGTCTCCCAAAACACGCACCTCGCACAACATACACGCAACACACCGCATGCATGGGAGGCCGTCCTTACATGACCATAGCTGTTAATAGGACGTTAATTAATCAAACAAACAAACAAACAATGTTCCGTTTTGTTAACTACATGTACCAATATAACATTGTTACCTAGTTATGTTGATGTTGATTGAAGAGTAGACTTACTTACTCCTATCTGCACATATCTTACGTTACTATTGGTCCTGACTGCCTAAAGGACGTTAATGTAATCAAACAAACAAACAAACAAACAAAAAATAAACACACACTCAAACAAACAAACGTTACTATACAATTTTGTCAATCCTTAGGAGACCCGGATTCGATTCCTGGTCGGGGCACTCGACAGGAATGTGTATATTCCCTGTGTAGTAAACCATTGATTCTCTATCAATGTTGTGGTTCGATGATACTCTAATTATTGTTCAAAACAATTCTCGATTATTTTCAGTGTTTGTAATGTGAAGCTTAAAATCATTGAAATAAGTGGATCGATGATTTAACAACGTCTTCAATTGGATCATTATACGACGCACATATCGATAGGTCATTAATTTAAATAATTGTCTTGTCATCTTTACTTGTGATATTCCATTGAAGTACAATCTTCTAGTTAATACGCTAAGAGATTATGTAACACTTTATGATTAGGCAACCTCATTTTCTTTCAATTAGAGAAATATCATCAATTTAAAATGCTGCCAAAATATTCAATAAACGATATGTGTATTTGTTTGATTTACTCAAAGTAATGCTATCTTTGTGAAAACAAATTTGTCCATGTTTGATCATATGCTTCAACCTTATTACAGGACAAATAGATCCTAGACAATGTCATTCAGTAAAACACCATAAAGAGCATGTTCATCTCATCAATTATCATGTTATAATCCTGTTACTGATCACACTAGTCATAGAACGAACCAGGAGGGCAGTGAGTATTCTAATTTGAAATGGATGGCAACATTTTTAATAATTTATTGTGATATGAATTAATGTTTTTGCCAATTTGTATTCACCCCTGTTTCTCATCTGATCCTGTGACCTGGTCCGATGTTAAAGAGATTATTGTAAATCCTCTTATTGGCGGATTTTTCTCAATGTGGAAGTTTTCACGGAAATTCGATATCGCGATCTAGACTTCCTAGGATCTATTTTGTGTGAAGTTAAGCTTAGTGGTAATTGATTTTCGCGATATCTCATGACCATACACTGGACATTTATTTGGCCGCGTCAGAAAGTTGGTTTACAGTAATATGAATGACTAAGTCTATTAAACATAGACCGCTTTCTCTCCCTGGAAGCCTGGCTTCATTATATATGTTCATTTCTCCCATACCCGACAGTTGCTAGGGAAAAGATAACTGTCTTTTACCGAGGCATGGAAAAGACAGTTCACGCGCGCTTGACAATGACGTCATACATACATGCGGACACTATTATCGAGAACGCCATTAATTGTCGACACTATAAAATAATTCCTAATCTCATTTTTTTTCAATATAGGAGAAAAACAATCAAACACAGATCTGTCAAATGGACAGGATATCTCAATCCGAGTGAAAGATTTTGGCAGGTCACCCAGATCATCCCCTTGTATTGGCAAAGCAGGTTAGGAAAAATAAAAAAAAAGTCAGTGCACTTCACTCCATCATTTTATTACTGTTATTTACAAACCCAAAAAAATCATCCAACTCCACGCACGAGTGACCGTCAATTAAACACCAAAAATGACTTACGATAAATTAAAGATAATTTGATGTTAAGACCTCTTCAATGACAGTCTATACTAACTTGATAGACGTAAACTTCATTTGAATGTAAACAAAATATATTTTTGGTGAAGTTTATTTTCTATAGAAGTAGAACCGTCGTCCATTACCCCTGCCGCCATACCGACCACCGCCTCGGCCTCTCTTCATCGCCGCTTGTATTCCTGCAAATAGTAAATACACTTGTAGAAGTTATTTTCAAATATCTATCAATCTGTAATCAGAATTTAACATAGAAGCCATGAGCTTTCCTGTCACTACAGAGAATTGGAAAATTTGATTTGATACTTTGACAGCACAATTCATCATTTTTAAATTGATTACGCTAAAAAAGAGGAAATGAAGTCATGATTTGTTGATTAAAATGCTGTATTCTGAGACTCGGTATTCTAAGTAATTCAAGTCACCTTTCTGAAGTTTAATCCATTGCAGTTAGTGAGGTTGTCATTTCCTAATTAATAAAGGCATTGTGTTACAGCTAATATTGCCTATATGGCAGAAAGTTTAATCATGACTTAACTTCTAACTCTACCAAGTAATCAATAACATAGTGAAAGAACCGGATCCGGAAATAGCGTACCTCTGCCGGAACAGATAAGTTGGTAGATAGATTTAGAGTTGGATGATGTTTCCATACCGGACTGCGCCTCATCATACTCTAGCAGGGGACACATACAGTGGACCTGTGAAAACATATACAACTTAGATAATATACTGTTATCATTATATTATTTTTCTGAAAGGAAACTACTTTGCTATAGTACCATCTTGGCGTCGTATTCTCGCCAAACTACCTTTGCTATAGTATCGCTACTCGCCTATTCTCGCCAAACTACCTTTGCTATAGTACAATCGCTACTCGTTGGCGCCGTATTCTCGCCAAACTACCTTTGCTATATAGTACCATCGCTACTCGTTGGCGCCGTATTCTCGCCAAACTACCTTTGCTATAGTACCATCGCTACTCGTTGGCGTCGTATTCTCGCCAAACTACCTTTGCTATAGTACCATCGCTACTCGTTGGCGCCGTATTCTCGCCAAACTACCTTTGCTATAGTACATCGCTACTCGTTGGCGCGTATTCTCGCCAAACTACCTTTGCTATAGTACATCGCTACTCGTTGGCGCTATTCGCCAAATACCTTTGCTATAGTACCATCGCTACTCGTTGGCGCTTATTCTCGCCAAACTACCTTTGCTATAGTACCATTGCTACTCGTTGGCGTCGTATTCTCGCCAAACTACCTTTGCTATAGTACAATCGCTACTCGTTGGCGCCGTATTCTCGCCAAACTACCTTTGCTATAGTACCATCGCTACTCGTTGGCGCCGTATTCTCGCCAAACTACCTTTGCTATAGTACCATCGCTACTCGTTGGCGCCGTATTCTCGCCAAACTACCTTTGCTATAGTACCATCGCTACTCGTTGGCGCCGTATTCTCGTATTCTCGCCAAACTACCTTTGCTATAGTACCTTGTATATCGCTACTCGTTGGCGCCGTATTCTCGCCAAACTACCTTTGCTATAGTACCATCGCTACTCGTTGGCGCCGTATTCTCGCCAAACTACCTTTGCTATAGTACCATTGCTACTCGTTGGCGCCGTATTCTCGCCAAACTACCTTTGCTATAGTACCATCGCTACTCGTTGGCGCCGTATTCTCGCCAAACTACCTTTGCTATAGTACCATCGCTACTCGTTGGCGCCGTATTCTCGCCAAACTACCTTTGCTATAGTACCATCGCTACTCGTTGGCGCCGTATTCTCGCCAAACTACCTTTGCTATAGTACCATCGCTACTCGTTGGCGCCGTATTCTCGCCAAACTACCTTTGCTATAGTACCATCGCTACTCGTTGGCGTCTTATTCTCGCCAAACTACCTTTGCTATAGTACCATCGTTACTCGTTGGCGTCTTATTCTCGCCAAACTACCTTTGCTATAGTACCATCGCTACTCGTTGGCGTCTTATTCTCGCCAAACTACCTTTGCTATAGTACCATCGCTACTCGTTGGCGTCTTATTCTCGCCAAACTACCTTTGCTATAGTACCATCGCTACTCGTTGGCGCCGTATTCCCGCCAAACTACCTTTGCTATAGTACCATCGCTACTCGTTGGCGCCGTATTCTCGCCAAACTACCTTTGCTATAGTACCATCGTTACTCGTTGGCGTCTTATTCTCGCCAAAATACCTTTGCTATAGTACCATCGCTACTCGTTGGCGTCTTATTCTCGCCAAACTACCTTTGCTATAGTACCATCGCTACTCGTTGGCGTCGTATTCTCGCCAAACTACCTTTGCTATAGTACCATCGCTACTCGTTGGCGCCGTATTCTCGCCAAACTACCTTTGCTATAGTACCATCGCTACTCGTTGGCGTCTTATTCTCGCCAAGAACAAATGATCACCATAGCATAAATGTATTTGTAAATGGCTCTTTACGAAAATTGATTCATAGCAAAAATTGATTCTTGGTGAAAATTCGTCGCCAACCATTACTATACATTTTTTTTCCAGCTAAATTGCCAAGATTGCTAATTAGAAATGAAAATCAATTTGAAAGGCCCTTTTAAAGGATACGATTAAGATAAATAAAGAGACTTTATTTATTCATATTAGTTGTTGTAGGAATATTTGGAAATTATATTTAGATGCAATTAAGTCTCAAAGTATGTTTGCAATTCATTTTTAGTTAGAGTTAATATACAATGTGACACAGATATCACTAGAACCGCTAGTTACGGTGAGTATCAAGTAAATTGTCACTTTTTTATACATGTAGTTGTCTGGAAAGACTGTACGTAATTGTCATACCAATACACTCGTATAACCTCGGGACTGTACATACATCATCCGTATACCCTCGGGACTGTACATACATCATCTGTAGTAAAGACCATTATACGGAATTGATGTGCCGGAGTACTTTTCCCCACCCAAACTTATATATTTGTATATATCATTATATCATTCCTTGACAGAGGATTTTCAGCAATGTGATCAGTTCTATATCAGGATGCGTCTATCATATCTATCATACAAGAGCAGAATTTCAGACTTTCAGTTGATATATCCTTGTGTCACACAGTTCTATGTATACAATTAATATATCAGAGTACATTATTAATGTAAAGATGTTCGACCATTGTTACAGGATGTATATACCACGTTAATGTTTATTTTGTCATTTTATTTAGATGATCAATGATACGGAATAAAAGTTCTACCAGTACAAATCTTATCACAATGTTAGTTTTAATGTCACTCAGGACTATACTCAATCAACTGTAATGATATTAATCTGTAGTGTGATCCTTATATTTTTGGTCTTTCCTACTTGAAGGTCTCTGATGTCACCAAATGTTTACAGTACACGTATGTAGCAACGGAAATGGTTCACGTGACCGTATAGACTCCAACATACCTCCCAACTATTGATCTGGTACGAACAGCGAAAAGCAATGTAAGTAGTCAAAGCCTTACGAATTGGAACTTTAATCTGGTTAAAGAGCATAAACTGTTACATGAATACTATAGAAATAAATTAAATCAGCTGTGTTTGACGTCAGCGGAAAAGAAATATCCACTATCAATATAGCTTGATTAGAACTAGCCATGTCGGTTTGACTCTGATACAGTTTCATTTCCAATTTGCACTTTCCTAATACATACATGATAAATGCATGGTAATTTACGTTTACATTTACTGACTGGCGTCTCATAGGTTGCAACTGTTAATATTATGGAAATTTTATTTTACAAAGAGTAAAACTTCAATACGTACTGAGTATATTTTATATTCTACCAGAGAGTCATACATTGTAGTGATAAAAGACTTGTGTTGTCAAGGGTAAAATATCCTTATCCTTCATATTCACATAGGAACAAGTGCTTTTTCTCATGCATCGACATTTAATTGTAATTGTACATTTATGATAGACTGCGATTTTGAGAAATAAAGAAAACTGCAAATCAATTCTCTACACATGAAAATTGCGTGATACTCTCAATGAAAACTCCGTTGTTTGAATTCTTTATTGAAAAACCTGCATAGTTTGAAAAAAAGTTAAAATTCACCCATAAAATAGTAATTTTGTTAACGTAGTAACGTCATAAAGTTGTATTGAATACATAGCCATGCAATACAGCCACACGGGACATGCGTGTATTGCATGGAATAAACAAGTATTACACACATAGATATGAGAGAAATATACCTCGGGACACTGAAAAAGTAATTAAAATTTTAACCTTTTTTTTAACATTGAAAGAGTAAGCAGTGATGCCGAAAATAATAAGTTGAAGAAAGATATACCAGTATTTTATTTTGTGTAAAATTACTAAACATAATTCAATATTTGACATCGATTGTCCTCTATGGACTCCTGCTGTAAAATACGCTATGGTCTGAATCATTCAGACCATTTACAATACCTACCCTCGTGAATGTTGCGAAGGGGATTTCCCGAACTCCCATATAGTATTCCTCAGCAACCTCTCCCCGGGAACACGACCGAATGGTGGACGTAGGCCTGCACATTCCATACCTACAGATACACAGGTAGTATTTGTTAACTATAACATCAAAGGTATAGGTACACGACCGAATGGTGGACGTAGGCCTGCACATTCCATACCTACAGGTACACAAGTAGTTTTTGTTAACTATAACATCAAAGTAAGGTACACGACCGAATGGTGGACGTAGGCCTGCACATTCCATACCTACAGATACACAAGTAGTATTTGTTAACTATAACATCAATGTATAGGTACACGACCCAATGGTGGACGTAGGCCTGCACATTCCATACCTACAGATACACAAGTAGTATTTGTTAACTATAACATCAATGTATAGGTACACGACCCAATGGTGGACGTAGGCCTGCACATTCCATACCTACAGATACACAGGTAGTATTTGTTAACTATAACATCAATGTAAGGTACACGACCGAATGGTGGACGTAGGCCTGCACATTCCATACCTACAGATACACAAGAAGTATTTGTTAACTATAACATCAAGGTAAGGTACACGACCGAATGGTGGACGTAGGCCTGCACATTCCATACCTACAGATACAATAGTAGAATTTGTTAACTATAACATCAATGTAAAAAACACGACCGAATTGTGGACGTAGGCCTGCACATTCCAAACCAACATCAAGGTAAGAAAACAGAATGAGAAGGTATAGGCTTATTACAATGTAGTTAGTATTGTCCTACCGGTAGAGACTTTCATAAGTCTACTAGAATTTGTATGTCAGTGTAATATTACCGGGTGGGGTGTGCTTGTTCCTGTCAGTGTAATGGTAACGGGTAGGGTGTGCTTGTTCATGTCAGTGTATAGTCAGTGTAATGGTACCGGGTGGGGTGTGCTTGTTCATGTCAGTGTAATGGTACCGGGTAGGGTGTGCTTGTTCATGTCAGTGTAATGGTACCGGGTGGGGTGTGCTTGTTCATATCAGTGTAATGGTACCGGATCGGGTGTGCTTGTTCATGTCAGTGTAATGGTACCGGGTGGGGTGTGCTTGTTCATATCAGTGTAATGGTACCGGGTGGGGTGTGCTTGTTCCTGTCAGTGTAATGGTACCGGGTGGTATGTGCTTGTTCATGTCAGTGTAATGGTACCCGATGGGGTGTGCTTGTTCATGTCAGTGTAATGGTAGCGGGTGGGGTGTGCTTGTTCATATCAGTGTAATGGTACCGGGTGGGGTGTGCTTGTTCCTGTCAGTGTAATGGTAACGGGTAGGGTGTGCTTGTTCCTGTCAGTGTAATGGTAACGGGTAGGGTGTGCTTGTTCCTGTCAGTGTAATGGTAACGGGTAGGGTGTGCTTGTTCATGTCAGTGTAATGGTACCGGGTGGGATGTGCTTGTTCATGTCAGTGTAATGGTACCGGGTGGAATGTGCTTGTTCATGTCAGTGTAATGGTACCCGATGGGGTGTGCTTGTTCATGCCAGTGTAATATTACCGGGTGGGGTGTGCTTGTTCATGTCAATGTAATGGTACCGGGTGGGGTGTGCTTGTTCATATCAGTGTAATGGTACCGGGTGGGGTGTGCTTGTTCATGTCAGTGTAATGGTACCGGGTGGGGTGTGCTTGTTCATATCAGTGTAATGGTACCGGTTGGGGTGTGTTTGTTCGGAGTCTTCGTATGCTCCAGTGAGATAACACTACAACGGAGTTCCCAGGCAACACACGAACATACCGCAGCCTCCCTAATATATGGTCCATATTCACACAAGTCCTTTTTAATATTTAGATAAAACACTTGTAAAAAAAAGAAAAAAAAACACCAAGCAGAAAGACACGCATTAGACACAACTGTAAAATCTTTGGGGCGGCGATGGCCGTGGATTATGATAACTAAGACAAAGCCAGTCACAATCTATCTGACCATATGAATTCATTGACGATTTTACAAACAAGTTTCCTAATTTAAGATATAACAGTGTTAATGAATCACATGCGGTCATCGCGTGCCATTTGGACAATACTGACAGAGGATTGTTTGTCTCCAGGCGTGTCAACTCCTCTACCCTAACTACTAACTAATGACTGCCTAATTCCACGTCTGATATAGCACCCCCTCAACTATAGTAATGTACAATGTTTGGGGGAATGTTCCTTATTTTTAGACACGTTAAAACAAGATCTACAGTCTAGACGTTATATATAACGAATGTTACAATACAATAGCATCAAATCTCTTTTATAAGGCGTCGATGAAATACTAGATGATGTATGAGTATTTAACGTCTCAGTGAGCGAGAAGCCATCTCTATTTCTGGGTGAGTGGGTATGAACCACTCTCAACAGCTTCACGTCTGCGCCCCAAGGCACTTGATGACGTCACTGACCCTAATAGCTATTGTAGTTAGTGGTTATTGAATTCCATTCGAGTTTCATTGTCTTCTTCTACCTCAATATTTTTCTATTTCTAGATTTTTTTTAACAAAACCATCATGGATGATTCAATCTTAATAAGTGATAAAAATAATTAAGTAATAGTAATAATTTCGTTCGAAATATTACAAAACACAATATATACCCTTATCTAATAATTAAACAATTAATTATTTCTAGACAATAGAAAAGTAATGTCAATAGTCAAGTAATGTTGAAGCTTTCCTCAGATTTGCTTGTTGTGTTGTTATGAACACAAAATTCTGAGGATCATTTAAAAAAACGCCATCGTACTAGCAAAACTAAATAATCTAATAGGCAACTTCGGAGAATTATCTAACACTATAATCTGAGTTTTATTGGCTGTTAAACTATTAAACATACATAATGTAGCTTGGTAACGACTTTATCCCTCTGTGTATACCATGGGGAACATTAAGTGTAGTATTAATTGGATTTGTTTAGAATCAAGAAGAAAACATTGTAGTATAGCATATTTCAGGCGATGTGTGCAGCATACCGATCCATAAAAAAACCAAATAATAAAAAATCGATAGTTACGATGACGGTTGTACTGTAACCAGCAAGTCACATTTTACCGCAGAAACGAAACACTGTAAATTATGAATTATTAGCGCGGATATGATTTAGCGCAAGTTGATGGTTAAATACCGGCAATACTCTTTTACAGGCTTAAGCGCTGCGGCTACTACAAAGGCTGTGCGAAATGCATTACAATACAACTACAGCTACAATAAGTACTTTTACATATTCAATAACACGATTTCTACTACTAAAACACAATATCTGCTACAGTCAACCAAACGACATCTGGACAATTAGACTAACATCGTCGGTCTGTTACCAAAGTCATTGATCACGCGGCATTATTAAGAACTTATTGTTGCTTATGTCATTTTTAACATATAGTTAAATCTGCCTTAGTGACACCTCTGTATAAAACCGCCTGCAAGATACGAATCCTTTTAGAAGGTCATTAATGTCCAATTGTTACAAAAGTCAGCTTGTGTATAATGTTCTCCTGTCCCGTTAATGGTCTCCATACACAGGTTTGATTGTAATATATTATACAACATCAGAACACGTGTAAAGGAACAATGGCCCTTTAGCTGTATACAACATAACAATAGGATTTACTAACAACAAGAGTGATCTCGGCTCCATACACAACACGCTTCAGTCAACATCAGAATTAATAAGCACTACTGACGTCATTTAGAAGGATCAGAAGAAATACATTGATGATCAAAACACTATCATAGCCAACAATGAAATGGTTTTGTGTTCAAAATTAGAGATGCGAAAATTAAAAGGATGCTTTAGTGATGAAATGAAAATCTATTCGTATATAGCCGGACATCATTATAATCTTGACATGATGGAGTGAATTATATGGAAAAAAGGAATAGACATAGACATAGTTTAATGTAAGAACAAGCAACCTCGTAATAGTCGTTAAAGTTGTTTATATTTTCTAGACCGTTATCTCTATTCCTGAGGAAAACATCGTACTCCGTGTACGCAGGCTGAACCCTGCCACGACTTGACCATGAATTGGTGATGCTGTGTTGGGGACTGAACCCTGCCACGACTTGACCATGTACTGATGATGCTGTGTTGGGGACTGAACCCTACCATGACTTGACCAGGTACTGGTGATGCTGTGTTGGGGACTGAACCCTGCCACGACTTGACCATGTACTGGTGATGTTGTGTTAGGGACTGAACCCTGCCACGACTTGACCATGTACTGGTGATGTTGTGTTAGGGACTGAACCCTGCCAAAACTTGACCATTCACTGGTGATGCTGTGTTGGGGACTGAACCCTGCCATGACTTGACCATGCACTGGTGATGCTGTGTTGGGGACTGAACCCTGCCATGACTTGACGATGTACTGGTGATGTTGTGTTAGGGACTGAACCCTGCAAAACTTGACCATGCACTTGTGATACTTTGTTGGGGACTGAACCTGACCACATGGTGCTGACCTATGTACTGGTGATGTTGTGTGTTAGGGACTGAACCCTGCCACGACTTGACCATGCACTGGTGATGCTGTGTTGGGGACTGAACCCTGCCACGACTTGACCATGCACTGGTGATACTGTGTTGGGGACTGAACCCTGCCACGACTTGACCATGTACTGGTGATGTTGTGTTGGAGACTGAACCCTGCCACGACTTGAACATGCACTAGTGATGTTGTGTTAGGGACTGAACCCTACCACGACCTGACCATGTACTGGTGATGCTGTGTTGGGATTTGGTTACGCCTACACGTTCCAGAGACGATTCGTAAGAGAAAATGGCAGAAAATGTACGTCGACGAAAAATTATCCACCATTCAAATTGAAATAAGCGAAAAAATATTAGAAATACCGTGAATCAGAATTCGCCTGGGTGTGAGGATCTGCCATTCTCACGGTAATTCCCTCTTTATATAAATTCCCAACGGTTCTTTAGGTAATTAATGCCCCGGTAAACAATGAACCAAAGAAAGACCAGGTCATGTGATAAAGCGGTGTAGACAGAAATGTCTGATTTCCGGTCCCATGAGAATATTAATGGACAATTCCCTGAATCTGTGCCACTCCACAGCTTGTTGGCGGTCCTATGTGGTCGCTCCTGTTAGCATCTTCCTGCTAGTCTGCTTGACCACATTTCTTATAGACGCTGGAATCCCTAGATACTAGTACACACTATGGCCGACGACAGCAAGTCACGCCGCAATTATCCAAATGATTAATCTGTGAAACTTTCCTATGTAGTCGACATATCACTATTCCTGTCTTGGAGAATATCGATGATGATGGTTATAGGGAAATGATTGATGGACCATCTAGAGACATTAGAGTCAGTTAGAAAAATTAACTGGTTTCAATGACAAGATCAGGTTTTTAAATATTTAAATACCGTGTTGATGACGAAATAATGGCCGTTATTAATGAGATCAGATCGCGCGACACACGTCATACATGTCCAAATATCAGGTTTTAAAACAGATATAATTCATGTGTCTTTCTAATTGATGACCTTTAATTATTAATTATTATTAATTCATTCGGGCAAAAACGAAAAGAACAATTTTTGAAATTACAAAATTGTAGCTGCGACGACGTTGATTTCAATGTTTAAAATAACGTTGCTGATATTTAAAGTCTGTATATTTTATCTTAATTACGCAATGAAAGAGACACCTTTTCCGATACAATAACATAACTCACCAAAACGACATATAGACATTTAAATAGAAGAAATGAAATACATTTGTTGTATAGTTTATATCATTTTCAGATCGATATACGCTTGATGTGGATGTTTGGAAATAAAAAAAATCACTGATTAATGACGTTTACACACAATGTAAGCAGCTGCAATACTATAACTAATTTTTCAGCCATCACCTGCTTTCTCTGTTCAACGAAATGTCATTGTTTCAAAATCTCAAACCAAAATATATGCCTTCCCGTTGGCCATATTTTGCTTGATATTATTTGTGTGCCAAGATGAAAAAGCATCTCCTGTTAGCTTTTGTAAGAACGAGTATAGTCAGCAAACGGAAGTATTACCTGATACTCTAGATATTATGATATGATCAGAATCTGTAAGGAGGAGTACAGGTTCACATAATACTTTGTCTTACACGTCAACAGTAAAATATATGGTTAGCCTTACAACACTGTGACAAACTTAGTTCTGTTCATCTCCGCCATTGAAGCTTTACTTTGGCCTGGTAGCCTAACAATGACGCATTTCAAATTTTTAACACGCAAAAATATTTAATGGGGTTAAAACCTTTAATACTGAAACCATATTTTAAACATAAAATCGCCCAAGGCAAGGTAGATATAAACAAACTTATAGACTAGAGAACGTTGCACTCTGGTAGATTTATCTGCAGGCCTGCTGTACATATCTCGGTATTTCGTGGCTTATTTGTCGATGTCACTTTGTAAAAATGACTTAATTAAATCATTCATATTGGATACTGTGAGGGTATTGACCACTGTTAAATAAGTTTTTGCAGTAAATCAGATCGACTTTTGAGTTCGGAAATAACGTTGTGAATGAAAGGGGGGAAAGAGTATAACAACGATGTACATGTATTAAAATGTACTCCTCTGAGAAGTCAAAATTTTCTTGAATTAAATTTTTTTCTCAAATAATTTTTTGTAAAAAGGTGTTCATGCCATAAAAGAAAATGGAAGAGAATACATTTGTTCATGTGCTCGTTTTTGAGCTATTGTCACTCAAAGATACCTAGTTGACAAAATATTGGATTAAATGGGAATTTTGCCGTTTTGACCATATACACTTATTTTCCAATAGTCTTCTTTAAAATATACCAGTTTTGCTTACTTTTTTGCCCCATTTGAATAACATTTTAATTACCATGACCTCAGTAAAGATTTACAGCAAACAAATAGCTCGATACAGTTAAAAATACTGGCGCAGTGTATTTAAGTAAAAACAATTTCAGTAAAAAAATGGTAAAACTGTGGCTCTACTCAAAGCGACACAATTTCAAAATGGATGCCAAATGTGCCATTTCTTAAAATCCCCGAATAAATTTTTTTATTATTTTGACAAAATTTGCAACTGGCAACTTGCTACAGATATTGATAGATTTTATTTAAAAATCTCGTACCTTCTTTTATCTATGTCGAACCGAGACTTCAACGAGACTGAAACCTCAGAAGAATACATTCTTAATAAAAGTAAAGTATTGTTATTCTTTATACTAGTTGTTTAATCTTCTTATTACATGTGGGGATAGGAAATGACATTACAACATCAAATAGGGTTTATACTCTTAAGGTAATTACATTATGATATGGTAATAAAAAGATAACAATCAATCTTTAAGTAGTAAATCATAAAAAAAAGTTTTCTTTTGAAATTAATTAGTCTAGAATTGAACATAATTTTGATTTTAAGATGTATATTAAAACACCAGTAAACGCAATAAAGTAGAATCCAAACACACATCACCTTGGTTATATCTTACCATTTTGACCCCGTGACCTCTATGGTCTGTGCCCCTGGACTCTTTGGGCAGACACTGTCTCCCGGGCACTGACACATCATCCAGCTGAAATACGTATTCTCTTCTTTTATTGATGGCATCTCACTTATTTCGGAACACACTGTGTCTTCGGAACACATCGGCAATGGGTAGTGCTACAATAGAGGAATGAAGATATGATAAAATCAATCAATCAATTCAACAAGTGCAGATGATCACTGTTCAAATCTATAAAACATATAAATTTATGAAAATATTTTAAAACAAACAGTTTTAGTTCGAACAAAACTGCTTTGTCTTCAGAACTGAATAGTTAAGATTAACTTATAATAATCACTTTCATAAGCGGGAAATCCAATGTTGGAAGGAAAGTGGCCCCACAGCTATTTACTTCCGTTCGGAATATCGTATGAACGCCGTTTCGGCTGAAGACAACTGTGTTAGAAGCGCACTACCGAACTTTTTTTGTGGTTTTTTACCATTCCAGTTATTGTGGTCTACGATACGTATAAAAGCTTTTAGCTTTAGTTTTGAAAATGGAGGCGTTGTAAGGTAGAGTTTTGTAATAACGTTACCTTTTTAAAATGGACAACGGTCACACGGTATCGATTACCAATGCCCCCCTTTATTGTTATCGCCAGTAAGCATGTTGCTGATCTTTCGTACAAGACCAATACTGCGTTACTCTTCTCTACATGACATATTCTAAATATTTTGAATGTGATATATTCTGAAATTTAAACTGTTGGTATAATTGTACGATTGCTGTCTAGTTTAGCGAACAAAGGTTATGTATTAACAAATAAAGGTTATGTATAAACAAACAAAGGTTTTGTATTAACAAATTAAGGTTATGTATAAACAAACAAAGGTTATGTATTAACGAATGAAGATTATGTAGTAACAAATAAAGGTTATGCATTAATATTTACATTTCCATGTTCTCTTTGCTATATAACCTTACCAACTGCAAAATCGTTTACACTTGCGTAAACGCAGTGGTTGCTGCGCAAGAATACACATAAAGGAAAACCGACTTCAGCAAGTAGAGTGAATGCGCATCCGTTTAGGCATATTGTATCTGTATGAAAAGTCTTCAATATATTGTATGTATTAATGTAATGTAAATCTTAAGTTATACATCAGCAAATAAAAAAAAACAAACAAATATTGTGTAATTACGATGAAAAAAGATCAAGTTAATGTAGAACTATATTTTATGTACTCTATGCTTTTGACTACATTTCCCGCCAAATTGTGGCCAGCTGTTTCGGGACTCCATCAATAGACCGGCTTTTCCAACAATTGTATAACATTAAAAAAATAGAGTTTTATTTTATTTTAACACTTAATTTAAATGAAATGGTCGGTCGAAATGTAAATATAAGGAATGATTTTTATTGTTTATTGTTTACTGGTGTGTAAACTGTATTTTTATACAGATATTTCAACATGACGGGCTAACGCGCATAATTTAAAATATCTGTACAAAAAATGCAGTTTACTCACCAGTAAACAACAAACAATAAAAAATCATTCCTTAAACAAATAAAGGAAGCAACCGTATGCGGTGAATTCATTATCTTCTTATCGAAGAGAGAGAGAGAGAGCGAGAGAGAGAAAGAGAGAGAGAGAGCATGCTTTGTGTTCTATACTTTGTTCGTCCCCCATACACGATGGTGATATTTGCCAAACCTCCTTAAGAACACTTCTATTATACCCGTATGGCTTCACTGCGATGTATGTAAGTCTATTTACGCCCACGTATTATACCCGTATGGCTTCACTGCGATGTATGTAAGTCTATTTACGCCCACGAGTGCGTCAAGGACACTTTAAGGAATCCTGGGTAATCATAGTCATGGAGTATCACGGACATTGGTACTGAGACAACGAATGTGATCGTGAGAAGTCGTGGTAATTCTTGACAACGACTGTGATCGTTAGAAGTCGTGGTAATTCTTGACAACGAAGATAGTAGTTTCGCTAATGTAAATGTCTTTGCGATCGAGTCCCAATATCAAAATTCATTGTCTTCTCATTATTCTCACAAAAACAAATGTTAATGAATTAATTTTCCTGAAGATCATTTTTCGCGACCTGATTATCATTTTTTCAGTTTTATAGCATCGAATGACACATAAGCAGAAAGCAGTTCAGGCTTGTATTGTAAGCATACGACATTCATGCCTATAAATTGCCCTTGTAATATAGTCCTTGGAATGATGATTGCCATTGTAATATAGTCCTTGGAATGATGATCTACCATTACTGTATCTGTGGTGGAGTTGACCTATATATTACAATCAGGTACCATGTCACTGCCGTCCTTAACATTTTCTGATTGTCCTCTTCGTATTCATTATCCATTACATCGCTGATTGCCTCGCTAAGTGACATTACACAGAGGTTAAAGTTCAAGGAACACGCATCACCCGTATTTGTTACGCGCCTGTCGATATGCGATAAACGCCTAGCTCTGGTGAGAATAAACAAATATCAAATTAGGAATAGGAGTCTGATCACGTGATTATGAATGGTGTCAACACAAGATCTGAAAAGCCATATAATAATTGGGAAGAGGGAATAGTGTGGGAGGAACCAGAAGCAGATATCTGACATTTGATGTTTTAATTAAAACAAACATCCATTATTTGTGTGTAAATATCCCACGTGATAAACATCACGGTATAAACAACGACCACTACTCCCCTCCATGAGGAATTAAAGACAAAAACGTCTTATCGCGTGTGAGAGCGCGTGCATGACGGAACGGAACCCATTGTTTTCAGATTTACTTTTTATTTGCTATACAAAATTAAAACATTAAATTGTTTACGTCCACGTTAAAGACCTTTGAACTGAAGGTTAGCTCGAGGAATACATAGATCTGTATGGGAACAGTAGTGGCAATTTTGATTAAAAAATTAATATGAGTCTTAGTTATATCAACACGTTTACTGTGTTCATCACCGCAAGCGAATAGTAGTTATTGTTGAACTGTTGTAATAGAAATCAATGAACGATTTTGGGATAGAACGATTTTGGGATAGAATACCTGTTTCTTTTTTCATGTCACTGTGTTCGCTGTCAGAAGCCATGGACCACGTTACTTATTATTCACATTGACAGATATCATACAGCTCTCAACGAAGGCAATAGAGACACGATCCCGCTGACCCCACACTGACCCCACACTGACCGTGCATGTACGTGATAGGTCTATTCTGTCCTCAGCACCAGCCAAACAGTATGCACGACACATCTCATAATCCAATTGGATTAGACGATGTGTCTAGCTGTAGGCGTGGTGATAAACTTATGATATAGTATTTCGTTGGATTCGAAATGGCATGTTTGGGCAGGAATGTCTTAATTTAATTTACTCCTACTTCTTCATAAACAAATCGTTTGAATTTCGATCAGACACAACATTATATGGAGTTTGAGGCAAAAAGAAAGAACTTTTATTATACCCAATGCAGTTAAAATGCTAGATTGTTTTAAATCATTCCACATCAAATGTCTCGCTGTTCCTAAGTTCCCTGTCAATAACGCCTTAATATATAGAGGTTCCCCAACAAGTGACTGTTGTTTAGCATGTTTATCAAAAACTGGAGTATGTACACATAAACGATAACCAACTGCTATGGAATTTATCACATGGTTTTTCCATTGTGAAACATGCATAATTATGGGATAAAATATATAATACATTCATCAAATCACTATTGTCATGACTGTACATGATTGTATGACATGTTCACGAATGTACCATATCGATTCAATACTTGTTGAATATAATTTACAGCCATGCATATGTTCAGATGATAATATGATAATGCATTGACTTTCTCATTAATCACTTCTATACTTAAATGTAACATGGACTTACTTAAGGAATAGATGTTTATTTCACCGGGATTTCGCCGGGGTTACATACTTTACACGTGCTCCATTATCATTATACCCTCATAACCTCAACAAAATAAACATCTATTCCTTATATTTACAGTTTTTCAAGTAAATGAATATTATTAATTCCCGCGGCAGTTGCATATTTCTTATTAAAATACACAAATTTTTTTTCTCTCCCGTCATCGTCAACGAATTCGATTGAACAGCTGATTGGAATCGAGTCATTCATATGTTCCCACCAAAGGTGGGGTCATGATCCCACGTTGCTACGCCATCAACTTTTCACGTAACAATAGAATCGCCGCGCGTGTTGTGCTAACATTATACACTGATAATGATTATACTAAAAAACATGGTTATTGAGTCCATGTCTGTGCAAACTGTAAATATTTTCTGATAATGCAGTTAGTCTGTATCATGATATACTGTTATACAAGGCAATCACTTTACTGGTCAGTAATACACAAACAGGCTTGTTACCAAAATGAGCGTCAAACAGTTTCGAATGTCCTTAGCTGGAATAGCGGAGTAAAGCCAGCGCCATATGGTCAGTAAGCAGTTTCTTTACTTGGGTTTTGAACATGCGACCAAGTTGAACCAGGTGATATTGTGTTTCAGAATACTCTAACAATTTGGCTTCATCCGTTGAAGAACAATAATATATCAATACTTAGTGTTTTCACGTACCGTATATGGTGAAACGGATTGTTTTATATAAAGTTACATGTAGTATTTTTATCAAGTTATCAAATGATTGAAAAGATAAATTGATGGGTCAATCAAACATATTTTAACATACAAAACTAGGATACTCAAAGATTATTTCATCATGTTCTGGACCAGCAAACAGTTACTTGTATTGATCATGACCCCGGTATAAGCTTGCTGTCACCATGCTTACTCTGAGATTTGAACTGAATAACCTTTTTGACTTGCCATCGTTAATAGGTAAATAAACAATATAAGTTTGTTTCGGAGAAGTTTGATTTCATTCTCTATGTATTTGCTTTATAGTATTTTATTTTTTCGTTATGGTTTCATTACTATGTAATCATCATTCTGTTGGTTTTAATATTGTTTCATGATACTATGTTGTCAGTGGGGAAATCAGGAAGATATAAACCGTTATGTGGTATGGAATCAAGATCTAAACTTGTTTGTTTGTTTGATTAACGTCCTATTAACAGCTATGGTCATATAAGGACGGCCTCTAAAATAACAAGTCTTTTAAAGCGACTTTATGAACCTTTCAATCATAGCAGACCGATATTATTGGATTTCTTTAATTTGGTAAAGGCGGTATTAAATTTTCGTAAACGTATGTTATTATCTTATGTATTCTTCAATTACTTTCTTTGTCCTAATATTCTTGATCTAAGCGTCCCGATCACCAATGTTAGGGGGAGTATTTAGAGCTGCTCTCTGGCCCTACCACAATAGTAGCGCGGCATGTTTCCTTTGTCAGTATAATGCTATTGCTGTTCAGCTGTTTTGCCGACATGCCTCAGATATAAGTCGTGACTATAAAATGGGCACAGACTTACCGCAGTCCCCCAAAAAATATACCAGCACTCACCACACACAATACAGGACATACAGGAGAGATCGGCAGTACGTGGTCGTCCTCGGGAGTGCAGATGTATTGTAGCATTTCTTAAACAATAATTCATCGGTACAAGAGTTGTAGACATTGTGAGTTGTAGAAACATCAAAATTAATGAAACTGCATTTTCAATTCCCAGTTGAATGGGTTGGAATGTTATTCAATACTAAGAACAATTATTTGAAAGCAAATGTAAAATTTGAAGACGTCAACTGTTAACCATAAATAAGATATTTGTTATTGCTGAATTTCTAAATGGAATCCAAAATGTATGCTTTTATCAAATCTGGATTGAAAATGAATAAACACGATAAATCAATGTATACACAGGTTGGAGAGGTTCATTTTAGAGGTTTATGATGTCTCAGGGTCCCTTAAATATATGTTATTAGACTATAACGATAGGAACCCAGTGTTAGTTTATTGATGTTTGAACCCAGGGACTTACAGGATTATTGATATTTAATTGTTAGTGTCTTCCCCAATAGTCTCAGTAGATGATGGTATCCAATGAGGAAGTTATCAAAATGTTAGTGAACCTACAAGCATATAATAGCAGAGTGTAGTTCCTAAACATTTTTTGTGGGTTGGATAGTACGGTAAAAGTTACACACTTACCGAATGTTTCTTACCTGACGTTTCCGAGACGGGTACGTTGTGATGTATCAATATGTGCATTATAAACATATGTCTATATTGATATGACTGATACACGAATTCTGCAGTTGAAACCTGATACGTTAACGTATTACAATTTGTTTTTATCATAGCTTCTTCAACTGCTTTTAGTTGTTTACCGATTAACCGGTTACTCGGTTGGATGAATTTCCGAGTGACCTGTTCATGAATTCTGACTTGTTTGACAACCCGAGTTATTACATAAAGTAGTGAAAAGGATAATTTTCAAATGGAGAATCGCACTTTATGGTCTTCATGGTACTTGTGTCAAAACATAGAAATGGAGCTCAATTGACCACATTTTATTTGTGTGTATTTGTTGAACATGTCTCAGACTACGCCTATTTTATTTGTGTGTATTTGTTGAACATGTCTCAGACTACGCCTATTTTATTTATGTGAATTTGTTGAACATGTCTCAGACTACGCCTATTTTATTTGTGAATATTTGTTGAACATGTCTCAGACTACGCCTATTTTATTTGTGTGTATTTGTTGAACATGTCTCAGACTACGCCTATTTTATTTATGTGAATTTGTTGAACATGTCTCAGACTACGCCTATTTTATGTGTGTGTGTTTGTTGAACACGCCCTTATATATGTTTCAGACAATGTACCTTACTAAACACTTTAGAACATATTACTAATTGTAACATATGCTATTACAATTAGGATTTGGCCGTGCAGTTCATGTGACCTTTTTGCGGTATACAGTAAATACAATGATAAACCAGACGAGACGCCTGATCAAAGTAACGTGACTCTGACTTTACTTAGCGCGTGGTGTCACACAGAGTGGTCTTAAACTATACACACTGGTGGTAGAATCTATCCCTGACGGATTACAAAGAGTAGTCTCCTTAACGACCGACCATTTCAATACCCGTATCCTATCTGAAACAAGTAGTTTTCTCTAATAGTACTGCCACAGGGATAAAATGTCGCCTTTTCGACAGTGTTGGAAAGTTTGGTGCTACATCCATAAAATGGTAGGCCTAAGTAGTGAATTACTGTGAACGTTAAATGTTACATTAGTTTGTGTTAACTGTTAAACAGTATCTGACTACTGAGCGCATCACTCCTACGTGGATTGATTATCGTTCCGCGAGGAAAATAGTGTTATATTGTATATGTCTTCATCATGGAATTATTGAGATGTCGTCTCGTTTCAAAATGTCACATTGTTCTTATGTTGTAAAGCTAACCTTTACATGTAGCTTACTTTACATGAACTATAGCAATGTATATTTCTTTTGCAATTATTTTGAACTTAATCAGATTATCTCTTTTATGAGATTCACTTAAATGCTTGTTTTATTGTACATTTGGCGGATTTCATAAATAAACTTTTGCTGTTTCCATCATTACAAGCACAAGTGCATTGATCAACATTCCAAAGGTAATATTTCTAAAGAATGCAGCAAATCAAACAAAGTGATGCGATTTATGTTCGGAATAAACAGAAGACGACCGCTTTCAAAATGAAACTACGCTTCACGACTATTGTTATTAGGAGGTTAACAGAATCACCTCGAGATCTCCTTTACATAGCATCGTCAGAGCACATTACGGACATCCAATTTGATTTGATTTGATTTGAGGTTACATTTGTACGTCAATAAGGAACTGTTAGTGTATGATGTAAATGGATATACAAAACCAACTTTATGACAATCAACTAATAAGACACCAAAGTGATATTGTGTTTATCGAAAATTAATTATTAACGTTTCAATACCGTTCATACGCGATTAAATGCCACTTCATGACTTTATGTGCCGAATCACCGATAAACATCACGTTTATTTAGTATCTGTTTAATAACAAGGGATAACTTAATTTGATAATGACGACCACACTTCGATACAACATTACATGGCCAAGTTTTGTCTTTGCTCTCTTATTACTACAATGGAAACTGCATTTTTGGTGTACACAATATTTATGTCGGATTTTGGTGTTGTTGCTTTTGTGTGGGTGTGTGTGTTTTTTTTTTTTTTTTTTTTTTTGCAACATACATACTCGTGGTGAATGGGTCTTACTGAAAATCATTTTTTTTCTTTTTCATTTTTTTTTATAAAAACAGAGATTTACAATTTTATAGTACTATATAATATACAATTATGGCCCTCTGTGGAGGGATACATCTAGAATTGTCTCCCTGGAAAGAGTTATTTTCTCGAGGGCGAAGAAGCCCGAGAGAAAATAACTCTTTCTAGGGAGACAATTCTAGATGTATCCCGACACATAGGGACATAATTATTTTATTATACCGAACAAAATTAAAAGAAATCTCTGTTAAAAGAACCCATGAAGATATTTCCCAACAACAACGTTGTTAAATTCGTTGGGCTACAAAAAAATAAACAACACCGTTGCCATTGTTGGTTGACGTTGCAGATGACGTCAACTTCCGGTCACGTGCGGAGCTTCCAAAGGGTTATTTCCCTGGGGTTATTTCCCTCGGGGGTTATTTCCCTGGGGTTATTTCCCTCGGGGGTTATTTCCCTGGGGTTATTTCCCTAGCCTTCCAATTCCGGGGGAAACATCTAACTTATTCAGTGTCATGTGATCAAGTTTAATCCAATCAGAACATTCTAAATGAAAGTGAGGTATAATAATCGTAATTGTATTAGTTACCCTACCTGACATTGATAGTAAATTAGGTATACGTACCGTCTGTGTTTGTACAATAAACTGAGTTCTGTTTTACACCACCTTGTGACTATGATGTACAAACTGAGTTCAGATATATACATCGGCTTATTACTGTGATGTAACTGATTTCCCATATATAAAACAAATTTAACCTAACCTCAGATAAAACAATGATTTTTATGTCTAGATGTGCCAATCTAACCTTCGTTGAGTTTTGGTGAATAAATTGTAAGCGTAATCATCGAAAAAGTATAGTAGTATTTGAGTCAACAAATTATTAGGAAACGGAAATATTAAATACTGATATTGCAGTATAGCTTTATAAAAGGAAGTTCGGGGATACAATGTCCCACACAGATACAAGGAGACTCCTACTGGTTACCTTTTTTACGTTTGTCTTAGTCATTCACTCTTAAAAGGTAGTTGTACACATCCCAATGAAAACTAGGAATAACAAATTCACTTATGTTTAGATATTATTTATAACAAATCAAGGATTGGAGGACTCGGTACATTGCTTTGTGAGCGAGGTCTTACTATTCGCAACTCGTCTATAAAAGTAATTCTGGTAGTTCTCCGTTTCTAGAAAAAAGTTTTTTGTTGCTGCTAGCAGTGGGGATGAAATATAGCCTGTTGGTCTGTCTACCCCGTCAATGTCATTAAGAATTGTCGACCATGTTGTTTCTAAAACGACCGTATTTTAGAGTTGGCAGAACCCCTGCTGCTTTTGTCTTCCAGTTACCATACACTCGCGAAACTTAAACGTTCATCGCTTGGTCCACGACATGAGTCAGACAAAAGGTTGAGAGACTATTGTCCATTGTTGTATGTTAAAATGTATTAACTGCCCACTGTAAACCTGTTTAGAAATTTGGAGAATGTAAGCTAAACTGTCCATTGTAAACCTGTCCTAGGTTTAGAGAGTATATAGGCTGAACTGTCCATTGTAAACCTGCCATAGGTTTAGAGAGTATATAAGCTAAATTGACCACTGTAAACCTGCTATAGGTTTAGAAAGTATAAGCTAAACTGTCCATTGTAAACCTGCCAGAGGTTTAGAGAGTATAAGTTAAACTGTCCATTGTAAACCTGCCATAGGTTTAGAGAGTATAAGTTAAACTGTCCTTTGTAAACCTGCCATAGGTTTAGAGAGTATAAGTTAAACTGTCCATTGTAAACCTGCCATAGGTTTAGAGAGTGTAAGTTAAACTGTCCATTGTAAATCTGCCATAGGTTTAGAGAGTATAAGTTAAACTGTCCATTATAAACCTGCCATAGGTTTAGAGAGTGTAAGATAAACTGCCCATTGTAAACCTGCCATAGGTTTAGAGAGTATAAGTTAAACTGTCCATTGTAAACCTGCCATAGGTTTAGAGAGTATAAGTTAAACTGTCCATTGTAAACCTGCCATAGGTTTAGAGAGTATAAGTTAAACTGTTCATTGTAAACCTGCCATAGGTTTAGAGAGTATTAGCTAAACTATCCATTGTAAAACCTGCCATAGGTTTAGAGAGTATAAGTTAAACTGTCCATTGTAAATCTGCCATAGGTTTAGAGAGTATTGTTCACTGTAACCTGCCGTAGGTCACACAAACCTGGAACCACGTGATTATTAATACATCCATCAGATATCACGTATCTCCACAATGACAACAAACTTTAGGAGATCGGATAACAGTTAACAAACACGATGAAAACATTTGTGATCAATCTAAAGCAGAAACAACTGATACAGAAGTCACCATAACGTATTTGATGTCGTTTGGTTCAATTGTAATTGTGTTGACGATTTCAGTCAGCTTCGACAATTGTGATGATGAAAGGTAGACCTAGAATATCGGATCCAAACAGATTAAGTTAGAGAAGGAAGGGCATTGACAATTGATTAGCTTTGTTTGTGGGGAAAGGTATCACAAAAGAAGTTAGGTATATAGCGGAATGGTTCTGTGTCGATCAAGTATTTGTAGCTCAATCGGTATAACATCCGGCTAGTGATCGAGTGCTCCGGGTTCGATCCTCGGTCTCGTCTCGACATTTCCCCCTCTCATGTTACACATTAGAACAATAATATCACTTGATCACACTGTGGTAACTACTATGTCAGAAATTACAGACATAATTACTTGGCGATTTGTGCCATTACATTACTATGAACCATAGTTCTCCACCAGCATTATCAGTTATTAGGCATTTTATTAATAGCACGCGTCGACGCTTGTTTACGCACTTTATCAGTTACTCATGGCGGTTTAATACTATAGAACGTGTTATAATTGTGATAGACAGCAATTTCTGTAATTATTTCAGCTTCTCATTCTTAATATCAAATATTGTGTTAGAATTTCATAATGTTACCATGGCCAGCTTTCCAAAAATGAACTAAGAAAATGCATTTCGTTTGTGTGAGTTTGGAAGTGATATCTAATATCGTATATGGGGTTATTTTGTCACACCATTGTCGACAGGAATGTCAAATATGGTAAAAACCAAAACATGTTTGTCTCACTTTAAATCCACTTATAGCCACTTGTCAGAATGGTGATAAACTACATTTCTGAATTTCCATGAAGTACTGGCCTAAGCGACATGACGTTACTTAACTTATGTGATTTAAATGCAGACATGTCCATACTCTTTAGTCTGGTCCTGTATGACGTGATATGATTTAACATTGGTGTTTATCTTGATCTATTTCGTTTAAAGATTGCTTTTTGTTTTGTCATTGTCAAGTTTCCAGCATTGACACTTTCAAGTCGAGCTTGCGTGATCAATCGTCTGTCAGACGTAGCTAAATTTGCAATCACGTTTGAAATTAGCCAATAAATGAAGTGTTTCTCCAGAAGATCCCCTTAAAACTCAATTCAACAAGGGATTTCCCAGAACAAGTACACAGACATTCAAAGAATCTCCTTCCATATACACAATTTGCCGAAATCGAATTCTAAATTTCTAACATGCATTGGTACTTGTCATATGAGTAGTTGCAGCTTTATTTAGACGGCTGCTGGAATCCAATTACTGGTACGTTTAGATCAGCTTCACGTCACATAGTAGTATTAGACACCAATACAGAACTTGTTTACAATTAAGAGTAATACACAATAGATCAAATTCCCTGTGTGGTGGTTCTAGTCTAACGTATTACTGTAGACCAACTGCGTGTGCCAGTAAATTTAGCGTAGTTTGACATCTCTCAGTGAAATCACTGCAAAAACGCATCAAAACTTGGGTCGCCGTAAAAATGTACAGTAACAGTTAGGGTACTTGAAGGAATGGCTGATTGAGAAAAAGGAGGGAAAGTGGTCATATAAACCGGAGAAAAAGCAACGACCTATGTTTACAACGTGGCAACTGCATCGTTTGGGTTTCTAATTTGAAATCCAGACGTGGATGGCTTATGGTACCTATGTTTACAACGTGGCAACTGAATCGATTGGGTTTCTAATTTGAAATCCACACGTGGATGGCTTATGGTACTATGTCTGGCAGTGTTTTATATACTCTGTTAATTCTACGGGGGAAAAAAACCCCAAAAAAACCGGAATATCATAAGCCGAAATAACTCGATCTAACTACTTGATGCCTACATCATATTCATACATGTGCGAGAGTCTGTGTTCCCTCTCGTCCCAGGTTAACACAAACCCACTACTGCGGCGTATACAAAAAGACAATTTAGACTATGTCACGTTTACCAAAAGAGGTTGGAATATCCTAATTGATCTAATAGAAAAAATACATTTCTTTATCTAATACCAAATCGTCTGGGATTCTTCAGAGGCGACCGTCAGGTCGATAAATTATACAATTAAATTAAAATCAAATACAATAACGTGAACCTTGGCATTTGGATTATTAAATGAACGACGATTTAATCGGGGAAATAAAATAATGTCCTTCTTCAGCTTTTACTGACATTTCCTTCCTAGCGATTAGATTCTTTATTTTAAATGTTTTAGTTTTAACATTATTTCCAATGAGATTAATGAGATAATACAAAGGAGTGGCTCTCAAGATGTTCTGATTATGGGCTATCAGGACAAATGCCCACTGTATTATACTTTGTACAAATACATTGAATGTCATGTATCATTAATCTATGGTAATTGTTCTAAGAAGAAGTATATTTTAAGATGTGTAGATTAGTTAAGTCAATGTGATGTAGTATATCGGGTGTGTATACGTACACACTTCCCATGATGTACAGCCCTCAGGGGGTTACAAATGTTTACGGTTGGTACATAGTTTACGTCTCGAACTCAGTTTAACAAGGGAGTCAATGTTTGGTTTCCAATTTATGGATGTTATTTCTGTATTTTATACCAATGCAGATATATACTATCATTTCTTTTCTTTATCTTTTTGAGAGAAAAATGCTTCTCTTAGTGATTTTCTAAAGGATAATATAGCTGTTTGGAAATACCTTCTACAGTGAACCTTCTACATTGAAAGATAAAGGCCACGGTTTTTGTAACATTAATCATTCTGTGACTAGAGCCCGTAAAAGGTTTGCATCTATCACCGACTAATTACTGAAATGGTAAATGTAAGTGGTTTTTTCATTGCACGAAGGTTTATATTTCACAATATTTCTAATTTGTTTAAAGCGTGAAACAAATCCCTCGATATATTAATGTCAATTAATAGTGAGAATATATTAACAAACCCCGGTGGAACGTAAATATTAGCTACAATAAAGCAGTAAACAATAATTTTAATTAATACATTTCATTAACATTTTTGAAGTATATTATGATCAATCTTTATTCATTATTTCTCAAAATTTATCGTTATTGTGATAATCCCGTATGATGTAAGATTAAGTGTTCTAGAAACATTTCGATGTAATATAAATATTTATCACATAATCCGCCTGATATCTAGTGATTTCGCTTGTGTAATATGTTTAAGTCAGGATAACGAGGACGGCAGGACAAAATAGCGATCTCTACTTGATTTTTAAGTTTGGAATACATTTTGACGTGACATTCTTTGTTATGTAGGTATTTGTAGATATGTGATAAAACGTATCTTAAATTTGTGTTCATTTCATATGAGATTTTATAAAACTCATCTCAAAGTTTTCATTTTTGCTCGCCAAGGCTCGCAAAAATTAAAACTTCTTAGACTCGTTCCAAAAAAGATATGAAATAAACACTCATGTAAGATCCTATATATATTGTAAACCAGACAGATAGCGTCACCAACAATACAGAACACCTGACATTTAGGGTGCGGTGTAATCAAATACATTTGCTCCAATTTCTTATCCCAGATTCAAATTACTTCAAATCACTTCGTCTGTAAGAAATGAAATTTTCATTGGTAGAAAATGAAAATTAATTTGATTGTGTAGCTCGTCACTTTAACATCGTTATTTATAAAAGGATTTACAGTCCGTACGGTACAATAAATAAATACAGAAAGTCGAGGCAAAGACAACTAAGTGGATTTGTTTGTGAACTAGAAATGGAGGTGTTGGCTTTTATTTTACCATTCGAATGTAACCATTACTACCACTAATGGTCTGACGATTTAAAGAAAAAAATGATATCTTTACCATAACAGTTAGTTTTGTTATATATTATAACTACCAGTCTCGTGTATTCTGGAGCAACTATGGAATATCAAATAAGTAAGAAACTGTTTTATTAAGTTGTTCACTTTTTGATATTTTTTCCTATTTTTCAACTGTACAAGTTAATTACTACAATGTTAACATTTTAAATATAAATCATTTACATCTTCTTACTTCAATGGCATTCTATATAATAGTTGATGATTAATATAGTATAATAGGAAAATGTTATGATTTAAATGATAAAATAGTTCTGTTATACAACACTGATGCTAACATGTTGCAAGTATACTATATCAATAGCTTTATTTTTTATACGGGCATGAGTAAATCTGTATGAAAAACATAATCTCTAAAATGCATTTTTTTTTTAAATATCCATTATATCTGTTAACAGTTATGCACTAATTCATAGCGGGAATTAAAGTGAATAGTCGGGCAAAGAAAACCAGTCTAAATGCGTTCATTGGCCTTCCAAAAGTTCTCACATATTAATACGACGACCAAGTTCTGCTTACGTTTCCCAGTTCTGACCATTAAAGTAAAGGAAAGTTGAAAGCATTGAAAGCGAGGCTGCGTGTAAATAGTCAGCCGGGAGGACGTATTAGGATTCCTATACTTTAAATTAATTTCTTCGTACGCAGACAGATTTTGGCGAGAGATTTTATTTTTCCATTTCATAAGAAATTATACTGGATACATTCACACCATTTTTACCGACTTTAGCCATCCTTGCCCGACTGTTCACTTTAAATAAATATTGAAATAAAAAACATATTTCCTTACCTAGAAAATTCTTGATTTTTTTATTAATATTAAAGTGAATAGTCGGGCAAAGAAAACCAGTCTAAATTCGTTCATTCGCCTTCCAAAAGTTCTCACATATTAATACGACGGTCAAGTTCTGCTTACGTTTCCCAGTTCTGACCATTAAAGTAAAGGAAAGTTGAAAGCATTGAAAGCGAGGCTGCGTGTAAATGTAACTACGGACATAGTCAGCCGGGAGGACGTATTAGGATTCCTATACTTTAAATTAATTTCTTCGTACGCAGACAGATTTTGGCGAGAGATTTTATTTTTCCATTTCATAAGAAATTATACTGGATACATTCACACCATTTTTACCGACTTTAGCCATCCTTGCCCGACTGTTCACTTTAAATAAATATTGAAATAAAAAAATATATTTCCTAACCTAGAAAATTCTTGATATTCTGGAGAACATAACCCAATAAATGTCTGTCAGACGAGAAATACCCCACAAAGTGTAATAAGACGGGTCTAGACAGGATGGATCCTATATTGGTACAGGTAACATAAGTTATATGTCCCCTACTGATAAGTAAACAGAATTGCATAAAGAAGATATGGTTTCTTTTTATGAGTTTTGTTTTTCAATACTTCAGAACGATTTAGAATTTCCTGTAATATCTGCTAACATGAAAATAATGAACACCTCCCAAGAGACTGACGATCAATGGTGATGCTATTTTGCTGTAAAAAAATGATTGACAACAAATTTGATGTCGAATCTGATGTTTCGTTCACCTTTTATGGATTAGTTTTGTTAACCTTTTAGATGTATCGTTACTACAAATGTTCCGTTAACGTATCAGATATATCATAACTACAAATATTCTGTTAACGTATCAGATGTATCGTTACTACAAATATTCCGTTAACGTATCAGATGTATCGTTACTACAAATGTTCCGTTAACGTATCAGATGTATCGTTACTACAAATGTTCCGTTAACGTATCAGATATATCGTTACTACAAATGTTCCGTTAACGTATCAGATATATCGTTACTACAAATGTTCCGTTAACGTATCAGATATATCGTTACTACAAATGTTCCGTTAACGTATCAGATGTATCGTTACTACAAATGTTCCGTTAACGTATCAGATGTATCGTTACTACAAATGTTTAATAATCGTATCAGATGTATCGTTACTACAAATGTTCCGTTAACGTATCAGATGTATCGTTACTACAAATGTTCCGTTAACGTATCAGATATATCGTTACTACAAATGTTTCGTTAACGTATCAGATGTATCGTTACTACAAATGTTCCGTTAACGTATCAGATATATCGTTACTACAAATGTTCCGTTAACGTATCAGATGTATCGTTACTACAAATGTTCCGTTAACGTATCAGATGTATCGTTACTACAAATGTTTAATAATCGTATCAGATGTATCGTTACTACAAATGTTTAATTATCGTATCAGATGTATCGTTACTACAAATGTTCCGTTAACGTATCAGATGTATCGTTACTACAAATATTCCGTTAACGTATCAGATGTATCGTTACTACAAATGTTTAGTTAACGTATCAGATGTATCGTTACTACAAATGTTTCGTCATCGTATCAGATGTATCGTTACTACAAATGTTTAGTTAACGTATCAGATGTATCGTTACTACAAATGTTCCGTTAACTTATCAGATGTATCGTTACTACAAATGTTCCGTTAACGTATCAGATGTATCGTTACTACAAATGTTCCGTCAACTTATCAGATGTATCGTTACTACAAATGTTCCGTTAACTTATCAGAGGAATCGTTACTACAAATATTTAGTTAACGTATCAGATGTATCGTTACTACAAATGTTCCGTTAACGTATCAGATGTATCGTTATTACAAATATTTAGTTAACGTATCAGATGTATC
The DNA here is from genome assembly GCF_041381155.1 of Argopecten irradians. Taxonomy (NCBI): domain Eukaryota; kingdom Metazoa; phylum Mollusca; class Bivalvia; order Pectinida; family Pectinidae; genus Argopecten; species Argopecten irradians. Next base: position 2,544,181 of record NC_091147.1, read on the forward strand.
GTTACTACAAATGTTCCGTTAACGTATCAGATGTATCGTTACTACAAATGTTCCGTTAACGTATCAGATGTATCGTTACTACAAATGTTTAGTTAACGTATCAGATGTATCGTTACTACAAATGTTTCGTTAACGTATCAGATGTATCGTTACTACAAATGTTTTTTTAACGTATCAGATGTATCGTTACTACAAATGTTTCGTTAACTTATCAGAGGAATCGTTACTACAAATATTTAGTTAACGTATCAGATGTATCGTTACTACAAATGTTCCGTTAACTTATCAGAGGAATCGTTACTACAAATATTTAGTTAACGTATCAGATGTATCGTTACTACAAATGTTCCGTTAACGTATCAGATGTATCGTTACTACAAATATTTAGTTAACGTATCAGATGTATCGTTACTACAAATGTTCCGTTAACGTATCAGATGTATCGTTACTACAAATGTTCCGTTAACGTATCAGATGTATCGTTACTACAAATGTTCCGTTAACTTATCAGATGTATCGTTACTACAAATGTTCCGTTAACGTATCAGATGTATCGTTACTACAAATGTTCCGTTAACTTATCAGATGTATCGTTACTACATATGTTCCGTTAACTTATAAGAGGAATCGTTACTACAAATATTTAGTTAACGTATCAGATGTATCGTTACTACAAATGTTCCGTTAACTTATCAGATGTATCGTTACTACAAATGTTCCGTTAACTTATCAGAGGAATCGTTACTACAAATATTTAGTTAACGTATCAGATGTATCGTTACTACAAATGTTCCGTTAACTTATCAGAGGAATCGTTACTACAAATATTTAGTTAACGTATCAGATGTATCGTTACTACAAATGTTCCGTTAACGTATCAGATGTATCGTTACTACAAATATTTAGTTAACGTATCAGATGTATCGTTATTACTACAAATGTTCCGTTAACGTATCAGATGTATCGTTACTACAAATGTTCCGTTAACGTATCAGATGTATCGTTACTACAAATGTTTAGTTAACGTATCAGATGTATCTTTACTACAAATGTTCCGTTAACGTATCAGATGTATCGTTACTACAAATGTTTCGTTAACGTATCAGATGTATCGTTACTACAAATGTTTCGTTAACGTATCAGATGTATCGTTACAACAAATGTTCCGTTAACTTATCAGATGTATCGTTACTACAAATATTTAGTTAACGTATCAAATGTATCGTTACTACAAATGTTCCGTTAACGTATCAGATGTATCGTTACTACAAATGTTCCGTTAACGTATCAGATGTATCGTTACTACGAATGTTTCGTTAACGTATCAGATGTATCGTTACAACAAATGTTCCGTTAACTTATCAGATGTATCGTTACTACAAATATTTAGTTAACGTATCAGATGTATCGTTACTACAAATGTTCCGTTAACGTATCAGATGTATCGTTACTACAAATGTTCCGTTAACGTATCAGATGTATCGTTACTACAAATGTTTAGTTAACGTATCAGATGTATCGTTACTACAAATGTTCCGTTAACGTATCAGATGTATCGTTACTTCAAATGTTTCGTTAATGTATCAGATGTATCGTTACTACAAATATTTAGTTAACGTATCAGATGTATCGTTACTTCAAATGTTTCGTTTATGTATCAGATGTATCGTTACTACAAATATTTAGTTAACGTATCAGATGTATCGTTACTACAAATATTTAGTTAACGTATCAGATGTATCGTTACTACAAATGTTCCGTTAACGTATCAGATGTATCGTTACTACAAATATTTAGTTAACGTATCAGATGTATCGTTACTACAAATATTTAGTTAACGTATCAGATGTATCGTTACTACAAATATTTAGTTAACGTATCAGATGTATCGTTACTACAAATGTTCCGTTAACGTATCAGATGTATCGTTACTACAAATATTTAGTTAACGTATCAGATGTATCGTTACTACAAATGTTCCGTTAACTTATCAGAGGAATCGTTACTACAAATATTTAGTTAACGTATCAGATGTATCGTTACTACAAATGTTCCGTTAACGTATCAGATGTATCGTTACTACAAATATTTAGTTAACGTATCAGATGTATCGTTACTACAAATGTTCCGTTAACGTATCAGATGTATCGTTACTACAAATGTTCCGTTAACGTATCAGATGTATCGTTACTACAAATGTTTAGTTAACGTATCAGATGTATCTTTACTACAAATGTTCCGTTAACGTATCAGATGTATCGTTACTACAAATGTTCCGTTAACGTATCAGATGTATCGTTACTACAAATGTTTCGTTAACGTATCAGATGTATCGTTACAACAAATGTTCCGTTAACTTATCAGATGTATCGTTACTACAAATATTTAGTTAACGTATCAGATGTATCGTTACTACAAATGTTCCGTTAACGTATCAGATGTATCGTTACTACAAATGTTCCGTTAACGTATCAGATGTATCGTTACTACGAATGTTTCGTTAACGTATCAGATGTATCGTTACAACAAATGTTCCGTTAACTTATCAGATGTATCGTTACTACAAATATTTAGTTAACGTATCAGATGTATCGTTACTACAAATGTTCCGTTAACGTATCAGATGTATCGTTACTACAAATGTTCCGTTAACGTATCAGATGTATCGTTACTACAAATGTTTAGTTAACGTATCAGATGTATCGTTACTACAAATGTTCCGTTAACGTATCAGATGTATCGTTACTTCAAATGTTTCGTTAATGTATCAGATGTATCGTTACTACAAATATTTAGTTAACGTATCAGATGTATCGTTACTTCAAATGTTTCGTTTATGTATCAGATGTATCGTTACTACAAATATTTAGTTAACGTATCAGATGTATCGTTACTACAAATATTTAGTTAACGTATCAGATGTATCGTTACTACAAATGTTCCGTTAACGTATCAGATGTATCGTTACTACAAATATTTAGTTAACGTATCAGATGTATCGTTACTACAAATATTTAGTTAACGTATCAGATGTATCGTTACTACAAATATTTAGTTAACGTATCAGATGTATCGTTACTACAAATGTTCCGTTAACGTATCAGATGTATCGTTACTACAAATATTTAGTTAACGTATCAGATGTATCGTTACTACAAATGTTCCGTTAACGTATCAGATGTATCGTTACTACAAATGGTTCTTTAACGTATCAGATGTATCGTTACTACAAATGTTTCGTTCATGTATCAGATGTATCGTTACTACTAATATTCCGTTAACGTATCAGATATATCGTTACTACAAATGTTCCGTTAACGTATCAGATGTATCGTTACTACAAATGTTTAGTTAACGTATCAGATGTATCGTTACTACAAATGTTCCGTTAACGTATCAGATGTATCGTTACTACAAATGTTAGAAGTAATCTAATTTGATATTGAAGTAATAAGGAGTGGCACATGGCTTCGGGGTCATGAAACAACATACTACATTTTTGATAAGCCAATCAAAATCACTTGAATCGTCTTATCGTTATCTGTGATTGTCTACCTAAGTTTAACACTTCTGTATGATCCTGGTTAAGCTATATTTTTGCAAAAAGTATCTGTTGTTCCTCTGCCGGAGTTTGAGATGAGTTTAAACATGATTGTTTAGTTGAATTATTTTCAAATGCGTCATATAATTCCCCGTTTCATCTCCCCTAACAACATTTTATAGTTACATGTTTTTCAAAAGATGATATCCTGGTAATCGATTAGATCTAGCTCATATTGAATTAATGTTGTAGCATTCAGTGACAGTGCCTTTAGAGAGAACAGAACATTTGATTGACACCAAGAGACCAAGCCTCTAGATTACAATGAAAAAACTCGAGAGTTATTAATATAACATTATAACATTAGGTATCTTCCGAACGTATCTGAATTGGTGTTGCATACAACCATCGCTAAAACTGCCAAGGTCGACACTGTAATGATAAACTCGACATCGCACGATCAAAGAGACGTTTGACATGGTGCAAGACTGCCATTAACTGACAAATGTTGGTTTATCTAGTTTGATACGTAAAATCGATATCAGACAAAGTTTTTTCCGCAAGATAGAGAGGTAATATCAACATATATATCAAATATTTACCATGGGTTTTTCCCTAAAACTGTCACAGAAAATGTTAGTTAATATTTTTAATCGGTTGATTAAAGGTCTTTTCCTAACTTTAAAAGAGTTGCATTTATTTTATTGTGTGTTTGTCTGGAAGTAATGAGACATGTTTCAACAATAATTGAATTATGTAACCTGTTCGCTATGGTAACTATGTAATTATAAATTGAATATTTATTGGAGCGTATAGAAAATGAAAATTTAGTTAAGATGTCAGTCAGCTTTGCTATTTTTCTATATCATTTTGTACCATTAATTGATGTTGACAGAACGATATGTTATTTCTCATTTGCGCCTCACCTCAAACACAATCACTGTAAGGACAAATGTATCAGCTAAAACTAATTGGTTGATTGGAGTTATTCGTCACTTTGATAGGCTAATGTTTTAACGATGTTCTCTAGACTGTTACGCACTTAGTGGTGATATATGCTTTTAAACTGGGACTGAGAGTGTAAATATATTTTCAATATTTGCAACATTTACAAAAAAAAAAAAAAATATGCAAAGGAAACAAAAAAAAATAATGTAAGCATAAGTACGAGATGCTAGGTAGCCTTTAGTGACTTTAATAAAACAGGAAGCGATAATCAATGACATAAAACTTAAAGCCTCAGAATTTTAACGCAAAAATACCTTTACAAGTAAGGAAGTAAAAAAGTAAAAAAAATGGAAATGATGATAATAATTAAAGGCGCATATTTCACACATGAATCTGTTATGTACAATATAATCAGCTGTGTAATGGGTTACGTTGTGTTCACATTGCTAGTCTCCATAAGTTATTTATCGTGGGTGAATCCATTCTAGCAATAACTAGATTTGATAAAAAGAAATTCAGAATAAAATGTCACGGATAACAATACTTAACGTAACGCTGTCGGCATCCGATTTTATTAATTATAACTTGGTTTGGATCCGCCGAATTAGTCCAAAAACGAACACGTACATATTCGTTTTATTTTCTTTTTAGTAATTTGTCTTTTTTGTGTGCTACCTTTCCGAATCCGTTAATGTGAACCATTGAGCAAAAGTAAAACAATGTGTCAAAACTTGTTGTTTTTTTTAACTAAAATTTCTAAGCAATAGTTCATGTTAGTATGAAAGAAACGTTTCATTTATCTTTTGCATTCTTTATTTAGGCATTGATGTTACTATTTTTTAATTTCATAGGAGTATGAAATACATTTTGTTTGCAAACTGTGTGAATCAGCGTAGCGGATTCTCACAAAAGTTTGCAAACAAAATTTATTACATAACCCTATGAAATTAAAAAATAGTTACATCAATGCTTATAATCAATTTTTCAGACTACTTGATAACATAAAGTACGTTTAAACGTACGATTCTTTTGATTTTCCAATGGATTATTTTTTCTTAATCAATACGCAACGTCGACGTCTCTATTGTGACGCCATGATTACGTCAGATTTTCGCGCCATTCTCGGATTTTTTCTTCATAGTATATGGAGAAAAAGAATTTGCCAATCAGAGAGTTGGATTTAGTATGAAAACAAATAAAAATTAATTATTACAAACTCAAATTGTTGATCTGGAAAGACAACGATACAACTTTAAACAAATGAACAAAACTATTTGTATTTAGATATTTGTGTATCGTGGATATCACATACTTCCTAAATGCGGATTTGTGCAATTAAAATCGGAAGAAAAAGATATTATTTCCAATATGTTTATTTTTATGAATTAAAAAAAGTTATTTATTTCTATTTTAAGTGCGATAAAATCAAGATTCATTGTGAATATTGACTATAAAATGTTTTCTATCTAAACATAAAGTATCATTTCAAGTTTAAAGTCTCAATGTCATTCAATGTGATGGAAACAATAATTACATTCAAGAATTTTAGTGTAATAACGTGAGAAAATTGAATAATACATATTAAAACTTATTAAACTAATGAATGTTACTTTGTAAGAATTTTAAGAACAAAAGAAATGTATATAGTAAAAACTTCGAAAGAATTATAAAAATTTTGAAAAAAACGAATGGACTATGTTTAGAATAACGAGAGAAAATAAATGGTATATTATTAGAGTTACCTGTAGATAAGTAAAAGTCTTACCTGGTAGCGTGTGATAGAGGTGGCCAGTGTTTGTGTAACAAAGGTAGCCAGTAGGACGATCCAACAGCTTGGGGAACACATGATGATCCTATACTCAGCAAAGACGTCTAGCTCTCGCTATATAAGGCACTGTTCCCTGGCAGAAGACCCGTGCGGAGTGTCGTCTTATATCGGACAGCCGTCATAATTTAATACCTCTTCTCATTGTCATTCAAATGGAGGGTTGGTTCAGCGCGGTCCTAACAAGGCCAAAGGTCATACGGCTTCCTACTGAGGTCAAAGGTTAATCAATATCAAACGTGCGCTTGTTGATAGGTTATAGGGGGCGTATGAGTGAAGGCTTTACTAGCCTCTAATATTGAAGAGTTCTAAATATTCTTGATCGTTTTCCGATGGCGTCAAATTACGAGAGATTTATAATGAAGCACGTTTGGTAGTTCTGCATTGATTCTATTAAGATCAGCATTGGGTTTATATCACGCTAGGGGTATGGGATGGAGTATAGAGAGGCTATTTAGGATGGTGATATGGAACTCATTACTTGGCCTGACATTTTATACCTTTCACTAGCATACAATTAAAATCTTAATGAGAAGGCATTGAGAGCACCATAACTTAATTTGGTTTATTTAGTTTTGTTTTTGTTTCTGTGCTATTAATTATGCTGACAAATGCTATCAAAACAGGAGCAGACGAATTAGTATTTTTCTTCAGTTACAAATTTTAATTACTTTACTTCATTACAACAACTGAAAAGTTTGAGCTTAAAATGATTAATGGTGTCCCGAAATATAGTCCACGGCACTATGCCCTATATGGAATGAAGTACTGATACCGCATCTACCAAAAGTAAAATGAATTTTTTTATATCATTTGGCATCTTTAAAAATGGTATTTACATAACTATAAGATAATATATATATATGTCTATAAAGTGGTTGTTTTGCTCCTGCTCAGTATGAAAGAAGTAGGTGGAGAATCGATTGTGTGGTCCGTTGTTAGTATAATATGACGGTCGGGGGGTGAGCTGCTCGTTGTCTTTGTTACTTAAAGTGAGATCACGCAGAAAATTTACAAAAAAACCCACAATCCAAACATATCGTTGTTTCACAAAACAAAAGCAACCGGCACACACATCCTATTGTATACAGGAGATATCACTATGAAAACGAGCAGTCACATTATACTGCCATCGAGAAACAAATAGCCACATACCTAAACGCTACGACATAGCAGTAATTACAAAATTAGTCCCCTAGTTGTCTCGACCAAAGAACTGAACTCCTAACAAAACGTAAGGCAGCGTCAAGTGAGGGGTTTGAAAGACATGTTCATATTAAATAGACTTAGAAAAGACAATATCCTAAATCTAGTCTCCTTTACGATAACACCATCGGGACGACAAGTACAATTTTTTAACATCATAACTGCAACTGTATGTGTTAATTCGGGTTTGAATTATCAATGTTTTATGACAGAAAAACAACTGTGTGATCGTCTGTTAGGAACTAACGCGTACAATTATAGTTGGCGAGCAGGTAGGGAGAGACACGGTGTAAGTACACGGCTGGTCGACTGGTGTAGTAGTTCAGGTATAGGACCCCGTTTAAACTTGTGATCTTTTTATGCTTATATATAATTTTTTTGGTGTACTTGAACTTAACTAAGTTGATAAAAAGTGTGCATGTATCAATCGCCATTTTTTCTGAGAAGTTGTATGTGTATGCCTTTGTAAAGTCTTATTCGGTCAAGCCAGCACTCAAACTACACGCTTTAAACACTGGTAAACATAATGGCATGGTTATTTGGTGACAGAAATAAGTACTAAACTTTGTGGACCTGCAAAACTGAAATGTACAACGTGCGGTTCGATCCGCGGCACAGCCGTGAAAATGTCAGGGGTCACCTGCGCGATTACCTGGGTTTTTTCGATTTTTAAATTGTAAGATCACTGGCGTACTTCGGAAATGACGAGTATAAGTTATATACTGATAAGTTATTTCTAATCAATAATACAAACGTTTCACCCCAGTACACGATTTGGTGCTGATATTGTATTATATGATGACTGATGTTTGACAATCTTACGTATCCATTTAGACATGGATATCCATACAATTTGATTGGTATGTTTATATAGATGCAGTTTATATTCCACATGAAACAAACTTCAGTAATTTCAAGTGTTCGGAAATGACGTCATTTGTATGAATACTGTTATAAGGACAGTAGTCAATGATTTTCCTGAATATCTCCTTTATACTGCGTGTATACTTTTATGTATATTGCAAAAGATTCAAACTGAAATATTAATGTACAGCAAAACATTTTTTTGTTTCTGCTTACATTTATCTGCTAAACATTCACCTCTGATGCAGTTTCATCGTAAAAATTGTAAATTTGTGTGATCGAATGTAACTTGATAGCAAGAGGCCCATGGGCCTTAACGGTCATCTGACTATTGGCACAATACACCACATCAAAGAATACAGTAGTGGCATACAATTAAGGCAATACAATATAACTCGTTTGTTAGAAGAAATTCAGGTCCTGATATAGTTGATAAATTAGACAATGAATGAATGTTCCTTTATCCCCACCATGCTACCAGTCCAATATCCAGTCTCTAGGCCTCTTTGTTATTTACAAGAAGTCTTTTATAGAGTTTAGCCAATTTGAAAGATCTACGTGAATTCATAGTTACTCTGACTTGCTCTAGATAAGTTTGCGCTACAATTTGCTTGCGCCAGTAAGTTTATAGTAATAGTCAATGTATATCAATGTGAAATGTACATAACACGGACCCAGTTACCTGTTGTAATCATCTAATCAGTGTGTTTGATACTGTTTTACAAAAAAAGGCCAAAAGACCACTAGTTTATCCCCGAGGTTATGACAATGTGTTTATCACAATGGATGACTTCAGAAAATCAATCTTCCTCACAAATTTATCTTTGATGTGTCCCCAATCTGTCCCGGTTGTATGTTTAAGAAAATACGATCTGGAGTAATTCACAATAATGTTCTTATATCGCTGTTTACCATGCTTTGAACATTCTCGGCATTGGTCCCAGAAGTATGACAGCGTTCATTTGTCCTATACCGGTTATACATATAGCTAACAGCAACTATTTAACACATGACTCGAGTAACGCGTTCGTTCACGTTATTTTTATTTGGCCATTCAATGTACAATATTTATCTGTGCATGGTCTCTGATATGTTTATAGATAAACATTCTATTTTAACTGCTAAGAAGAGATTTCATGAATCATGTCCGTAGACAATTCTATAGAAACACCAATAATGGTATTCTAAAATAGCCTAGATATTAAACGAAACTTGGTCGCTCCATTTCAGATTAAAACTATTTCAGATCTTTCAGCTCATTGCCTATACACGTTACTAGGCCATATCAGAAATATTGTCACGGCTTCATGTCGTTAAGATTGTCTGTATGGACTTTTAAAAACAAGAAAGGTTTCCCTTTCTCTCTGTGAAATGCTTATAATATCATACAAAAGTTTTCTTAAACACTTTATACATCGAATTTCAAATATTTGCCATTCAAAATATCAGTAATTTGTCACCAAAATATTATTATTACTTACAAATACATTAAGACTGTTTCATATGTGGATATGAAGGATAGGGATATTCTACCCGAGGGTCACAAAATGTAGTAAAACCCGAGGCTTGCCGAGGGATTTGCAACATTTTGTGATCCCGAGGATAGAATATCCCTATCCTTCATATCCACTTATGAAAGAGTATTTTTCTTTCATACTTTGACGTTTTATTGCAATTTTACAACTATAACATCCCGCAATTTTGAAATAAATTCGAAGAAACCACGACTGAAAGTCAATTTTCCATATATTAAAAAAATTACGTTATATTTTCAACACAAATTCCGTTGTTTGCATCTTTTATAGTAAAACCAGTCAAGTTTGTGAAATTTTTACCGAGGAAATAGAATTTTTGTTGACGCCGTGACGTCACGAGGCTTTATTGCATGGGTAGCCATGCAATACAGTCTCAGGCGGCATGAGTGTATTGCCCAAGACCAGCCAGTATTACACCCGTAGGTATGAAAGAAATTACTCTACCCACATACTGATGTATCAGTTCACTTTCTCCTGTTTTTCTCTACCTCCTATATCTGGAAAATCTTTAAACAATCCTGGCAATTCATAGAAGGACGAAGTAACAAAGTCTATAAAATACAGGGGATGTACGTACCGCTCGTGTGTGTATTTTGTAGTAGATATATCATGGTAGTCTCAGAGCAACGCCTGTTATATCCATGACGACGGTATTACTGTATCCGAATATCACTAATTCAGTGAAATTTTAGGTTAAGTATTACATAAGAAAGGGGACGCCCTGACTTGGTGGCAACTTCAAAGGTTTGATTTTTGTGAGATAGGTTTAATATATATATATTTACCATCAACATTTTACAAAATACCTAGGTTTATTGCTCATAACTAAAAAACACTATTTCTGAGGCTTCTTCTCTACTTACATGTTCGTTCAAAATTTCCTACATGAAGGACGTCAAAACATCAAATGCGCCCTATCTCCTCCAATTTGTCGTAAGAGATGATTACTCTTAGAACATTATCTTATCCTTTCTGTCATTGCACGACTAGAACCCGACTCAATTATGACCCCGACATGTGCGCTCACGTCTGTCAGGAAATCTTTGGAGTGTGTTCCCGGGCCTAGACACAAACATACTGCTCCTTTCTTCTCCTCTTTAGCGCGAAGACGTTTTCCATATAATGTGCTCGGGATTTGTTTCCCTTTTTTGTTGCCGTGTGATTTTGGCAGTATGTTTCAGTAAGGTATTTTGATAAATTAATTAAAAAACTCGCTATCACAATGAAGAACAACAAAATTATAGCACTTCTAAAATAATCTGGCGATTTTAGTACATATCGATACCATGACTGTAATGCGTCTAGTTAGCTATGTATGTTGTATTTCGTATGGATGACTAAGCCACATGTCTTTAAATTGCACATTTATACAATAAAGTTAGAAATGTTTCCCTAATTGACGTAATGTCCCGAGCTACACCAATGTTACCAGACATTCCTCTCCCTAACGGTACCCCGGGGTATTAATACTGTTGGTAGTGATGTTAGAAATGGTCGATTTCCTAATACGTACCTATTTACTGAGGGTCATGCTCGATACCGTCTGATCCCGTGGACACCATTATGTTACCACTGTGATAGGAGCACCATTCAGATAGTATTCCTTATGATTCTGTTGTTGGCAATGTACCTTGACCCGGGTTTGACCTTACATGTTTGTGAACCAAATAATTATCTAAGTTACAATTCACTAAGACATGGGTGCAGTAATATAATTTATTTTTTATTCCATCGTACACTTTCTGTGACATCAAGATCACGGTAGTCAGGGTGGTTTATACGAATCACATCAAGTACTTAATGCTAACAGGATATACAGTCTAAAGGATTCCGCTGCCCACGATACTACAGAACAAACGTATCGATAAACGTCCAACAAAACCCCGATTATAACGACAACGCCTAAAATATTGACGTTAACCTGAAAAACACAAAATACAAAAAATGTCGAAATGGAAGACATTAATTAATCTTAGAATAACAGCGAAGTTGTGTTATCGATACACAGCAGAAATGGAAAACGGATTGTGTACTGCGCCCCCGCTTTCACGTGGTGGAAGGCTACTGTAAATACATACGTGAGTTAATAATACTTGTAAGATAATTTAAAGTAATCGCGAAAATTAGTACTTGTTGTGTATTGGATACATATCATTAATATACACGATACTTATCTATTATACATCGACATATAACTTATATAAATTCACTTGCGATTGCCCGGATGTTCCAGATGTACTTGTGGATGGAAGCTGTAGAAATACCACCGACCAGCAGTTAGTACATGGTAATTGTCCCACACAGGATTCGAAACCATAAAAGATTCGACTTTTGTCCAAACTAGAACATCTATGGAGTATTTGCATTATTCATGTTACGAATTCTTCCCCACTTTTGGTAAGAAAATTTATGGAAATTGGACATTATAGGAAAAATATTTAAGGATTAACTTGAATATATTTTTTATGTTATGGAGATATAACACAAAAATCTGAGTGTACTCTAAATAAACCGCGAAGCGGTTTATGATGAGAGTACACTCAGATTTTTGTGTTATATCTCCATAACATAAAAAATATATTCCAATTAATCCTTATAATTCAATTTACTGAGGATAATATCTTCAATATTCAAAATTCATTTTGGGACTCTTTTGTCTATGAAATCATTACGCCGTCATTTCAGCCAATCAGAAGCAACGTTGCAAACGGCGACGCCATTTTTTCCTTTATGGGCTGATAAAGTAAATTTTTAAGCCAATGAAAATGCTCCTAACAAGCAAAATTGAATTATAACGTGGTATATTTGAATTATGCCTTTATTTTTCATATCCATTGTATCATGCGTATATCATTATGTACCAAATATGTCAACATACAACACATGTTCATATGTGAGCGAATCAATAAAGATCATGGCAAAATCTTAAAATCGCAGCCACTTGGTTTAGATAGATATTACAAATTTCGTCTTTAACCATTAAGTACCATGACAGCTGGAATACATTGATATCACATTCATCACACGTTCTCGTACAAACAGGCGTTGTAGTATGTGTCTATGCACTATTAAGTAAATATTTGTGAAACCGTCCACATTGATACTAGAAACTAGAAATAAATTCGATCAAAAAGACATCATTTGACATTTTAAGTCAGTGTGAGAAGAAGAAAAAATGGCTTGTGATAATTGCTTTTTTCTTTATGTAAATGTGTTAAAAGTCTTTTTTTCTTCTAAAAACCCAATAATACTGATAAGAAGTTCTGATATCACACAGGAAATAAATCAAGTTAACCATTCAAAATGTTAAAACCGAACTTTTAAATTAAAAAGTTGTATACACATGATAGGTGTTATTTGAATGAGATTTCAATAGAAAACGGTTATCATAACACGATCAACAAAACAACAATTTAAGTGTTCGCTATTAAGAGACTTCATTTCCTGCTTTGTGAGATGCATGGTGTTCTGAAAATAACGATAAACATTCATAAGTGAAATATGATGCAACATAAAAAACTCAAAATGGCCCAATAACGTATATAAAATCAGAGGGACGTACTACTTTATAAGTGTTGAGTGTCAAAACAAATTTGTTAGAACTCATAAATGGAAATTGACGTTTAAACATGTTAAGTGGAAAAGTGATAACATCAGCATTAAATTTAAACACGCTCAGTGATTACTATGTAGTGTAAAAATTGACGTGATTGTTTCATTCCTCCACAAATTGTTTTAAGTACATACATGTATTTACGCAAGCATAAATAGTATACTGATATGTTTTTCTCTAAAATCATCATTTTGCTTGAAGGAATTACCTAGTAGATATTTATGTATCATAAAAATGATATTAATTGAGTGTTAATATCATAAGATATTGAATGGAACACATATTTCAGATTTTCCGTTGTCGATTAAAGTGCAAAGAGTAAAACCGTAATCTCATATAAAACAGACCGATATTCAAGGTTGGTGTTATCACAACCAATATTTCCTTTACGTCAGGTTGTCTTTCCAAACTCCTAAGGAGGCCGAAGGTGCAACCATATTGTAACAGCGTTCTCAATTCCTAACGTCATGTCATTGTTTATATGATGACGCAATGAATTACGTGTCTGATGCAGCCAATGGGATTCCATCAGGCCATGAATCGATATTGATGACATTGACGAGCTCGATCAAGTCACTAGATATGGACAATGAGTGATGCCTATCTCATTACACGACTGGCGAGGGATCTGTCACTTTCTACAGAGGTCACCAATTACTTGAAACACACTTCAGAGATCACTTCCAGCTCCATATTTCTTCACACTGCCGCAGATGTATTCAGAGATAAAGGCGGTAATGACTTTTGATATTTCATTTTAGCATTAGAAAGAGAAATCATTTGTTCACTGTTTGGATTCCAAGACGAGCTATTCCGTAATTATCTAAGCTATCTGCGTCACCTCCCAGGTTACAGGTTATGGGAACACCAATACATCAGCAGTGGTGTTTTAAAATGAGGGGTAAATTAATGATATTCACAGACTCTCACCTTAGTTAATGGAATCAAACCTCTTATAACCGTCAACAGGGACCACATCACATTTATATACATTAAAGTATAGTCTACACTCATTTGATCTTGGTTTTCTTATCATTCTAAAGTATCCAAGGGGAAATCCCTTAATGAAAGGAGAACATGCGCACTGACGACAAAAAATTAGATGTGTTCATCATAATGTCTAAATTTTAAAATTGTGTATATCCTATTACAATGGTGAACATGATAGTTATAACTTGGCTGTGTTGAGAATGACAAAACAACCTGTATTAGTATTAAGATTTATTAATTGATTAACGACAATGATCGTTTATATGAAAAGAGATCATAACCAACGGTGTATGCGTCATCAAGACTTTCAGTGAAACAGATTAAACTAGATATCTGGTAGATGATACAGAAAGACGTTCAGATTTAGAAAAATATTCATCACTTATACAAAACCGGAAATAGTAGCAAGTGAATTGACATCGGTCATCAGAATTTGACTTTGAAGTTCGGGTTCTCTCCACTGTAACCAATACTATGGTAATGATTATATACTTACTGGTCATTAAATCACTATCAGCGCTATATGATGTGGTCTGGCCATCTTGTGGAGAATCTATTGTAGTACTGTGCGGCCGTTAGTGTCTGGGCCAGGACAAACACAGGTAGGGCCTGGCCTCCTGATCAATTGTCTGAGTGGAGAATAATGACGGCTATTGTGTGGAGTAGTTGTATCACATTTAGTGGCGCTAATGGGCTATGTAGGTGATAACTCATTGTTTTAGATCTATATTTTAGCCCAAATCAAATGACCACTGTAATTCTGTTCCATCAGCTCTCTCACGGAAATTCATCATTTACATTTTATATAAACGATAAAATAACTAATTCGATTTACTTTTCTTCATTTTTATATTATTCATGTTGTGATGATGAAAGCTATGCATACAAAGCCAGTCTATAATACTTATATTTCAAAATCAGATTATAAAAGGTAATCGAATAGCCTTTGTTAGGTGATGGAAACCTCACATGAATGAAACTTATGTTAAAATAATCACGTGTAACTAAACAAATTGAAACATAGATATGGTTCAGTTTACATGTATATGTCATCGTGTGTTTGTGGTAAACCATTTTTTACATTAAAACTATCTCACAAAAACACACGAGGCCCCTGTAAGACAGTGATGTTAGAAAGAGGCGAAAAAGAGAAGTTTTCAACTGAGTCCCTGTGGGATCAGCTAATGAAGTTCTTACACCTTATTTGTATGTCCAGTTCTAAAACAGTTTGAGAAAATAGTAATATCGTATATTTTCGATCTTATGTTAATGTTAGTATATGACATTTTATTTGTATGTCCAGTTCTAAAACAGTTTGAGAAAATGTTAATATCATATATTTTCGATCTTATGTTAATGTTAGTATATGACATTTGTATAGACAACTTTAGGTCTCGAAAGACTAAGTCTATCTGTGGTATTAGAAGTTAACTACGGATACAGAAAAGGGCAGGAATCAAAAGAAATCATTACCTAACTGGTCATCCGATATTTCTAAACAGGACAGAAATATTCTCTGGTAAGTAATTGCTACCGTTTCCTTTTTATTAACTGAATAATGAAAAGGTTACGAAGGTAAGCAAATTACATTTATTTCAATACCAGGTATTTACCAGAAATCTGCGGGAGGTAATTGATTCAGATTGACTGTTCCGTACTTACAGACCTTCTAATCTGATTTCTCTTCTTCACATATCCTCTGTAGTCTCTCTTATCTAATATTCTAACAAAAAATCAATTTTCTAAAGATTATCCTCGAAAACAAAATGAAAGGTTACACGTAGAAACAGTGGCACTCTACTCTCCATCGATCCTTCGGTGATATAAACCTTAGATATACAAAGTTTTCTGTCTTCCACGAGAAATTTTAGAAATCTAAATACTCCACAAATGCAAAACCAAAAATGAATAGTGGGTAGGTAAACCTAATTGAGATCACAGTAAATATGAAGTCCAACTTAT
Source organism: Argopecten irradians (assembly GCF_041381155.1). NCBI lineage: Eukaryota > Metazoa > Mollusca > Bivalvia > Pectinida > Pectinidae > Argopecten > Argopecten irradians. The sequence goes on from NC_091147.1 coordinate 2,560,665, forward strand.
GTATAGTGTACAATTATTTAGACAAGTGGCTAAAGATTTTGAGAAACTATTACTGTGGAGGTCACTCAAAGGCTAAGCGTGATGCACTGCTTTTCGTTTTCCTCTATAACTATCATCCCCGAAATTTTGTTTGTTTGTTTGTATAAATTAACGTCCTGTCAACAGTCAGGAGCATGTACGTCTGTCAGAACATCTAGATGTCCATTTCTTCGTGATTGCTTTAGTTCAAACCAATATGCAGTTTTGTAATATTGCAAAAGCATTGGTAAAATTTGTTAAAACATTGTCAAATCAATCAATTTATGCCATGTTCTAAAGGATAAATATTTTGTTCACCCTAACTAGTAAATACTAGCTTCAGTTAAATTATATTTCTGAACGGAAACATTAATGAAGATAACACTCCTTATATCATTTAGATACAAACGATGTTTCACGTGATTGATATAAACACAATATGATCACGTTATGTGGCGTGTTATTTACTTACATAATATTCAGGATCACATTTTATGCAATGGATATATAATACATGTTATGAAATTATAAATAAGGTTGTAGGTCATATAAAATACTCGTTAAAAGAACGATGGAAACATATTGAGGTAATATTACATAATAACAGATCAACAAGGATGGACCACTGACATATTAACACTACCTCCACTGTGTGTAATGTATTGTAGATAGTCGGTGTCCTTTTGGGGGAGTGTGGTATATTCATGCTGTGTCTTCTTGTGATAGTGGATATCTAGTTTGGGTAATGACAATATCTGATCGCATTATACCGTCAAAGATACCGCACTGTCAAAGATACCGCACTGCCCAAGATACCGCACAACACACCCACTTATTGATATCAGACGGACACCAAAATATGGTAACTGAAACATCATAATTAAATGAGCAAATCTACAAACCACTGAGTTTTATGGTTCTATCAGAATACAGTGACAGTTTGAGATGATGACTCCTAGTCAACAGAGAACAATAGACAAAACACAATGGAATTGGTTTTGTTTGTTTGGTTTAGAATTCTACTAAGTGCCAGGGTCATTTACTGACGTGACAGGTTTAGGGGGTGGTGGAAAGTTTCAATCGACTAGTGAATGACAATGGCATGTCATTGAATATATTCTTTCGGGTGTAGTCTATTAGCGATACCTATCACAAGATGACATGTAAAATTGTCAATGTCTCAGATTTCTCCACCATATTGGACTAGCTATAGGACCATACGTCCATATCGCCATGACTACCGAGCGCACATGCACGTAGGTCGTGTATCCCACCCATCTGTAGGTCATGTCCTTATAATTAAACTCTGGCCAAATGAAGGCTTTAAGTTAAACCCTGTTATTGAAGTATCTTTTCAATGATCGTGGGTATTTTATGTTATTCGATAATGTAGTGGATATGCAAAACTGTAGATTAATATTATTTTGAGCCTAATTACTAAACTCGTATTGAATAATCTAATTCTACTCAAACCCTTCCTACTTGTTCTAGAATGATAAGCGCATTGGACTTGTGTTATGTCGGTTGTAGGATGTCTTTGTTATCGTATTAAACATCCGTTACCATAACGGAGCAGGTAACTCTGGTTATATGGAGGGAAATGACGAGATTGGGGATTTAGACATAATCTTGCTAGATGAGATTCCAGCGGCAGTTGTGTGTAATCAGTTCTTTCTGCAGATATTTGTTGGCGCTTACAACCGAAGTGTTTGTGTGTACGGTTTCATTTCATTGTATTTCATATCAGAGGCTTACACATCTAAATATATATTATAACCTTCCGTTTAATCTGTCGTCGACCGCAACATCACCCTGCACTATTTATACTGTATATTTTTTTTACTCTTAGAAAATTGTTGTCATGAGAAAGTCCACTAAAACAGTGCTGATGTTACGTGTAGAAATATGTATATGTAGTTCCGTTTTATAAAAAACAGTTTTTAAACATTTGTTCTAAGGACTATTTTCATTCATTACAATTCAACCTACTTTAGTTATCGAGCTGCTCTTTGTCTGTAAAATTATGACGCCTTTGTTTGTCAATCGGAAGCGATGTTATGGGCTTTATGAGTGACGTTTTAAATTATTGAAAATGTCCAATACAAGCAAGATTAAATAATTAGGTTTGACTCTACATATGTTGTTATTTAGTCCATATCTGGATAAAACCAAATCCTTAAATCATAAAGCATATAGCAATATGTCCGACATCCGCGATACTCAGAGGGTTCCTATCACATACGATCTCTACACCCCTGGACTATTCCATAGTAAAATTAAAAGCAGCTCAGGGGAACAAATCTGAACCAATCACAGGTATGCAAAAAATTCTTTGAAGACTAGAGAGAGCGATGCCCAACTTCAAAGCCACACAGTCAACCAGTGTACTGCTATACGGCTCGTTTGAAGTGCATCAAAGGACTAAATTACCTGTTTTGTTCCGTTGACTCCAGTTTTACTATGATAATGAAAGGGGTGTAGACATCGTTAGTGATCGGAACCCCTGGAGTATCGAGGAATCACACGCAAATCACATACAAGTGAACCCAGGTGGGAAAATAGTCCTATTTGTATTTGAGAACATCTTAAAGAAATGTTAAGTGTTTGGTCGCTATATCGCTCTTTATATTTACAATCGTTAAAGAGGATAAGCTAATTATGGGTTGATACGAACCAACAACCATTCGGTCAGCTGTGGTCAGTCTAAGTAGAGGATATTTAGTCTTGGCCACAATAGATTATAACGAATTGAGAGGAGAGCATGAGAGGTTTTCTATTTAGGAGTGCTATTATCTCTTTTCACTCGTGTCTCAAGGACCAGCCAAACCTATCGGTCCACCTTAATACTACGGCAGTATCGTTAAATGGACGACATATGTCATACAGCACATCTTATACGTTAATTTGGTTCTAAAGGAGGGACAAATTGAATAGCCGAAGAAGGCCAAAACTGTCAACATATTAAACATATTTCCAACTTCATACATTTCACTTTAATAGAAACATTTTCTTGTTATTAAAGTCCGGATTTGCAATAATGTTTGTAATGCAGGCAATAGAGTTGTATGCTTGACGTTTCGATGACAAGCGTGGTTTGTCACATGAGTAACTATTTTAAACTGAAGTATCAAAGACCAATATACCTGTCCATTATCATTATTCCAAATCGTGTAAACAAACGCCAATGTACACCAAATTGGTAATTGTATACAGAAAATTTGGTGATTTATTAAAAAATTGTTACTTATTTTCATATAGAATACGAAAATGAGTGATTGACATATGTTTTATATATCCTTACGTTGGTTAGTGTGCGAGGCGTTGGACGTGGACCCTAGGAACATTAGTCTTCTCCTGGTCCAACAAAGTAATCCCTATACGATCACTACACTTAACAAGAGGCCCAGAGCGCCTGTATCGCCCACCTGGTTTGTAATGCTAAGTAATGTTCTGGGTACAAGTTCATTGTTTCTTTTTTGAAGGAATTTGAATATTTACTTCTAAATTCCCTATTTGGCCCCACCCCTCCTGCCCCCAGGGGGTCAGAGACAAAATTTATACAAGTTCTGTTCCCCTTCTCCCAAGGATGTTTGCGGCCAAATTTGGTCACAATCCATGCAGAACTCTGTAGCAATGTATAGGATTTACTTCAAATTCCCCTATTAGGCCCCACCCCTCCTGTCCCCGGGGGGCCAGAGTCAAAATTTATACAAGTTCTGTTCCCCTTCCCCCAAGGCTGTTTGTGGCCAAATTTGGTTTCAATCCATGCAGAACTTTAGGACAAGTAGCGATTTATAGGATTTACCTCTATTCCCCTATTGGGCCCCGCCCCTCCTGCCCCGGTGGCTCAAAGCCAAGATTTATACAAGTTCTGTTCCCCTTCCCCCAAGGCTGTTTGTGGCCAAATTTGGTTTCAATCCATGCAGAACTCTAGGACAAGTAGCCATGTATAGGATTTACTTCAAATTCCCCTATTGGGCCCCACCCCTCCTGCCCCCGAGGGCTCAGAGTCAAAATTTATACAAGTTCTGTTTCCCTTATCCCATGGATATTTGCGGCCAAATTTGGTCACAATCCATGCAAAACTCTAGGACAAGTAGCGATTTATAGGATTTACCTCTATTCCCCTATTTGGCCCTGCCCCTCCTGCCCCCTGGGGGTTCAGAACCAAAATTTATACAAGTTCTATTCCCCTTTCCTCAAGGATGTTTGTGGCCAAATTTGGTTCCAATCCATGTAGAACTCTAAGACAAGTAGCGATTTATAGGATTTACCTCTATCTCCCCTATTTGACCCCGCCCCTCCTGCCCCTGGTGGGTCAGAGCCAATTTATACAACTTCTGTTCCCCGTCCCCCAAAGATGTTTATGACCAAATTTGGATACAATCCATGCAGAACTCTATGACTAGTAGCGATTTAAAGGAAATGTTGACGGACAGACGGACGGACGACGGACGCCGCGCCATAACATAAGCTCACCGGTGTAACGTTGAAAATGGACCCCCGTTGAAAACTGACATCGGGTCATTTTTCAACGTTGAAAAATGACCCCGAAAACCGTTGAAAACTGAACTTTCAGCGCACTTTTTACACCGACCCGTTGAAAATAGACCCCGTTGAAAAGTGACCCCATAAGAACTCGTTTTTACACAACAACACAACACGACACCACAACACCACGAAACCACACAGCATCACACAGCACAGCAACACACCAACAACACAACAACACTACACAACACAACACAACACCACACAACAACACATCACACAACAAAATAACAAAACATCACACAACATAACATCACATAACACAACATCACACAACACAATATCACACAATACAACAAGGCATCACACTAAACACAACATCACGCAACAAACAACCACAAACACAAGACAACATTACACAACAACACGACAAAACATCATACAGCACTTCAACATACAACACAACCCCACTACAACACACAATCACGCAACAACAATACAGCAATATCCAACAACAACACAACAATACTCAACAACACTACACAACACAACACTACACAATACAACATACAGCACATCACACAACAGCACATCACACAACATAACACAAATACACATCACACAAACACGCAACAACAACAAAACACCACCAAATAACACACCTCACAACACAACATAACTATAAAAAAATACACAACAACACATAACACAACACACAACACAACCAAAACACACAATCACGCAACAAAATACAACACCACCCAAAAACAACACAATAACACACAACACAGCACACGACAACATCACACAACACAACATAACACAACACAATATCACACAACAAAACATCACACAACAAAACATCACACAACAACACAACACAACAACACACAACGCACAAATGACACACAACACAATAACATGACACAACCACACATAACAACACAACACAACACACAACAATTCAACACCACACAACATCACAACATAACATCGCACAACAACAAAACAACACACAAGACCACACAACAAACAACATACAACACAAAAATACACAGCCACAAAACAACACAACACAACACAACCATACGCAGAACACAACATAACTGATCCATACGCAGATATATTATACATGCATTATTGTATTGCAGGGAATAAATATATATTAACAATTATTGAATATCTGACAAACGTAAAATCATTAAGAAACAAATTATTAATATCCCATAATATAGTTTTGTAACACTATCCACTGGTACTCGGAAGTGAACACCAAATAGTACAAACTTTGCATGCAGTTGATAACAACAATTCCTTTATATTTACTACGTTACCTCAGTGTTATATAGCAATTCCTCAGTCTGAGAAAAATTAAATTAACATTATCTACACGGACGAACAGAATGACTATAGAAAAAATGAAAGTTTTTTAGTGCCGTTTTCTCCATAATAAACATACAAGCACCTAAAATATTTAATTGAGGTATTTGTTACGATGATAACAATACCAAATTTCAATTCAAATCGAGGTGATTACGTAATTTAAATACCAGCACAAAAGGGTCGCTTATATTAGGAATGGCGATAACAGAATTCGAGAATTATGTTTCTGCAACATTTATATATGTGAATATACTTGGGTAATATTTCAACAGACCATCCGTTGATACATTGTAGTTTGCCAAGGTTATTTTTCAACGGTCATTTTTCAAAAGACCTGCCGTTGAGAATTGATCCTAGACACTGTCAATTTTCAACGGCATGTTCAATTTTCAACGACATTCGGGGTCCGTTTTCAACGTTGAAATCTGACCAGAGGTCAATTTTCAACGGAGGTCCATTTTCAACGTTACACCGGCCCTTTGGGCTAAAAATGTGAATCATATCAAAATTTAACACCCCGATGAGTCCGTACTTCTAGTGTTCGCTCTAAGAAATATTTAAATATGCTACTTAGATGTACGTATAGTTGGCATGTGTAATGTTATATTGTTTACCTGTTTAGTGCTCAGCATAAAGATTAAATAACGACTGATTCACCGGTTGTCGGTATAATCTGACCGGATGGAGTGTGCGTGTGACGTGTTTGTTTGTTTGTTTGTTTGATTAATTAACGTCCTATTAACAGCTATGGTCATGTAAGGACGGCCTCCCATGTATGCGGTGTGTTGCGTTTTATGTTGTGCGAGGTGCGTGTTTTGGGAGACTGCGGTATTTTCGTGTTGTGTCTTCTAATATAGTGGAACTGTTGCCCTTTTTATAGTGCTATATGACTGAAACATGCCGCCGAAGACACCAAGCAACACACCCCACCCATTCACATTATACTGACAACGGGCGAACCAGTCGTCCCACTCCCTGTATGCTGATGAGCGCTAAGCAGGAGCAGAAACTACCACTTTACTAGCGTGTGACGTGTCTCTGGCGGGAAGCTGCAGTGATACATCTCTATAAAAGGGTAATAGTTCCACGATTACAACTAGGCACAAGTATATACCGCAGTCAGCAGTCTCCCAAAACCCGCACCACGCACTACGTATGCTCAATGACTACATACACTGGAGTTCGTCATCAACTGACTCCTAGTATGGCTGTTAGGACATTAATCTAGTCAATAAACCCAACAACTGTATGTTCGGATAAAAGGAAACTGTCGAAAGAAAATAAGAAAACGTAATACTATTATCAAATCATCTAAGCAATTTGAACGAGTTTTGAACGGTAACACTTCAGCTGAAACCACTTGCTTAAAACTATTAAAACGGCATAGCTGTGAAGTAACAACTTTAGTGTTTATATTGTACATTTATCTTCGGCAAATATAGTATATATTATAACAAAGAAATGGGCCTGCAAACAATATAAGAGGAAATTGTTTAGTTGGGTTTAACTGTTTTGTATGATTTGCAATCAATGCGATACTACTAACACTAATAATAATCATAATTTAGAAAGTTCAAAGTACTAATTGGAATTTTTATGTTATTTTATAGAACTAAGATGTGAAAGTTTTTGTTTTGTTACCGCATTAAGAATAGAAGTAAAATATATCCATACTCATTTTGAAACTGTAGATCAGTTTGTTCAACATATAAATGTATATGCCTAAGTGATTTTGGTGACATCGATTACCGTTATATGAGAATACGCTGTATAATGTTTCCCTATATCAATTTTCACTACTGCTAGCGAGATGACAGAACCAAAAGCTGTGTGTCACAAGCCTGCCAGAGTTGTCCATCCTGATAGTATGACTGGAGTTTATCCTCTCCCTACATATACTAAAATCAACTAAGACAGAACGCTTTAGGCTTGACAAATAAACATGGCGAAATCGGCAGTATAATAAGTTGGATTTGCTTTTGTTGGCAACATTTATTTAAAAACACCCTTTCTAACCTGAATATGTGTATAATGTTTTCCTTTGTTTTATACACTATACACTGTCTCACAGAAGCTCTGTAATAGCTCTGTGTAACAAGCCTGCCAGAGTTGTTCAACCTGATATAGTGTGGCTAGAGTTCATTCCCTTCCTTTGCTATAAAGTAGTACAGTTGCCATGTGAAAAATGCAAGGTAAATGACAAATTGCAACACTGGTAATAAACGATTATCATGATTAAAACCAGACATAATTCAACACATTAGTACATAAATATATTAGTTATCATCATATCATCAATATATAAAAAGCGGGGATTGTTAGTGCGTAAACATTATCCAAAAGTTTACTCTTCAAGCCAGCATATATTTAAGTATGGAACACATCTAGTATAGCGGACCCCATTTTTTCGCGAAATATCACGATTTTATTGACCGCGACCTGTATACATAGAGACCGCGTGAGCGGGAGGTCAAAAATAAAAAAAAAATGGGTTTTTATGCAAAAAATGTTAAAATTTGAGCTTACCGTGTCCTTTTTTTGTTAAAAACTGAAGTTTTCAACAAAATTTTTAACTTGGGATCATGCGGCAAACATTGTAGACTGTACGAGAAAAACAAATCGGGATTTCGTTTTGGTTGTTAGCCGAGCACGCGCTGAACATGCGCAGTGAGTGATTTTACGGACTTTGATTTTATTTGTAAACACAAGTACACGTGTAGTTTACGATGGTGACACGCCTAACGGAAGAGTTATAGGTATCAATGGTATAATTATTGACAATTAGGCCACATCGTAGTGACATTTCTACGGGTAATTACACAACGGAGTCGTTTGTTGTTATTTTTTCACCGTGAATAGAGCACTGCAACAACAATGAACACTGACCGTGCACCGAAACAGTGGTGCCTCAGTAAAACTGAGACGGTCAACTCGTTTGAGAACTGGCGGCAGAACATCTTATATATACTTTGTCATTGGATGCAAACTTTGCTCCATTCGTGAGTGATGGTGTGAGATGGGAAAAAAGTCTAGGGCAGCACCTCATATGGGGTTCACCAAATATGCCCAACCAATACCAGAAAATCAACGTCGAACGCGCGAGCAAAAGGTTGCTCATCTGGAGCTTATGCTCGGCCAAATAGCAAATTATTGCCTAGTGATATCGCGAAACACACTCATTAAAAACTCCACGTGTATGGACTTTATTTGGAGGCAAATAAGATTACATTTTGGCTGCTTTCAATCAACCGGGGCCCATCTCATAAACTTTTGTGATATTAAGTTGCAACCAAACGAGCGACCGGAAGATCTGTATCAACGCCTTATGGCATTCTCTGAGGACAATCTCCTTGGTAGAGATCTTGGCATTTTACATCACGGCGAGCAGTTACAAGAGGACGAGGAAATGACTCCGTCGTTAGAAAACTTTATCGTTCTCACATGGTTGCGCCTCATACACCCTGATCTGCCAAAATTGGTAAAGCAGCGTTACGGCACGGAATTACGTACACGTACATTAGCATCCGTAAAACCTGAGATATCCCAATCGTTGGATTCCCTCCGTGAGGAGCTACAGTCAACCGAGGAAGCCCGTGCCATGAGGGCATACGTGCTAAAACCGAAACGCGATCAACACCCCCTATCGAAGGCCAAACGAGTGTGCCCACTGTGTTAGGAAGCTGGAAGACCAGAAGCAAGTGTTCATACCTTCCGTTCGATGGTAGGCGGTTTATTGCCAAGGCTCGTCAAGTTGCGGATTGAAACCGAAAATCCTGGCAACACACCGTGTAATTCCACCCCGCAGATCAGTGATAGTAGTAAGGTCAATCGCGTGGCAATTCGGCAATCCCCGTACCTCGACGTTTTCTATGGACATCATACTGCCCGGCTTACCATTGATAGCGGTGCTACAGGGAACATAATGTGACTTTCGCTCAGCGGCTAGGGGCGAAAATTGCCTGTAGTTCCCACTCTGTCAGTCAAGCGGATGGTTCATCGCAGTTAAAAGTGGTCGGCGAGACATGCTTATCATTCTCACACGAAGGACATGATCTTTACTACGAAGGAATCGTAGTGGAAAACCTTGACTCTGACGTCTTAACGGGTATACCGTTTATGGAAAAAAAATGACGTTTCCGTCCGACCGGCCAAACAACAAATCCTCATTGGCGACTCGTTAGTGTGTTCGTATGGCTCGACCGGGACACCAGCTGATTGATTAGCCGTAAGACGTGCGCATGTTCTCCGATCGCCAGCAATGTCCGTAATTTGGCCTGGTGAATTTGTTGAACTTGAACTCCCTGACGATCTGGTAAATTATGAAGGAGAAGTCTCAATCGAACCTCATGTCGCGTCAGAGTCGTGGCCGTTTCCGTCTCTTGTGTCAAGTGTCGCAGATAAAATTCGAGTCCCGAACCTCACCAGTGAACCATAATCTGTTGGAAGGAACGAACATGTTTGCAAGGTGCGATCTACATTCATACCCGCAAAACCGGACAGCCAGCCTGCTAAAATTCCGAAACTCGTAAAGTCGCATGCTAAAACTAGACACTCGGAGCATGTTAAACTCGACCCCGATGATATCATGACCGCAGATATGAAAGGAAAATTTTGTGACGTGTTGACGGAATTCGAAGAGGTGTTTAACCCCAGCTTCCATGGATATAATGGTGCAGTCGGTCCTCTACAAGGTAAAGTCAATATGGGCCCGGTCCAGCCCACACAGTGAAAAAGCGCGTACCGCAGTACTCCAAAAATCAGTTGGACGAACTTCAATCTAAATTCGACGAATTAGAGGAAATAGGTGTCTTTCGTCGACCGGAGGATGTTGGTGTGTCCGTCGAGAACGTGAACCCGTCATTCCTAGTTAAAAAACCAAGCGGTGGTTTTTGCCTTGTAACCGCGTTTGCCGATGTTGAACGCTATAGCAAGCCCCAGTCATCTCTGATGCCGGATGTTGATTCCACTCTACGACATATTGCTCAATGGTCTTACATCATCGCGACAGACTTGACAAAGGCATTTTATCAAATTCCACTTGCAAAAGAGTCAATGAAATACTGTGGTGTCGTTACCCCGTTCAAGGGTGCAAGAGTTTACGCGCGAACTGCTATGGGCATGCCCGGTTCCGGATTGCGTTTATCCGCTACAAAAACCGTCATAGCTCCACAACAGACAGTGATGCTAGGCTGGGTGTTGCGCTTGGGAACCCTTCAGGCTAGCCTACACCGCATCGCTACACTTTCAACATGTTCTATACCATCGACTGTCAACGGTCTCCGGTCATTCATTGGAGCATTCAAATTACTAGCACGCGTCATTCAGAACTGTTCGTCGATCTTGTCTCCTCTTGACGACATGGTTGCCGGTCGCGAATCAAAGGAAACTCTGCATTGGTCTGATGAACAATTGACGTCTTTCGAGAAAGCTCAAAAATCCCTCAACAACGCACGCTCCATCACGTTGCCCCGCGCTACTGATCAACTGTGGATAGTGGTGCTGTTCGTAGTCCTGGAATCGGCGCCACGCTGTATGTTACTCGCGACAACAAGGCTCGTCTGGCATTTCAAGCATTTCAGCCCGTATCTGATTCAGTCATCGTTACAACTATGCGTAATCACTGACAGTAAGCCCTGCGTGCAGGCATTCGAGAAGCTTTGCAGAGCTGAGTTCTCTGCTAGCCCACGAGTGACATCATTCCTGTCTACGCTTTCAGGTGTCTGTTCGTCATGTTGCTGGCTGTGCGATTCTCCCATCTGACTTCGCGAGTCGTAACGCTCCACCGTGTGCTGAACCCACCTGTCACATTTGTACGTTTGTCAGCCAAGAAATGGACTCTGTTGTTCTATCGGTCAGCACAAGTGACATTCTCGAAGGTGACGCCATGTTGCCTTTTACAAGTCGGTCTGCGTGGTAAGGAGTACAATAATTTTTTCTATAACTATAAAAAAATTCTATGCTCTTGACATGGATGCTGCAATCCAACGTGTCAGTGACAATTGCCATCGTTGTGCATCTCTGAAACATGCTCCAACCTTCGTGCAGACTCAAACTTCCAGCGTTCCTCCGCTAACTGTAGGTAGCCAGTTTGCAGCTGACGTTATAAAACGCCAAAGACAACTCATTCTTGTAGTGCGCGAATGCGTAACGTCGTATACAGAGGCCATGCTACTTGAAGACGAACGTCGCGATACCCTCCGGGATGGACTCATTCGCTCGTGCATTAACCTTCGTCCAATGGACGGCCCGTATGCCGTCGTGCGTACTGACTGTGCTCCAGGGTTTCGTGCTGTTTTCAACGATGAGTTTTTGTCCCGTCATCGGATTTCGGTAGAGCTAGGAAACGCCAAGAAATGCAACAAAAATCCTGGCGCAGAACGTGCTGTTCAGGAATTGGAAGAAGAGGACTCGTATTCGCGATCAGTATCTCCCCTGTCGCTATCCTTAGCAATCAACCATTTGAATTCGCGTATACGAAAGAGCGGTTTATCATCCAGAGAAATGCTAACACAACGGGACCAATTCCGTAATAACCAAATACGCATTAACGATTAATGTCTGATAGCGCAACAGCATCAACGGCGACAACTCAACCACTCGTATAGTGAAAAGTCCAAAGCACCTTCAGGGCGACATCCCGTCAGTCCGGATATACATGTCGGCGACCTTGTATATTTATACAGTGATAGAAACAAGTCGTCTGGCCGTGACTAATACTAATACCTCGTAATGCACGTGGATACAATGTGGTGTAACATTAAAAAATGGTGGGAAATCAGTTTCGCGCTGCATCTTATTGCGTAAAACGTTCCGACTTATATCGTGTGTCTACCACTGCTGATGAACGCATTAGGTCTCCCATGGATTCGCTCGCACTCGTTGATATCGATGATAATTCTGATACCGACGCATCGCCGGCCAACTCGTCACCGCAACCTCCAGACATACCTAATGTTATATCTGTTCCTCCAGCTCGTGATACGACTCCAATGCTTCCTCCTGCTCTTGATGATGTTCCAACCTCATACAGTAATTAGCTTGCATCAGACACGTTTGAATCGGACTCTCCAACCAATGATTCCTTAGATTTTGGTAATGATGATGATGATCTGACTCCTTCGGTAGAACCTCCAAGGCGTTCCTCTAGACCATCTGTGACCCCTCGGTACCTCAGGGACTATATTCGGTATTAGTTAATGAGTTTCTCTTTTAACATTTCATGTGTTATTATCGTTATAAGTTTCTAGTCAAGTTCAGCGAGAACGTTATGTTTACAGTAATTGAGCACTTCTAATAGCTTTATAATGTATACCTAGCGGATATTTGAGAGACAGTTAAATCTGATCAGTCAAGTGACTTTAAAGTTTTCTAATAACTGGAACTTTATTTTTCAAAAAGAAAAAAGGGTAGCGCCAGTAAATATATAGCGCTTTAATTGTATTCCGGATATAGTTTACCGGTGCCGTATCCGTTTGTAACGTTTTACGTCACCCTCTCTCCTTCCGCCTGTTTTCTAAAGTAAACAACGTGTGTGTAACTGTGGCTTCCTTTTGTTACTTACTGCCGGGGGGTTTCACCCCCGAACACCCGTCGGCTCTTCGAAGCGGTGATTCAAAATGGCGACAAGTTTACATGACCCGTAGCAACCTCTGACATGCGCACTGATTATTATGTTTCTAAACTTCCGGGTTCCGCTATACTAGAAACTTCCCTTTAAGGGAACTTTAAGTACAAATACTGTGAGAACTATTTATAAATGGTATTTAGATACAGTCGTATTTACTGTGTATACATTCTGTGAAACAAAAAGAATATTATGTTCAATTGGATGATTATGTTCATTATTTAGCCCAATGTTTACAGTTAATTATTTACACTAACTACATAACACAGAAACTAAATAATATGCTTTCAAGCAGAAAAACTAATACCTAATGTAAATGTATATATAAATGATCATGTTTATAAGAGCCTCGCGGTATTTAGCAACAGACAAATAGATAATAGAAATATAAACATCATACACATAACATCTTATGGCATCCTATTAACAGTCAGGGTTGGTCTGGTTTGTTAGATTGACGTCCTATTAACAGTCAGGGTAGGTCTGGTTTGTTAGATTGACGTCCTATTAACAGTCAGGGTCGGTCTGGTTTGTTAGATTGACGTCCTATTAACAGTCAGGGTTGGTCTGGTTTGTTAGATTGACGTCCTATTAACAGTCAGGGTTGGTCTGGTTTGTTAGATTGACGTCCTATTGACAGTCAGGGTCGGTCTGGTTTGTTAGATTGACGTCCTATTAACTGTCAGGGTTGGTCTGGTTTGTTAGATTTGACGTCCTATTAACAGTCAGGGTTGGTCTGGTTTGTTAGATTGACGTCCTATTGACAGTCAGGGTTGGTCTGGTTTGTTAGATTGACGTCCTATTTAACCATCACGATCGGTCTGGTTTGTTAGATTGACGTCCTATTAACAGTCAGGGTTGGTCTGGTTTGTTAGATTGACGTCCTATTAACTGTCAGGGTTGGTCTGGTTTGTTAGATTGACGTCCTATTAACAGTCAGGGTTGGTCTGGTTTGTTAGATTGACGTCCTATTGACAGTCAGGGTTGGTCTGGTTTGTTAGATTGACGTCCTATTAACAGTCAGGGTCGGTCTGGTTTGTTAGATTGACGTCCTATTAACAGTCAGGGTTGGTCTGGTTTGTTAGATTGACGTCCTATTAACAGTCAGGGTCGGTCTGGTTTGTTAGATTGACGTCCTATTAACAGTCAGGGTTGGTCTGGTTTGTTAGATTGACGTCCTATTAACAGTCAGGGTTGGTCTGGTTTGTTAGATTGACGTCCTATTAACAGTCAGGGTTGGTCTGGTTTGTTAGATTGACGTCCTATTAACAGTCAGGGTTGGTCTGGTTTGTTAGATTGACGTCCTATTAACAGTCAGGGTCGGTCTGGTTTGTTAGATTGACGTCCTATTAACAGTCAGGGTTGGTCTGGTTTGTTAGATTGACGTCCTATTAACAGTCAGGGTTGGTCTGGTTTGTTAGATTGACGTCCTATTAACAGTCAGGGTCGGTCTGGTTTGTTAGATTGACGTCCTATTAACAGTCAGGGTTGGTCTGGTTTTGTTAGATTGACGTCCTATTAACAGTCAGGGTTGGTCTGGTTTGTTAGATTGACGTCCTATTAACAGTCAGGGTCGGTCTGGTTTGTTAGATTGACGTCCTATTATTAACAGTCAGGGTTGGTCTGGTTTGTTAGATTGACGTCCTATTAACAGTCAGGGTCGGTCTGGTTTGTTAGATTGACGTCCTATTAACAGTCAGGGTCGGTCTGGTTTGTTAGATTGACGTCCTATTAACAGTCAGGGTTGGTCTGGTTTGTTAGATTGACGTCCTATTAACAGTCAGGGTTGGTCTGGTTTGTTAGATTGACGTCCTATTAACAGTCAGGGTCGGTCTGGTTTGTTAGATTGACGTCCTATTGACAGTCAGGGTTGGTCTGGTTTGTTAGATTGACGTCCTATTAACAGTCAGGGTTGGTCTGGTTTGTTAGATTGACGTCCTATTAACAGTCAGGGTCGGTCTGGTTTGTTAGATTGACGTCCTATTAACAGTCAGGGTTGGTCTGGTTTGTTAGATTGACGTCCTATTAACAGTCAGGGTTGGTCTGGTTTGTTAGATTGACGTCCTATTAACAGTCAGGGTCGGTCTGGTTTGTTAGATTGACGTCCTATTAACAGTCAGGGTCGGTCTGGTTTGTTAGATTGACGTCCTATTAACAGTCAGGGTTGGTCTGGTTTGTTAGATTGACGTCCTATTAACAGTCAGGGTTGGTCTGGTTTGTTAGATTGACGTCCTATTGACAGTCAGGGTTGGTCTGGTTTGTTAGATTGACGTCCTATTAACAGTCAGGGTTGGTCTGGTTTGTTTGTTAGATTGACGTCCTATTAACAGTCAGGGTTGGTCTGGTTTGTTAGATTGACGTCCTATTAACAGTCAGGGTTGGTCTGGTTTGTTAGATTGACGTCCTATTAACAGTCAGGGTTGGTCTGGTTTGTTAGATTGACGTCCTATTAACAGTCAGGGTTGGTCTGGTTTGTTAGATTGACGTCCTATTGACAGTCAGGGTTGGTCTGGTTTGTTAGATTGACGTCCTATTAACAGTCAGGGTTGGTCTGGTTTGTTAGATTGACGTCCTATTAACAGTCAGGGTCGGTCTGGTTTGTTAGATTGACGTCCTATTAACAGTCAGGGTTGGTCTGGTTTGTTAGATTGACGTCCTATTGATCGTCCTATTGACAGTCAGGGTTGGTCTGGTTTGTTAGATTGACGTCCTATTGACAGTCAGGGTTGGTCTGGTTTGTTAGATTGACGTCCTATTGACAGTCAGGGTTGGTCTGGTTTGTTAGATTGACGTCCTATTAACAGTCAGGGTCGGTCTGGTTTGTTAGATTGACGTCCTATTGACAGTCAGGGTTGGTCTGGTTTGTTAGATTGACGTCCTATTGACAGTCAGGGTCGGTCTGGTTTGTTAGATTGACGTCCTATTAACAGTCAGGGTTGGTCTGGTTTGTTAGATTGACGTCCTATTAACAGTCAGGGTTGGTCTGGTTTGTTAGATTGACGTCCTATTGACAGTCAGGGTTGGTCTGGTTTGTTAGATTGACGTCCTATTAACAGTCAGGGTTGGTCTGGTTTGTTAGATTGACGTCCTATTAACAGTCAGGGTTGGTCTGGTTTGTTAGATTGACGTCCTATTAACAGTCAGGGTTGGTCTGGTTTGTTAGATTGACGTCCTATTAACAGTCAGGGTTGGTCTGGTTTGTTAGATTGACGTCCTATTAACAGTCAGGGTTGGTCTGGTTTGTTAGATTGACGTCCTATTAACAGTCAGGGTTGGTCTGGTTTGTTAGATTGACGTCCTATTAACAGTCAGGGTTGGTCTGGTTTGTTAGATTGACGTCCTATTAACAGTCAGGGTGGTCTGGTTTGTTAGATTGACGTCCTATTAACAGTCAGGGTTGGTCTGGTTTGTTAGATTGACGTCCTATTAACAGTCAGGGTTGGTCTGGTTTGTTAGATTGACGTCCTATTAACAGTCAGGGTTGGTCTGGTTTGTTAGATTGACGTCCTATTAACAGTCAGGGTTGGTCTGGTTTGTTAGATTGACGTCCTATTAACAGTCAGGGTTGGTCTGGTTTGTTAGATTGACGTCCTATTAACAGTCAGGGTAGGTCTGGTTTGTTAGATTGACGTCCTATTAACAGTCAGGGTTGGTCTGGTTTGTTAGATTGACGTCCTATTAACAGTCAGGGTTGGTCTGGTTTGTTAGATTGACGTCCTATTAACAGTCAGGGTCGGTCTGGTTTGTTAGATTGACGTCCTATTAACAGTCAGGGTTGGTCTGGTTTGTTAGATTGACGTCCTATTAACAGTCAGGGTCGGTCTGGTTTGTTAGATTGACGTCCTATTAACAGTCAGGGTTGGTCTGGTTTGTTAGATTGACGTCCTATTAACAGTCAGGGTTGGTCTGGTTTGTTAGATTGACGTCCTATTAACAGTCAGGGTTGGTCTGGTTTTGTTAGATTGACGTCCTATTAACAGTCAGGGTTGGTCTGGTTTGTTAGATTGACGTCCTATTAACAGTCAGGGTTGGTCTGGTTTGTTAGATTGACGTCCTATTAACAGTCAGGGTTGGTCTGGTTTGTTAGATTGACGTCCTATTAACAGTCAGGGTTGGTCTGGTTTGTTAGATTGACGTCCTATTAACAGTCAGGGTTGGTCTGGTTTGTTAGATTGACGTCCTATTAACAGTCAGGGTTGGTCTGGTTTGTTAGATTGACGTCCTATTAACAGTCAGGGTCGGTCTGGTTTGTTAGATTGACGTCCTATTAACAGTCAGGGTTGGTCTGGTTTGTTAGATTGACGTCCTATTAACAGTCAGGGTTGGTCTGGTTTGTTAGATTGACGTCCTATTAACAGTCAGGGTTGGTCTGGTTTGTTAGATTGACGTCCTATTAACAGTCAGGGTTGGTCTGGTTTGTTAGATTGACGTCCTATTAACAGTCAGGGTCGGTCTGGTTTTGTTAGATTGACGTCCTATTAACAGTCAGGGTTGGTCTGGTTTGTTAGATTGACGTCCTATTAACAGTCAGGGTTGGTCTGGTTTGTTAGATTGACGTCCTATTAACAGTCAGGGTTGGTCTGGTTTGTTAGATTGACGTCCTATTAACAGTCAGGGTTGGTCTGGTTTGTTAGATTGACGTCCTATTAACAGTCAGGGTTGGTCTGGTTTGTTAGATTGACGTCCTATTAACAGTCAGGGTATTGGTCTGGTTTGTTAGATTGACGTCCTATTAACAGTCAGGGTAGGTCTGGTTTGTTAGATTGACGTCCTATTAACAGTCAGGGTTGGTCTGGTTTGTTAGATTGACGTCCTATTAACAGTCAGGGTTGGTCTGGTTTGTTAGATTGACGTCCTATTAACAGTCAGGGTCGGTCTGGTTTGTTAGATTGACGTCCTATTAACAGTCAGGGTTGGTCTGGTTTGTTAGATTGACGTCCTATTAACAGTCAGGGTTGGTCTGGTTTGTTAGATTGACGTCCTATTAACAGTCAGGGTTGGTCTGGTTTGTTAGATTGACGTCCTATTAACAGTCAGGGTTGGTCTGGTTTGTTAGATTGACGTCCTATTAACAGTCAGGGTTGGTCTGGTTTTGTTAGATTGACGTCCTATTAACAGTCAGGGTCGGTCTGGTTTGTTAGATTGACGTCCTATTAACAGTCAGGGTAGGTCTGGTTTGTTAGATTGACGTCCTATTAACAGTCAGGGTTGGTCTGGTTTTGTTAGATTGACGTCCTATTAACGGTCAGGGTTGGTCTGGTTTGTTAGATTGACGTCCTATTGACAGTCAGGGTTGGTCTGGTTTGTTAGATTGACGTCCTATTTAACCATCACGATCGGTCTGGTTTGTTAGATTGACGTCCTATTAACAGTCAGGGTTGGTCTGGTTTGTTAGATTGACGCCCTATTAACAGTCAGGGTTGGTCTGGTTTGTTAGATTGACGTCCTATTAACAGTCAGGGTCGTCTGGTTTGTTAGATTGACGTCCTATTACAGTCAGGGTTGGTCTGGTTTGTTAGATTGACGTCCTATTAACAGTCAGGGTTGGTCTGGTTTGTTAGATTGACGTCCTATTAACAGTCAGGGTTGGTCTGGTTTGTTAGATTGACGTCCTATTAACAGTCAGGGTTGGTCTGGTTTGTTAGATTGACGTCCTATTAACAGTCAGGGTTGGTCTGGTTTGTTAGATTGACGTCCTATTAACAGTCAGGGTTGGTCTGGTTTGTTAGATTGACGTCCTATTAACAGTCAGGGTTGGTCTGGTTTGTTAGATTGACGTCCTATTAACAGTCAGGGTTGGTCTGGTTTGTTAGATTGACGTCCTATTAACAGTCAGGGTTGGTCTGGTTTGTTAGATTGACGTCCTATTAACAGTCAGGGTTGGTCTGGTTTGTTAGATTGACGTCCTATTAACAGTCAGGGTTGGTCTGGTTTGTTAGATTGACGTCCTATTAACAGTCAGGGTTGGTCTGGTTTGTTAGATTGACGTCCTATTAACAGTCAGGGTTGGTCTGGTTTGTTAGATTGACGTCTATTAACGTTGGTCTAGATTGACGTCCTATTAACAGTCAGGGTTGGTCTGGTTTGTTAGATTGACGTCCTATTAACAGTCAGGGTTGGTCTGGTTTGTTAGATTGACGTCCTATTAACAGTCAGGGTGGTCTGGTTTGTTAGATTGACGTCCTATTAACAGTCAGGGTTGGTCTGGTTTGTTAGATTGACGTCCTATTAACAGTCAGGGTCGGTCTGGTTTGTTAGATTGACGTCCTATTAACAGTCAGGGTTGGTCTGGTTTGTTAGATTGACGTCCTATTAACAGTCAGGGTTGGTCTGGTTTGTTAGATTGACGTCCTATTAACAGTCAGGGTTGGTCTGGTTTGTTAGATTGACGTCCTATTAACAGTCAGGGTTGGTCTGGTTTGTTAGATTGACGTCCTATTAACAGTCAGGGTTGGTCTGGTTTGTTAGTTTGACGTCCTATTAACAGTCAGGGTCGGTCTGGTTTGTTAGTTTGACGTCCTATTAACAGTCAGGGTTGGTCTGGTTTGTTAGATTGACGTCCTATTAACAGTCAGGGTTGGTCTGGTTTGTTAGATTGACGTCCTATTAACAGTCAGGGTTGGTCTGGTTTGTTAGATTGACGTCCTATTAACAGTCAGGGTCGGTCTGGTTTGTTAGATTGACGTCCTATTAACAGTCAGGGTCGGTCTGGTTTGTTAGATTGACGTCCTATTAACAGTCAGGGTTGGTCTGGTTTGTTAGATTGACGTCCTATTAACAGTCAGGGTTGGTCTGGTTTGTTAGATTGACGTCCTATTAACAGTCAGGGTTGGTCTGGTTTGTTAGATTGACGTCCTATTGACAGTCAGGGTTGGTCTGGTTTTGTTAGTTTGACGTCCTATTAACAGTCAGGGTTGGTCTGGTTTGTTAGATTGACGTCCTATTAACAGTCAGGGTTGGTCTGGTTTGTTAGATTGACGTCCTATTAACAGTCAGGGTTGGTCTGGTTTTGTTAGTTTGACGTCCTATTAACAGTCAGGGTTGGTCTGGTTTGTTAGATTGACGTCCTATTAACAGTCAGGGTTGGTCTGGTTTGTTAGATTGACGTCCTATTAACAGTCAGGGTTGGTCTGGTTTGTTAGATTGACGTCCTATTAACAGTCAGGGTTGGTCTGGTTTGTTAGATTGACGTCCTATTAACAGTCAGGGTTGGTCTGGTTTGTTAGATTGACGTCCTATTAACAGTCAGGGTTGGTCTGGTTTGTTAGATTGACGTCCTATTAACAGTCAGGGTTGGTCTGGTTTGTTAGATTGACGTCCTATTAACAGTCAGGGTTGGTCTGGTTTGTTAGATTGACGTCCTATTAACAGTCAGGGTCGGTCTGGTTTGTTAGATTGACGTCCTATTAACAGTCAGGGTTGGTCTGGTTTGTTAGATTGACGTCCTATTAACAGTCAGGGTTGGTCTGGTTTGTTAGATTGACGTCCTATTAACAGTCAGGGTCGGTCTGGTTTGTTAGATTGACGTCCTATTAACAGTCAGGGTTGGTCTGGTTTGTTAGATTGACGTCCTATTAACAGTCAGGGTCGGTCTGGTTTGTTAGATTGACGTCCTATTAACAGTCAGGGTCGGTCTGGTTTGTTAGATTGACGTCCTATTAACAGTCAGGGTCGGTCTGGTTTGTTAGATTGACGTCCTATTAACAGTCAGGGTTGGTCTGGTTTGTTAGATTGACGTCCTATTAACAGTCAGGGTTGGTCTGGTTTGTTAGATTGACGTCCTATTAACAGTCAGGGTTGGTCTGGTTTGTTAGATTGACGTCCTATTAACAGTCAGGGTTGGTTGGTCTGGTTTGTTAGATTGACGTCCTATTAACAGTCAGGGTTGGTCTGGTTTGTTAGATTGACGTCCTATTAACAGTCAGGGTTGGTCTGGTTTGTTAGATTGACGTCCTATTAACAGTCAGGGTCGGTCTGGTTTGTTAGATTGACGTCCTATTAACAGTCAGGGTTGGTCTGGTTTGTTAGATTGACGTCCTATTAACAGTCAGGGTTGGTCTGGTTTGTTAGATTGACGTCCTATTAACAGTCAGGGTTGGTCTGGTTTGTTAGATTGACGTCCTATTAACAGTCAGGGTTGGTCTGGTTTGTTAGATTGACGTCCTATTAACAGTCAGGGTTGGTCTGGTTTGTTAGATTGACGTCCTATTAACAGTCAGGGTTGGTCTGGTTTGTTAGATTGACGTCCTATTAACAGTCAGGGTTGGTCTGGTTTGTTAGATTGACGTCCTATTAACAGTCAGGGTTGGTCTGGTTTGTTAGATTGACGTCCTATTAACAGTCAGGGTTGGTCTGGTTTGTTAGATTGACGTCCTATTAACAGTCAGGGTTGGTCTGGTTTGTTAGATTGACGTCCTATTAACAGTCAGGGTTGGTCTGGTTTGTTAGATTGACGTCCTATTAACAGTCAGGGTCGGTCTGGTTTGTTAGATTGACGTCCTATTAACAGTCAGGGTTGGTCTGGTTTGTTAGATTGACGTCCTATTAACAGTCAGGGTTGGTCTGGTTTGTTAGATTGACGTCCTATTAACAGTCAGGGTTGGTCTGGTTTGTTAGATTGACGTCCTATTAACAGTCAGGGTTAGTCTGGTTTGTTAGATTGACGTCCTATTAACAGTCAGGGTTGGTCTGGTTTGTTAGATTGACGTCCTATTAACAGTCAGGGTTGGTCTGGTTTGTTAGTTAATTGATTGACGTCCTATTAACAGTCAGGGTTGGTCTGGTTTGTTAGATTGACGTCCTATTAACAGTCAGGGTTGGTCTGGTTTGTTAGATTGACGTCCTATTAACAGTCAGGGTCGGTCTGGTTTGTTAGATTGACGTCCTATTAACAGTCAGGGTTGGTCTGGTTTGTTAGATTGACGTCCTATTAACAGTCAGGGTTGGTCTGGTTTGTTAGATTGACGTCCTATTAACAGTCAGGGTTGGTCTGGTTTGTTAGATTGACGTCCTATTAACAGTCAGGGTTGGTCTGGTTTGTTAGATTGACGTCCTATTAACAGTCAGGGTCGGTCTGGTTTGTTAGATTGACGTCCTATTAACAGTCAGGGTCGGTCTGGTTTGTTAGATTGACGTCCTATTAACAGTCAGGGTTGGTCTGGTTTGTTAGATTGACGTCCTATTAACAGTCAGGGTCGGTCTGGTTTGTTAGATTGACGTCCTATTAACAGTCAGGGTTGGTCTGGTTTGTTAGATTGACGTCCTATTAACAGTCAGGGTTGGTCTGGTTTGTTAGATTGACGTCCTATTAACAGTCAGGGTTGGTCTGGTTTGTTAGATTGACGTCCTATTAACAGTCAGGGTTGGTCTGGTTTGTTAGATTGACGTCCTATTAACTGTCAGGGTTGGTCTGGTTTGTTAGATTGACGTCCTATTAACAGTCAGGGTCGGTCTGGTTTGTTAGATTGACGTCCTATTAACAGTCAGGGTTGGTCTGGTTTGTTAGATTGACGTCCTATTAACAGTCAGGGTCGGTCTGGTTTGTTAGATTGACGTCCTATTAACAGTCAGGGTTGGTCTGGTTTGTTAGATTGACGTCCTATTAACAGTCAGGGTTGGTCTGGTTTGTTAGATTGACGTCCTATTAACAGTCAGGGTTGGTCTGGTTTGTTAGATTGACGTCCTATTAACAGTCAGGGTTGGTCTGGTTTGTTAGATTGACGTCCTATTAACAGTCAGGGTTGGTCTGGTTTGTTAGATTGACGTCCTATTAACAGTCAGGGTTGGTCTGGTTTGTTAGATTGACGTCCTATTAACAGTCAGGGTTGGTCTGGTTTGTTAGATTGACGTCCTATTAACAGTCAGGGTTGGTCTGGTTTGTTAGATTGACGTCCTATTAACAGTCAGGGTTGGTCTGGTTTGTTAGATTGACGTCCTATTAACAGTCAGGGTTGGTCTGGTTTGTTAGATTGACGTCCTATTAACAGTCAGGGTTGGTCTGGTTTGTTAGATTGACGTCCTATTAACAGTCAGGGTTGGTCTGGTTTGTTAGATTGACGTCCTATTAACAGTCAGGGTTGGTCTGGTTTGTTAGATTGACGTCCTATTAACAGTCAGGGTTGGTCTGGTTTGTTAGATTGACGTCCTATTAACAGTCAGGGTTGGTCTGGTTTGTTAGATTGACGTCCTATTAACAGTCAGGGTCGGTCTGGTTTGTTAGATTGACGTCCTATTAACAGTCAGGGTTGGTCTGGTTTGTTAGATTGACGTCCTATTAACAGTCAGGGTTGGTCTGGTTTGTTAGATTGACGTCCTATTAACAGTCAGGGTTGGTCTGGTTTGTTAGATTGACGTCCTATTAACAGTCAGGGTTGGTCTGGTTTGTTAGATTGACGTCCTATTAACAGTCAGGGTCGGTCTGGTTTGTTAGATTGACGTCCTATTAACAGTCAGGGTTGGTCTGGTTTGTTAGATTGACGTCCTATTAACAGTCAGGGTTGGTCTGGTTTGTTACACTGGTAGGGGGAGGAGGAGGATGGTAAACCTCCCGGAGTGGCCGGTAGGAAGAAAAAGAAAGGTCGCAGTCTTACAGCTTTGGATAGTGGCAGTAACCCAGAGGACGATAGCGAGGAGTATCAACTGTCAGAGTGAGTGTTAGTGGGTGGGGGAGGGGATAGGGGAGGTGGTAGGGGGAGGAGGAGGATGGTAAACCTCCCGGAGTGGCCGGTAGGAAGAAAAAGAAAGGTCGCAGTCTTACAGCTCTTATATAGTGGCAGTAACCCAGAGGACGATAGCGAGGAGTATCAACTGTCAGAGTGAGTGTTAGTGGGTGGGGGAGGGGATAGGGGAGGTGGTAGGGGGAGGAGGAGGATGGTAAACCTCCCGAAGTGGCCGGTAGGAAGAAAAAGAAAGGTCACAGTCTTACAGCTCTATATAGTGGCAGTAACCCAGAGGACGATAGCGAGGAGTATCAACTGTCAGAGTGAGTGTTAGTGGGTGGGGGAGTGGGAGGAGGAGGGAGAGGGGTTGTAACCCTGAGGACGATAGCGAGGAGTATCAACTAACAGAACGAGTGTTAGTGGGTGGGGGAGGGGGAGGAGGTAGGGGGTAGTAACCCTGGGGACAACAGCGAGGAGTATCAACTAACAGAGCGAGTGTTAGTGGGTGGGGGGGGGGGGGGGTAAGGGGGAGGTGGGGGGGGAGGAGGAGGATGGTAAACCTCCCGGAGTGGCTGGTAGGAAGAAAAAGAAAGGTCACAGTCTTACAGCTCTGGATAGTGGCAGTAACCCAGAGGACGATAGCGAGGAGTATCAACTGTCAGAGTGAGTGTTAGTGGGTGGGGGAGGGGATAGGGGAGGTGGTAGGGGGAGGAGGAGGATGGTAAACCTCCCGGAGTGGCCGGTAGGAAGAAAAAGAAAGGTCGCAGTCTTACAGCTCTGGATAGTGGCAGTAACCCAGAGGACGATAGCGAGGAGTATCAACTGTCAGAGTGAGTGTTAGTGGGTGGGGGAGGGGATAGGGGAGGTGGTAGGGGGAGGAGGAGGATGGTAAACCTCCCGGAGTGGCCGGTAGGAAGAAAAAGAAAGGTCGCAGTCTTACAGCTCTGGATAGTGGGCAGTAGTATCAACTGCCAGAGTGGGTGGGGACGATAGTAGGGGGAGGAGGAGGAGGAGTATCAACTGTCAGCAGTGAGTGTTAGTGAGTGTTAGTGGGTGGGGGAGGGGGAGGAGGAGGGAGAGGGGTTGTAACCCTGAGGACGATAGCGAGGAGTATCAACTAACAGAACGAGTGTTAGTGGGTGGGGGAGGGGGAGGAGGTAGGGGTAGTAACCCTGGGGACAACAGCGAGGAGTATCAACTAATAGAGCGAGTGTTAGTGGGTGGGGGAGGGGGAGGAGGTAGGGGGTAGTAACCCTAGGGACTACAGCGTGGAGTATCAACTAACAGATTGAGTGTTAGTGGGTGGGGGGGGGGAAGGGTGGCGGTAGTAACCCTGGGGACGATAGCAAGAAGTATCAACTAACAGAGTGAGTGTTAGTGGGTGGGGGAGGGGAGGGGTGGCGGTAGTAACCCTGGGGACGATAGCAAGGAGTATCAACTAACAGAGTGAGTGTTAGTGGGTGGGGGAGGGGGAGAAGGTAGGGGGTAGTAACCCTGGGGACTACAGCGTGGAGTATCAACTAACAGATTGAGTGTTAGTGGGTGGGGGAGGGGAAGGGTGGCGGTAGTAACCCTGGGGACGATAGCAAGAAGTATCAACTAACAGAGTGAGTGTTAGTGGGTGGGGGAGGGGAGGGGTGGCGGTAGTAACCCTGGGGACGATAGCAAGGAGTATCAACTAACAGAGTGAGTGTTAGTGGGGGGGGGGGAGGGGAGGGGTGGCGGTAGTAACCCTGGGGACGATAGCAAGGAGTATCAACTAACAGAGTGAGTGTTAGTGGGTTGGGGAGGGGGAGGAGGTAGGGGGTTGTAACCCTGGGGACTACAGCGAGGAGTATCAACTGTCAGAGTGAGTGTTAGTGGGTGGGGGAGGGGGAGGAGGTAGGGGGTAGTAACCCTGGGGACTACAGCGAGGAGTATCAACTGACAGAGTGAGTGTTAGTGGGTGGGGGAGGGGGAGGAGGTAGGGGGTAGTAACCCTGGGGACGAAAGCAAGGAGTATCAACTGTCAGAGTGAGTGTTAGTGGCATGGGTGGGAGAGGGGGAGGGGATGGTGGGGAGGGGAGTGGTGGCGGTAGTAACCCTGGGGACAATAGCGAGGAGTATCAACTAACAGAGTGAGTGTTATTGGGTTGGGGAGGGGGAGGAGGAGGAGGTAGGGGGTTGTAACCCTGGGGACTACAGCGAGGAGTATCAACTGTAAGAGTGAGTGTTAGTGGGTGGGGGAGGGGGAGGAGGTAGGGGGTAGTAACCCTGAGGACGACAGCGAGGAGTATCAACTGTCAGAGTGAGTGTTAGTGGGTGGAGGAGGGGTGGGAGTAGGGGGAGGTAGTAGGGGGTAGTAACCCTGAGGACGATAGCGAGGAATATCAACTGTCAGAGTGAGTGTTAGTGGGTGGGGGAGGGGGAGGGGGAGGTGGTAGGGGAGGATGTAGGGGGTTGTAACCCTGGGGACTACAGCAAGGAGTATCAACTGTCAGAGTGAGTGTTAGTGGGTGGGGGAGGGGGAGGAGGTAGGGGGTAGTAACCCTGGGGACTACAGCGAGGAGTATCAACTGACAGAGTGAGTGTTAGTGGGTGGGGGAGGGGGAGGAGGTAGGGGGTAGTAACCCTGGGGACGAAAGCAAGGAGTATCAACTGTCAGAGTGAGTGTTAGTGGCATGGGTGGGAGAGGGGGAGGGGATGGTGGGGAGGGGAGTGGTGGCGGTAGTAACCCTGGGGACAATAGCGAGGAGTATCAACTAACAGAGTGAGTGTTATTGGGTTGGGGAGGGGGAGGAGGAGGAGGGAGAGGGGTTGTAACCCTGGGGACTACAGCGAGGAGTATCAACTGTCAGAGTGAGTGTTAGTGGGTGGAGGAGGGGTGGGAGTAGGGGGAGGTAGTAGGGGGTAGTAACCCTGAGGACGATAGCGAGGAATATCAACTGTCAGAGTGAGTGTTAGTGGGTGGGGGAGGGGGAGGGGGAGGTGGTAGGGGAGGATGTAGGGGGTTGTAACCCTGGGGACTACAGCAAGGAGTATCAACTGTTAGAGTGAGTGTTAGTGGGTGGGGGAGGGGGAGGAGGTATGGGGTAGTAACCCTGAGGACAATAGCAAGGAGTATCAACTGTCAGAGTGAGTGTTAGTGGGGGGGGGAGGTGATGGTTGGGAGGGTAGGGATTAGGGGTAGTAACCCTGCAGATGACAGCGAGGATTATCAACTAACAGAGTGAGTGTTAGTGGGTTGGGGAGGGGGAGGGGGAGGAGGTAGGGGATAGTAACCCAGGGGACGACAGCGAGGAGTATCAACTGTTAGAGTGAGTGTTAGTGGGTGGGGAAGGGGGAGGGGGAGGGGGAGGAGGTAGGGGGTGGTAACCCTGAGGACGATAGCGAGGAGCATCAACTAACAGAGTGAGTGTTAGTGGGTGGGGGAGGGGGAGGGGGAGGAGGTAGGGGGTAGGGGGAATTAACCCTGAGGACGACGGCGAGGAGTATCAACTGTCAGAGTGAGTGTTATTGGGTGGGGGAGGGGGAGGGGGAGGAGGCAGGGGGTAGTAACCCTGAGGACGATAGCAAGGAGTATCAGCTGTCAGAGTGAGTGTTAGTGGGTGGGGGAGGGGGAGGAGGAGGAGGTAGGGGGAATTAACCCTGTGGACGATAGCGAGGAGTATCAACTGTCAGAGTGAGTGTTAGTGGGTGGGGGAGGAGGTAGGGGGTAGGGGTAGTAACCCTGAGGACGATAGCGAGGAGTATCAACTGTCAGAGTGAGTGTTAGTGGGTGGGGGAGGGGGAGGGGGAGGAGGTAGGGGGAATTAACCCTGTGGACGATAGCGAGGAGTATCAACTGTCAGAGTGAGTGTTAGTGGGTGGGGGAGGGGGAGGGGGGAGGAGGTAGGGGGTAGTAACCCAGGGGACGACAGCAAGGAGTATCAACTGTTAGAGTGAGTGTTAGTGGGTGGGGAAGGGGGAGGGGGAGGAGGTAGGGGGTGGTAACCCTGAGGACGATAGCAAGGAGTATCAAATGTCAGAGTGAGTGTTAGTGGGTGGGGGAGGGGGAGAAGGTTGGGGATAGGGGGAATTAACCCTGAGGATGATGGCGAGGAGTATCAACTGTCAGAGTGAGTGTTAGTGGGTGGGGGAGGGGGAGGGGGAGGAGGCAGGGGGTAGTAACCCTGAGGACGATAGCAAGGAGTATCAGCTGTCAGAGTGAGTGTTAGTGGGTGGGGGAGGGGGAGGGGGAGGAGGTAGGGGGAATTAACCCTGTGGACGATAGCGAGGAGTATCAACTGTCAGAGTGAATGTTAGTGGGTGGGGGAGGGGGAGGAGGTAGGGGGTAGTAACCCTGAGGAAGACAGCTAGGAGTATCAACTAACAGAGTGAGTGAGTTTAGGGGTTTCTTAATAAAAGACATTGTGATTATTAGAGATGAATGCTTTTAGTAGGAGGATGGTCCTCAGAGGGATATTGGGAATTGAAAAATATCTACTTTCAGAGTTATGAAGGGGAGATAGGTAGATATATGTCTGAACCCAAGCAATCTTTTATACAAGATGTAATACAAAGGTCATATCCATCTAAGTTCAGAATCAACATACGTCCAGTCACAAGTCCAATCAAATCGTCCAGTCACTAGTCCAATCAAAACGTCCAGTCACTAGTCCAATCAAAACGTCCAGTCACTAGTCCAATCAAAATGTCCAGTCACTAGTCCAATCAAAACGTCCAGTCACTAGTCCAATCAAAATGTCCAGTCACTAGTCCAATCAAAACTCTGGAAACAGACATTGAATGAGTAACATTTCGTACAGAACTGATGTTGTTCTACGTGTCATTGAAATAAGATGAGATTTTGATAAAATATTGTATAGAGATATATGAACTCCTATGCTAAACAGCTATACATGTATATACACACCTAATATTTGGTTCCAGTGGGTCTGCATCAGAGGTCCAGGAGGAAGTGGAGGACGATGATACTGAGGAGGAGAGCGACTACAGTGCTGATGGCGAGGGATGGCGCACCGCACGGTCTCGTAGGGCGTCAACGCGGCGGAGTGGTCGACGGAAACGGAGAGGCAACCGATTTGACGATTTTGGTAAGAGCTTTATACATTGGTCATCAGTCTAAGTTAATAAGACTCATTTAATAAATGATCTTGATATTTTATTCATGAACATTCAATTACAAAATATTATTTAATTATATATTACTGTAAAATAACTATGTTTAGAGCGACTTTATTTCACACGCTCATGCCTAATGACTTTTGCAACGCTTTTATTTCAAATTTCAATTTAGATTTATATGGGTCTACATTACCTGTGTGTATACTAGTTTTGGCAAATTTGTATTGTTAGTGAAATACACAAATCTTCTTCGCACGTAAAAAAAAAATTGGTTTACAATTCATTGTCTTTTACTATTAGATTCAATATTTTATGTTTCATTAAAATCTTCTTTAAATGAAAAGACAGTATGAATTATCCTAAGACCAACCATGATAATGCTGTTTTGTATGTTTCAGTGGTAGATGAGGACTACGATAGTGATGATAGTGCTCTATGTCGGCGCTCAACTAGGGCTAGGGCCAGACGGAGGGTCAGTTACCGCGAGGCTCGATCAGAGGAAGAGGAGGAGGAAGAGGAGGAGGAGGAAGAAGAATCGATGGATAGTGCTGACCTCTGTTCTGATGAGAGTGGACCTACAAGTCGGAAAAAATCACGGACAGCATTTGATGAAAAACTGAAAAAACAGAAACACAAGAAGACATCAAAGCCAGACACAAAACGACGACGCGTGATACGATCAGATGATAGTAGTGATGATAATGACTCTGATGAAAACTCTGATCAAAACTCAAATTCTAAATCGGAGGATAGTGAAGAAGAGGATGAGGAAAGTACAGAGAAAGAAGAGTCTGATTCTGGAAGTGATAGAAAACCAAATACCATTAAGAAATCGCGTAAAAGACAGCATTATAAATCTAGTACTGAATCAGAATCGTCTTCTGATGGTTCAGTGGTCAGGAGATCTAGGCGTAAGGCAGCACAAAAGGTCAATTTCAGTAGTCTACTTAATTTTGATTCTGATGACTCCGGTGCTGCTGAGAAAAATGTAAAAGAGGAAGAAAAGAAGGAAACTCCTGGAAAAGCCAAAAAGAAGAAGACGGTGATACAGGAGGATTCCTCGGGGACAGAAGACTATGAAGATGACAGCATCAAAGAAAAGAAGCCAGAGGAGGAAGAAACAAAAGAAACTCAGACTGAAACACAAGCTGTAGATGTGAAAAACCAGGGTCCTCTTATAGGGACAGATAACTCTGACGGAATCATGCCCACAGGTGGTATGGACAGGAGAATGAGTTCAGGTAGCACTGGTGGCTCAGAATCTCAGATGAGTGGACCACAGTTCCCACCGCCTCCACCTTACGATGATTCGAGTCGGGATCACATGTCAGATGGCTCTACAGGGGTACCTTCTCATGCTGTTAGACACCCGAAACCACAGTACAGTAGTGGCTCTCGACCTATGGGTCCAGGAAACTTCCCTGGACAGTCACCTCCCCCATACAGCTCCCCACCTCATGGCCAGTACATGTCGCCGCCACCACAGGGTTATTACCCTCAACATCAGGGTTACCCTCAAATGTATCCGGGTAACACTTTTCCTCCAGGACACCCAATGCATCGACCCATGGGTCCTATGCCTGGCCAGGGAACACCTCATCAAATGCCAGCACAGGGTATGCCACAACAAGGTCAAATTCCACCACAGAATATGAATTCACAAGGTCAAATGCCACCACAGAATATGAAATCACAAGGTCAAATGCCGCCACACAGCATGTCACACCAAGGTCAAATGCCACCTCACAGCCTGTCACACCAAGGTCAAATGCCGCCACACAGCATGTCACAACAAGGTCAAATGCCACATCTAGGCATGTCACAACATGGTCAGATGCCAACACAGGGAATGCCAGCTCAGAGTCAAATGTCACAAGGCATGCCACCCCAAGGTCAAATGCCATCTCAAGGCATGTCACCGCAAGGTCAAATGTCAACACAGAGAATGCCACACCCAGGCCAAATGTCATCCCAAGGTATGGCTCACCAAGGTCAAATGCCATCCCAAGGAATGCCACACAAAGGCCAAATGCCACCCCAAGGAATGCCACACAAAGGTCAAATGCCAAACCCCGGCATGCAATCTCAAGGTCAAATGCTTAATCCAGATATGCAATCTTCAGGTCAAATGCCATCAAATACCATGCCACATCAAGGGCCAACTCAGGGTTCACCACTTCAGAATCAAATGAGACCTCAAGGACCTCAAAATCTAATGCCACGGCAAGGAATGCCTCATCAGGGCCACATGCCCTCACAAGGAATGCCAAGACCTAGTCCGATGCCACCTCATGGAATGTCACATCCAGGACAGATGCCACCTCAGAGAATGCCCTACCCAAATCAAATGCCACAACAGGGGATGCCTTATCCAGGTCAAATGCCACAAGGAATGCCAAGACCAGGTCAAATGCAACATGGTGGAAATATTCCACCTTCCCACGGGCCCAATCCACGCATGCCGGGTCCAGGTGACAACATGGGCCCTTACTCTCACCCGGTAGGTCACCAGGGTATGGCAGTTCCACAGGGACCCCATGGGACATATCCACCAGGTAATTCCATGGCTTCCATGTCTAACCCACAAGGACTTCCTGTCCCCTCGAGCCACCATCTAATGGCCAATCAAGGCTCTACAGGGATGCCTGGCTATTCTGGGCCACCTCCACTGAGACCAAGTTTGACATCCTCTCAGCACGGCTCTAAGGCTGGTTTACAGACATCGCCTATGGGATCAAGTACGAGCACTGCCCCTGCCCAACCTCCTCCGCTCGTGCCGGGTAAAAAGACTAAGGCAAAAGGGAAAACTAAGAAGACAAAGGCTGCTGCCACAGAAGCCAAAAGTGCCACACCTAAAACTCCACCTGCTGGCCAAAGTGTAGGTCCTATGCCCATGCCACATAATATTATGCATTCGTCTATGATGAATGTGCCTCCGTCGATGATGAATGCGCCTCCGTCGATGATTAATGTACCTCCGTCTAGGATGAATGCACCTCCATCTCGAATGAATGCACCTCTTCCACATTCACAAAGCTCTGAACCGATTGCGCCATCCGATACAAAAGTACCCAAAATGTCTAACCCTGATCATTATGATGTAAACGTTGCTACCAATCGCGCCCAAGTACCACCCCAAGGTCATTTGTCAACTACACAAGTCCCCACTGCTGGACCAGCACCACAGGCAGCAATGCCGACCAACCAAGGTACTTCAGCAATCTCATCATCGGATGATAACATTCGGCATCCAAGCAAAGATCAAAAGCCGTCATTGTCCGATCAAAGACCAGTGTCCCCAAACAATGGCCCTCCTGTATCAAGCCAAGACCAAATGTCATCAAGTAAGGCTTCTACAACTGAAGCAAGAGATGCATCGTCCGCAAGTCATGGTTCAACACCACCTACAAAAACTCAAATTCTACAAAATAATTCTCCACCAAGGTCATCGCATGGCTCCATTCCTCAAAATCAGGACCCATCATCTGCTCCTGTTCCTGCTCCCGTAACACAAACTCAGGAACCCCTAAAATTAGCCAGTGTTCCAGATCCAACAAACACCAAAGAGCCTGCACTACCAATCAAAGAAGAAAAAGATCGAAATTCAACCCAAGATTCAGATCAGCAAGTACCTACTCATAACAAATTGCACTCAAATCAAGAACCCAAAACACCTGCTGAAGTCCAAGCGCCCTCAAGTCAGGATTCATCATTGTCTACTCAAGACTCCATTAAACAAAAGCAAGACCCTGACATGCCTGACCAAGGCCAGATGCTACAAAACCAGGGATTTGACCAAATGCCACCAAGGCAGGTTCCCCAAATGTCTTCCCAAGGTTCCGATGACCCGAAAAATCCCGATGAAGGTCCCATACCAACTAGTCAAGGTCTCCAAAGGTCTGGTCATAGACATGTGCCATCTAGCCAAGGACAAATACCATCAGATGAAGTTCCCCCAGTATCTTCCCAAGGCCAAATACCATCTAGCAAGGACCCGACATTGTCTGACCATGACCCAATGCCACCCACCCAAGGTCCCCAAATGTCTGGTCATTGCCCAATGCCGCCAAACCAGGGTCCCCAAATGGCTGGTCATGGTCCAATACCGCGAAGTCAAGGTCCACCAATGTCTGGCCATGGAATGCCACCAAATCAAGGTCCCCACATGACTGGCCATGGCCCAACGCCACGAAACCAAGGTCCTCCAGTCTCTGATCATGGCCCATTACCGCCAAACCAAGGTCCCCCAGTCTCTTGTCATAACCCCATGCCGCCAAACCAAGGTCCTCCAATGTCTGGTCATGGCCCAATGCCGCCAAACCAAGGTTCCCCAATGTCTGGTCATGGTCCATTGCCGCCACACCAAAGTCCTCAAATGGCAGGTCATGGCACAATGCCGTCAAACCAAGGTCCACCAATGTCTGGCCATGGCCCAATGCTCCCAAACCAAGGTCCCCCAATGTCTGGCCATAGTCCAATGCAGCCACATCAAGGTCCTCCAATGTCAACACAAGACCCAATGACCCCTAACCAAGGTCCACCTGGTCAAATGCCCTCGAGTCAGAGTTCCCCAATTATGAGTCCTAAAAGCCATCGAGGTTCCATGCCTCCTCAAGGGGCACCCCAGCCTAGGTCAGGAGCTCCTTTCTCACCTGGCATGTACCCTGGTCCTCCCATTGGAAACTTTCCTCCGGGCTATCCTGGACCTTATGGTTCACCTCAAATGTCACCAATGCGACCGATGGCGCCAAATCAGCCCCCTTTCAGCTCCTCGCCTGGAACTGACCTGCCTGAGCCAACTAAACCAGCAAAAGGTAAAAAGGCCAAAGGAAAGAAGAAAACCGGGAGCAAAGCTGCAGCAAACCAACAACAGAACCCAACTTCCTTTCCACGAGGAATGCATCCTGGACAAATGGGCCCTCACCAGGGGATGTATCCATACCCTCCTGGAGGATCGCCAGAGGGGCATATGGGAGCTCCTAGACAATACGGTCCCTACCCAGGGCAGTACTATGGGCCCCAGTATGGACCTGGTGACAGACATCCTCACCCGGGGATGCCACCGCGAGGCTACCCTTATGGTGCTAATGGAACCGGCCCCCCACCCATGGGACACACACCAAATGGAGGCAGTGGTGGTGGGGGCTTCATGATTGACAAGATACTGGAGAAGGAACCAAAGAAACAAATGGGGAATTTAGCAGAGCTGGACAATGGTGGTGGCAGCGGTGGGAAACCAATGCCTCCACAGTGTGGTCGTCCAGACTACACAAGTTACACTGCGGAACCAGAGGATGAGGATAGCATGTCGGACATTGCTGATATAGTAAAGTATGTTACTAATGATGAATTCTTTAAGGAGAAAGAATAACATTTCATAAATTTTAGAATTATATTGTTGAGATTGATAATTTTGTTATCGCAATCATTTGTGTTAAGATAGCTGACACTTTTACGCATAGTAGACACGCTTTGTTATGTAAATGTTTATCCTTCCTATCAAGGTTGTTGAACCGATCATAGAATTGTAAACCCAATTCAAGAATGATAAGTTAGTGCCAGCTAAGCTTGGGGCTAGGGGTGGTGAGTGGATGGGCGTTAAATACAGATAAATTTAATCCTATTTTTATCCAAATTTTGTTACAAGACATGAATCCATTGTCTTCTTAGAGCTTTTTGTTTATTATTTTATATTGATATGATACAAAACTCTTCCATTTGTTAATGTCACAACTAACAGTTATATTTCCCCCATTTTGTGATATAGAATATTGCTTTCTGTAATAGCTTTATTTCCTTTGATTATTGGACGATTTTGCTACCTCTTACTTGTAAACCAGCATCTTATTGACAATGTAATATCCTCTGTGCCATATCTTAACACATCAAAATTTCATCATTTTATAATTATAATTCATATAGAAAGTTCAATGATTTTTAATCGCCCACTTCATCGCTGTTCTGTATTTTCACCGACACGAATGTTTTACTTTCAATTGCCCCATTACTCATAGTTATTTGCAATAATTCAATGTACACAAGTTGGATGTTTGTTTAATCAGCCATTTTGTTAGGCCTATACGCTATTTTCTGAACAAAGTGTAGCCATTTAAACTATTGAACTGTTATGTATTTAGTTTCATGTATAAACAAATATGTATTCATGTTTACAGACAACACTGAAACAGAAGATTGCTAATGTACTGTTCCATGTAAGTTTTTTCATTCATTTTTAAAGCATTTGGAATTTAGATTACATGAATAGAATATCAATGTACATGTATTATACACACAGAAATATAATATAACCATTTGTTACGGACTTGTGTGCCAGTACAGAGCTACCAATCCTAAAGCTATTTACATATAACTACCAACCCTATATTGGTTTACCATTCCATTCTAATCACACTATCTTGTATCCTTTCAGCTTGAGACATTCATTATAATTACTAGTATTGTAATGACCTCTAAGTGTTACCCACCAGCTTCTCTTCCACTAGATTGCTATTTATTGATGCCAGTAAAAAGAGCCTCCTCAGGACTAGTATTGTAATAATTATGTTAATTCTACGTTAATCAAGGGTTTCTGTGTAATGCTGATGTCTATACAGTTACGCCACTGACTTTTATTTTGGTTGTATTTGTTAGTGATAGATTACAATCTATAACCTATGAACAGGTTACTATGTTTACTTTATGTATCAATTAGTCGCTATTTCACAAACACCCTTGTTTTGAATCACTGTTTGAATTTATATTCCCTCCTTGATATTCAATAGCATCATTATCTATTATTATTGATACAAATTGTCCATCGTAAACATCATTGTTACTTTTGTATTGTGCATTTATTAATTGTTAGGTGTAGATATTTAAAAAAAAATATATTGGGTTATCTCCCCTAAGGGAGTTATATCCCTTTTATGGAGTTATTTCCTCGCTGGTTGAATTATCTTCTCTTTAATGATTTGTCACCTTCCTACCGCTGTATTGAGTATGTTGGTAATTATAGACTTTTTGTTAATTTATTAATCATAAATACATTTTTTATAAACAAGCATTTTCCGTAATAGTATTGTGAACGTACGTGTATTTGTTGGTCTGTTTCCAATGTTAATGAGCCTCGATATGTAGGATCCTATTTGTACAGAAATGGACACAAACTGTTTATGGTATGCTTCATCTGTAATTCTCTCATCAGTGTCCTATAAGGTATTGTTGATATGTCTGGTATTAATTCGACAGTCTGATGTTTCTTTATCAATGATATGAGATGAGTCGATAAGTAGATCAGAACCAGCCTTGATGGCAGGAACCTTTACGTCAAATCATTACACCGATCTATAAGGTCAAAATCATCGTCCATGTCCATCACGTGTGTCATAATAAAAGGGGTGAGTGTTTATATATTGATGAGAACTGCTGAGATGTGATCATTTGTGTACATACCATGTCCGTCACAACTCGGTACATTCCGTGACGTATCCATGGTACCGGAATCTGCCGAGGCTAGCCTGTAGTTCTTTTACATATCAGTATCATAATGTAGTTATTCTTTGTGTTGTGTATAGTCATAGAATCCTATAATTGAAGTATGGGTGGACAGATCATATTATTTAATGATTTATTTGCAAGAAAACTGCTGTAAATAGTATGACTTTTATGAACCATATTATGTTTTTAGTATTGTACAAACTTTATGATGAAAGTAAATATATTTCCTTTAATGTATGATAAACCATGTGTTATAGACTTGACTTGTTGATAATAGTTTATTGTGCCACAGGCTTTTACTACGTCTGTCAGTAGTCTAACTAAAAAGGTTTCTGACAGGCTCTGTGAATGTCAAGGTTACATTAGGTGCTCTGGTTTTTCTCTGCTTCATGTACAATCCAGTGACAAAATAGAGAATATGAGAAATGTCCTTCGATCTACCTTTGTTTTGAGGAAACCCATAATTGAAAGGATCGTGATACTGACTGTTTCCATGGTAATGAATTTCGGCTATGTAATTATGCTTTATTGATCAATATAAAATACAAAATTGATATCCTGTCAAAAATGAATATTTTTCAACAAGTTTTAATTGTATTCCAATTCTTTTCTAGTGTTTCGGACATTTCCTTAAGTATTCCGAATGCTAACGGCATTGGCCGACATTCGATTTTAATGTGTCGGACAATTCCGTAAGTATTCCGAGTGCTAACGACATTGGCCGACATCCGATTCTAATGTCTCGGTCAATTTCGTAAGTATTCCGAGTGCTAACGACATTGGCCGACATCCGATTCTAATGTGTCGGTCAATTCCGTAAGTATTCCGAGTGCTTACGGAATTGTTCCACATCTTATGATATACTACGCAGTTAAGACCACAGTCATTTCAGTTCTACATGTTATGGTTGTAGATACGTGCAGGAGAACAGTGTGGAAGTCTCTTCATTTTCATATATTTTATACATACATATATTTCATTTATATTTATCACTATATGTTTTTTGTATAAACCGCTTATATCTTTGTGTATGAATGAGTCGCATGTTGGTATGATGAGCACGAGCGAATGTACGGAGTTAGGGATACTAGATCTGAACAGGATGTATAGCTTAAGCAAGGTGTTGTATATAGTGTGTAAATGAGTGTAGAGGTCGCGGTTGTATTGTATAAGTGATGAATGTACGTGTGTGCGCGCGTGTGAACGTGATGCATGTGCCAGAGGAGGATAGAGAGAGTGTGTGTAGAGGGACATGCAATGGATAGAGAGAGTGTGTAGAGAGACATACAATGTCCTATAAGTAAATGTTGTGTGCCGAGTCTATTGTCTGGTATCCGTCAGCGTAGACTATCTGTCTACGTATTAAAGATTTCAAATTAAAATAATTAGAGGTCTTGTATTTCTTGTCATGTTTTCTTTAACCCACTCTCATTTTCATGAAATGGCGATGGATATATAGTTTGGCCCTTTATTTCCGTGCATGAACTATTGACACCCAATCTGATTAAAATACAGATCGTTATTATCGCTACGTTGATAAGAGGATATGACAAAACATCCCATTAGGGGTCACGTTCTGGTGACCTTTGGAAATGGCCAATCAAATTGCTGCTGCCAGAATCTTGACCGGGGACGCAATAGTTTGAAAAAGATGCAGGGATTATTTTCCTGTATGCAGTCATCTCGCCCAAAGAGTACAACAAAGCTAAATTTATATGTATACTGGACCGAATCGTATTATCACTTGACATAACAATGTTTAGAAAATGAATTTTATCTGAAGAAACACGTGGTAAAAAGGTCATCCGAACATGACCCCTGATGGGATGTTGTCAGATCCTCTATTGATCCTCAGTTTGATTGACACCTTGAAAGGAAGATGAATACGACCCCTTATAAAAAGGTCACAAACAGAGACCCACTTTAAAGTCGCTTCCGAAATATCAATAAAAGGAAACAAGATAGTGAATCTACTAACGTAGAGAAAAATACGTTTAAATGCTGACAAAATGAAATTAACAACGCAATTCAAATGTTGGCGTTATCAGATTTAATAAATTGACAGAATCGGGCCCGTCTAAAATTGACCATATGATCTCATTGAAGTGTTGTCATCACGCGAGAGATAGATATTGAAAAATAATACCTATTTTTGTCATAATACTTAAAGCGAGACACTGCCAGGTATTGCCAAGATGAAAGTCAAATGCTAACATAAAAAGGCGCTTGTAAATGCTACTGTAGTAAACATAAGCATAGAGGTTTAACACCGTAATAGATAAATAGACGCGTTTGACCGTGTGTAGAATGAGTTTCAGTCTAAAATTGGACCAAATAGAATGTATTCAAATGACGATGAAACAGGTCCTCTGTACGGGATGGATGTCGACTCACTGTTTTGTTGTTAAAACAGGTAAATCACCCTAAGGATAAGTTATATACACTAGCGCTACATCGGTATAGGGATAAGTTATATACACTAGCGCTACATCGGTATAGGGATAAGTTATATACACTAGCGCTACATCGGTATAGGGATAAGTTATATACACTAGCGCTACATCGGTGTCCTCTTACCTAGCTGACATAAATCATTCATACAACCGATTAATTATATTAATAATTGAACATGACAATTCATCTAACCGGGTCAGATTTCGATATTGTTATCTGTTGGGTTAGAATTCTTAATTCGTTAATAATAATGAAAGTTGAGATAAGTCACCGTTTGGATGTATTAGACGAATTCTACTTTAACACCACTTTCTGACAAATGCAATTTTGAAGTATTTTCAGGAAGATATCGATTATTTTCCTAGATGTAATCTATTATTACCATGCTTCAAATACTAGTATTTGTTTTCAAAATTGCTTCCGAAAATCAATTTCCCAGAGTATATACTAATGTATCCTAGCCGTTCGCTAATGGATATGAATTAGAATTATAATTTAGTTACAGGCGTTGTCCATCGATTAAATAGTTGAACAAAAGTTTATACAAACAGTTCTTGATTGATGATACAATGTAATTTTCACATTAAAAGTAAATCCCGTCAACCCAACCATAAAACCTATAGCTAGAATTATACGAACGCAGCCAATTTGTCTCAAATGTGTGTTCGCGTGTATAATGAATAATTCATACAAATACAATAATTAAGTAAGGTTTAATTGGTACTCTCGTATGGATAATGTCTACAGTTTTTGTAATGCTATTATCTTCTTAGCTTACCAAGTATCACTTTCAATTATTGTGTCACGTGATAGTATAGATCTTTCATTGGTTACCCCCAATGATACTTCTTAGGCGGGAGTTCTTGTCCCTCTCAGCAATGCGCAGTGTACCCTCTCAGCAATGCGCAGTGTACCTAGACGAAACATGATGGACAATGTGTCTGTGATGCAGGCACATCTAACTCCTTATCAGGAGTTCGTAAGCATTGACGTTAGCATGCAGCACAAGTATTAAACATAGATATCAATGATACCCACATGTAAATAATTGACTAACATGTTATAAAAGTACTACTATAATCAATTTGTCGCTATTCACATGACCTAAAATGCCAAGAAATTCAATTTTGTCGTCAATTTAAAAGTCGACTGGAATTATTGAAGTTTGTATAGTCTATATTGAAATGGTCTTGTAAGTAGGTAGTCCGAACTGTTCTGCCATTGTATCGTTTATGTAAAGGCGATAGAACTGCGGACTATTTTGAACTATTAACTGCAGGAACTGTCTGTATGTCAGCTGTTTCTCTCCTGGTGTTTGTCCAGGTGTGTCCTGCAGTGACGGTGTTAAACGTTCTAACTGTACCTGTCACGCACCGTATTTTGCACTTCGTAAAAGGCGACTAAATTTGATTTCATTTCATTTAATTTCAACAAATTTTATTGCAAAAAATATGCAAATGGATTTGGCAACAGGCAAAGCCTATATTAGTTACATTACATTATAAATGAATATTATTATTAGTGTATCTCCCCAACCTATCATAGTAGAAAAATCTAAAAAAAAATCTATTAGTTTCAGATATATATTCTGATATGCATTGTAATAAATATGTATTTTTTTCTTCATCACAATTGTCACAACCATGCAGTAGATTTTTTGTGTTAAAATACGAGTGGGGGATATTAGAATTATGTATGTTGGTTCTGAGTGATGATCTTTGTTCATTAAATAAAGGACATATGAAAAGATAATGTTCGGCTGTTTCATTACCAAGGCCACAAGTACAAATTGGAGAATCTCTCAAATGATCGCGAAATAGGTCAGAATTTAGATTGCTAGAGGAATTTCTGAGCTGGCACAGAGTAATATCTATAATTCGAGAACCTTTGTTTATAAAGGTATTTGTTATATCAGGTTCCATTTTATTAATGTTAAAAAGGAGTGTTTTAAATTGTGCAACAGTATTAACATTCGATAAGTCAAATTAAAGCGAAAGAATTAAATTCTCTAAAGGTACTTGGAAAAAAAACTAATAGAACTTGCAGTTCTGCACATAGGAATATTAAAAATCTTGTCATCCTTAGTGGTCTCTCATTTTCAGGCTGATATAAAAATGGTTGTACAGTTTCATCAAATGCTGTGGAGCAAATCCACGGAGTATCTTAAAATATTTGTGTTTTTGACGCCGATCAGAGAGAGATTCCCATGCTAGTTCTTTATAAAGTATATCATGGGAGGTACCTCTGCGCAATCCCGTTATAATCCTAGCGTCTTCTAAGTGGACAGACTCTAACAGAAGTTTACATTGTTCAGTACAGTTATCCCATAAAACATCAGCATATTCTAAAATAGGTAAAATATAACTTTTATAAATGTTTAAAAGAGTTTTACGTGACACTCTTTTTTAATGTTTTTAAAATATTTATCCTTTTAAATGCTTTCTGGTATACATAATTTATGTGATGAGTCCATTTACAATAGTCAGAAAGTAAAACTCCTAAATGTCTATGTGTGCTAGCTGTATGAACCGTGTTATTGTCAAAGTATATATCGGGATGAATGACGTTTCGGTTCCTTGAAAATATTAATGATTCAGTTTTAGTGGGGTTAAACTTTATGTCCCATTTCAGAGCCCAGGTACTTATATTCGAAAGATTTTGTGAAAGTGTATGGGCAGCATAGATTTGGTTATTATCAATTACTTCACTAATTGAAGTGTCATCTGCAAACAATTTGCAATCACTAGTAACAATATTAGTTTTGTCGTTAATATATAATAGAAATAAAAAAGGCCTAAGACAGATCCCTGGGGGACTCCAGCGTTAACAGTTTTAAATGTAGAGAAAATGCCTTAAGTTAAAACACGTTGCTTCCTATCAGTAAGATAATTTCTAAACCACCCTAATAATTTCCCTTTAAAACCATAAGATTCTAATTTAAATAATAGTCCATCATGCCACACTCTATCAAAGGCTTTACTTATATCACAGAAAACAGACCGAACTTCTTTTCCTTTGTCTAATGAGTCAGTGATATTATTGTATATCGAAAGAAGTTGGTTCACAGTTGAATCACCGGGAATGAAGCCGGACTGATGTTTGGTGATTACTTCACAATCACGTAGGTAATTATAGATATACTTAAAAATTACTTTTTCTATTATTTTACTGAAGCAAGAGGTGATAGAGATGGGTCGATAGTTGGAAATATCATTTACATCACCTTTCCCTTTGTATATGGCATTGATGTTAGCAGCTTTCCATGGCAAGGGAATACAACCGGTTTCCATAGTTTTATTGCAGAGAAGGGTAAAAGGAATAGAAATAGAGGGTGTCAATAGTTTTATGAACTTTGTGACAATACCATCAGGTCCCGCAGGTTTCTTTTCATTAAGATTAGAAAGCTGATCTTTGATATCCTGTTCAGTAAATACAATATTGTCAATCTTAAAAGGAAACTCGGGAGGAGGGGAAGAGGATCAAGATCATTAGTGGAGATTGAAGATTTGATATCCAATCTCTTTTTATCCCTCGTATTCACCGTAACGGGGGATATCAATTTGGGTTCGTCCGTCCATTCGTCCGTCCGTCTGTCTGTCTGTAACGCTTGGTTTCCGCGCAATAACTACCACAAATCGTAATTTGGTCATATGGTTAAATGTGCCAAGGGCTCGGATAAGTTCGCTTGGCACTTTCATCGGACCCTATTTTGCGGAGTTTGAGTAACGGAAAACGGTATTTTCAGCTGTTTCCGTTCAATAACTCTCACAAATATTACAGGATTTTCCCGAAACTTGGTACCATGATTAAATGTCTCGAAGCATTGGCCAAAATCGGTCGGGACTTTGATTGGACCCTATTTGGCCGAGTTATGGCCCTTTGATTAACGGAAAACTCTATTTTCGTCTGTTTTCGTTCAATGACTTTTGCAAATATTACTGGATTTTCTTGAAACTTGGTAACATGGTTAAATGTATGAGGGCCTTTGCCAAGTTCGATTGGCTTTTTCATTGGACCCTTTATGGCGGACTTAATGGGCCTTTTATTAACGAAAGCGGGATATATAATTTCCTTATTTGCTTGTTTTCTTCTTACTCATTTTCTTCTGTTAACGTCACCTTTTAACATCACCTCAAGTTTGGCATTGTAGTTAGTTTTTTCTCATACCTGACAGGGTTATTCCGCAGTTGCTAGGGAAAATATAACTCTGTCTTTTACCGGGGTAGGGAAAAGACAGCTCACACGCGCTAGACAGTGACGTCATCAATACATGCGGCGACGATTTTCACGCACAGCGAAGTTCATGTCGACTGAATTTCCACCATTTCTCCTTCAAGTGTGGGAGAAAAAGAATCTTACATGGGCCAGTCAGGTCGACAGGGATATCTCAACACTCGTGAAAGATTTTGACCATCAAACCTCGGCAAGCCTCTGGTTGATTAGCCAAAATCTTTCACTCGAGTTGAGATATCCCTATCCACTTGACAGACCCATGTAATATTATATTAATTCCTGTAAGGAAGGTTCTAGGTTCTGTCCACCGGCCGAGACACAGCTTTGAATTAAAGATGTTCCACCACAGACAGAGCATAAAAGATATTCATCATTTGGACAATAATTGGTGTTTAGTTGTGTAAATGAATGTTTCATTGACAAAAAATATATAAATTGCTTTGTTTTGCTTTTGATGCATACGCAATCAGTATTTTATTCCATATGGAGCAAAATCCCATGCACTTTTATCGGGACGCAATAGATAAGTTTTTTATCATTTTTATATTGAATAAAAGTAAGAAACTCAAACTTTTCATTTGTGGTAATAATGCAAAGTAAGTAACTTTTCTTTATGAAGAAAATTATAAATTCGTCTGATTCTGATTTTGAATTCTTCAGCGGGTGACTTCAGCATAAAGGGTTTAAGAGAACTGGCTTGTCCGCTGTAAGGATATTGTGAATGGGAGAGGTATATGCTGTTGATTTTCTTTTACCGTGTAACAAAGAAAGAAAGAGATAGCGTAATAAAGCTTCATCATTAGCGAGATACGATGTATGCTACAGTCTCCCAAATCCTACCAGCAAGCAATACGTTCATATGTACAACATGTTGCATACAAGGAAAACCGTTCTTAAATCAGTTTCTTCTACATGTAGGTTTACTAAACGTCAATTGTTCTCTTGTCCTAAATGGTAAAGCCTATAGAACTGCCTAATTCTCCTTCAAAAATCCAATAATTTACGGAAGTTTTAGCAATGTTTCAAATGTCACCTTAGAGTAATTCTATTATTGTCTATAATTTCCTAACCATGACCCTTCTGAGTACTGTACAACCGCTTATTACCACGGAGTGATAATTTCGCGAGACAGTGATATAATACTGAAAATTTGATCCGCAAAATATTGAATAATGGTCGAATCAAATATATCCTTTAAAGGTAGGTTTCGCCCAACCAAATAAATAATATTTTGTGAAATGCGATAAGCGGAAGAAAAGATGAAAAAACATATTAAAATATCTCAATTTAATTTCTTGATGTGTTTGAGATTGAACAAATGTGTCTTGAATACAAAATTGAAGGAAATCCTTCGGAATATTACGGTGTCCGTCAGACAAAATAATATGCAAATGAAGCTGCGATGGATTGCGTTGTCGAAGTTTGGCGCATGCGCATTGTCACGCACTAAAAGTAAACAA
Organism: Argopecten irradians; assembly: GCF_041381155.1. NCBI lineage: Eukaryota > Metazoa > Mollusca > Bivalvia > Pectinida > Pectinidae > Argopecten > Argopecten irradians. The sequence continues at coordinate 2,605,589 of NC_091147.1, forward strand.
AATGGCTGAACAAAAGTGTGTGAGATGAAAAAAATATATCTGAATCGGCAACAAAGTGGAGGAAATTATAATGGATTCGGTAGCACCCTAGGATAGATCTATAGGGATTTAAATTCAGAGATGGCATGTAGCAATAGAAGAAACAGAAGCCACATCTCAAGCGGAACTTGCCGGGATCTGTTGGGACTCGTGTAACGGCATTGCACGTGGTGAGTTAAATTTCAACACATATGCATATGCCAGCGCACAGATAGCCGCAGACTAACTACATGTATATTTGGTGTACAAAGTTAGCGAGCGTATGTAAGTAACATGAAGTGTTTTAGATTATATGATATGTATAAACAGTCCCTCGCACTTCGATTTGTTGTTGTTGTATTTTAACTAAACATGCCGTGGCAAGACTGTCACATCTGACATCTTGACATTTTGTTGCACGCTTCCGTTTGTTGCTGCGGCCTCGTTTTCGAAAAAATACGTCATGTTCTATGTAAAGCTTGACTTCGTTCTATTTTTAGAGGAGTATTTTCCTGGCCAAGCTAGGCAACTGACCACCCATATTGTTCGCTGTATGCATTGAAAATGATCTGAAGATTATATCTATGTATAGGATAAATTTCAATTTCGTAGTCTTTATATTTCATTGGGCGAAACCTACCTTTAAGGCAGATCGCAAAAATCTAAAACCACTGAAATTTGATTTTAATAGTTTTTTAGTTCAAATGGCGAAAGTTTTGACCCGCAAAAATAACCGTCCATATGGTATATTTTAATTGTTTATGAATTGATGCAAACATATGCTTAAAGGTAAATATGTGTTAATCCCTTGAGAATACCATTCAGGTAAAACTGACACCGATCTAGTCAGGTGATACCATGTAATCTACGTCCGTACAATCTGTGCTCTGGTCCCAGGACGACATATCCTGTAGCTGTGGTGTTGAATTATTAATCACTTCAATGGTTGTTATAGAATCATGAGAATAGAACCGAGTATTTAACATACAACAACAACATTTATTTGTCAAGCATATCGAATTCTACATGTGAAATGACTTGAAAGCTTCAATCAATGAAATAACGTAAAACCACAAACATATCATGTTATGTATTGAGCAAAAACGAAACACCACAAGACAGACAATTTACATTTATTCTAAATATAAGGTCATGGTGACACTCGCACCTTTCAAGATCCTCGATCCCAGGTCAAATCGCTCTCCCGTTTTATGCCTTTATTTACGACTGTGCTATTCGCGCCTGGGACCGAAGGTGACCCGTACACATCAATACAGTGAATCTAAATATGTTAATGTCTATCTCCTCATCCCTCTGTCCTTCTATATGTCTAATGGAGCCTCATCACCCGGAAATGACATAACGTCTTTCGTTTTGTGTAGTTGTCGGTGTGCCAGCAGACAGTCGACATGCTAAGCGAAGAACACATTAAATTTATTGAATGCAATACAGAACCAACGAATTTTACATTTTGTAGTTAAAATTCGAATAATTTACATACATTTTGTAGGTCCTACAAATTCCTTTAAACTTGGTTCTTTCACTTACAACAATTATATGTTGTTATTCTTTTAATCACTCGATAAAATGAAGGAGAAGTTTGTGGCTTTCACTTTTAATTTATGCTTTTGGAACAGGAAGCAGGATTATCCTTAAGACAATTTGCCACACCTAAAGGTATATCTTCAAAATATCGAATACGAATCGAAACAAATTATTATTGACGAAACACATTTTTTATTCCGGCGTAGCATCAATTTGTAAGTGAGAAAGTAAAACAGAATTTACATTCCGTTGTAAACATTGTAATTTATTTCTGTCAAGGTTGTCTCACACAAACAGCTATTGTTTATATAAACAGCTCCATGTCGTTAGGGAGTCCTCATCCCGTCTGTTGTCTTGTGCTCGATACATACAACAGCCGACAGCGTTAGCAATGAGGTATCTAAGCGACTGGCTACTCTTTCCTTATGTTCTTGAAGTGTTCTTTGTTTTTGGAGTACGTTAGAATGGTCTCAGCGTATTTCGTGTTATTGATAAACAAATAGTTAGTGATTTCTGTCCGGCTCCTGTTTACATCACTGAATATGTAACCGCTGTATCCAGGGCAAATCTCAAAATCAAGTCTAACATCATACTTCTGATCCGTGATCGTGGCCTTCAAATAAAAAATACTATTATCAACAGCAGAAAAGTTTAGATTACCCATAATATTGCGGGGATGATAATTTCAATACCAGAGATACATTAACATGGTTTCATGACGTCGATTCATGAAATAATAATAAAATGTTAACGTCACCTACCATCCTCGATACTCCAGGGGTTACTATCACTGTTGTTATCGTCATTCCTGTAATATCTCATTACAAAACTGAAGTAGAGGAGTACATCTAAGGACCACACTATCATCTCATCTGGTGTCGACCATAGAGATGTACATCAAAGGACCACACTATCATCTCTGGTGTCGCCCATAGAGATGTACATCAAAGGACCACACTATTATCTCCTCTGATTTCGCCCATAGAGATGTACATCAAAGGACCACACTATCATCTCCTCTGATTTCGCCCATAGAAATGTACATCAAAGGACCACACTATTATCTCTGATTTCAATCATAGAAATGTACATCAAAGGACCACACTATCATCTCCTCTGATATCGCCCATAGAAATGTACATCAAAGGACCACACTATCATCTCCTCTGGTGTCGCTTTTAGAACTCTCCGTTTTGCCTCTATATCTAAGGATATAACGACAGTTATAGTGACCTCTGAATATCGAAATTGGCCGCCCATTCTTTACACATTTTGAATAGTTAAATAGAGGTTCCCCAACAAGTGACAGTAGTAGTTGTTTATCATATTTATCAAACTCGAGATAAGCTTTATCGAGTGTCATTTCAAAAATTGAAAATTAACTAACAAGAGTTTAGATAAACATGATAAACAAAAGTCACGCGTTTGGAAATTTTAATTATACCATAACTTTAACTCTATATTTATACCGTGGTGTGACCATTTCCTCGTCTTCATTCAGGGAAACTTACCACCATAAAATGTCTAGTGATATCTTTCCGCCATAAAATATAGTGCCTTAATAGAGTGGCCAACATTCTATTGTTTAATACTTTGAATAAGCAAAAGAAAAATGCGCTATGAAAAGTAGCCCGAAGTTGAGAGCCAATCGGAATCAAGAGTTGACCAATCAGAGGCGCCCGTAGGTGTTAACACACTGGAGTGCGTAAACATAAACGATAACCAACTGGCTATGGAATTTATCCCATGGATTTTTTCCATTGTGAAACATGGATAGTTATGGGATAAATTGTGTTATCCTCCGTTAAGTAACAGTAAATACAATTTTTAGCACGCAAACAGCTATGGATGTCAAACGGTAGAATTATACAAACAACTGAGGACTGCTATCATTCCTTTGTAATTTAATCTGTAGCTGCATTGCACAGTCTTAAAATCTAACATTACAACATGTAATTTAACATACAAGGAAGTCAGCTATTGACATGAAAATGCTAGAATTAACACCCCTAATATACCATTAAATACATATGATAATATAAAGATAAAGACTTACTGTTGTTTTCGACAGGCTGACCATCTATCCATACATGTAGATTATCACGTGCATAACAGAGATTAAAACATCAACAGTTAGTATAAATTGTACATGTAAGTTACAATAGGTCTAATCACAGTACATGTAAGTTACAGTAGGTCTGGATGGCAGTACATGTAAGTTACAGTAGGTCTGATAACAGTACATGTAAGTTACAATAGGTCTGGTGACAGTACATGTAAGTTACAATAGGTCTGGTGACAGTACATGTAAGTTACAATAGGTCTGGTGACAGTAAATGTAAGTTACAATAGGTCTGGTGACAGTACATGTAAGTTACAATAGGTCTGGTGACAGTACTTGTAAGTTACAATAGGTCTGGTGACAGTACATGTAAGTTACAATAGGTCTGATGTCAGTACATGTACGTTACAATAGGTCTGATGACAGTGCATGTAAGTTACAATAGGTCTGGTGACAGTACATGTAAGTTACAATAGGTCTGATGTCAGTACATGTACGTTACAATAGGTCTGATGACAGTACATGTAAGTTACAATAGGTCTGGTGACAGTACATGTAAGTTACAATAGGTCTGATGACAGTACATGTAAGTTACAATAGGTCTGATGACAGTACATGTAAGTTACAATAGGTCTGATCACAGTACATGTAAGTTACAATAGGTCTGATGACAGTACATGTAAGTTACAATAGGTCTGGTGACAGTACATGTAAGTTACAATAGGTCTGATCACAGTACATGTAAGTTACAATAGGTCTGATGACAGTAAATGTAAGTTACAAATAGGTCTGATGACAGTACATGTAAGTTACAATAGGTCTGATCACAGTACATGTAAGTTACAATAGGTCTGGTGACAGTACATGTAAGTTACAATAGGTCTGATGTCAGTACATGTACGTTACAATAGGTCTGATGACAGTACATGTAAGTTACAATAGGTCTGATGACTACATGTGACAGTAGGTATGGTGAATGTAATGTAAGTTACAATAGGTCTGATGACAATACATGTAAGTTACAGTAGGTCTGGTGACAGTACATGTAAGTTACAATAGGTCTGTGACAGTACTTGTAAGTTACAATAGGTCTGATGACAGTACATGTAAGTTACAATAGGTCTGGTGTCAGTACATGTAAGTTACAATAGGTCTGGTGACAGTACATGTAAGTTACAATAGTGTCTGGTGTGTCAGTACATGTAAGTTACAATAGGTCTGGTGACAGTACTTTGTAAGTTACAATAGGTCTGGTGAACAGAACATGTAAGTTACAATAGGTCTGATGTCAGTACATGTAACGTTACAATAGGTATGGTGACAGTTACATGTAAGTTGTGCAATAGGTCTGGTGACAGTACCTGTATGTTACAATAGGTCTGATGACAGTACATGTAAGTTATGATAAGTCTGATAACCAGTACATGTAAGTTATGATAAGTCTGATCACAGTACATGTATTTTACAATAGGTCTGATGACAGTACATGTAAGTTACAATAAGTCTCAGTAATTAAGTATTGGTTGTAACAGTGTTTGATACATAGGTGATGCCAAACAGTTCTAGGGGTCGACAATAGCGTCCTGGTCTATATACATATATATATCAGTTTTTACAGCGTTTTGAAGTTAGCAGACTAGAGGTAAATACTTACAGAACGATATGCGTACTTCTTTTTTCTGGCCGCCCAGTGGCAGCTCCCATGCACAGCTCAGACATGCATCTTTACCTTTTTCTACCTCACCAGCTTTTCTGGAATAATAGAGTGAGTCAAATTAGCTAACAGTTTGATTATTCATCGATGAATCAGTCGTTATATTTTATGTTTATGTTAAAATTGTTTAACGATATACTGTATTTGCGAAATAAAATTAAAAGTTTCTTAAAAACAATAGTAATATACGAAAATTTTATATCAATGACCTAAGAGACTGTTATAACATCTACCAATTGCGAGATTCAAGCGTTACGAAAATGAACATTCAATTTATGTAAATTGAATCTTTAAGATTGTGATGGTTAGTGTAGGGATTAACGATAAAGTCAATAACTTTTGTGACACTATAAAATTATTCAATTTCGTTTTTACATTACCACATTTAAAAAATTTAAAAGTACGTTTAATTGAGGTAGGCCGGCCCTAGCTTTAAAACCACAGGACCAGGTTTCGACTTTGTTGATTATCTATATCGCTAGGTTATAAAACTCACCCCGAAACGAAAAAGGGAACAAAAGGGGAAAGTTCTTATCTTGACAAAGCAAAAATACTCGGCACGCTATGGAAATAATGTGATTTCAATTGATTTACGACGAAAATGTATGCGTTGCAAATGCTGCATAAATTTGAAAAAACCAAGGATAAAATTTACTCAATTGGAAAATAATACTACAGAAGCCCCGACTCACGTTGATAAAGACAATAACATACTAATTACAACACCTTTTCACAGAAATGCAATGAAACGATCATTTAGTCATACTTTAATAACTGGAGACTTCAATTTCAAAGAGATCAGTTGGAATAACTGTTCGACCTCAGTTACTGAACGTCATCTATCGTATGGGTTTTTTAGAAACGACGAAAGATCTCTTCCTCAATCAGCATGTCCAGCTTCTTACGAAAGATACGAAAGATATCTTCCTCAATCAGCATGGCCAGCTTCTTACGAAAGATCTCTTCCTCAATCAGCATGGCCAGCTTCTTACGAAAGATCTCTTCCTCAATCAGCATGGCCAGCTTCTTACGAAAGATCTCTTCCTCAATCAGCCATGGCCAGCTTCCTATTAGATATAGAGAGGGTCAAACGGCCAATTGCCTTGACTTGATTTTTACCAACGAAAAGGGAATGGTTGATAAGTTGTACATTTACCCGGACTTGGTCATAGTGATTACTTGCTGTTGACTTTTAATCTTAACTTGTATCCAGACACGACGATTAAAATTACTCTCCTAGAGGGAGGAAAGGGAGCAGCTGAGGATTCACGTGGAAACGCCTTCGATGAATCTGTATCAATAATAGTAGATAAAAACCATAAAAGTGAGCAAAGGCAATTACGGACCATCCAAAGCAATCAGCCCCTTTAGACAAAACTAGCTAGAAACAACATTCAAGGATAAGCATAAAATGTGGTTAAGACATCAACACTGTTTACAACATCAGAAAACTGGAATAAATTACCAAATTAGCGAGGAACAAGGCAAACAATCCTCCATTAGAGTGTCGAAATATTCATCTATTGAACGTAATATAGCGAATCGATATAAAAGACCATCCAAAACAGTTCTGGAAAATATATACGGTCTAAAACCAAAACAAGACCATCCGTAGGTGAATTGGAGGGATTCGATGGGGGGAAAAGATGGGAGTGCACAGAAAGAGACAAGGCCAATATGTTTAATGAATACTTCTCTAGTGTCGTTGCAAAAGTTGAACCTGGACGGAGGCAACTACCTACTTTCAATACTAGAAATTTCAACTCTGCATTGGAAAAGTCATCATAACTAAAGAAGAAATATCCAAATTAGCAAATCATGGAACTGAATCCAAACAAAATCATCAGGCCCAGACATATTTCATCCATAAAACTGATTTTAGAATCACCTGATGAACATGATTGAGACCATAGAAATAATATTCAAGAAAATCTCATAGAAGAAGGGAACCATACCATCAGAGTGGAAGGTTGATCACTACTCCCATGTCACACACGGATTACACAAAAATGGCTGTCATTACACATCAAAGACCAGAAAATATATCGTCATATAAGTTCTACGTCACTGATACCATGCAACAAAATTCTTCAACAGATTTCTGAAAGATGAAAAAAAAAATCACCACTAATATGGAATCACAACAGGTTTATTTTAAACATCACCAGCATGCGATTCGTGATAAAATGAAAGAGGGGAATTCATGTGTGGACACAACTCATCTGAGGTCACCGGGACCTACATTTCTCAATGGAAATGGATGAGCGGGACTACAAAATACCGTCTTCGACCACCAGATACATCACGATTTCAGTGTAAACGCTTTAGATCAGGGGTCCTCTCAAAAGGTTACTTTTTAAAATCGGAAAAATATGGTTTAAGAGGATAAACGATTTTACATTGGATTACAAAAGACTTTTCTCATTGGAATGGAAGCAGCGGACGTCAAGTTTAATTAGACACGTGAATTCTCACTACGGAATGGTTGAGTGACGTTCACAAGCCGGTTCCTGTCCCACAGGGGGTGCATTTTAGTGCCGAATTTTAACTTTCAATTTTCGTGCACCGACAATGCCGGAAGCAATGTAGCTGCAAGAACTTAATAACAATCGTTTCGCCGACCGACCGCTAAAATTATTGTACTAAGAGCAGGGTGCCTACCAGCACACCTCAATTATAATCGATTAGACAATGAGGATCTACATGTGCACGCACTGTTGAGAAAATCTATTGAAAATGGAACGAAGACCGGGAATACATGCAAACCTTTCCTTAATGCCATATTAATGGAGTAAATAAACCTCGTTGTATACGGTTTCTAACTCTAAAAGGACAGCCATTAACAATGATTACCATCGGAAAATGAAGGTCATAATAGAGTGAAATCACCATAAACTAAACTCCGAAAAAATGACTCTTTGCGCGTAACTTTTTGATAAGCAAAGTGCGATATTTATTGTGCATTCCATCCCAACTGTGGTTTCATAAAGCTAACAGATTATCATGGTATGATTTCTTCATAAACCTCTTATCCTTAATCGATACAACACAATTGTTCCTTAACTTGTAACATAAGCCTATATAGCTGGTCCGACCATATATATGGGAATTCATGCATCCGGCATCTGCGATCACATCCACGTTTCTCTTAGGTTCTTAAATTGTTGATCGTGAATGTCAAGAGGGAGAGCGATACCAAGAAGATTAAAATGGTTTATATCAAACCTTATACATTCGACATCAGCGACTGTGCATACACATGATCAGGCCAATGCGACCAAGGAGGGTCAAACTATCCACATGCACCCCCCCCCACCCACCACTACATACTCATCCGACCGCAACCAATATTTTTCATTAAGACCCTTATGACCACCAGTTGTTCACAAATCAAAATGTTAACATTTGCTTAATAAGTTAGGGTGATGTAGAACTTTTCCGGTTTATATGACGTCAATCAAGATGGCCGCCATCTCATAAATTTCACTAAAAAATGTAAAATATAGTCATAACATTGACATTTGTTCAACCGAATTAGCAGACACTTTATTGAGGTATCAAAATGTCCACTATAGAAAACTAAAAAACATATTCAGGACCCAAATAAACATATATATGTAGTGATTTTTACGCAGGATTAAGTGCAAATATAGGATTTTATATGCTCAAAAACTGGTAATTTTTATTAGTTAATTTTCATAATTTTTCTTGATTTCAGCAAAATAATTGTTTTCCTAATGCAAAACTATTAATTTTATTTGTTTTTTTGATTTTCATCATTATAAATCAGTTTAACTCAAAATCAAACCAACAAAAATCCAATGGTTAATAATTGAATGATCTGAAATGTTGGTCATTGCATCGTCTCACACAGGGGAATGATATAATTATGTCACAATATATATTAATCACAGAATCGGTTATTATAGCGTAACAACAAAAACCCCAAACTGGCACTTCCTGTTTTCTTTCATTTGCAATTTACGTGTAAAAAGTTACAGTCAAGATAATGTTTAGTGTATTACTCGATACAATGACTAAAGTATTACCTAATTATAAAATGCGAGTCCTGTTTTCTACATTATTGCCATTTCTAAACCTAGACTCTAGCCCTATGAATTGCATCCATGGGAGTTTTGACTGTACCCTCCTGCATGCGGCTTGTTTTTTACTAATAGGATGATATTCATTTTTTCAGTTTCAATTTTAGCTATTTTAATATAACATTGTAGGTTATTGTCCAACCTCATTTCGAAAATTTTATTTTACCATATAATATCAAGAGTAAGTTTACTAAGTCATTTGTTGAATATCGATCGTCACAATTAAGTTACAAACTAAACTAGATCTTTCTTCATACATGCCGTGATTCAAGGGTTTACTTTTGGGGAAATAAACTTTGAAGAGATGGTTTGTCATATGACAACGAGTTTACGGTCATACCTTTCAAATTTGATACAGTCTGTTATTTTAATAGGCAAGTCTTTTGATTCATCGTTAAATCTAAATAGTTAACTAGGCCAATTATGAAATTCTGCTCTCATATGATTTTTGGACGTACTTTATACGACAATGACACACACGTGATATCAGTATTTCAATTTAGTGCGCTATAGGTGCATAACATGATCTCGATTTACGGAGATAAGTGCTAGTAATTCACACACTACTTCGCCCACTGAGACACGCCCGCGCGGTTATATTTTGGTGTTCGTTGAACTTGTACATAATATTATTAAACGAATTATAAATATGGTCAAATGAATGTGTTGTTTGTCCATATATCAATGCTCATACCAAAGTACTACAGTGTATATTATAGAAGCGATTGACAGAGGAATTCTAGCATGCTAACGCGGCCAGAGAGATCCCAGGCTCAAAGGCAAATTATTAACTGTATCTCTTCTTACTATATGTTAATGACTACGGGTTCTTAGGCAAGTACAAGTAGGTGACAGAATTAGAAATTGTAAACGACTTGTTTGCTCGTGTAACGACGTGGTTGCTAGGAACATACGGTATTCATTTTTTTTCAGATTATTTTTTTATTATGACTCTGAGATGGAGCATGAGTCTTAGGAAGGGGCGACAACTTCCATACTATCCCAATTGCACACAAGCATGATTTTTCTGTATACCAATTATATTATGCACTGTTATACAAACGTTCCAATTTATTCGAAATTAATACGAAGCGGCGGAATTTTCCTATTTGTATTTTATTCATTAAATTTAACACTCTTATTTTCGTCACCAAACCCCAATTTTTGAAGGAATTCGCAAATTAAGAGAATGAGCAAGTGAATTTGTTTATATTTCTAGCTAATCTGATATGCCGTTCTTTGTTAGCTGGATTTATATTTGGAAAAGATGGTTCTGTCACTTGTTCGACTTGCAAATAATAGAGCAATATGCTAATGAGACCTTTATGCCATATGATGAAGATTAACGTTCGCGTCGGATCATGAAAAGCGTTTTGAATTTCTTGATATTATATCGTGAGCTGACTTACACAAAGCAGATCAGCATTCTCGCTGAGGCGATTTTTAAAAGTGGTGGTAAACATTGGCCGGCGTTATTAGAATGAAGCGGTCAGTGTGTCGGATGATTGAAATTTGATGAACTTAGACGTGTTTTATATTTTTGGATATTTTCTTGTCTATATGTTACCTTAGACGAAGATGCTCCTTCAAGCCCCTTCGCGTGGACACGAATTGAGACGTGCGCCCTTATTCAAACCTGTTTAACATATGTAAAATCAAAGCAACCACACAAGAAAATGTAACACAAGTGTGCGATGCTCTCCTGTAGCTGAAGGTGTAGACTGCAGCCCATGATAGAGGTTTCCTTTTAATGTTCAGGCTAACACATAGTGTCATCCTTGTAGATGAATTGTAGACTGAAGCCATGATAAGCCCCCCCCCGCCCCCCCCCCCCATGATACGTAGGTTCCTTATAATGTTCTAGGCTCACACATCGTCCTTGTCTCCTGTAGCTGAAGATGTAGACCGAGCCATTGATAAGGTTCCTTTAATGTTAAGGCTAACACCATCGTGTCTCCTGTAATAGCTGAAAATGTAGACCGAGCATGATAAGGTTCCTTCAAATGTTCAGGCTAACACCATACTGATCCTCATCTGTAGCTTGAAGGAATGTTAGAACGAATGACCCGCCATGATGCGCGACACTGTCCTAAGGTTCCTAATTAATGTTATTAGCTATAACACCATAGTGTCTCCTGAGTAGCTGAGGATGTAGACTCAGAGGACATGTTGTATGTGGTGTCATTTGAATGTGTTCAGGCTATACACCCATGAGTGTCCTCCTGTATTCGACTACACATGTAAGAGTGTTGACTCGAGCACATGATAAGCGTTCCTTTAAGTGTTCATGAGCTAATACACAGTATACGTGATGCTGTGTAGCGTGAAGATGTTTAGGACCGAGCTCATGATCTAAGTTCAAGGGCTTCTTCTTCAATGTTCAGGCTAACACATAGATGTCTGCCCTGTATACTGAAGTAATGTAGAAACCGTAGCCATTGATAGAAGGTTCCACTTTACAATGTTCAGTGCTTAATACCATACTGTCTCCTGTAGATTGAAGATCGTAAGACCGAGACCATGATAAGGTTCTCTTTAAATGTTCAGACTAACACATAGTGGGTCTCCTGTAGCTGAGACTGATGTAGACCGAGACCATTAATAAGGTTCCTTTAATCGTTCAGGCTTCCACATAGGGTACTCCTGTAGCCGCTGATAGACTTCCTGACCACATCGTTAACATCTCCTGTCTCCTGTAGACAATTGTGTCTCTCTGAACTGTACAGTGCTACTAAGACCCCGCACAGTGATAAGGTTCCTCTTTAAATGTTTCAGGCACTAAAACACATAGTGTCTCTCTGTTAGCTGAAGATGTAGTCCGAGACACTTATGGAATATAAAGGTTCCTTTTAATGTTCAGGCTAACACAATAAGGTGACTGTCAGTGTGCGATTCCTCATAGCTGAATCTGTAGACCGAGCCATGATAAGGTTCCTTTTATCGCATAATCTATAAAGGCTACTAACACATATTGTCTCCAGTAGCTGTAAAGAGATGCTTAGGACTCGAGCCCATGATAAGAGTTCCTTAAGATAATGTTCCGGCTAACACAAAGTGTCTCCTCGTAGCTGAAGATGCGAGACTAAATACACATAGTGTCTCCCTGTTGAGATGACATATGTTAGCCATGCCACGATATTCCTTTCCTAAAATAGTTCAAGGCTAAAACAAACTGCTACCACCTGTAGCTGACGCTGTAGACTGAACCCATGATATGGTTTCTTTAAAATGTACAGCACACTAACTCATGAGTGTCCCAGCCTGGTAGCTGCTGAGGATGTAGACCGCGCCATGATAAGGGGAAGGTTCCTTTAATGTTTCAGCAGAAGGACAAACAACGATAGTGTCTCCTGTAGCTGAAGAATGTAGACCGAGCCATGTGTTCCTTTATAAGGTTCACTTTAAATGGTTCAGGCGCTAACACAATAGTGTCTCCTGTAGCTGAAGAAGTTAGACCGAGCTCATGATAAGGTTCCTTTAATGTTCAGCGCTAGGCTAACACATCGTGTCTCCTGTAGCTGAAGATGTAAGACCGAGCCATGTGATAAGGTTCCTTTAATGTTCAGTGCGAGCTACACATAGTGTCTCCTGTACTGAAGATATTAGGGTAGCCCGAGCCTTGATAAGGCTTCCTTTAATGTTCAGGCTAACACTTAGTGCTCTCAGTAAACTGAAAAAATTGAACTGTAGACCCAGCCATAAAGGTTCCTATAATGATCATCGCTAACCAACAATAGTGGTATCCTGTAGCTGAAAGATATAGAAACCAAGCCATGATAAGGTTTCCTTTAATGTATCAATCTCAGCCAACAGAACATAGTGTCCTCCTGTACACTTAAGGATGTAGAGATAGGGACCCGATGCTAAGCGTTTGCTTCTAACTACAAAATTGTTACAAGGGTGTAAGAATGTTTTAAGGTCTAACACATCGTCTTCTCCAGTCGCTGAGGAATGTAGACTTAGTCCAATATAATGCGGGTTCCTTCCTTAATTATGATTCAGAGCTACCACAATAGTGTCTCCTGTAGTGGAGAGATGTAGACCGAGCCCATGGCAAAATATCCCTTTATTAAATGTTCAAAGGCTAAGACCACTAACACATACCGAGGGGGGTGGGGGAGCGTTCCACCAGTCTCACTGTCCCTCCTGTAAGCTGAAGATGTCGACCGTGAGCCAATGATAACGTTCCTAACAACAGAGCGTCTCCTGTAACTGAGGATGTAGGCCGACGTTTGATTTTACACATTATGTTTTCCCCCTGACTCTGGTTATGGTATATTGGTTTTCTAATCAAATACAATGCATATCGATCTGATAAGTCCTTCATTCTACTTATCGTCTTATTACAAGTTCATTATAAAACGCTATAAATGGAGAAATATGGTCTTCTAATATAGGCTTGTCGTCAACAAGTATTATACATGTATAGAACGGCCAAACGACTTTCCGAGCGATAGTACTGGTTTCAGAAAAAGTACACAAATTTTTCATTATTGAGATCAATATCTTATAGATAATTAACACCTGCATCATTCCTTAGCGATAATGTACGAGTAATAAGGCCCCGTTCTGTGATGCATAAGCGTATTGAAGAACTGGTTTTAATCAGCTTGTGAGGAGGCCTTCACTCGACAAGAATTAACATTCCACCGTTTCCAGTCCAGAAATTAGGACAAACGAGCCAATGATGTCATGTTTTCATGTTACAAACACCTTCCAGAGTAAGACAAAGAATCGGACTAATAAGAACGTGTATTTCAATAAAGTAATATGTCATTTTTATCAAATAGCATATAGCGTCAAAGATAAATCAAACGAAGACACAGCAAGTCGAACGTGTGTTATGGCATATGGCAATAATTTGTGTAACATAATGATATAAAGCTTGGCCAATAAATGATGTCAAATAAGTTAAGACATTAGTAGATCAGTTATCTTTACAAATTATGATGGTATTATCTTAGGTCGGGAGCATCAAATCTGGATGAGGTATAAGTTTAGACATTGGAAGCGGAGCTAATAGATTTAAATGCTTCTATCCTATATAGTTAGTGTGATGGTAGGTCCACAGAGTGGTATACACATTAATCAACAAGTAGCATATCTGATTATATATAGTATCATACAATCTACCCGCTGTCCACTGAGTTCGCCCATGCAATATCTTATTTGCAAATTACAATTATGGAGAGGTAGGTATTCAGAAAAAATGAATTGATTCATATTAAAGCAGATTCTACAGTACAAAACACGTCGAAAGACCCCTTTTGCTGTCTTATATGTACATGACGTCAGATTTGTGTAACATGTCCGCGTAAGAATTCACACTTGTTGCCTAACATGACGTCAGATTTATGTAACATGTCCACGTTAGAATTCACACTTGTCGTATAACATGACGTCAGATTTATGTAACATGTCCGCGTTAGAATTCACACGTGTCGTATAACATGACGTCAGATTTATGTAACATGTCCGCGTTAGAATTCACACGTGTTGTATAACATGACGTCAGATTTATGTAACATGTCCGCGTTAGAATTCACACGTGTTGTATAACATGACGTCAGATTTATGTAACATGTCCGCGTTAGAATTCACACGTGTTGTTTAACATGACGTCAGATTTATGTAACATGTCCGCGTTAGAATTCACACGTGTTGTATAAAATGACGTCAGATTTATGTAACATGTCCGCGTTAGAATTCACACGAACTGTGACACGATATTTTCTTCTTTTAAATCGAAACATTAATCCATACTATAACCAGGCAACACGGCCATGATTCAGCTTTATCTATAGAGAACTAACACAGGAAATATGTAAATGGACGTGAAGGTCTTCATCAAAGGCGCGTAGTTTTAGAGTGGTCGCTAATGATAATCCATTACAGGAAGTTCTGTTGGTCTCAGAAATGTATGTATTCATTCATCGTATAAAATACCTGTCCTCGCTATATTAGAATGCTGATGACTACCTATTGTCTCCCACAATGATAGAACAGCCTCAAACCGTGGTAGAACAGCCGCCACCAGCGACACCGCACTCCCATCTTACAACCAATGAGACCAGTAACAGTACAAGAAGGGTTCCATGAATATAAAAATAATCATTCAGTATACCAGTTCCCAAAAATATTTCAGAAGCGAAATAACTGGAAATCAGGCGGATTATAAGCTAAACTATCATACGTTTGAATGTCATTTCTATCAAGAAATGTATCAAGAAAAATGAAAGTGCGAGTGTTGTAAAGTAAAAGAGAAAGCCAGCATTTTAATCAATTCTCGACTTATCTGTCATTAAATATTATCCCATGAAAGTCACGTGGCATAAAAGGTAGAGAAGCTTGACATGACCATTGTTTGAGCGTGATTTTTGTCAAACATGAATGTGTTGATCAAATTTTACCTAACAATAAAATAGTCAAAGGTCAGAGAGATTGATATGAAAAAAAAGACTAAGGTAATTTTATGAAATCTACTGGAAAGTTGATACAGCTAAGGGAAAGACAAAGAATTAACGAAGTTGATAACACCCATTGATGATACAACGATGAGAAAAGTTGATAACAGTTGTAAACGACAGGGGATTGATCAAACAAGGAGGGGAAGATGTTGATCAAACAAGAAGTTTAAAAAACTGAATCATTCAGTATGCCAAGCGCCCATTTGCGTCTAAAAAAGACTTCGTAAAGCTAAACGATATTGAAATTTAAAATTTAATTTAATTAACTCAACCAGGTATAATATAAGCTAAACTATCATTTTACTTATTTTTACAATAAAAAAAATTGAGTTGTCGCAGTGATATCTTATCCAGAAATGTTCAAGAGTCAATGACTGCCTTTAAAATATCCCGCGAAAACCTCTGTATCGCTAACACTTGACGTAAAATTATTTTGGTCATGGTCAAAGATCTAACCAACCATGTTTGTAAAATTTTTATAGCAAATGTAATGTTTTACACAAACAAATAAAATATGCAAAACTTATCTAACGTCTTTAAACGATTTTTCCCTCATGATTGTCAGTTAATTGGTTCATTTTCTAAAGAATGGACAGATTAAGCCATTAGAAATCAATCACAGTGGCCATATATACCTACAACGTCGAAGTAATGAACCGTGACCCCCGTTAATATTTCACTGTATTGGAAGAATTTGATGAAGATCAGTGCCTTCTTTTGACCTTCAGAATATTCTTGTTATATAACAACGGTCGACATTACAAAGCGTATTGTTACTGTTATCAACTTCGTGGTTGACTTGACAATTCCAATGTCGAATCATGGTAATCCATTATGTATGTCTTCAACAGAACAACAGATTAGTAGGCAATCTTTTATCCGTTGTAAATTGGATAATTACCTCTAAATAAGGCCCCCTATTGGGCCCCGCCCCTGGGGGGTGGGGGGTTCTAGATTAAAGATGCTGCCTCGGTCAGAGCCAAAATTTATACAAACTTTCTTTGTTCTTTCTGTTCCCATTGTAGGTTTGGAAATGGATGTCTGTGGCCATATTTGGTTACATCCGTATCCATTCAGACCTCTATGACTAGTAGCGATTTTAAAGGATTTACCTCTATTGTTACACCCTATATGTGCCCCGCCCCTCCTGCCCCCGGGGGACCAGAGCCAAAATTTATACAAGTACTGTTTCCCTTTCCCCAAAGGATGTTATTGTGGCCAAATTTTTGGTACATTCCATTCAGAACTCAATTGACTAGTAGCGATTTAAAGGATTTACCTCTATTTACCCCTATTGGGCCCCGCCCCTCCTGCCCCCAGGGGGGTCAGAGCCAAAATTTATACAAGTCTGGTTTCCCCTCCCCCCAAAGGATGTTATGCCAATGTGTGTTCGGCCAAATTTGGTTACATTCCATTCAGAAACTCTATGACTAGTAGCGAATTTATAAAGATTTACCTCTATATACCCCTATTGGGCCCCGCCCCAACTGCCCCCAGGGGGACCAGAGCCAAAATTTTTACAAGTCCTGTTTCCCCCTCCCCAAAGGATGTTTGTCCAAAATTTGGTTAGCATTCCGATAGTTATGATAGTACCCTACTGTAGCTATTGGGCCCCGTGTGTCGGTCAGAGCCCAAATTTAATACATCTCGTTTCCCCTTCCCCAAAGGATAGTTACATTAGTAGAGACTCTACTGTAGATTTAAAGATTTACCTCTCTATTACCCCTAGTGTAGTATGTGTCCGGTCGCCGGTCCGCCTAGTAAATTAGTTACCTATAGTTATTACTCTACTGTAGCTAGTGTGTCCGGTCGCCGATAGTTAATAGTACCCTACTGTAGCTAGTGTGTCCGGCCGCCGATAGTTAATAGTACTCTACTGTAGCTAGTGTGTCCGGTCGCCGATAGTTAATAGTACCCAACTGTAGCTAGGTTCTGTGTCCGGTCCGAATAGGTTATAGTACTCTACTGTAGCTTTTTAGTGTGTCCGGGCCGCCGATAGTTTAATAGTACCTCTACTGTAGCTAGTGTAGTCCGCCGGACCGCCGATAGTTAATAGTACTTTACTGTAGCTTGTGTGTCCGGCCGCTCCAATAGTTAATAGTACTCTACTGTAGCTAGTGTGTCCGGCCGCGATAGTTAATGAGTACTCTACTGTAGCTAGTGTGTCGGGCCGCCGATAGTTAATAGTTAACTCTACTGTAGCTTAGTGTGTCCGGCCGCCGATAGTTAATAGTACTCTACTGTAGCTAGTGTGTCCGGTCGCCGATAGTTAATAGTACTCTACTGTATGCTAGTGTGTCCGGTCGCCGATAGTTAATAGTACTCTACTGTAGCTAGTGTGTGTCCGGCCGCCGATAGTTAATAGTACTCTACTGTAGCTAGTGTGTCCGGCCGCCGATAGTTAATAGTACTCTACTGTAGCTAGTGTGTCCGGCCGCCAATAGTTAATAGTACCCTACTGTAGCTAGTGTGTCCGGCCGCCGATAGTTAATAGTACTCTACTGTAGCTAGTGTGTCCGGCCGCCGATAGTTAATAGTACTCTACTGTAGCTAGTGTGTCCGGTCGCCGATAGTTAATAGTACTCTACTGTAGCTAGTGTGTCCGGCCGCCGATAGTTAATAGTACTCTACTGTAGCTAGTGTGTCCGGTCGCCGATAGTTAATAGTACTCTACTGTAGCTAGTGTGTCCGGCCGCCGATAGTTAATAGTACCCTACTGTAGCTAGTGTGTCCGGCCGCCGATAGTTAATAGTACTCTACTGTAGCTAGTGTGTCCGGCCGCCGATAGTTAATAGTACTCTACTGTAGCTAGTGTGTCCGGCCGCCGATAGTTAATAGTACTCTACTGTAGCTAGTGTGTCCGGCCGCCGATAGTTAATAGTACTCTACTGTAGCTAGTGTGTCCGGCCGCCGATAGTTAATAGTACCCTACTGTAGCTAGTGTGTCCGGCCGCCGATAGTTAATAGTACTCTACTGTAGCTAGTGTGTCCGGTCGCCGATAGTTAATAGTACTCTACTGTAGCTAGTGTGTCCGGCCGCCGATAGTTAATAGTACTCTACTGTAGCTAGTGTGTCCGGCCGCCGATAGTTAATAGTACTCTACTGTAGCTAGTGTGTCCGGCCGCCGATAGTTAATAGTACTCTACTGTAGCTAGTGTGTCCGGTCGCCGATAGTTAATAGTACTCTACTGTAGCTAGTGTGTCCGGCCGCCGATAGTTAATAGTACTCTACTGTAGCTAGTGTGTCCGGTCGCCGATAGTTAATAGTACTCTACTGTAGCTAGTGTGTCCGGTCGCCGATAGTTAATAGTACTCTACTGTAGCTAGTGTGTCCGGTCGCCGATAGTTAATAGTACTCTACTGTAGCTAGTGTGTCCGGTCGCCGATAGTTAATAGTACTCTACTGTAGCTAGTGTGTCGCCGTACCTACTGTAGCTAGTGTGTCCGGTCGCCGATAGTTAATAGTACTCTACTGTAGCTAGTGTGTCCGGCCGCCGATAGTTAATAGTACTCTACTGTAGCTAGTGTGTCCGGCCGCCGATAGTTATATAGTACTCTAATGTAGCTAGTGTGTCCGGTCGCCGATAGTTAATAGTACTCTACTGTAGCTAGTGTGTCCGGCCGCCGATAGTTAATAGTACTCTACTGTAGCTAGTGTGTCCGGCCGCCGATAGTTAATAGTACTCTACTGTAGCTAGTGTGTCCGGCCGCCGATAGTTAATAGTACTCTACTGTAGCTAGTGTGTCCGGCCGCCGATAGTTAATAGTACTCTACTGTAGCTAGTGTGTCCGGCCGCCGATAGTTAATAGTACTCTACTGTAGCTAGTGTGTCCGGCCGCCGATAGTTAATAGTACTCTACTGTAGCTAGTGTGTCCGGCCGCCGATAGTTAATAGTACTCTACTGTAGCTAGTGTGTCCGGTCGCCGATAGTTAATAGTACTCTACTGTAGCTAGTGTGTCCGGCCGCCGATAGTTAATAGTACTCTACTGTAGCTAGTGTGTCCGGCCGCCGATAGTTAATAGTACTCTACTGTAGCTAGTGTGTCCGGCCGCCGATAGTTAATAGTACTCTACTGTAGCTAGTGTGTCCGGCCGCCGATAGTTAATAGTACTCTACTGTAGCTAGTGTGTCCGGCCGCCGATAGTTAATAGTACTCTACTGTAGCTAGTGTGTCCGGCCGCCGATAGTTAATAGTACCCTACTGTAGCTAGTGTGTCCGGTCGCCGATAGTTAATAGTACTCTACTGTAGCTAGTGTGTCCGGCCGCCGATAGTTAATAGTACTCTACTGTAGCTAGTGTGTCCGGCCGCCGATAGTTAATAGTACTCTACTGTAGCTAGTGTGTCCGGCCGCCGATAGTTAATAGTACTCTACTGTAGCTAGTGTGTCCGGTCGCCGATAGTTAATAGTACTCTACTGTAGCTAGTGTGTCCGGCCGCCGATAGTTAATAGTACTCTACTGTAGCTAGTGTGTCCGGCCCGCCGATAGTTAATAGTACTCTACTGTAGCTAGTGTGTCCGGTCGCCGATAGTTAATAGTACTCTACTGTAGCTAGTGTGTCCGGCCGCCGATAGTTAATAGTACTCTACTGTAGCTAGTGTGTCCGGTCGCCGATAGTTAATAGTACCCTACTGTAGCTAGTGTGTCCGGCCGCCGATAGTTAATAGTACTCTACTGTAGCTAGTGTGTCCGGCCGCCGATAGTTAATAGTACTCTACTGTAGCTAGTGTGTCCGGTCGCCGATAGTTAATAGTACTCTACTGTAGCTAGTGTGTCCGGCGCCGATAGTTAATAGTACTCTACTGTAGCTAGTGTGTCCGGCCGCCGATAGTTAATAGTACTCTACTGTAGCTAGTGTGTCCGGTCGCCGATAGTTAATAGTACTCTACTGTAGCTAGTGTGTCCGGCCGCCGATAGTTAATAGTACTCTACTGTAGCTAGTGTGTCCGGTCGCCGATAGTTAATAGTACTCTACTGTAGCTAGTGTGTCCGGTCGCCGATAGTTAATAGTACTCTACTGTAGCTAGTGTGTCCGGTCGCCGATAGTTAATAGTACTCTACTGTAGCTAGTGTGTCCGGCCGCCGATAGTTAATAGTACTCTACTGTAGCTAGTGTGTCCGGTCGCCGATAGTTAATAGTACTCTACTGTAGCTAGTGTGTCCGGTCGCCGATAGTTAATAGTACTCTACTGTAGCTAGTGTGTCCGGCCGCCGATAGTTAATAGTACTCTACTGTAGCTAGTGTGTCCGGTCGCCGATAGTTAATAGTACTCTACTGTAGCTAGTGTGTCCGGCCGCCGATAGTTAATAGTACTCTACTGTAGCTAGTGTGTCCGGTCGCCGATAGTTAATAGTACTCTACTGTAGCTAGTGTGTCCGGCCGCCGATAGTTAATAGTACTCTACTGTAGCTAGTGTGTCCGGCCGCCGATAGTTAATAGTACTCTACTGTAGCTAGTGTGTCCGGCCGCCGATAGTTAATAGTACCCTACTGTAGCTAGTGTGTCCGGCCGCCGATAGTTAATAGTACTCTACTGTAGCTAGTGTGTCCGGTCGCCGATAGTTAATAGTACTCTACTGTAGCTAGTGTGTCCGGTCGCCGATAGTTAATAGTACTCTACTGTAGCTAGTGTGTCCGGTCGCCGATAGTTAATAGTACTCTACTGTAGCTAGTGTGTCCGGCCGCCGATAGTTAATAGTACTCTACTGTAGCTAGTGTGTCCGGCCGCCGATAGTTAATAGTACTCTACTGTAGCTAGTGTGTCCGGCCGCCGATAGTTAATAGTACTCTACTGTAGCTAGTGTGTCCGGCCGCCGATAGTTAATAGTACTCTACTGTAGCTAGTGTGTCCGGCCGCCGATAGTTAATAGTACTCTACTGTAGCTAGTGTGTCCGGCCGCCGATAGTTAATAGTACTCTACTGTAGCTAGTGTGTCCGGTCGCCGATAGTTAATAGTACTCTACTGTAGCTAGTGTGTCCGGCCGCCGATAGTTAATAGTACTCTACTGTAGCTAGTGTGTCCGGCCGCCGATAGTTAATAGTACTCTACTGTAGCTAGTGTGTCCGGTCGCCGATAGTTAATAGTACTCTACTGTAGCTAGTGTGTCCGGTCGCCGATAGTTAATAGTACTCTACTGTAGCTAGTGTGTCCGGCCGCCGATAGTTAATAGTACTCTACTGTAGCTAGTGTGTCTCCGGCCGCCGATAGTTAATAGTACTCTACTGTAGCTAGTGTGTCCGGCCGCCGATAGTTAATAGTACTCTACTGTAGCTAGTGTGTCCGGTCGCCGATAGTTAATAGTACTCTACTGTAGCTAGTGTGTCCGGCCGCCGATAGTTAATAGTACTCTACTGTAGCTAGTGTGTCCGGCCGCCGATAGTTAATAGTACTCTACTGTAGCTAGTGTGTCCGGCCGCCGATAGTTAATAGTACTCTACTGTAGCTAGTGTGTCCGGCCGCCGATAGTTAATAGTACCCTACTGTAGCTAGTGTGTCCGGCCGCCGATAGTTAATAGTACTCTACTGTAGCTAGTGTGTCCGGTCGCCGATAGTTAATAGTACCCTACTGTAGCTAGTGTGTCCGGCCGCCGATAGTTAATAGTACTCTACTGTAGCTAGTGTGTCCGGCCGCCGATAGTTAATAGTACTCTACTGTAGCTAGTGTGTCCGGTCGCCGATAGTTAATAGTACTCTACTGTAGCTAGTGTGTCCGGCCGCCGATAGTTAATAGTACTCTACTGTAGCTAGTGTGTCCGGTCGCCGATAGTTAATAGTACTCTACTGTAGCTAGTGTGTCCGGTCGCCGATAGTTAATAGTACTCTACTGTAGCTAGTGTGTCCGGCCGCCGATAGTTAATAGTACTCTACTGTAGCTAGTGTGTCCGGCCGCCGATAGTTAATAGTACTCTACTGTAGCTAGTGTGTCCGGCCGCCGATAGTTAATAGTACTCTACTGTAGCTAGTGTGTCCGGCCGCCGATAGTTAATAGTACTCTACTGTAGCTAGTGTGTCCGGCCGCCGATAGTTAATAGTACTCTACTGTAGCTAGTGTGTCCGGCCGCCGATAGTTAATAGTACCCTACTGTAGCTAGTGTGTCCGGTCGCCGATAGTTAATAGTACTCTACTGTAGCTAGTGTGTCCGGCCGCCGATAGTTAATAGTACTCTACTGTAGCTAGTGTGTCCGGTCGCCGATAGTTAATAGTACCTACTGTAGCTAGTGTGTCCGGCGCCGATAGTTAATAGTACTCTACTGTAGCTAGTGTGTCCGGCCGCCGATAGTTAATAGTACTCTACTGTAGCTAGTGTGTCCGGCCGCCGATAGTTAATAGTACTCTACTGTAGCTAGTGTGTCCGGTCGCCGATAGTTAATAGTACTCTACTGTAGCTAGTGTGTCCGGTCGCCGATAGTTAATAGTACTCTACTGTAGCTAGTGTGTCCGGCCGCCGATAGTTAATAGTACTCTACTGTAGCTAGTGTGTGTCCGCCGCCGATAGTTAATAGTACTCTACTGTAGCTAGTGTGTCCGGTCGCCGATAGTTAATAGTACTCTACTGTAGCTAGTGTGTCCGGCCGCCGATAGTTAATAGTACCCTACTGTAGCTAGTGTGTCCGGCCGCCGATAGTTAATAGTACTCTACTGTAGCTAGTGTGTCCGGTCGCCGATAGTTAATAGTACTCTACTGTAGCTAGTGTGTCCGGCCGCCGATAGTTAATAGTACTCTACTGTAGCTAGTGTGTCCGGCCGCCGATAGTTAATAGTACTCTACTGTAGCTAGTGTGTCCGGCCGCCGATAGTTAATAGTACTCTACTGTAGCTAGTGTGTCCGGCCGCCGATAGTTAATAGTACTCTACTGTAGCTAGTGTGTCCGGTCGCCGATAGTTAATAGTACTCTACTGTAGCTAGTGTGTCCGGCCGCCGATAGTTAATAGTACTCTACTGTAGCTAGTGTGTCCGGCCGCCGATAGTTAATAGTACTCTACTGTAGCTAGTGTGTCCGGCCGCCGATAGTTAATAGTACTCTACTGTAGCTAGTGTGTCCGGCCGCCGATAGTTAATAGTACTCTACTGTAGCTAGTGTGTCCGGCCGCCGATAGTTAATAGTACTCTACTGTAGCTAGTGTGTCCGGCCGCCGATAGTTAATAGTACTCTACTGTAGCTAGTGTGTCCGGCCGCCGATAGTTAATAGTACTCTACTGTAGCTAGTGTGTCCGGTCGCCGATAGTTAATAGTACTCTACTGTAGCTAGTGTGTCCGGCCGCCGATAGTTAATAGTACTCTACTGTAGCTAGTGTGTCCGGCCGCCGATAGTTAATAGTACTCTACTGTAGCTAGTGTGTCCGGTCGCCGATAGTTAATAGTACTCTACTGTAGCTAGTGTGTCCGGCCGCCGATAGTTAATAGTACTCTACTGTAGCTAGTGTGTCCGGCCGCCGATAGTTAATAGTACTCTACTGTACTGTAGCTAGTGTGTCCGGCCGCCGATAGTTAATAGTACTCTACTGTAGCTAGTGTGTCCGGCCGCCGATAGTTAATAGTACTCTACTGTAGCTAGTGTGTCCGGTCGCCGATAGTTAATAGTACTCTACTGTAGCTAGTGTGTCCGGCCGCCGATAGTTAATAGTACTCTACTGTAGCTAGTGTGTCCGGCCGCCGATAGTTAATAGTACTCTACTGTAGCTAGTGTGTCCGGCCGCCAATAGTTAATAGTACTCTACTGTAGCTAGTGTGTCCGGCCGCCGATAGTTAATAGTACTCTACTGTAGCTAGTGTGTCCGGTCGCCGATAGGTAATAGTACTCTACTGTAGCTAGTGTGTCCGGTCGCCGATAGTTAATAGTACTCTACTGTAGCTAGTGTGTCCGGCCGCCGATAGTTAATAGTACCCTACTGTAGCTAGTGTGTCCGGCCGCCGATAGTTAATAGTACTCTACTGTAGCTAGTGTGTCCGGTCGCCGATAGGTAATAGTACTCTACTGTAGCTAGTGTGTCCGGTCGCCGATAGTTAATAGTACTCAACTGTAGCTAGTGTGTCCGGTCGCCGATAGTTAATAGTACTCTACTGTAGCTAGTGTGTCCGGCCGCCGATAGTTAATAGTACTCTACTGTAGCTAGTGTGTCCGGTCGCCGATAGTTAATAGTACTCTACTGTAGCTAGTGTGTCCGGTCGCCGATAGTTAATAGTACTCTACTGTAGCTAGTGTGTCCGGCCGCCGATAGTTAATAGTACTCTACTGTAGCTAGTGTGTCCGGTCGCCGATAGTTAATAGTACTCTACTGTAGCTAGTGTGTCCGGTCGCCGATAGTTAATAGTACTCTACTGTAGCTAGTGTGTCCGGCCGCCGATAGTTAATAGTACTCTACTGTAGCTAGTGTGTCCGGCCGCCGATAGTTAATAGTACTCTACTGTAGCTAGTGTGTCCGGTCGCCGATAGTTAATAGTACTCTACTGTAGCTAGTGTGTCCGGTCGCCGATAGTTAATAGTACTCTACTGTAGCTAGTGTGTCCGGCCGCCGATAGTTAATAGTACTCTACTGTAGCTAGTGTGTCCGGCCGCCGATAGTTAATAGTACTCTACTGTAGCTAGTGTGTCCGGCCGCCGATAGTTAATAGTACTCTACTGTAGCTAGTGTGTCCGGCCGCCGATAGTTAATAGTACTCTACTGTAGCTAGTGTGTCCGGCCGCCGATAGTTAATAGTACTCTACTGTAGCTAGTGTGTCCGGCCGCCGATAGTTAATAGTACTCTACTGTAGCTAGTGTGTCCGGCCGCCGATAGTTAATAGTACCCTACTGTAGCTAGTGTGTCCGGCCGCCGATAGTTAATAGTACTCTACTGTAGCTAGTGTGTCCGGTCGCCGATAGTTAATAGTACTCTACTGTAGCTAGTGTGTCCGGCCGCCGATAGTTAATAGTACTCTACTGTAGCTAGTGTGTCCGGTCGCCGATAGTTAATAGTACTCTACTGTAGCTAGTGTGTCCGGTCGCCGATAGTTAATAGTACTCTACTGTAGCTAGTGTGTCCAGTCGCCGATAGTTAATAGTACTCTACTGTAGCTAGTGTGTCCGGTCGCCGATAGTTAATAGTACTCTACTGTAGCTAGTGTGTCCGGCCGCCGATAGTTAATAGTACTCTACTGTAGCTAGTGTGTCCGGTCGCCGATAGTTAATAGTACTCTACTGTAGCTAGTGTGTCCGGCCGCCGATAGTTAATAGTACTCTACTGTAGCTAGTGTGTCCGGCCGCCGATAGTTAATAGTACTCTACTGTAGCTAGTGTGTCCGGTCGCCGATAGTTAATAGTACTCTACTGTAGCTAGTGTGTCCGGCCGCCGATAGTTAATAGTACTCTACTGTAGCTAGTGTGTCCGGTCGCCGATAGTTAATAGTACTCTACTGTAGCTAGTGTGTCCGGCCGCCGATAGTTAATAGTACTCTACTGTAGCTAGTGTGTCCGGCCGCCGATAGTTAATAGTACTCTACTGTAGCTAGTGTGTCCGGCCGCCGATAGTTAATAGTACTCTACTGTAGCTAGTGTGTCCGGTCGCCGATAGTTAATAGTACTCTACTGTAGCTAGTGTGTCCGGCCGCCGATAGTTAATAGTACTCTACTGTAGCTAGTGTGTCCGGCCGCCGATAGTTAATAGTACTCTACTGTAGCTAGTGTGTCCGGCCGCCGATAGTTAATAGTACTCTACTGTAGCTAGTGTGTCCGGCCGCCGATAGTTAATAGTACTCTACTGTAGCTAGTGTGTCCGGCCGCCGATAGTTAATAGTACTCTACTGTAGCTAGTGTGTCCGGCCGCCGATAGTTAATAGTACTCTACTGTAGCTAGTGTGTCCGGTCGCCGATAGTTAATAGTACTCTACTGTAGCTAGTGTGTCGGCCGCCGATAGTTAATAGTACTCTACTGTAGCTAGTGTGTCCGGCCGCCGATAGTTAATAGTACTCTACTGTAGCTAGTGTGTCCGGCCGCCGATAGTTAATAGTACTCTACTGTAGCTAGTGTGTCCGGCCGCCGATAGTTAATAGTACTCTACTGTAGCTAGTGTGTCCGGCCGCCGATAGTTAATAGTACTCTACTGTAGCTAGTGTGTCCGGCCGCCGATAGTTAATAGTACTCTACTGTAGCTAGTGTGTCCGGCCGCCGATAGTTAATAGTACTCTACTGTAGCTAGTGTGTCCGGCCGCCGATAGTTAATAGTACTCTACTGTAGCTAGTGTGTCCGGCCGCCGATAGTTAATAGTACTCTACTGTAGCTAGTGTGTCCGGCCGCCGATAGTTAATAGTACTCTACTGTAGCTAGTGTGTCCGGCCGCCGATAGTAATAGTACTCTACTGTAGCTAGTGTGTCCGGCCGCCGATAGTTAATAGTACTCTACTGTAGCTAGTGTGTCCGGCCGCCGATAGTTAATAGTACTCTACTGTAGCTAGTGTGTCCGGCCGCCGATAGTTAATAGTACTCTACTGTAGCTAGTGTGTCCGGCCGCCGATAGTTAATAGTACTCTACTGTAGCTAGTGTGTCCGGCCGCCGATAGTTAATAGTACTCTACTGTAGCTAGTGTGTCCGGCCGCCGATAGTTAATAGTACTCTACTGTAGCTAGTGTGTCCGGCCGCCGATAGTTAATAGTACTCTACTGTAGCTAGTGTGTCCGGCCGCCGATAGTTAATAGTACTCTACTGTAGCTAGTGTGTCCGGCCGCCGATAGTTAATAGTACTCTACTGTAGCTAGTGTGTCCGGCCGCCGATAGTTAATAGTACTCTACTGTAGCTAGTGTGTCCGGCGCCGCGATAGTTAATAGTACTCTACTGTAGCTAGTGTGTCCGGCCGCCGATAGTTAATAGTACTCTACTGTAGCTAGTGTGTCCGGCCGCCGATAGTTAATAGTACTCTACTGTAGCTAGTGTGTCCGGCCGCCGATAGTTAATAGTACTCTACTGTAGCTAGTGTGTCCGGCCGCCGATAGTTAATAGTACTCTACTGTAGCTAGTGTGTCCGGCGCCGATAGTTAATAGTACTCTACTGTAGCTAGTGTGTCCGGCCGCCGATAGTTAATAGTACTCTACTGTAGCTAGTGTGTCCGGCCGCCGATAGTTAATAGTACTCTACTGTAGCTAGTGTGTCCGGCGCCGTTATACCTACTGTAGCTAGTGTGTCGGCGCCGATAGTTAATAGTACTCTACTGTAGCTAGTGTGTCCGGCCGCCGATAGTTAATAGTACTCTACTGTAGCTAGTGTGTCCGGCCGCCGATAGTTAATAGTACTCTACTGTAGCTAGTGTGTCCGGCCGCCGATAGTTAATAGTACTCTACTGTAGCTAGTGTGTCCGGCCGCCGATAGTTAATAGTACTCTACTGTAGCTAGTGTGTCCGGCCGCCGATAGTTAATAGTACTCTACTGTAGCTAGTGTGTCCGGCCGCCGATAGTTAATAGTACTCTACTGTAGCTAGTGTGTCCGGCCGCCGATAGTTAATAGTACTCTACTGTAGCTAGTGTGTCCGGCCGCCGATAGTTAATAGTACTCTACTGTAGCTAGTGTGTCCGGCCGCCGATAGTTAATAGTACTCTACTGTAGCTAGTGTGTCCGGCCGCCGATAGTTAATAGTACCCTACTGTAGCTAGTGTGTCCGGCCGCCGATAGTTAATAGTACTCTACTGTAGCTAGTGTGTCCGGTCGCCGATAGTTAATAGTACTCTACTGTAGCTAGTGTGTCCGGCCGCCGATAGTTAATAGTACTCTACTGTAGCTAGTGTGTCCGGCCGCCGATAGTTAATAGTACTCTACTGTAGCTAGTGTGTCCGGCCGCCGATAGTTAATAGTACTCTACTGTAGCTAGTGTGTCCGGCCGCCGATAGTTAATAGTACTCTACTGTAGCTAGTGTGTCCGGCCGCCGATAGTTAATAGTACTCTACTGTAGCTAGTGTGTCCGGCCGCCGATAGTTAATAGTACTCTACTGTAGCTAGTGTGTCCGGCCGCCGATAGTTAATAGTACTCTACTGTAGCTAGTGTGTCCGGCCGCCGATAGTTAATAGTACTCTACTGTAGCTAGTGTGTCCGGCGCCGATAGTTAATAGTACTCTACTGTAGCTAGTGTGTCCGGCCGCCGATAGTTAATAGTACTCTAATGTAGCTAGTGTGTCCGGCCGCCGATAGTTAATAGTACTCTACTGTAGCTAGTGTGTCCGGCCGCCGATAGTTAATAGTACTCTACTGTAGCTAGTGTGTCCGGCCGCCGATAGTTAATAGTACTCTACTGTAGCTAGTGTGTCCGGCCGCCGATAGTTAATAGTACTCTACTGTAGCTAGTGTGTCCGGCCGCCGATAGTTAATAGTACTCTACTGTAGCTAGTGTGTCCGGCCGCCGATAGTTAATAGTACTCTACTGTAGCTAGTGTGTCCGGCCGCCGATAGTTAATAGTACTCTACTGTAGCTAGTGTGTCCGGCCGCCGATAGTTAATAGTACTCTACTGTAGCTAGTGTGTCCGGCCGCCGATAGTTAATAGTACTCTACTGTAGCTAGTGTGTCCGGCCGCCGATAGTTAATAGTACTCTACTGTAGCTAGTGTGTCCGGCCGCCGATAGTTAATAGTACTCTACTGTAGCTAGTGTGTCCGGTCGCCGATAGTTAATAGTACTCTACTGTAGCTAGTGTGTCCGGCCGCCGATAGTTAATAGTACTCTACTGTAGCTAGTGTGTCCGGCCGCCGATAGTTAATAGTACTCTACTGTAGCTAGTGTGTCCGGCCGCCGATAGTTAATAGTACTCTACTGTAGCTAGTGTGTCCGGCCGCCGATAGTTAATAGTACTCTACTGTAGCTAGTGTGTCCGGCCGCCGATAGTTAATAGTACTCTACTGTAGCTAGTGTGTCCGGCCGCCGATAGTTAATAGTACTCTACTGTAGCTAGTGTGTCCGGTCGCCGATAGTTAATAGTACTCTACTGTAGCTAGTGTGTCCGGCCGCCGATAGTTAATAGTACTCTACTGTAGCTAGTGTGTCCGGTCGCCGATAGTTAATAGTACTCTACTGTAGCTAGTGTGTCCGGCCGCCGATAGTTAATAGTACTCTACTGTAGCTAGTGTGTCCGGTCGCCGATAGTTAATAGTACTCTACTGTAGCTAGTGTGTCCGGCCGCCGATAGTTAATAGTACTCTACTGTAGCTAGTGTGTCCGGCCGCCGATAGTTAATAGTACTCTACTGTAGCTAGTGTGTCCGGCGCCGATAGTTAATAGTACTCTACTGTAGCTAGTGTGTCCGCCGCCGCCGATAGTTAATAGTACTCTACTGTAGCTAGTGTGTCCGGCCGCCGATAGTTAATAGTACTCTACTGTAGCTAGTGTGTCCGGCGCCGATAGTTAATAGTACTCTACTGTAGCTAGTGTGTCCGGCCGCCGATAGTTAATAGTACTCTACTGTAGCTAGTGTGTCCGGCCGCCGATAGTTAATAGTACTCTACTGTAGCTAGTGTGTCCGGCCGCCGATAGTTAATAGTACTCTACTGTAGCTAGTGTGTCCGGCCGCCGATAGTTAATAGTACTCTACTGTAGCTAGTGTGTCCGGCCGCCGATAGTTAATAGTACTCTACTGTAGCTAGTGTGTCCGGCCGCCGATAGTTAATAGTACTCTACTGTAGCTAGTGTGTCCGGCCGCCGATAGTTAATAGTACTCTACTGTAGCTAGTGTGTCCGGTCGCCGATAGTTAATAGTACTCTACTGTAGCTAGTGTGTCCGGTCGCCGATAGTTAATAGTACTCTACTGTAGCTAGTGTGTCCGGTCGCCAATAGTTAATAGTACTCTACTGTAGCTAGTGTGTCCGGCCGCCGATAGTTAATAGTACTCTACTGTAGCTAGTGTGTCCGGCCGCCGATAGTTAATAGTACTCTACTGTAGCTAGTGTGTCCGGTCGCCGATAGTTAATAGTACTCTACTGTAGCTAGTGTGTCCGGCCGCCGATAGTTAATAGTACTCTACTGTAGCTAGTGTGTCCGGTCGCCGATAGTTAATAGTACTCTACTGTAGCTAGTGTGTCCGGCCGCCAATAGTTAATAGTACTCTACTGTAGCTAGTGTGTCCGGTCGCCGATAGTTAATAGTACTCTACTGTAGCTAGTGTGTCCGGCCGCCAATAGTTAATAGTACTCTACTGTAGCTAGTGTGTCCGGCCGCCGATAGTTAATAGTACTCTACTGTAGCTAGTGTGTCCGGGCCGCCGATAGTTAATAGTACTCTACTGTAGCTAGTGTGTCCGGCCGCCGATAGTTAATAGTACTCTACTGTAGCTAGTGTGTCCGGCCGCCGATAGTTAATAGTACTCTACTGTAGCTAGTGTGTCCGGCCGCCAATAGTTAATAGTACTCTACTGTAGCTAGTGTGTCCGGCCGCCGATAGTTAATAGTACTCTACTGTAGCTAGTGTGTCCGGCCGCCAATAGTTAATAGTACTCTACTGTAGCTAGTGTGTCCGGCCGCCGATAGTTAATAGTACTCTACTGTAGCTAGTGTGTCCGGCCGCCGATAGTTAATAGTACCCTACTGTAGCTAGTGTGTCCGGCCGCCGATAGTTAATAGTACTCTACTGTAGCTAGTGTGTCCGGTCGCCGATAGTTAATAGTACTCTACTGTAGCTAGTGTGTCCGGTCGCCGATAGTTAATAGTACTCTACTGTAGCTAGTGTGTCCGGTCGCCGATACTTAATAGTACCTACTGTAGCTAGTGTGTCCGGCCGCCGATAGTTAATAGTACTCTACTGTAGCTAGTGTGTCCGGTCGCCGATAGTTAATAGTACTCTACTGTAGCTAGTGTGTCCGGCCGCCGATAGTTAATAGTACTCTACTGTAGCTAGTGTGTCCGGTCGCCGATAGTTAATAGTACTCTACTGTAGCTAGTGTGTCCGGCCGCCGATAGTTAATAGTACTCTACTGTAGCTAGTGTGTCCGGCCGCCAATAGTTAATAGTACTCTACTGTAGCTAGTGTGTCCGGTCGCCGATAGTTAATAGTACTCTACTGTAGCTAGTGTGTCCGGCCGCCGATAGTTAATAGTACTCTACTGTAGCTAGTGTGTCCGGTCGCCGATAGTTAATAGTACTCTACTGTAGCTAGTGTGTCCGGCCGCCGATAGTTAATAGTACTCTACTGTAGCTAGTGTGTCCGGCCGCCGATAGTTAATAGTACTCTACTGTAGCTAGTGTGTCCGGCCGCCGATAGTTAATAGTACTCTACTGTAGCTAGTGTGTCCGGCCGCCGATAGTTAATAGTACTCTACTGTAGCTAGTGTGTCCGGCCGCCGATAGTTAATAGTACTCTACTGTAGCTAGTGTGTCCGGCCGCCGATAGTTAATAGTACTCTACTGTAGCTAGTGTGTCCGGCCGCCGATAGTTAATAGTACTCTACTGTAGCTAGTGTGTCCGGCCGCCGATAGTTAATAGTACTCTACTGTAGCTAGTGTGTCCGGTCGCCGATAGTTAATAGTACTCTACTGTAGCTAGTGTGTCCGGTCGCCGATAGTTAATAGTACTCTACTGTAGCTAGTGTGTCCGGCGCCGATAGTTAATAGTACTGTAGCTAGTGTGTCCGGTCGCCGATAGTTAATAGTACTCTACTGTAGCTAGTGTGTCCGGCCGCCGATAGTTAATAGTACTCTACTGTAGCTAGTGTGTCCGGCCGCCGATAGTTAATAGTACTCTACTGTAGCTAGTGTGTCCGGTCGCCGATAGTTAATAGTACTCTACTGTAGCTAGTGTGTCCGGCCGCCGATAGTTAATAGTACTCTACTGTAGCTAGTGTGTCCGGTCGCCGATAGTTAATAGTACCCTACTGTAGCTAGTGTGTCCGGCCGCCGATAGTTAATAGTACTCTACTGTAGCTAGTGTGTCCGGCCGCCGATAGTTAATAGTACTCTACTGTAGCTAGTGTGTCCGGCCGCCGATAGTTAATAGTACCCTACTGTAGCTAGTGTGTCCGGCCGCCGATAGTTAATAGTACCCTACTGTAGCTAGTGTGTCCGGTCGCCGATAGTTAATAGTACTCTACTGTAGCTAGTGTGTCCGGCCGCCGATAGTTAATAGTACTCTACTGTAGCTAGTGTGTCCGGCCGCCGATAGTTAATAGTACTCTACTGTAGCTAGTGTGTCCGGCCGCCGATAGTTAATAGTACTCTACTGTAGCTAGTGTGTCCGGCCGCCGATAGTTAATAGTACTCTACTGTAGCTAGTGTGTCCGGCCGCCGATAGTTAATAGTACTCTACTGTAGCTAGTGTGTCCGGCCGCCGATAGTTAATAGTACTCTACTGTAGCTAGTGTGTCCGGCCGCCGATAGTTAATAGTACTCTACTGTAGCTAGTGTGTCCGGCCGCCGATAGTTAATAGTACTCTACTGTAGCTAGTGTGTCCGGTCGCCGATAGTTAATAGTACTCTACTGTAGCTAGTGTGTCCGGCCGCCGATAGTTAATAGTACCCTACTGTAGCTAGTGTGTCCGGTCGCCGATAGTTAATAGTACCCTACTGTAGCTAGTGTGTCCGGCCGCCGATAGTTAATAGTACCCTACTGTAGCTAGTGTGTCCGGTCGCCGATAGTTAATAGTACTCTACTGTAGCTAGTGTGTCCATAGTGTCCAGTCGCCACCATATACTTAATAGTACCCTACTGTAGCTAGTGTGTCCGGCCGCCGATAGTTAATAGTACTCTACTGTAGCTAGTGTGTCCGGTCGCCGATAGTTAATAGTACTCTACTGTAGCTAGTGTGTCCGGCCGCCGATAGTTAATAGTACTCTACTGTAGCTAGTGTGTCCGGCCGCCGATAGTTAATAGTACTCTACTGTAGCTAGTGTGTCCGGCCGCCGATAGTTAATAGTACTCTACTGTAGCTAGTGTGTCCGGTCGCCGATAGTTAATAGTACTCTACTGTAGCTAGTGTGTCCGGCCGCCGATAGTTAATAGTACTCTACTGTAGCTAGTGTGTCCGGCCGCCGATAGTTAATAGTACTCTACTGTAGCTAGTGTGTCCGGCCGCCGATAGTTAATAGTACTCTACTGTAGCTAGTGTGTCCGGCCGCCGATAGTTAATAGTACTCTACTGTAGCTAGTGTGTCCGGCCGCCAATAGTTAATAGTACTCTACTGTAGCTAGTGTGTCCGGCCGCCGATAGTTAATAGTACTCTACTGTAGCTAGTGTGTCCGGCCGCCGATAGTTAATAGTACTCTACTGTAGCTAGTGTGTCCGGCCGCCGATAGTTAATAGTACTCTACTGTAGCTAGTGTGTCCGGTCGCCGATAGTTAATAGTACTCTACTGTAGCTAGTGTGTCCGGTCGCCGATAGTTAATAGTACTCTACTGTAGCTAGTGTGTCCGGTCGCCAATAGTTAATAGTACTCTACTGTAGCTAGTGTGTCCGATCGCCGATAGTTAATAGTACTCTACTGTAGCTAGTGTGTCCGGCCGCCAATAGTTAATAGTACTCTACTGTAGCTAGTGTGTCCGGTCGCCGATAGTTAATAGTACTCTACTGTAGCTAGTGTGTCCGGCCGCCGATAGTTAATAGTACTCTACTGTAGCTAGTGTGTCCGGCCGCCGATAGTTAATAGTACTCTACTGTAGCTAGTGTGTCCGGCCGCCGATAGTTAATAGTACTCTACTGTAGCTAGTGTGTCCGGCCGCCAATAGTTAATAGTACTCTACTGTAGCTAGTGTGTCCGGTCGCCGATAGTTAATAGTACTCTACTGTAGCTAGTGTGTCCGGCCGCCAATAGTTAATAGTACTCTACTGTAGCTAGTGTGTCCGGTCGCCGATAGTTAATAGTACTCTACTGTAGCTAGTGTGTCCGGCCGCCAATAGTTAATAGTACTCTACTGTAGCTAGTGTGTCCGGCCGCCGATAGTTAATAGTACTCTACTGTAGCTAGTGTGTCCGGCCGCCAATAGTTAATAGTACTCTACTGTAGCTAGTGTGTCCGGCCGCCGATAGTTAATAGTACTCTACTGTAGCTAGTGTGTCCGGCCGCCGATAGTTAATAGTACTCTACTGTAGCTAGTGTGTCCGGACGCCGATAGTTAATAGTACTCTACTGTAGCTAGTGTGTCCGGCGCGCCGATAGTTAATAGTACTCTACTGTAGCTAGTGTGTCCGGCCGCCGATAGTTAATAGTACTCTACTGTAGCTAGTGTGTCCGGCCGCCGATAGTTAATAGTACTCTACTGTAGCTAGTGTGTCCGGCCGCCGATAGTTAATAGTACTCTACTGTAGCTAGTGTGTCCGGCCGCCGATAGTTAATAGTACTCTACTGTAGCTAGTGTGTCCGGTCGCCGATAGTTAATAGTACTCTACTGTAGCTAGTGTGTCCGGTCGCCGATAGTTAATAGTACTCTACTGTAGCTAGTGTGTCCGGCCGCCGATAGTTAATAGTACTCTACTGTAGCTAGTGTGTCCGGCCGCCGATAGTTAATAGTAACCTACTGTAGCTAGTGTGTCCGGCCGCCGATAGTTAATAGTACTCTACTGTAGCTAGTGTGTCCGGTCGCCGATAGTTAATAGTACTCTACTGTAGCTAGTGTGTCCGGCCGCCGATAGTTAATAGTACTCTACTGTAGCTAGTGTGTCCGGCCGCCGATAGTTAATAGTACTCTACTGTAGCTAGTGTGTCCGGCCGCCGATAGTTAATAGTACTCTACTGTAGCTAGTGTGTCCGGCCGCCGATAGTTAATAGTACTCTACTGTAGCTAGTGTGTCCGGCCGCCGATAGTTAATAGTACTCTACTGTAGCTAGTGTGTCCGGCCGCCGATAGTTAATAGTACTCTACTGTAGCCAGTGTGTCCGGCCGCCGATAGTTAATAGTACTCTACTGTAGCTAGTGTGTCCGGCCGCCGATAGTTAATAGTACTCTACTGTAGCTAGTGTGTCCGGCCGCCGATAGTTAATAGTACTCTACTGTAGCTAGTGTGTCCGGTCGCCGATAGTTAATAGTACTCTAATGTAGCTAGTGTGTCCGGCCGCCGATAGTTAATAGTACTCTACTGTAGCTAGTGTGTCCGGCCGCCGATAGTTAATAGTACTCTACTGTAGCTAGTGTGTCCGGTCGCCGATAGTTAATAGTACTCTACTGTAGCTAGTGTGTCCGGTCGCCGATAGTTAATAGTACTCTACTGTAGCTAGTGTGTCCGGTCGCCGATAGTTAATAGTACCCTACTGTAGCTAGTGTGTCCGGCCGCCGATAGTTAATAGTACTCTACTGTAGCTATGTGTGTCCGGCCGCCGATAGTTAATAGTACTCTACTGTAGCTAGTGTGTCCGGCCGCCGATAGTTAATAGTACCCTACTGTAGCTAGTGTGTCCGGCCGCCGATAGTTAATAGTACTCTACTGTAGCTAGTGTGTCCGGCGCCGATAGTTAATAGTACTCTACTGTAGCTAGTGTGTCCGGCCGCCGATAGTTAATAGTACTCTACTGTAGCTAGTGTGTCCGGCCGCCGATAGTTAATAGTACTCTACTGTAGCTAGTGTGTCCGGCCGCCGATAGTTAATAGTACTCTACTGTAGCTAGTGTGTCCGGTCGCCGATAGTTAATAGTACTCTACTGTAGCTAGTGTGTCCGGCCGCCGATAGTTAATAGTACTCTACTGTAGCTAGTGTGTCCGGCCGCCGATAGTTAATAGTACTCTACTGTAGCTAGTGTGTCCGGTCGCCGATAGTTAATAGTACTCTACTGTAGCTAGTGTGTCCGGTCGCCGATAGTTAATAGTACTCTACTGTAGCTAGTGTGTCCGGCCGCCGATAGTTAATAGTACTCTACTGTAGCTAGTGTGTCCGGCCGCCGATAGTTAATAGTACTCTACTGTAGCTAGTGAGTGCGGCCGCCGATAGTTAATAGTACTCCACTGTAGCTAGTGTGTCCGGCCGCCGATAGTTAATAGTACTCTACTGTAGCTAGTGTGTCCGGCCGCCGATAGTTAGTACTCTACTGTAGCTAGTGTGTCCGGTCGCCGATAGTTAATAGTACCCTACTGTAGCTAGTGTGTCCAGTCGCCGATAGTTAATAGTACTCTACTGTAGCTAGTGTGTCCGGTCGCCGATAGTTAATAGTACTCTACTGTAGCTAGTGTGTCCGGTCGCCGATAGTTAATAGTACTCTACTGTAGCTAGTGTCCGGTCGCCGATAGTTAATAGTACTCTACTGTAGCTAGTGTGTCCGGTCGCCGATAGTTAATAGTACTCTACTGTAGCTAGTGTGTCCGGCCGCCGATAGTTAATAGTACTCTACTGTAGCTAGTGTGTCCGGCCGCCGATAGTTAATAGTACTCCACTGTAGCTAGTGTGTCCGGCCGCCGATAGTTAATAGTACTCTACTGTAGCTAGTGTGTCCGGCCGCCAATACTTAATAGTACTCTAATGTAGATAAATACTACAACGACTCATTAAACGACACCAAGAACGTGAGACATACAAGGCCTAGATTTATCAACACGGCGTGCTACCTCGAATCATTTAGCCTCTACGATTGTACAAAATGTCAATGACGACAGTCAATGGCTGAGAAGATAGCTGACAGTTCAGAGAAAAAGTTACAACTTCCCCTGATATAACTAACATGAGTACAAGGTCAACAACGTCAGACAGCTACTGTGTTAAGGGACAGCAAAGACGAAGTTGGATATCAGATCTGGGCGAAAATGGTTTGCAAAGAGGACAGTGAATGAAGTAGAGTCATGTTTGAGGCATGGTGACATCGTGTGGCAGTGGGCAGGCAAGGACTCGGTGTAACAACTAGAACAAGATGGGGAACAGCTACGCATGAGACAGTTTGTACCGAAGGACGTCCGCCAGATGGAGGAACATACAAGAACGGTCCGTGCAACAAGCACGAAGACACAGGGCAGTTGGTTAAATTAGGAAGGAACTTGTCCAAAGAAGTTGCCATGGAGCGATATCTGGTCTATGGTCACGCAGAAACTACAGTCCCAGCCGAAGTCAGTAACTTCTTAACATGGGATATCAGACGAACCCAATTGCAAGCCCCTCGACAAACCAGCAAATGTAGGGCACATCATGTCTTCATGTTCAGTTGCGTTGGCGGATGGACGATATACATGGCGTCACAACAAGGTTATATCTGTCCTGCAGATACAATAGAGAAGAACAGGAAAAAGCCAAAGAAGAACAAAGGGGAAAATTTGTCACATTTGTCCGAACAGGGGAGCAGATTACTTAAGGTGGTGTGTAATGAAGTGGGCTTCTTGGTACGGCTGGGGATTGGCAATTGAAAGCAAATCTGGATTGCCGAATGCAATTTTCACCAGGTATTGTTAAATAGTCTTTGTCTACCAAACAGATTATCTAGGTGGAGTTTACCATACCGTGGGAAAAACGCGTATGAGAGAAAGCGGGCAAAATACCAGGATCTAGTAGCAGACTGTCAACAGGGAGAATTGAAGGTATGGTGCCTTCCAGTGGAGGTGGGATACCGGGGTTTTGTAGGGCAGTCTATGTGAAAGACCATGTGAATCATTGGTGCCACCTGATAAGAGAGGAAGTTGTTGACAGGATGTGTGAGCCAGGAGACAGAAATGGCTTCATTGTGGCTGTGGAGAAAACGAGAGGAGCTGTGGAAAGTGCTACACAAGGAAGACCTATTGTGTATGATCAATCCTTGACCAACTGATTGCAACCATTTTTGATTGGCGGAGAGCTGAGTGTTCCCGGGCTGGGACTTAATCATCTCAGTCGGCGTATCTCTGCATATTGCAGTGGACAGCGCTGAAAAAAATCGTGGAGGCAGGATCTATATGATGACGGGATTATGTAATATTGTTAACGTATTTATCATGGGAAAAAATAATGAATTTAACAATAAAATATGTCCCATATTTTTGTTCTAGTTTTAATTTCAGCATCATGTTATCGGACATTGTGAATTTAATACATTCTAATATACAGGGTTATTCCGTGTTTCTTGATGAATGATAGTGATGGCTCATCCTGTGAGGTAGAGTTGCAAAAAATGTATTTTATTCAGTTTACTATTAATTACGTTTTGCACGCTTCCTTTCACTGGTTCCATCAAATAAAAACTCTCAATTCACTAGCGTTACTTACGATCACTAAATGAGTTGAGAGACCGACAGAAACATGGTTGAGCTTGGGAACTAACATAATTTTCGCACACAAATTTATGACGTACGTAACATTCAATGCCTGCCTGTTATAATATAACTCTTTGATATACAAATACTGAATGTCTTCACAGCAAATACTGCATTCTGATAAGTCTGATGCGATTTACAATGCCAACGCAATGTCGCGGCGTTTAGTAAATAAATATATGTGTATGTACACAGAAAACTTTACATACACAGACACTGCGTGTATATCAGTATAAGCGTATTAATGAAACAGACTAATTACAACCAAGACAACCACAAAACTACTGTAATGCAACCGTAAATTATCGTGGTTCTTTTGAATTATTGTCTTTATTCTCTTCCAAACAAGAAAACTGAACCTGATATGGTCGTCTAATGAACTAGACAAATATAATTAGCTTTGTTACAACAAAATAAAATTAGAATGCTAAAAAGGATATATACGCTGAAAATGCCTTAATTGATGTAAATGGGATATCCAAAGACCTGAACGGAATCTGTATCACATTTCTTTTACTTGACGGAAATTGTATCATTGAATTTTATGTACAGACAAGAGGCACATGGGCCTTAACGGTCACCGGTCGACAAATGAAACAAAGACATATACTTACTACATACTGACCCTTGAAGTCGGCCAGTGATTTTATAGATTTTACTTTTAAATCTACGAAGAGTATTTACTTCCATTAAACATGAGAACTCAGAAAACGGATATTGAAATTTTAGTCATTTTGACCCTATTTTGCTTCGCCCCTCTGGTCCCCCGGGGGTCAGCGAAGACAGATATGGATGTTAAAATGCTAAATCTCAGGCTAAGAATTATTTGACCCCGTCGCCAGGGGGAAATGAGAGACTCCAGGGTCATATAATTCACAACTTTTTTAAAGGACCTTTAAACCACATCTGTGAGTGGAGAAGATTTTTTTAATTTATTTTTGCTTACCAAAAGGCCATTAAACACACAAATATAATGATTATCTTGATAATTACTCTAGTTATGATCTACTGAAAATACGAAATACATCTACAAACACACAGAAAGCAATTTTTACCAACTTTCAAGGAAATCATGATAAAATTCCATAAAACTATCAATAGATATGTATCACCATAGCTACACATTAAGAATGTATCTGTATTCATGTGACGCAAGTAAAATGATGGTTTCAATCGCATATACTCTCTTTTTTCTGCTTCAAAGTGTCAGTGTATGACTTTTTTTCCTTTGGCGGAAGTTGTAGCCAAAATTTTGCTCTGACGGAATTGAAATACTGTTGTACCACTAAACCAATGTATCACGATTACCCCCGTGGTTAGTAGTACTGTAAGATGACGAGGAATACGATGCTCCCTATGGTATTTTACAGCCATCCAGAACTGTTTTGATGAGAGTGTAGTTTTTATCATGATTTGTTTTCAATTTCTTATTTATCAAACTATTTAACAAATATTTTATCATGAATTAAGTTGCCTTCAACATCAAATATAATCGTATGAAAATTTTGTCAATTTCCTCCTTTTCCGTTATTATCCTGACAACTGCCTACTGACTCTATCGAACAGCTGATATTTAATTGATTAAGTCTGCGAATGATACCCAGTCGATTTGATTGACAGGCATCATTGTCACATTAAAATTATCATAATAATGATGGGAATTTCTGCTTCTACACGATTTAAATGATAATTTGTTTGGGTTATTTCTATCACCAAGACATGATAGCTCCCAAACAGGGAATAGATTGATGTTGCGTAGAATGTTCACGTTCAATTGCTAATAACATTGCAAATAATTCAATAATCAAGCACACCTTGGACCGCATTCAGCTAGCAATCATGGGAGTATGAATTGCCACTGGATAGCGACATATTTAATAAAACATAAATAGCCATGTTTAAATTAATAACTTGAGTATCTTGTATGAATTAAATGTGGATATCAAGGTAGTTTAATGCTCACGTCCATCATAATACAATTATATTACAATAGTCCATGTGTATAGTATTCAACACTTT
Organism: Argopecten irradians; assembly: GCF_041381155.1. NCBI lineage: Eukaryota > Metazoa > Mollusca > Bivalvia > Pectinida > Pectinidae > Argopecten > Argopecten irradians. The sequence continues at coordinate 2,646,667 of NC_091147.1, forward strand.
GAAATAGTATCTGACCGTCCATGTATTTACTCGCATACCACGCAGTGTTACAAGTCACACCAGAATCATTAGGTTCATAAGTCTGAAATATGATGTCAAATCAGGGCGGGGACTACCCACAGATGTTCCATCGCCGACAAAGCATACACAGTCTTTACCATTTGGATAATAATTAACACAAACTACATATGTTTGGCTTTTGTTGCTTGCGCAATCAGTACATCATTCCCTATCGTGCTTACTACGTTGACGTTTTCCGATGCAATTAAGTATTTAATACTTGATTCTGAAGTAAAATAACAAGCTCTGACTTTTCAATAGTAGTTAAAGTGTAAAGTATGAAACTTTTGTTACGGAAGAGCAATACTAAATCGACTATTGTTTGTAATTCACAAAAGAAATAACCATCCGTCGGCAGTGGAGCACCTATTAATTAATAGAGGTTATACGTACCTAACCAGTACTCGCCGTTCAGGTTGCTTACGTTGTAACAGAATAGACATCTTTGGTCAATTGATCGATTGGATCTTTGCTGAAATGTTTTATTCGAAATTTGATTTCAATGCTTCAGCGAATAACTGCCAATAGGATCTTCTGTATACAGGTGAACACTTTTGGTTTTGTCTCCCTTTGCCTTTAGTTTACTTTTATGCTTGTAACAGTGCTAATAACCTCACAGTTTTAAACACTTTTCTCTCGAATCGCCCTTTCCCTTCTTACGACACCAGATGTATCCACTAAATCACTGTTCTGTATCACGTTTTATGCGTTTTATCCGAGATTACATTGGCTACGATTGTTCATAAGTCTTACAGAATATCTCGGGCATAGCTTTTATGTGTACTTCTGATAGTCTGCAATTTCTACCGCCCTACTACAAAATAGGTCTGAGACCAAATTGTCACCAAAGACCACGGAGTGGAGGACCGTATTTCTGTTCCGCTCTCCCAGCCGAGCTTCAAGTTGACACTGAAACGCACTGGGGTATGTACGGCCTGGTATGGACTGTCACGTCCCGACAGGTTAGGGCTGTATGGTCGGCTGTCATTGGTCGATACATCCCTGGTACTCCATTCATAAGCATTCTATTTATCTATCAGGATACAGGTACCTCATAATACATTACCAAGTAAAGCATTAGCTATACCCGTGATATAGTGCCAAGTATATTATTCCTGTATAATTTACCGTCCTTAAAGTATATTTTGTTTAATTATACATAATTCATTAACGCTATTTTATATTTTTTAAATACATACTCGTTATCTTGAATATAGTTTTTTATGTTAATATCGCCATTATATGATTAGGGAACTATGTCATCAATTTAGGAAATCCAGCCAAAATTTAGAATAGAATTATCTACAAAATATACAACATTCGTTATGGATGCCGAGGGTATTTTATATTTTAGAACACTCGTTATGAATGCCGAGGATATTTCAAATAAGATTGTAATTTACTGTCACATTAATATCGCACGCGCAGCGTTATTAGCACGTGGATCAGACATTAAAGTCGTCACACGATCCCTTGGGACCACCCCATAGGCCGTGCTTCCTCAGGTGTGCGCGGATTATGGGTAGATGTTTTACGCATGAATGGATTACTTGTTAGATTGATTATCTGAGGTATCGCAAGAGTTTCACCGTTAATCGTACCATGGTACGACAACATGACTAGCTTCGCGTCTATGATGCTTAGTTATTAGATGAAAGGTTATTCTCTCTAGGCAAGCCCATGTTTAACGTTACATGTGAGACCAGACTTCGCTGACATGAGACTCGAGATATCACGTTCTATTGCTTGTCCAGCAGGTTTTAATTGTACATGTTTGCACCTTCCATGGGTTACCTATCGTTTAATGAATAACAGTTACTATTTTGGCGAACAATAAATCCTGCACCCTGTTACATCCATGTCGAAAATAAAATGATATATTACGAAAAGATCGTCATTGAAAAACAATCATTAAGATGTCTTTCAAAATCAGTATTGTGAACAACTGTATTTTCGGAAATACAATATCGATATTCTCGACATATTCTCGTATTAATGTATTCTTAATCAAGAGTTCTTACTGGTAATCATGCATATATATATAAATATGCAGTTTTTTTACAATTATTCAGGAAACATAAGGACTTCGCGTCCGAGCTGTCTAACGGAAGGTGTATCATAATCTTCCGTTGTGGTGTATGTACAACAATCAATAGATTTCCATTTATGCCTCTGACCGACATATATTGCTATTCTTTATTAGATAGATACTTATTTATTTGACAACAAATTGCATCAAATTTAAATCAAAACATAAATGCTGAAAGGACCTTAAAGTTGTATGGTCTGTGACTTTGTATTTTTGGCAAAGCAAAAGTATTTAGAGTGTTCTACATATTTCTCAGTTCGTATTCGCAAAGTTATTTAACAATTAAATTACGATATTGATTTTTAACGTGTACACGTTTATTGACCATGTGATACGGCTCGGGAAGTTCCGATCTATACGGGTATCGCCGATGTCTGTCACGTGGTGCAACTCAGTTTTCCGATATTACCCGGAAGTTTGAAACATGGCGTTGACAGTGGCGTTCTTTCAAAACGTGTGATAATACTTGCGACATTTACCGCTATGTCAATAGTATATTGGTGCTTCTATGGATCTGAATCATCATATATAAACATCAATATTCACACATTGTATTATGAGAGTTTGTGATGGTGAAATTTACAAGAAATACAACTTAAACGGTCATCTGATTATTAATACATTGCTCCGCTGGTAGGGCATTAGAATTGTACTTGCTGCCCATATTGAGGCGACTAAATTTAGGGTATCATCTATTCTTTTTAAATAACTTTGTGCTTCCTAACGTCTCCCTTGATACCAACTCACTTTTGACCTTCTGTTGAGCGCTCGCTCCTGTGAGGTAGGCTCTGCATTTTGTCCCCTGGCCGAGACGCACCAACGACTGGTTCGCCCGTTGTCAGTATAATGAGACCGGCTGAGCTGTCTTGCTTGGTGTCTGCGGCAACATGCTTCAATGTTATAGCACTATAAAAAGGGCAAGTGTTCCACTCTACAATAAGACACAATACGAATATACTGCAATCTTCCAAAACACACACCGCTCACTACATACACGCTGCACATACCATACTGGGGAGGCCGTTCTAACACGACCTTCGCTGTTAGTAGGACGTCCTTTAAACAGCTAGTGTCATGACGGTCACCTGTGTGTAATGTGTTGTGGTTTCTGTATGTCCCGGGAGGCTTGTATCTCCTTGTAATAGTGTAACTGTTGCCCTTTTTATAGTGCTATCTCATGCAACTCAAGACACCAAGCAACACACCCCACTCGGTCATATTATAATGACAACGGACAAACCAGTCGTCCGAGCTGAGCGTTAAGTAGGATCAGAAACCATCACTTTTATAGACTCTGGTGTGTCTCGGCCAGGGGATAGAACCCAGATCCTTTCTCAGAGGGGCGAGCGCTCAACAGAAGGTCTGAAGTGAGGCGGTGTCAAGGGAGACGTTAGGTAGAAAAAAGACAGCTAGAAAAGATCCTAAATTTAGTCGCCTTTTATGAATGCAATTACGCCCTACCTTAAGTTCACAGTAAGTCGTTAAATTTGCCTACATAACCCCTGTGACCTTCAATGAAAATCAAGGTAATTCATACGAACAAAGTGGTAGCCAGCATGCTACAGACATAATATCATGTGCCTAGGCCTCAGTTTTATTTGCAAGAAGGCATTAACATTTTAGCCAAAATATGTTACCTTAAATGAAGGTCAAAATCATTCAGTTGAACAAACTAATAGCCCTTCGTCCCAGCGTTCTACAGGGTTAACATCAGGTCTCAAGGCCTAATAAAAGGAAGTAATTTAAATATCTCTATTTTACATAATGACCTTGAATGAGGGCCAAAGTAAATCATTGGAACAAACTTTGTAACCCTTCATCAAAGCATGCCGAAGGCCCAATATTGGTTATCTTGTATTATTGGTTATTGCTAAGAAGTCGTTTAAAGATTTTAACCTTTGTGAGCAATGCGACTTTGAATGTAGGTCAATGTCATTCATTTGAACAAACTTGGTAGCCCTTCCTCCCAACATGTTACAGAGCTAATATTTGTACCCTAGGCATAAATGAAAGTTGCAGACAACGGACGACTACGGAGGAAGCATGATGATAGGTCATTCTTACGTTTCGGGGTTAATGACCTGAAAACCTACATGAGCTTGTTTGAAATCTGACGACAGGTAAGACACACACCTTTGTCACCTGTCTCCTTATATGGAGACTAATCCGGGTACCACGTACGGTGGTGAGATCAATAGTGGTATAATGAGTGATCTCAGATTTATCTGGGCCATCCCTACAAAGTTGTCTGATCCATCGATTCCGGAACACGATCTCCCTACTGTCTTCTTTTCATCTGAACGCATTAGTGCGCGCGTTCTGAAGAAGTATACATTTATTGTAAATTATCGAACTGTGCTTCTAATCCTTCTATTGATGTAGTATTGATTTTGTATATTACGAAACAAAATATTTTCCTTTTTTCTTTGGATTATACTCAGTTCAATATCCGCTGTCCTACATTATGTAGCGATTATTTAATTAGATTAAAGTAGACTTTGTGAAGCAGATGATTGGTGGTGAGAAGTGTACCCTGATTCACCAGCGGTATGGTTTGTAGGTATATATGTAACCTGTACTCATTACCAGATAGAAGAAACATACCAAATATGTGATATAGACATAATGTGTATTGTTTGACATTGATTTTGATTACTTTTGGTGGTTTACATTAATATGAAACACACAATAACTTAGCATGATTGATTTTGTACTGCTTAACGGACCTACGTAAGGTCGCACTTTCTGTGGCGAATTTTTGTAATGTTAAAAAGCTTTTTGTTCTAGGATTATATCATATTTTACATAATGATCAGATCATAAGACTATCTTGTTTTATTGATTTCCTTGTTTTCATTCGGTATCGTAGAAAAAAAAGATGTGCAGCTAGTCGGGGAAAAGTACAAATATCTCATACAGTGTCATACAGGAGGACAATAGTGACCTTTGTCATCATACTATCATACCAGGCAATGCATTGTCTTATATGTGCATTCCTTGCTCCAAAGATAACTACCTTTTGTTTGAAAATATTTCTCAAACTGGTCCGATAATTTACTGGTCAATGCTTTGTATTACCTTTTTTCTTTAATTTGTCAAAACACCTTCTTATCCCAGTAGTGTTAAAATAAAAATTTAATCTCCTTTATAAAATATTTTTCTCTCTCTTACTTCTGATCCATATGAAAAATCCATATATTTACATAGTCAAACGGAATTAAAAGATAGAGAATTACATGGAAAAAACCTTATATGTAATGTTTCGGAGAGTTGAATAACACGCGAATTCTCGTCTTGTGAAAACATTTTGAGATTACAAACTGCTGGAGTGAAAATTGTCGAGGACGTTTACTTGTCTGAATGTGTTTGTTATTATCACAGTAGAGCGACCTTGGTCAACCTAGTGCTTGAAGCATCATTACCATGAAAATGGTCATTTATATACGATCAATTGGAACACAAATGTCGACGTAATCTGACAATAGAAACCAAATTATCACAATACCATCAAAATAAAAGGAAAAAATGAAGAATAAAGAAACATATCGTCTATGATGTAAGTTGAGGATAACAGAACTGTTGTGAGGACACTGGACGAGTTGTCCTCGGCAGCATGCTTCAGTGATATATAACACTATAAACGACAACAGTTCCACTATACAAGAAGACACAACACGAACATACCGCAGTCTCCCAAAACAAGCACCTCGCACGTCATACACGCACCACACTGCATACATGGGAGACCGTCCTTACATGACCATGGCTGTTAATAGGACGTTGATTAATCAAACAAACAAACCAACAAGAGATGGTATTCCAAGGATTTCGGTTTCACCTCTCGAGAGTCAACTCGCCCAAAGGTGATGTGCTGAAGTTCGTGACCATTATCGGCGTAGTTTACACCTGTTATATATTCCATAGCAATCTCATTTATTACACGGCTATATTTACAGCGATACCTGTTTAGTTATTGCTATTAATAGCTTACCTTACCCGAGTAATAGCCCCGGCTAATACTTGGTGAACAACATTCATATTATGCATTCTCTGATATAGAGTATTCTTATAAGGTTTTATGGTTTGATATCATAAGTCACCATGCTCAGTACTCGTAATACAAGGATGGAGAAAACCGGGAGGAATAGTTGGTCCTCAGAGACGGGTGTATTAGGCTGTTGGCGATTGTTGAGCGCCGAGAATTACCTATTTACATCTCGTCAAAAGTAGACAATCCTGTCAATGAAACACATATACAGCACATCCCTTATTCATCCAGCGATAGTGTTGACGAATTGGATGAGTTTGTGGGTGCGAGTTGTTCCGGAGAGTGTTCATGTCAGTTTGGGACCACCAAGGATGGGCTTGCTTTGAAGGTCTTGGGAGGGGGTCGCCTGTAGTACAGAGGTTCCGAGGGTCCTGCTGTCTTATGATGGTTCCACGGAATGGGAGTCATTTCGTTTAAATGGAACCCAATCTGGCCATTATGTGAATGTAGTCCCACATTCGAGTCCTTGTTGCAATGAAGCCCTGGGCAGGGATTCATGTTATGAAAGGGTCCCTTATCGTAGTTACTGTGAGAGAACATTAATTAGGGACTTCGGTTGCGGGAATATGGGGATGTGGAGCTTCCCTTTGGCGAGGATGGACGATATAGCAGTCCTGGTGTTGTGGGCATTCTGGTAGAAGACTCTCAGTGTGAATCTACCCTAAATGGGATCACAAGTTGTTACGTGACTGGTTACGAGGTTTGTCGGGAAACTACTTGGCTCAACAAATTCTGGGAATGCTAGAAAAAAAAAGATTCGCATTGTATAAGTGGGATAGTAGTCGTTTTGAATGGAAGGGAAGGCCAAAATTTGGATTTTGAGGTTAATACAGTCCTAGATTTCGATTCTTGCTCCGAGAAAGGTGGGGGATGGATTCCTGTTGGAGAATCCTTTGATGGGGAATGTTTCAGGGAGATCGTATAGGGAGCTTATTGTGCAAGGAGGATCTCAAAGGACATCCCTTTATTGAGAATAAATATGAGGGAACTCATCAAGATGGTTCATTTAAGCATGATGAGGATAAACCTGTTTATTCCATTGTTGTTCCCGAACCCGTTTCTTTCCGCATACTTGATACTGTGCGCTAGTCTGGAAATCTCGGACAATGTCTGATTACCGAAGGAATCGCCAGTCAAGATTCTGGCAGTGCCTATTTGATTTGCCACTTCCAAATGTCACCTGGACGTGACCCCTAATGGGATGTTGTCAGATCCTCTTATCAAACGTAGTGATAATAAGGATCTGTATTTTAATCAGATTGCTCTTCTTCCTAACTGACTTGATTTTTCCTAATGCCTCCCTTGGCACCGCCTCACTTTTGGCCTTGAGTTCACCCCTGTAAAGAAGGCTCTGGGTTCTATCCCCTGTCCGAGACTCACCAAAGTCTATATAAGTGGTAGTTTCTGCTCCTGCTTAGCGTTCAGCATACAGGGAGTGGGACGACTGGTTCGCCCGTTTTCAGTATAATGTGACCGGGTGGGGTGTTTTGCTTGGTGTCTACGGCGGCATTCTTCAGTGATATAGCAATATAAAAAGCGCAACATTTCCACTATTCAAGAAGACACAACATGGTTATACCGCAGTCTCCTAAAACAGGCACCTCGCACAACATACACGCAGCACACCGCATGCATGGGAGGCCGTCCTTACATGACCACAGCTGTTGATAGGACGTTAATTAATAAAACAAACAAAAGGAATCGCCTCTGGGGAAGTTCAAACCTGGCCATTGGCAATGTTGTTTCCGATGTTAATGACCGATAGGGTTTGCGTTCTCGCACTTGTCAACGTTCTGTACCTTCTGGTAGCGATGGATGGTTGATATTTAGGCTCTTGATCGACTTAACCAAAGATTTTAACATCTCGAAAATAAATTGGGAAAGAGTATTGTGAGGACATTGGTCGAGTTTGGATTCCAGGGAGTTGGGTTTCACCTCTCGGGAGTTAACTCGCCCAAAGTAGATGTCCTGAAGTCTGTAACCATTATCAGCGTAGTTTACACCTGGTCATTCTAGTATTGGGACGTATCATACGAATCCGTACTCGCGTGTGACCGTAGCCTACGACTGCCCATATCGGCACTATATGTACATTGAGCATATCCACCACAAAACCATACATAAAACATTGATTACAAACACTTTATGATCGAAGGATGGATTCGTACGATACGTATTCAACGTCAGAAATGACAGAAGACAAAACATGAAAGTAATTAATGTTAAATGTGTTTTTTTGTCCTTCTCGTATCTTCACATAGCATATGTTTTATCAAGGTGGTTTATGACGATCAAAGGAACTTTTAGATGGTAATTGGTTATATATCATGACTAGAACATATCAAAAACCTACAACTGATGTCATGGTGACATAAGCACAAATAGTACCTGGCCGAGCTTGCTAGATATCCAGGTTCTTTTTATGTCCGTATAAGTTCTCACTTTGCCATAGTATAAGGTTAGCTGTTAGAACACTATGTAATACTGGAATGTAATTCATTCGTCTGGAGTGATTTTGTTACTCTGTAAAGCGACATAAATTGACATTTTATTTTCAGCCAATTTAGTTAAGGTAACGAGATATGAAAATAAATAAGTATCAGCTTCATCTGTTAACATTTGGCTGATAAACCTAATTATATCGGATGTATATAGATATCGGTCTGCTTTTAGAAGCCACTGTTTGGATACGGTATTAATTAGGTACAGCCGTCAATTTATAAACAATGGATGTTAATGAAAGGCCGCTTAGCCATCACGATCAGCCTCCAGCTGTATCTACGAACATCAAGCCACGAATGTGATTGGTGTTCTCAATCATGCAATTCCGTTCACTTTACTGCATGCTTTTCATCCACAATACATAGCAATTTATATATGGATCGCACTAAAAATAAACTGTCAGTTCAAAATATGGTTTCCAGACATATCCTCGAAAAAAACACAAAGAGCTTTAAGTAAAAAATAAAATATCCGAAAGGTATGCGCACAAATGTCAAATTAAAAGTTTTGAAGGTTTTTGAAAACCAAAACTGGTTTCAATAACCCCAAAGTGAGTCGGTATGGTTCATTCACACCTTCACAATTTACTAGCTACTTCAATAATATAAGAAACTATACTTCAATTTATAAATCATAACATATTGGTTCCTAGTTCCATGTTTTCAAGTAAATAACACAACATTAAAATTTAACGTTTAATGAACACATATCAGAAATAAATCTGGTTCTACTGATATTAAATCATAGCTTCTAGTAAAACACATCAACACAATTGATTTGATTTGCTGTTTATTATGGTATTATGTTCTACATTTCGACATGCCGTGCATGGAGATTACAGACGACAGTTATATTGACTGAACTGTCCTCTCTAGACCTTACCAGGACAATACCTAGATAAACAAACCTTGTCCTGGGGCTGTAATTATTTATCTCAGTGTTCCCATCCTCTTGACCCCTCTCAGTTCCCATTACACTTTCCCATTGTTGCTCTACCACACCACAACCACCCTATAAACACTCGATACATTTTACATAATCACACTCTGAAGAGTAAAATGGATTTTAGTACTCCACCTATAATGTAAATTTTACGACTAGCGACACAATATAGTATTGCCAGAGAAGCTACAGCCGAACAAACAATGATTGTTGTTTTAGCATGAAATAATCGAAAATTCCAAATTCATTTAACCGAAATAATGTATAGTGGTGTATGGATAAAACACAAACTTGTTCAGCGAGTTTGAAGAGCCTAGAGGAAATATGCAAATCGAATTATACAACGAGTTTAATCAATTTTATAAAAACAAGGTCTCGCATATAATGTTCGTTTGTGAAGAACTATATACAGGGAGCAAAAACATCGATGCGTTAGAAATTTGAACTTAATCGTTTCTGTTCTTTCCTACTGTCTAACTTCTTCCTAAAGTCTCCCTTTACACAACCTCACGTTGGACTTTGGGTATATATTCGCTTCTTGGTTTTCGGCACTGGGTTCTGTCTCCTGGCCGACATACACATTAGTCTATAATTTTCTACTCCCACTACTCAATTTCAGTGTGACCGGGTGACGTGTGTTATTCCATGTATCTGATAGTTGGTTTCAGTGAGAACTACTATAAAGTAAGCAAGATTCCACTAACACAGACACAACACGAACAATACCACAGTCACCCAAACCACACCACACACGTAACACATTATACGTTAATCTGCTATCTTTATTGCATAGATTCATAAAAGACAACTAAATTTGAGACATTATTTTTGTGTTCCCCGGACCATCTTATCTATGGCGTCTGTTCCCTACGTTAGCTTAACCAATCTATATAATAACGGTAGTGAGACAACTGGATTGTCCGTAGGCAGTACAATGTGACCGGGTGGGATGTGCTTCCCGGTGTCTGGGCGGTATAGTGATATACTCATATAGAATGAGAAGAATAGACAATCACACGCGCAGCACACGTCATACAGGAGGAGGAGGCCGTCCTTGACAATGATATAATAATAATATATTGTTTTATTATAGTGTCACACTTTTTCAAACATGCAATAAAATATATTTGAATTAAAATGTGCAGCCTAGAGGACTTAAGAGACACTGTTGAAAATAAAAAGATTAGATATAATACACGTTATAACTTTGACAACCTAAAAAGAAATTGAACGTCTTTTCTTTAAAAAACTGTACATAGAACTATACTTTAAAAAGTCATTATTGATACTATAAGCTCGGTTAAAAAGTCTTTGCCGTTCTTCATTATAAAAGGTACAGTCGCATAAAAAATGTTATTCAGTTTCTATTTCGTTAAAATTACAATATTTACACAGTCTTTCTTGTAAATGAGTCACTAGGTTAGTGAAGCGGCCTGTCTCTATATGCAGTGGTAAACTGCCACATCTTAGCTTAGCTAAGACGACACTACGGTGTGGTCGTGGTAACGAACAAGTTACATACGGTTCCGGCTGTAGATCCTTTTTGAACTTCCTATAAGTTCTCAACTTATTACCGTTCACAAGACCTCGGCCATTCCACAACTTATGAAACCATTTTTGTTCCTCGCGTATGAATATTTTGCGTTTGATTTCGCCGAGTACATTTCTTAATGCACTCGTAGCGCGATCGATCAACTCGTTGATTTCATAGTCTCGGGCTATCTTATGGGTTCTTTTGTACCATGACTTCCCTCTCCTAGACGACTATTTTGTGACCTTATGTAATATTCTGTCATGTGACACTGATTAAAGTCGACAGTAAAATCGGAACACTTCAATGTGTTGTTTTCCTAGGCAGGAGATTCAACCCATGTCACCGGCCTTTGCTATATTAGAGGTATTTCTAATCTTGTTATATACGTGCTGCACGATTTTGAATTTTGTTTTATTTATTGCTCGATGCTCGGTATGCCCCCATATTTACAAAAAATGTTTTCAAAATCAATGGGTTAATTATGGTGTTATCAGCATATATACAGATATGATGTAACAACACCGATCGATGCTGAATATATGCCCTTTCATCAAAACCATGTGTATAAAACTAATGTTCTTTTTATTACAGAATCTAATGTAGTAGACGAAGTGAAAGAATTGTCTTTTGACAACAAATTTTATTTAGATTTCACTGAAAAATACAGGCGCTTAGGCGTATCTTTGAATTTTTACTCGAAATTGGGAGATCATATAAACGAAATTTCCAAATCTGTAACAAAACAAAAAAATGTCCTGAGAAAACTTAAAATTTATAAAACATTTATATTGCTATTTTAGAGTATGGCTGTGAATTATGGGACGGTTGTACCCATTCAGAATCTGACAGACTAGAAAAACTACAATTACAAGGAGCCAGAATTATAACTGGTTTACCATCGTTTACTAGAAACATTTTATTTTTATTTTGAGAAGGGTCTTGAAGAACTACCTGTCAGACAAAAACGTCGTAATTTTTCTCTTTTATATAAAATGCGGGATAAACTTATTCCAGAACATTCATACACATTATTACCACCAACAGTAAGTCAGCATAGTCAATAAAATGAGAAATAATGAAGATTATAGAAAACCTTTTTATCGCCTAGTGTGTTGCTTGGTGTCTTCGGCGGCATGCTTCAGTGATATAGCACTATAAAAAGGGCAACAGTTCCACTATACAAGAAGACACAACACGAACATACCGCAGTCTCCCAGTACACTCACCTCGCAAAACATACACGCAACACACTGCATACATTGAAGGCCGTCCTTACATGACCATAGCTGTTAATAGGACGTTAATAAATCAAACAATCATCAATAATCGTTCTTTTCTTTCATCAACACTACATTTATGGAATGCTTTAGATTTAGAAACCAGGTCTCTTCCTACATTTCGGTCATGTAACCAAGCGTTACTCTCTGATCATAAACGACAAAATTTCCCCTCCTAAATATTTCAATGTAGGCAAACGAAATTTTAATATTTTATATACCAGACTCAGACATCAAAGTCGTCCATTACAATTCAAATTTATGTGGTCAGGTACAGAATTACATTAGGTGCAGTAGTAGGTTTTAAGAAAAAAAATATTTCTCACTCTAAGCCACACGCATATATGTATGTATTCACTTTATTGTATTTTGGGAAAGTGTATTTGTTAAGTTGTAATAACTTGTAACCAATCCCTTGTCACATGTTTTGACAATAAATACGTTTAAACTAAAACTAACCATGTGTACATATATTTGGCTGTATAAAGATTTTTATTATAGAAGTAAATCTTCCGATGGTTTTGAGTTAAGTAGTCCGACATTGAGTTTGTTTTACATACATGACACCTCGAACCAATACATACTATTTCTTGACAGTCGTTCGCATCTACATTGAAATCTATTCAGCATTATAATGAGGTAAAAACGTTATAAAGCTAGTATATTAATAATCCGAAATAAATGCAAATAAAAAAGTCATTTCTATGGAATCTTCAGTCCAAAATATATATTCAATTCAATTCTTTTATTGCATTGAATCTTACGGTTCATCAGAACTAACACTATTCAGCATTGATTGTACTAAAAGATGAATTATAAACAATGGACCTAATTACATATAAGGTGACAACAAAATGAGAAATTGATCAATAACACCTTAGTCATCGTTATCATAAACAAGGTTAATAAATATAATTCATCTTATCTTAAACAAACACCATCTGTTTTGGGGGTTTGAGGGTTGATTCAAGATGTGTGTGTGTTGACACCGCTACTGTAATGATGTTATATAAGTACACGGATAGGGTGTAATTAAATCGGGATCAATCGTACAACTCGTGACCAAACTAAACAAATCCTATACAAAATGCCGACACTTGTTTACTTAATCTCATATTTACTTTAGTGGAACTCATACTTAGTCCCGGAAAACGCTCGCTCATCGACCAATCCATCGACTTAATAAGCTCGACAGATTAATCAAATATGCCAGAAAATGTATCTGTCTGCCAGTCTCGGGCCACCATGTTATGATGTGACCTTTTGTTCCAATTATTGGATTTGAGAAAAGTTAACATATCCATGTTAGAGTTTATTATTTTGAAACGATTTACAAAAATAAGAATCGGAATTACATATATCGTAAATACATTATACATTATTGTAAATCGATAACCTAGGAATACTGAATTAATATAAATTAAGAAATGTTTATTTATTGAATGAGGCATTTAAAATCTTAAAGATGCACCACCGCCGACATAGTATAAACGATACACATCATTTGAACAATAATTGGTGTTTACTTATCTCAATGTATGTCTAATTAACCCAAAAATGATATAAAATAACATGTATTGCTTTTGGAAAATGCACAATCACTACTTCATTCCTTATAGGACAAAATTGATTATTTTCAATATTTTTATCTTGAAGTAAAATTGGAAGCTCAAACTTTTCAATCTGATTAAAATACATATCCTTATTATCACTACGTTTGATATGAGAATCTGACAACATCCAATTAGGGGTCACGTCAAGATGGCCTTTGGCACTGCCATAATCTTGACTGGGGACGAACTAGTTTGAAAAAAAAACACCTGTCCGAATTATTTTCGTGTACGTAGTCATCTCGCCCAAAAAGCACAACAATGCTTAATTTATATGCTTACTGGGACGAAACGAAATGGCGTTTACAATTGACATAGAAATATGTAGAAAATGTATTTGATATGGATTACACGTGGTAAAAGGTCATCCATGATCCGAACGTGACCCAATATGGGATATTGTCAGATCCTATATTGAACGGAATGGTTATAAGGATCTGTATTTCAATCAGATTGTTAACTTTTGTATCTGAACACACATACTAATTCGTCTGATCTTGTTTTTGATGGAGAAACATTCAATTCATCAGCCGGTTTAGCATCATTAAAACATATACAAATGTATTAATTACCTTTGGTGTGTTCTTTTTATCTTATCTTCTATATCATGTAGACTCCAATAGCTCCCATCCCCAACAACACCATATCTTGATCTAAGAACAACTGACTCTCCGTTGAGAAAACGACGTAGTATTACCCACTGACTATACCCCCCCCCCAACAAAAAAAACCCTACCCATGTCTAGAACCACTGACTCTCCGTGAGATACCGACGTAATAGCCCCCCCACGTCCTGATCTAAGAACACACGTCTGACTAGAACAATGACTACGCTCCCCCACAACACCACGTCCTGATCTAAGAACCACTGACTATAGCTCCCCCACAACACCACGTCCTGATCTAAGACCACTGACTAAGCTCCCCCCACAACAACCACGTCCTGATCTAAGAACCACTGACTACAGCTCCCCCCACAACACCACGTCCTGATCTAAGAACCACTGACTATAGCTCCCCCCACAACACCACGTCCTGATCTAAGAACCACTGACTACAGCTCCCCCCACAACACCACGTCCTGATCTAAGAACCACTGACTATAGCTCCCCCCACAACACCACGTCCTGATCTAAGAACCACTGACTACAGCTCCCCCCACAACACCACGTCCTGATCTAAGAACCACTGACTACAGCTCCCCCCACAACACCACGTCCTGATCTAAGAACCACTGACTATAGCTCCCCCCACAACACCACGTCCTGATCTAAGAACCACTGATACAGCTCCCCCCACAACACCACGTCCTGATCTAAGAACCACTGACTATAGCTCCCCCCACAACACCACGTCCTGATCTAAGAACCACTGACTATAGCTCCCCCCACAACACCACGTCCTGATCTAAGAACCACTGACTACAGCTCCCCCACAACACCACGTCCTGATCTAAGAACCACTGACTATAGCTCCCCCCACAACACCACGTCCTGATCTAAGAACCACTGACTACAGCTCCCCCCCCACAACACCACGTCCTGATCTAAGAACCACTGACTACAGCTCCCCCACAACACCACGTCCTGAACTAAGAAACCACTGACTACAGCTCCCCCCCACAACACCATACGTCCTGATCTAAGAACCACTGACTATAGCTCCCCCCACAACACCACGTCCTGATCTAAGAACCCTGAATTACCACTCCTGACTACAGCTCGTTCCCCCACAAACACCACGTCCTGATCTAAGAACCACTGACTACAGCTCCCCCACAACAACACCACTACAGCTCCTGATCTAAGAACCACTGACTACAGCTCCCCCCACACAACACCACGTCCTGATCTAAGAACCACTGACTACAGCTCCCCCCACAACACCACGTCCTGATCTAAGGAACCACTGACTACAGCTCCCGCCCCCCACAACACCACGTCCTGATCTAAGAACCACTGACTACAGCTCCCCCCACAACACCACGTCCTGATCTAAGAACCACTGACTACAGCTCCCCCCACAACACCACGTCCTGATCTAAGAACCACTGACTACAGCTCCCCCCACAACACCACGTCCTGATCTAAGAACCACTGACTACAGCTCCCCCCACAACACCACGTCCTGATCTAAGAACCACTGACTAGTAGCTCCCCCCACAACACCACGTCCTGATCTAAGAACCACTGACTATAGCTCCCCCCACAACACCACGTCCTGATCTAAGAACCACTGACTATAGCTCCCCCCACAACACCACGTCCTGATCTAAGAACCACTGACTATAGCTCCCCCCATCCCCCCACAACACCACGTCCTGATCTAAGAACCACTGACTACAGCTCCCCCACAACACCACGTCCTGATCTAAGAACCACTGATAGCAGCCCCCACAACACCACGAACCTGATCTAAGAACCATGACTACAGCTCCCCCCACAACACCCACCTTGTCCTGAATCTAAGAACCACTGACCTATAGCTCCCCCCACAACACCACGTCCTGATCTTAAGTACCACTGACTATAGCTCCCCCACAACACCACGTCCTGATCTAAGAACCACTGACATCAATAGCAGCTACCCCACAACACCACGTCCTGATCTAAGAACCACTGACTATAGCTCCCCCCACAACACCACGTCCTGATCTAAGAACCCTGACTACCAGCTCCCCTCCCCCACAACAACCACGTCCTGATCTAAGAACCACTGACTATAGCTCCCCCCACCACAACACCACGTCCTGATCTAAGAACCACTGACTACAGCTCCCCCACAAAAACACCACGTCCTGATCTAAGAACCACTGACTATAGCTCCCCCCACAACAACCACGTCCTGATCTAAGAACCACTGACTACAGCTTCCCCCCCACAACACCACGTCCTGATCTAAGAACCACTGACTACAGCCCCCCCCCCCACAACACCATGTCCTGATCTAAGAACCACTGACTATACAGCTCCCCCACAACACCACGTCCTGATCTAAAGACCACTGACTACTAGCTCCCCCCTCAACACCACGTCTCCTGATCTAAGAAACCACTGAACTACAGCTCCCCCACAACACCACGTCCTGATCTAAGAACCCTGAGCTCCCCACACACCACGTCCTGATCTAAGAACCACTGACTATAGCTCCCCCTCAAACACCACGTCCTGATCTAAGAACCACTGACTATAGCTCCCCCCACAACACCACGTCCTGATCTAAGAACCACTGACTACAGCTCCCCCACAACACCACGTCCTGATCTAAGAACCACTGACTATAGCTCCCCCACACAACACCCTGACAAGAACCACTCGACTACTGCTCCCCCCACAACACCACGTCCTGATCTAAGAACCACTGACTGCAGCTCCCCCACAACACCACGTCCTGATCTAAGAACCACTGACTACAGCCCCCCCCCACAACACAACGTCCCCTACAAACACGTCTGATCTAAGAACCACTGACTATAGCTCCCACCCACAACACCACGTCCTGATCTAAGAACCACTGACTACAGCTCCCCCCACAACACCACGTCCTGATGTAAGAACCACTGACTATAGCTCCCCCTACAACACCACGTCCTGATCTAAGAACCACTGACTACAGCTCCCCCACAACACCACGTCCTGATCTAAGAACCACTGACTATAGCTCCCCCCACAACACCACGTCCTGATCCAAGAACCACTGACTATAGCCCCCCCCCCCCCCCCCACAACACCACGTCCTGATCTAAGAGCCACTGACTACAGCTCCCACCCATACAACACCACGTCCAGATCTAAGAACCACTGACTACAGCTTCCCCAACAACATCACACCCTGATCCCTGATCTAAGAACCACTGACTATAGCTCCCCCCACAACACCACGTCCTGATCTAAGAACCACTGACTATAGCTCCCCCCACAACACCACGTCCTGATCTAAGAACCACTGACTACAGCTCCCCCCACAACACCACGTCCTGATCTAAGAACCACTGACTACAGCTCCCCCCACAACACCACGTCCTGATCTAAGAACCACTGACTACAGCTCCCCCCACAACACCACGTCCTGATCTAAGAACCACTGACTACAGCTCCCCCCACAACACCACGTCCTGATCTAAGAACCACTGACTATAGCTCCCCCAACACCACCACGTCCTGATTCTAAGAGCCACTGACTATAGCTCCCCACACAACACCACGTCCTGATCTAAGAACCACTGAATACAGTTCCCTCCACAACACCACGTCATGATCTAAGAACCATTGACTATAGCTCCCCCCCACAACACCACGTCCTGATCTAAGAACCACTGACTACAGCTCCCCCACAACACCACGCCCTGATCTCAGAACCACTGACTACAGCTCCCCCACAACACCATGTCCTGATCTAAGAACCACTGACTACAGCTCCCCCCACAACACCACGTCCTAATTTAAGTACCACTGACTATAGCTCCCCCCATAACACCACGTCCTGAATCTAAGAACCACTGACAACAGCTCCCCCCCACAACACCACGTCCTGATCTAAGAACCACTGACTATAGCTCCCCCCACAACACCACGTCCTGATCTAAGAACCACTGAATACAGTTCCCCCCCACAACACCACGTCCTGATCTAAGAACCACTGACTATAGCTTCCCCCCACAACACCACGTCCTGATCTAAGAACCACTGACTACAGCTCCCCCCCTATAACACCACGTCCTGATCTAAGAGCCACTGACTACAGCTCCCTCCATAACACCATGTCCTGATCTAAGAACCATTCACTATAGCCCCTCATAACACCATGTCCTGATCTAAGAATCACTGACTCTCCGTAAGATAACGACGTAGTTTGATTTTAAGGTAGGTACAATATCCTTCAACCTTCCAAACATAATCGTCGGATTGACTTTAAAGGTGAATGTAATTTGCCATAATTCGTCGAAACCTTGCACAAAGAATTTCCTCTGTGATGGCTGGAGGATCAAACAACAATTGTAAACATACAACAAAATAGACATGGCTTATTCGACTTTATATGATATTAGCTTAACAGGACGTCAATCAACAGAACAGTATGATAATATGTATGAACAGTATGATAATATGGATGAACAGTATGACAATATGGATGAACAGTATGATAATATGTATGAACAGTATGATAATATGGATGAACAGTATGATAATATGTATGAACAGTATGATAATATGGATGAACAGTATGATAATATGGATGAACAGTATGATAATATGTATGAACAGTATGATAATATGGATGAACAGTATGATAATATGTATGAACAGTATGATAATATGGATGAACAGTATGATAATATGGATGAACAGTATGACAATATGGATGAACAGTATGATAATATGGATGAACAGTATGATAATATGTATGAACAGTATGATAATATGGATGAACAGTATGATAATATGGATGAACAGTATGACAATATGGATGAACAGTATGATAATATGTATGAACAGTATGATAATATGGATGAACAGTATGATAATATGGATGGCATCAAAGGTTTTACATATCCTGTTCGTTTTAATTCAATGGAGTAGGAAACAGGAACATATATATCTTAGACTGAAATACTTTT
This sequence comes from Argopecten irradians, assembly GCF_041381155.1. NCBI lineage: Eukaryota > Metazoa > Mollusca > Bivalvia > Pectinida > Pectinidae > Argopecten > Argopecten irradians. Next base: position 2,666,346 of record NC_091147.1, read on the forward strand.
AACTTTTTTTTCGATATTGTTTCTGAATATAAGAAAAATCTGTTAGATCCATCATTTGACAATTTCTTTGTTTATTTAATGTGTTTTAGTCATCTTACTATGTTTTTTATTAAAATATAACAACAAAAATACCGTAAGGATTTGTAGATGGACGAGAAAAAATTGATATATTTCGTACGCTTTTGCACGACTGTTTCACATTCATCAAATCACCCTGACATATTTTGATATTGCCTTTAAATTTAATCCAATTTCTTCGACTTCTTGATACTCCTGTTGTTTCAGCTCGCCTGATTGGATACAGATTAATGTTTACTCGACACTACTCACTGAGGCACACAATGGCACCGTACCATTGAAGTAGAAGTACAAACGAATCCTACGGCACTGTCCATATAGGCCCATATAAAACACGACTCCGCTAATGTATATCGACCCGGTACAAACAGGCCCCTTTTCATGCTATACAACTATCCCAACTCAGTACGCCAAGCTGTAAAAAGCATTAGTAAACACGGCCAAGGTATCTACCTGTTCAGCAACATTGGGTCGGACGCCAGGTGAAATAATGTGGAATGAAATGTGCGGAGTTTTGTTGACAAATCGCAGTCACACATTAGTTGTTGATGGACTCGTTATCCTTTATACCTATATGATAAACATCGATTTCATTGTATCACAGCATGTTACAATGTTGATAAGTCGGCCAAGTTACGGGTCATATGGTTACCACTGAAATATTTAACAATAAAAGTCGTGGATTAATTGGCTTATATGTTGTATGTTAATTGCATTTAGTTCATAAATTGGTTTGTAGAATGAAATAGCGATATCGTATGTGAATAGAATATGGTTTGAGTTTGTTATATCGCCATCTTTGTTGCGTTTAAATCATTTCAAATGGCATTCATGGAGTACCTATAAAAGTATAAACTACTACGTATAATTAAAGCGTAAACTACTAAGTATAATTATAGCGTAAACTACTAAGTATAATTATAGCGTAAACTACTAAGTATAATTATAGCGTAAACTACTAAGTATAATTATAGCGTAAACTACTAAGTATAATTATAGCGTAAACTACTAAGTAAGTATAATTATAGCGTAAACTACTAAGTATAATTATAGCGTAAACTACTAAGTATAATTATAGCGTAAACTACTAAGTATAATTATAGCGTAAACTACTAAGTATAATTATAGCGTAAACTACTAAGTATAATTATAGCGTAAACTACTAATTATAATTATAGCGTAAACTACTAAGTATAATTATAGCGCAAACTACTAAGTATAATTATAGCGTAAACTACTAAGTATAATTATAGCGTAAACTACTAAGTATAATTATAGCGTAAACTACTAAGTATAATTATAGCGCAAACTACTAAGTATAATTATAGCGTAAACTACTAATTATAATTATAGCGTAAACTACTAAGTATAATTATAGCGAACGAATTGGCTGCCATCATTGTATCATCGTGAATCCAAACTGAATAAGTATCACATCGCTTCCTCTGTTTTCTATTGTTCAATATTATCATTCTCCATTGTCACTTTGGGATGATTACCTACAACATACAGATTTGGTTTTCAATGCTTTTGATAAGCAGACTCAATGAGTAATATGACTGTTTTGACAGATTTGGTTGCCATAATATCGAACGGTGTGTGTTGTTCGTTCTCGATAAAAAAAAAAGAACAAAAACGAGCGCATCTGACCGAAGGAAATGAAGGATCAATTCTTTTATTACCTTAGGCCATTTAGCCTATCGGCTACAAACAACCATATACATTTACACAATAACAATTCTAAGGAATACATTTGACAAAATGCTAAAGCGGTGCGTATTTTCCAAAAAAGTAATGATATGAATTAAATACATACAATGTAAACAGAATAACCAATATATAATACTTTGAATTAGATATTGCACCTAGAGTTACAATATTGAGTTATATGTACTAATATTACACCTGTACAAATGACAAAAAAGGAACATGCGGACGAACGGACTAATTGAAAAACACGAAAATATCGGATAGAGAGCAGCACTTAGAAGACAAAAACATTTCATTAATAATGTAATTACACAATTCTACGTTTATGGGCTTCTACTATAAATCTTTCCAACAAATTCATTTCTTTCTGACTCTTTGAATTTAATAATTCGATAACTTTATGAACAGATGGCTTGTGCCAATAATATTTCTTTTATATTTCATCCTAATATCAGAGTAAAAGTGACAGACAAGAAGAAAATTATATTCATTTTCAACATCTAATTAATTACAATATTGACAATATCTGTAACACCTTTCTACTTTCCTGTATCTCCCGGATTCTACAGCTAAATTATGCACAGAAAGACGAAATTTCGTAATCATAATTCTTCGTTGATTTGGTAATGATTTAGTCAAATAGAATGGCAAAGTCACTTTATCAACCATATGCCTATAAAGATCACATTAATTGAGACTTGTATCAAATTAAATAAATTTTGATTGGCCTGATCTTCAATTCTCTGTTTAATTAGAGGCAAAAGATAGATATCGCTGGAAGTCTGTCTCGTCCAACATTACCAAAACCTAGCTCAAATAATTTACGGTTTAGAAATACTAACCAATTTTGCTTAGGATGTTCCTTCTCCGTTTCCATGTAAAGAACGTTATATACCTCAGATAAGATACAATTATCTGATTTTAATCATTTAAACCATTATTTTAACATTCTATACAGTTGTGCATTTGCCAACGGTTGACGACCAAGTTCAATGTTTACCATAGCGTTACATGTGGACAAGGACGTATATTATATATAATCCTTGATGTGGATTTCTTTACACCAAGTAGATTTTTGCAAAATTCCAAATGAATTTTTTCAACCTCAACCGATTTATTAATTCTCCATATTTCACAGCCATAGAAAAGAACACTACAAACATATGAATCAAAAAGGTGCAACATAGTTTTGATATTCAAACTCATATTATTACATTTGGGGCGAAGAGCAAATAGAGCTTTTCGTCCCTGTTCAGCCACATGTTTAGATATAAAACTTAGTTTATTGTTGAATCGGAAGAGGAGCAATTCTAAAGAATACATTTGACAAAATTGCTAAAGCGATGCGTATTTTCCAAAAAAGTAATTATATGAATTAAATACATACACTGTAAACAGAATAACCAATAGATAATACTTTGAATTAGATATTGCACCTAGAGTTTTCAATATTGAGTTTTATGTACTATAAAATTACCACCTGGTAACAAATGACAAAAAAGGAACATGCGGACGAACGGACTAATTGAAGAACACGGAAAATATCGGATAGAAGAGCAGCACTTAGAAGACAAAAAATTTCATTAATAATGTAATTAACGCAATTCATACGTTTTATGGGCTTCTACTGATACCGATAAATTCTTTCCAACAAATTCATTTCTTTCTGGACTCTTTGAAGTTAATAATTCGATAACTTTATGAACTGTTGGATTGTTGCCATTAATTTCTCTTTTATATTTAATCCTAATATCAGTGTATAAGTGACAGACAAGAAGACAATTATATTCAATTTTTCAACATCTAATTAATTACAATATTGACAATATCTGTAACACCTTTCTACTTTCCTGTATCTCTCGGATTCTATAGCTAAATTATGCACAGAAAGACGAAATTTCGTAATCATAATTCTTCGTTGACTTGGTAATGATTTAGTCTAATAGAATCGCAAAGTCACTTTATCAACCATATGCCTATAAAGATCACATTTACTTGAGACTTGTATCAAATTAAATAAATTTTGATTGGCCTGATCTTCAATTCTCTGTTTAATTAGAGGCAAAAGATAGATATCGCTGGAAGTCTGTCTCGTCCAAACATAACCAAAACCTAGCTCAAATAATTTACGCTTTAGAAATACTAACCAATTTTGCTTAGGATGTTCCTTCTCCGTTTCCATGTAAAGAAAGTTATATACCTCAGATAAGATACAATTATCTGATTTTAATAATTTAAACCAATATTTTAACATTCTATACAGTTGTGCATTTGCCAGCGGTTGACGACCAAGTTCAATGTATACCATAGCGTTACATGTGGATTTCTTTACACCATGTGGATTTCTTTACACCAAGTAAATTTTTGCAAAATTCCAAATGAATTTTTTCAATCTCAATCGATTTATTAATTCCCCATATTTCACAGCCATAGAAAAGAACACTACAAACATATGAATCAAAAAGGTGCAACATAGTTTTGATATTCAAACTCATATTATTACATTTGGAGCGAAGAGCAAATAGAGCTGTTCGTCCCTGTTCAGCCACATGTTTAGACATAAAACTTAGTTTATTGTTGAATCGGAATAGGGCGCCTAAATTACAAAATTGATCAACTACAGAAAGCTGTTCCCTATTAAAACTCCAAATTTCGTTTGCTTTAACGATAACGCCATTACGAAAAACGAAAAATTTAGTTTTTTTTTCTGTATTAACTGTTAGTTTCCATTTATTTGCATATGTATTCAAACTGTTTAAAAGTCCTTGCAACCCTTCAACCGATTCAGAAAACAATACCAGATCGTCAGCGTATAGAAGAAGGAATAAACTTAATTCTTTTCCGATAGCCTCCGGCTTTCGGGGGTTGAGATAGCATTTCCGCTCCTGCGCACTAACCTTGCCTCGTTTTAAAGAGAAACTATTTATATGTAAATGAGCCAGTCTACCTGCATACGGATCTCCTGAAGACCCCATCTTTTCGCTTTGAGCTGCACGACAGACAACACGTGTTCCCAGTTCGGGTTATTGGTAAGTGTTTTGTGGTTTTTTATGCCTCGCGAGCCAGTTGTTATTCGTTCTTATTTGATACTGCGGTAGCATGCTATTATTTTTCGTGGTGTTTACGTTGTGTTTGTTTGTTTCAGGTGTGTTTGTCGTCCTTTTTGCTTGTGGTCTTTTTAGTCATGGACTCCGACCACGACGACTCATTGTCAATTTCTGACAATAATATCCATATCCTCGATGAGGATATTTCACCACAGGGCTCCGCGGGTGCCCATGTCTTTGCTAACGTCAATGTGGTGGACGATACCGAGCCGCCGGCTCAAAATATTCCGAAATAAGACTGCAGGTGGCAAGACTCAAAAACGGAAGGGCCTCTACCGGGAGACTTTCATCCGTTTACAAAATCCCGAAGCTCGCTGAGCGTAAAACGGTTTCAAAAAAGGCTGAAAATGTGGAGAAACAGCTATATGTCAGCTGTATTAAGTGCTATTAATAGTCTTACGGCTGCGATTGGTCAGCGGGACTTTGCGCAGGCGCAGTCGTCCGGAAACGCATGTAATGCTACTTCCGCTTTCGTTTTGGAGAGTGATAATTCGGAGCATGAGATTGACGCTCCGGTATGTCAGAATGTTCGTTCAGCGAACTTTTCGTTTTTTGATTCTGGGTGTGGGTCAGTCGCTGAGGCAGCGGACTGTCCTGAGGAGAATTTTACCTTCCAATTGGCGGACTTTTTTGATAAGAAAAAACTCGGGCCTGCGGTGTGTCAGTCAAAGCCAAAAATTGCTGAGGACATTACTACGGCAGTTCGTACGAATGCTGATGTTTCAGAGCTGAAACAGCTGTACAAGATTCCTAAAAATCTCGAGTGCTTGCTTCCGCCTAGAACTAATTAATGAAGTTTGGGGTATGGTCTCACCCAGTTCCACGGACGAGACAGATTAATGCAGGATCTGCAGGAATTACTGGCCCACTCTTTAACGCCAATTATGTTCATGATTGAGAAGTTAAGACTCAAGGATCTGGATATGAAGGAAATACAGGTTCTGCTGAACAATGCGGTGAGTCTCCTCTGCAATTTACATTATGAAATGTCAGTCAAGAGACGGTTCATGTTTGCGTAGTGGCATTAAACGACTCTCATTTACAGATCTTGTGTAACTCTGAAACGCCGATAGGGGCAGAACTATTTGGTGACAATGTAGCCAAACGTATTAAAGACCTGGATGAGGTACACAAGGCCACGTACAGACGCAATTCGGCATCAAAAGAAACGGACAAGTGGTCCGGCCGGGGATATTACAACAGAAGGGCCAGAGAGGGCGATACAGGAGAGGTCGCCGACAACCATTCCCCAACCAGAGTCAGGACAAGGCCAAGGCTTCCACCCAGTAGAGGTGAGAGTAAAAATCTTCCTTCCGGCAAAATATCTCGTTGTCTGCCAGTTTGGCAGAAGTTAACATCTGACCAGTGGGTCCTTGATACAGTTCAGGGTTATCATATTGAATTTACAGAGATTCCAATTCAGTCTACTGTTCCTAAACCCATAGAGTTCTCTGATGAGGAGAAGCTTATCATTGACAATGAGGTGACTGCCATGCTTAGTAAAAGTGCTATTGAGCTTTGTGAACACGAGTGGGGCGAATTCATTTCAAATATTTTCATTGTGCAAAAGAGAAAAACGGTAAAATATCGCCCCGTCATTTAACTTGCGTTATCTCAATGAGTCAGTCCTTTATCAACACTTTAAACAGGAAACACTGGAGACTATTTTAGAAGCTATCCAGCAGGGCGACTTTTTTACCTCAGTTGATCTAAAAGATGCTGTATTTCAGTCTTGCTATTTCTCCTGGAGATAGAAAATTTTTTGAAATTTCTTTGGAGGGGCCAACTTTATCGTTTTTGTTCCCTGCCGTTTGGACTCGCCAGTGCCCCTCGAGTGTTCACAAAGGTTCTGAAGCCTGTATTCAGCTCTTTGCGAAGCAGGGGGAGTTAACACCTTTTATTATATAGATGACTTCTCTTACTAGAGCACAAGAAAAGGAAAAGTGCTCTCGTGATACTCTAAGCTTAACATCTACGTAGGTCTGTAGGTTTTCAGGTGAATACTGAAAAATCTGTTCTGAATCCAGTCCAGGTGATCTGTCATTTGGGCTATATTTTAGACTCTGTACAATTTTAAGGTCTTTCTGCCTGAAGATAAGGTGGTGAAAATTTTGAATAAATGCCAAAATATTGTATCTGCGGATAGCCCACTGGATTAGGCAATTGGGCTTCACTTATTGGCAGTCTGACATTCAGCATTCAGGGGCAGGTTTTATTGGGGCCCATTTTACTTTACAGATCTCCTTGAACTCTGATATTAGGTTTCAAGCCCTTCAAATGATTCGGGGGATGATCTATGATTCTTCCGTCACACTATCAGAGGAGAGTATTTTAGAAGTTAGGTGGTGGCAGGGAGAATTTGAAAACTATGAATGGTAAGCCCATACGCCCAGTTTAAGCCCTACTGTTTTCATGTAATACGGAGGCATCTCTTGATGGTTGGGGTGACACGGTTTGTTGAATGTACCTATCAGCATGGTTACGAAAACGATTTCAGGTGTGGCTGGAAGGCTGCAGAGGCCCGTAGAACATATTAAGTTTTTTGGAGCATTAAGGCCATTCAATTAGCTCTTCAAACCTTCTGTCGAGATTTAAGACAGGTACATGTCGCTATTAAGAGTGACAACACATCTGCTATATATCCTACATCAATAACTTGGGGGGCAGGACAGAGTGCATTGTTTTACCTGTCTCGAGAGATCTGGTTGTGGTGCTGGAACAGAGACATTTATTTATCTGCAGCACATATCCCTGGGGTGGCTAACGTTCAGGCTGATTACTTATCTCGAGAATCTCCAAGCCAAAACAGAATGGAGTCTGAGTTCGGCCATTTTTTGGTAGGGTCTGTCAACAATATTTTGTACCTGACATTGATCTTTTTGCATCACGGGTCAATTGTAAGCTTGGTCGTTATGTATCCTGGACAGTTGACCCAGGGTCAGAATATGTAGATGCTTTTTCAATATCATGGACTTCATTTAGGCCCTATATTTTCCCTCCATTCTGTCTGATTGGGAGAATTCTTCAGAAATTATGGTCCGACAGGGTTGAACAGGCTATAATTATTGTCCCACATTGGACTGCTCAAACATGGTTCCCTAATCTGCTTGATATGTTAATTAGGTCGCCGGTCCGGCTACCAGTGCAGTCTGAGGTGGTTACATGTCCTCATGATGGTCGTCCTCATCCACTTTACAGAAAGCTTCATCTGACCGCCTGTCTCGTATCAGCCAATCCCTCAAGCATAAAGGCCTATCAAGGGCAGCTCCGGGACCTGGTCGCAGGGTCGTGGAGGTCAGGAACTAACAAGGCTTACAGCTTGGCGTGGAGGAAGTGGACACTTTGGTGTAATCGACAACAAGTTAATTGTGAGCTGCCGACTGAGAAGGACATAGCTGATTATCTCATCAGCTTACAGACAGAAGGAAGTCTTATAGTGTTTTGAACACACATCGTTCAATGCTGTTTCAGACATTACAATTGATTTCTGGACGTGTTTTTGATAGTATATTATTACCAGGATTATGAAGGGCTTATATAACGTCAATCCTCCGAAGCCTAAATATCGGGTTACTTGGGATGTAAGTGTTGTTTTAGAATATATTAGAACTCTTTATCCTTTAGAAGCACTTTCTATGAAGGACTTAACCTTTCGGTTGGTTATGCTTCTGGCACTTACTACAGCCCAACGTGCTCAGACCTTGGTTTCATTAAGTCTGGATCATATGCAGGACATTACGGATGGTTGTATTTTTCATTATTGTGACTCTGTTTCCTATTCCCCTTCCTAAAAATGCATCTTGGGGTCACCAGGAAGTTGAGGACTCCCCTGTGAGGAAGGCCCTGGGTTCTGTCCCCTGTTGTTTAAAAGAGGTAGTTTCTGCTTGCTTACGCTCACAAAGGGGAGACGACCTGGTTCGCCCGTTGTACAGTATAATGTGACCGGTGTATGTTTTGTCTTGTGTCTTCGGCGGCATGCTCAGTGATCTGATAGCACAAAAAGAGGGCAAAACTTCCACTATAACAAATAAGACACAACTTGAATATGACCGCCAAGTCTCCCGCAACACGCGGTTAGTACACGCTACTCTAGCGAGGTGGATTCGACCTTACAGTGTGTATCCTGTTGATAGGACTTGTTAGCAAACAAACGCTTTCCGATGCTCAACTCCACTAGCCGAGTGCATCTACTTCGGCCGCTTTCCATGCTGGCGTGCCACTTCATGACATTTTTCAGGCAGCTAATTGGACAAATTCATGTACTTTTGCCACCTTCTATCGAAGGGACGTGGTGGTTGCCGACAGTCAGTTTGCGGACGCAGTGCTCTCGCGCGGACAGGTTACTTGAGAAGGTCTTGCACTGATGGTATAATGTTGACCTAGTTATTGACAATATCTTGGGAGTTTTCCCATTACCATTGTTTGTTGAAATATACATTATTATGGTTGACAGTATGGTGTTTGGTTTTTCTTTTAGACATATTCACACTCTTTCAACTTGCTATCTAAACCCCGAAAGCCGGAGGCTATCGGAAAAAGAATCCCCCCTCATCCTACACTTTAGTGACGGATGAGGAGGATTCTTTGAGATCAGCCGGAGGCTGAGGGGGTTGAGTTTGGTCCCTCCCTGTTACCACCCCACCAAGTTAGCGTTCATAGTCTAGCTTTCAGTATGGGGTCTTCAGGAGATCCGCATGCAGGTAGACTGGCTCATTTACATATAAATAGGTTTCTCTTTAAAACGAGGCATCGGGTTAGTGCGCAGGAGCGGAAATGCTATCTCAACCCCTCAGCCTCCGGCTATGATCTCAAAGAATCCTCCTCATACCCGTCACTAAAGCTAGGATGAGGGGGGATTCTCCACAACTCGTAACTAGGAGCACCATTTTCAGTAAAGCTATTCTAAAAATCGTTTATAAACAAAGAAAAAAGCAGAGGGGACAAAATTTTTCCTTGCATGAAACCTACGTTATTAGAAAAAAAATGAACAGTTTCCATTTACTAAAACACAAGATTTAACAGAGGTATATTGAGATTTGACCGTTGTAAAAACTTTCCACGAATACCTAATTTGGACAACTTGTACCAGAGACTTGCTCCATCTACATAGTCAAAAGCTTTACGAAAATCTACAACACAACAGCCTCGACATCAGCCGGAACTTGCTCATTAACTCAGTAATCCGTATTTCTGAGTTTGTGTGCGTTTTCCTTCTGATAAATGAATTTGGCAACGATCAGCCTAGGTTTGTCACGTAGAAAACGACCGAACCGATGGACATTGGCAAATTCTACATGTACATGGTAGTCAATTCCAAGCTCATGATACAGAAAGTCACGGACTTTATCCTCAGTATTTTCACAAGGAGATTCTCCAAGAAGGCCGTGAAATACCAAATTCTATTTCATGGATCGACATTGAATATCAGAAATAACGGTCTTGAGCTCGTTCCGTTAAGAACGCGTTTCGGAGAGTTCCTCTTGCAGTGCGGATAAACGTTTACCAAGATCAGAGACATCACTTGCGATAATGCCCTCTGAAGCTTTCAGAAATTTCACGTCTGTTGTGTTACTAGACGTCTGTACTTTGATATCATCGTTCATATCACTAATTGCCTGAGCACTGGCTTCCAAGTCTCTAGTTTTTTGTTTAACGGTGTTTACAGACTGTACAAGTTCAGAGTTTTTAACTTTTAATATTTCTAAATTCATGCTCGAGCTTGTTGACAGGGAAGTTACAGCTCCATGGATTTTGTCGATTTTTTTAACACGTACACCAATGAGCGAAACCTCTCATCCATCTTATAAAATCTAGAATCCATCCTGTGATAGAGCGCGTCAGTAGAGCGTGACGAGTTATGGACGTGGGTCGCACGTGAAAAATTGTCGACTCAGGTTAGTATAGGTGAGGTCAAATTTCAACATGTTCACTACCTATACAGTTTATCAATGCGTTCGAAATAACAATATATATTGTTATTGTTTAGCCTTATATAGGCTTGCCTGTTGTCTGATCCCTTTGTTATCAATAAAATATGTTGAAATACGAAATACAACAATAATATAAGGCATAGTTCGATAAAAGAGTATGAAAACTGCATCACTACACATTTGCGAAATTGATCTGCAGAAATTCTTTTCGAAATTCACAGTATAAAGCACTCAAAATACCAGATATGTCAGAGACCACCGTTGACGACCTACACTGGACGCCGCCATCTTGTTTCTCCTCATAGGCTTTAAAAGATAATCAGAACACAAAATTTGATGTTTTAGTTAGGTAAAGGGTCAGGCTTTGTAGTTTCTCTGACGTATCCTAAAACATGAAATTAGAATTGTCACATGTGCATTATTAATGTGTTTATCTTCAGTACAATCATATTATCGATACGGGCTGTTAAAACATTTATAAACAAAACTAGTGGGAATATCATATACAATGTGAGATTTCATTCTACCTTTCGTACCTAACATTCCGTTTAATGAATCCGTAGTATCATAGACAGTGGCATCAATCACGTTTGTTTGGACTATTCTAAATACTACTTGTAGAACATGCACATCAGAACGACATCTTCCTATCTGCTTTGTCATTTGGCATTTGTCCAAAGACACTGCAGGTACGATAGGCTTATACCTGTTTGATTGAGGACGGTGGCTACAGGTGGGCTATACCTCTAATTTACCTGTACCACCTGATGACGTGTTTTTCTGACCCTGTAGTTCATAATGCACATTAGGTTGTCTTCCTGATACACACTTAAAGTTAGTTTCATGTGCATGTCAGTTCAGTGTTACCGGTTAGGCTTGATGTTCAATGTTACCGGGTACGTTTGATGTTCAATGTTACCGGGCACGTTTGATGTTCAATGTTACTGGGTACGTTTGATGCTCAGGGTAACCGGGTACGTTTGATGTTTAGGGTTATCGGGTATGTTTGATGTTCAATGTTACTGGGTACGTCTGATGTTCACTGTTAATGGGTATGTTTGATGTTCAATGTTGTCGCGTACGTTTAATGTTCAGTGTTACCGGATATGTATACTGTTCTATGTTACCGTGTACGTTTGCTATTCAATACTGCAGGTAGGACGTTAGAATTGTACCTGCTGCCCCTATTGCAATATCGTAAAAGGCGACTAAATTTAGGATCGTATCTTTTCTCCTCTTTCTAACTGACTTTATTTTTCCTAATGCCTCCCTTGTCACCGCCTCACTTTTGGACTTGAGTTGAGCGTCCGCCCCTGTGAGGAAGGCTCTGGGTTCTGTCCCCTGGTCGAGACACACCAAAGTCTATAAAAGTGGTAGTTTCTGCTCCTGCTTAGCGCTCAGCATACAAGGAGTGGGACGACTGGTTCGCCCGTTTTCAGTATAATATGACCGGGTGGGGTGTGTTGTTTGTGTCTTAGGCGGCATGCTTCAGTGATATAGGGCAATAGTTCCGCTATACAAGAAGACACAACATGAATATACCGCAGTCTCCCTAAACATACACCCAGCACAACATACACGCAACACACCGCATACAGGGGAGGTCGTCCTTACATGACCATAGCTGTCAATAGGACGTTAATTAACCAAACAAACAATCAATGTTACCGGGTACATTTGATGTTCAATGTTACATGTACCGGATAGGTTTCCTGTTCGTTGTCTTTGTTAATATGATTCGATAACGTAGCATTATGTATGAAATAGACAGGGTGTCCTTGATTAGAAGATAGCACCAGTCGAACGTAACAAAACACATCCACAGAGGACACAAACAACACGGTCAATTTCATCAGTTCCGATAGATGTTAGTAGGCCTACAAACAAACCCAAAATTTGTATCATTCAACCACACTTTTAATCACCCACCATACAACACCCTGCAGGTAGGGCGTTAAAATTGAACCTGCTGACCCTTTTTTATGGGCGTGAAAGACGACTAAATTCGTCTTCCTGAAAATATTTTATTCGGCCTAGCGTCTGCCTTGACACCTTGAGGGAGGCTCTGGCCAACGTCTATAAAAGTATAAGCTTATGCTTCTGGTTTGCATTAAGGTAGTGGGAAGACTGGTTGGCCCGTTGTCAGTATACTGTGACCGGATGGGATGTGGTACTTGGTGTCTTCGGCTGTACGTTTCAGTGGTATAGCACTATAAAAAGGGAAACAGTTCCACTATACAAGAAGACACAATACGAATATACCACAATCTCCCAAAACACGCACTTCACTCACGCTACACACCGCATACATGGGAGGCCGTCCTTACACGATCCTGGCTGGTTATAGGACCAATGTATTCAAACAAAGAAATAAAAGTTATTGTAAAGTGACGCTATATTTTCCTCTAAACATACATAGAGTATAAAGTATGTTGCAATCACTTTTAGGCCATCTGACTCGAAGGGTGAGGATGACCTATTGTCATCATGCACCGTCCGTCGCCGTGCGCCGTGCGCCGTGCGTAAACTTTTCATTCAAACAACTTCTTCTCAATAACCAGAAGGCCCAGGGTACTGATGTTTGGCCTGTAGCATGCTGGGATGAAGGGCTACCAAGTTTGTTCAAATGAATGACCTTGACCTTCATTCAAGGTCACAGAGGTCAAAAAGGCTAAAATCTTTAAACTTCTGCTCTGGAACCAGAAGGCCAAAGGCACTGATATTAGGCCTGTATGCTGGGATGCTGGTTTCTTATGAATGACGACCTACATTCAAGTTCAAAAAGGATGAAATCTCTTAAACAACTTCTTCAGGAATGAATGCACCATGCTGGGATGAAGCCTACCTTCATTCAAGGTCATTCACAGGGTCAAATCAAACGACTTCTTCTCAAGAACCGAATGACCTATGGGCCTGTAGTATGCTGGGATGCTGACTGTTATATAGGACTTGACATGCTAACAAACCAGACCTACCCTGACTTTGTTAATAGGACGTCAATTAACAAACCAGGACCAACCCTGACTTTTACATATAGGACGTCAATCTAACAAACCATGGCATAAATGACTGTTCTATAGGACGTCAAACAAATAAACAAACATTGACAAACCCGTGACTGTTAAGTAGGACGTCATATCTAAATATCAAACCAGATCAATACTTAAGAGGTAAATAGGACGTCATATAACAAACCAGACCGACCCTGACTGTTAATAGGACGTCAATCTAACAAAACCAGACCAGACCTATACCCGACCAGACCGACCCTGACTGTTAATAGGCCAAAATCACGCACGTTAAACAACAAACTACTACATAACCACACTGACTGTTAATAGGACGTCAATCAGGCAAGACCAACCCTGACTGTAATAAGGTAAACAAACTATTTTCAGAGCGTCAATCTAACAAACCAGACATTACTCTACCCTGAACTGTCAATAGGACCGTCAATCTAACAAAACCAGACTCGACCCTGACTGTCAATAGGAAACGTCAATCTAACAAACCAGACCGACCCAGACTGTGTAATAGGACCGTCCAATCTAAAAACAAACCTAACCAACCCGGACTGTTAATAGAACGTCAATCTAACAAACCAGACCAACCCGACTGTCATAGGACGTCCAATCTAACAAACCAGACCTAACCCTGACTGTTCCAATAGGGGACGTCCAATAGGGATCTAACAACCATCCAGCCCACCGACCCCTGTACAGTTTAAACCATGACGTCAATCTAACAAACCGAAATCCTATCCCAGTACTGTTTAATTTGGTGGACGTCAATCTAACAAACCAGACCGACCCTGACTGTTCATAGGACGTCAAATGCTCACAAAACCAGACCAACCCTGACTGTCAATAGGCGTTCAAATCTAAATGGGGGGGGGGGGGGCATCCCTGGACAAGTTAATAGGACGTCAATACATCACAAAATCCAGATAGCCAACCATTGACTGTTAGTAGGACGTCAAATATCTAGACACAACGTTGTAACCGACTCCGAACCAACCCTGAAGTGGTGTGGGAAGTAGGACGACAATCTAACAAACCAGACCGACCTACTCTGACTGTTTAAATAGGACGTTCAATCGCACAAACCAGGACCGGAACCCCTGGGACCTGGTAAGTGGGGGAGGGACGTCATTTTTTTTCTAACAGAACCAGACCAACCCCTGACTGTTTAATATAGGACGTCCCAAACTAATAACCCCAGGACAGACCCTGACTGGTTAATCAAGGACGTCCAATGCTAGATTTCAATAAGGGGGGTACCCTGAGCGTTAATGGGACTGTTAATAGGACGACAATCTAAACAAAGCCAGAACCGACCCAGACAGTGTAAAATGGAGACGACCAAACTAACAAACCCAGACCGTGACCCTTGACTGTTAATAGGAACGTCAATCAAACAAACCAGACCAACCCTGACCTGTCAATCAGGACGTCAATATCTTCAACAACCCGAGGACTGATCCTGACTGTCAATAGTGACGTCAATATATCTAACTACGCAGACCGTCCCCTGAACTGGTCAATTAGAACGTCAATCTATAGGCAAGGAACCCAGAACCGACCCTGACAGTTAATAGGACGTCAAACTAGACAAAACCAGAACCAGCCCTGACTGTCACTAGGACGTCACAACTAACAAAAATAACCTACCCTGACTGTTTAATGAGGACTGTCAATCTAACATCCCAGACTAACCCTGACTGTTTTTAATAGGACGACAAAACCTAAACATACCACAGACCTACCCTGACTTGATTAATAGGACGTCAATATGACAAAAACTAGACCAATTCCCTGACTGTCAAGTATGAGGTCAATATCTACAACCAGGACAGACCTACCCTGACTGTCAAAAGGGACGACAATCTAACATACCCGTACCTACCCCCTATACTGAATGATAGTAACGAAAAACTGACAAACCCGACCGACCCAGACTTGATCAATAGTGACGTTACCAACTTAACCAAACCATACCAACCCTGACTGTCAAAAGTGACGTCAAACTAACAAACCAGACCGAACCCTGACTGTTTAATATAGAACGTCAATCTAACAAACCAGACCGACCCATGAACTGTTAAAAGGACGTCAAACATAACAAACCTATACCCGACCCGTGACGGGTTAAGAGGAACGTCAATCTATACAAACCAGACCGACCTCCTACTGTTAAAAGGACGTACAATCTAACAAACAATGACCTACCCATGACTGTTAATAGGACGTCAGGCTAACACGTCATACCGAGACCCTGACTGACAAAAAGACGTCACTCTAACAAACCAGACCGACGGATATGGTTCAAATTAGACTTCAGATCTAACAAACCAGGACCAACCCTGCCTGTAAACAGGACGTCAATGCTAGACGTACCCAGACCTGACCCTGACTGTCAATAGGACGTCAATCTAACCGACCCAGACTAACCTTGACTGTTAATATTCAAAACGACGTTCAATCTCACAAACCCCGACCCAACTCCAGACCTGTTAATAGGACGTCAATCAAAACACCAGACCGCCCTTACTGTCAAAAAGGCGGCGGGGGGGTCAGACCGATACCGGACCCGACTGATTTAATTCGGACGTCAATCTAACGTAAACCAGAACCGAGCCCCTGACTGACTATTAAAAGACCGTCAATCTAACAAACCAGGACCAACCCCAGACCTGTCAATAAGGACGTCAATCTAACAAACCAGAACTCGACCCTGACTGAGTAAGAAAGGACGTCAAATCTAACAAACCAGACCGACCCAGACTGTTAATCAAAGGACGGTCAATCTAAAACAAAAACAAGACCGACTACTCAACAGTTAATGAGGAGGATTATGAGGACGTCAATTACTAACAATACCAGACCGACACCTGGACTGTTTGAAATAGGACTGTCAAACTAAACAAACAATACTCGACCGACGCCTATAACAGTTAAGTCAGGACGTTCAATGGGGAGCTAACAAAACCCAGGGACGTCGGGAACCTGACTGGGTAATGTAGGGCGTCAATCTAACAAAACCAGGACCAACGCCTGACATGGTTCACTAGAACGTCAAACTAGATACAAACCGAGAAACCAACCCGCTGACTGTTTTTAATGATGGAAACCGTCAATCAATAACAAAACCAGACCGACCCCTGACTTGTTAATTCAGTACGTACAAACTAACAAACAAAGACACAACCTCTGACTGTTAATAGGACGTCAATCTAACAAACGCAGACCCTGAACCCCTGACAGTTAATAGGACATCATAATCGAACTACCCACTCATCCCTGACCCTGGGGGGGACCGTCATCTAACAAAACTATGCACCGATCAGAATGTTCCTCGTACGATCCAACTAACAAACCAGACCGACCCTGACTGTAATAGGAACACAAACCTAAACAAACTGGGGGGGTCTGGAGTGTTAATTGAGGAACGACAAATTTGCACACAAACCCATACCAACCCTGACATGTTAATGGGAAACGGGAAGGAACGCAATGCTTACAAAAACCCTGACTCCTGTTAATATTGACGTCCAATCAAACAATACCAGACATGACCCCTGGGGTGATAAAAGGACGTCAATTCTAACAAGCCTAGACCAACCCTGACTAGTTTAATTAGGGACTTCATCTAACAAAACCAGACCGACCTCTGACTGTTATAAGGACCCAAATAACAAACCCTACCGACACCTCGAAGGTTCAATTAGTGACTTCCACTCTAACAAACCAGACAGACCCGGTCGACAGTTAAAAAGTACGTCAATTCTAAGCAAACCATACCAGTTTTACCCCTTACTGATGTAATAATAGGACGTCAAGTTCTAACAAACCATACCAACCTGAGACCCTGAACTGTTAATGAGACGCCAACAATCTAACAAACCAGACCGACCCTGACTGAGTAATAGGGGAGGACGTGCAATCTAGACCAAACCAGAACCGAACCCTGGACCTGGTTAATTAATTGGGGGGGGAGGGGGGGGGAGGAGACGTACAATTCAAACAAAACCAGACCAACCCTGGACTGTTAATATAGGACGTCCAATCTCACAAACCAGACAAACCCTGACTGGTCAATAGGAACGTCCAATCAAACAAACCAAACCGACCCTAGAACTGTCTATCGTAGACGTCAATCTATCAAGTCCATACCGACCCTTGACTGTTAATAGGACGTCAATCTAACAAACCAGACCAACCTGACTGGTTAATATAGAACGACAATCTCACAAACCATACCAAGCCCTGACGGTCCATTAGACGTCAATCAAATCGAAACCAGTAAACCGACCCTGACTGTCCAAGAGGAACGTCCAAACTAAACAAACCATACCGACCCTGACTGTTAATAGGACCTCAATCTAACAAACACAGACAACCCTGACTGTTAAAAGAAAACGTCAATCTAACCAAACACCAGACCAACCCTGACTGTCAATAGGAACTCAATCTATCAAACCAGACCGACCCTGTCTGTTAATAGGACGTCAAAAACTAACAAAACCAGACCGGACCCTGACTGGTACTAGGAAACGTCAATAACTAACAAAACCCATACCAAACCCTGACAGTTAAATAGGAACGTCAATCTAACAAACCAGCACCAACCCTGACTGTTAAATAGGACGTCAAACTTACAAACCCGACCGACCCTGACTGTTAAGGGAGACGTTCAAAGCTAACAAAACCAGACCAACCCTGACTTTTAATAGGGAACTTCAAACTAACAAAACCAGACCAACCCTCGACATGTTAATAGGACGTCAAACTAACAAACCAGACGGACCCTGACATGTTAATCAGGACCGTCAATCTCACGAAACCAGACCAACCCTGACTGTTTAAGAGGACGTCAAACTAACAAACAACCTTAACGACCCTGACTGTTATAATATGACGTCAAACTAACAAACCAGGACTGATCCCTGACTGTTTAATGAGGACGTCAATCTAACAAACCAGACCAACCCTGACTGTTAATAGGGACGTCAATCTAACAAAAACCAGACCAACCCTGACTGTTAATAAAGGACGTTCAATTTCCTAACAAACCGAAACCGACCTCCCCATCGACTGTTAATAGGACGTCAATCTAACAAACCAGGAACAAAGACCCTGACTGTTAATAGGACGTCAATCTAACAAAAGCCAGCACCAAAACCCTGACTGTTAGAATAGGACGGTCCAATCTAACAAACCAGAACCACCGACCTGACTGTTAATAGGACGTCAATCTAAACAAACCAGACCGACCCTGACTGTCTAATAATAGGACGTCAATCTAACAAACCAGACCAACCCTTGACTGTTAATAGGACGTCAATCTAAACAAACCAGAACCAACCCTCTGACTGTCAATAGGAACGTCCAATCTAAACAACACAGACCAACCCTGACTGTGTTCAATAGGACGTCAATCTAACAAACCTGGATAGACCAAACCCTGACTGTTAAATAGTGGACGTCAATCTAACCAAACCTCAGACCAACCCTGACTGTTAACTAGGACCGTCAATCTAACAAAACTAACCAGACCAACCCTGACTGTATAATATGGACGTCAAATCTAACAAACCAGGACTCAACCCCTGACTGTTTAATAGGACGTCAAAATCTAAACAAACCACGACCCAAACCCTGACTGTTTAATAGAGACGTCAATTCTAACAAATCGCTGACCTTCTCCCTGAGTGACCGTTAATAGGACGTCAATCTAACAAACCATACATCCAACCCTGACTGTTAATAGGACGTCAATCCTAACCAAACCAGACCAAACCCAGACTGTAGTGACTAATAGGACGTCAAGTCTAACACAACCCAGACCGGTCCCTGACTGTTAATAGTGACGCCAATCTAACAAACCAGACCAATCCTGACTGTTCTAATAGGACGTCCAATCTAACAAACCAGACCAATCCCTGTTCAGTTAATAAGACGTCAAACTAACAAACCAGACCAACCCTGACTGTTAATTAGGACGTCAAACTAACAAACCAACCTACCCATGAACTGTTTAATCAGGACTGCCAAACTAACCAACCAGAACCGACCCTGACTCGTTTAATATGGACGTCAATCTGACAAACCATCAACCAGACCCTGACGAGGCAATAGGGGAACGTCATAACTGACAAACCAGACCAAACCCTGACTGTTAATTAGGGACGTCAAACTAACAAACCAGACCAAACCCGAACTGTAAAAAGGAGACGACAAACTAACAAACCCCAGCACCGACGCCCAGCTCTGTTAATAAGGACGTCAAATCTACTGACAAACCAGACCGACCCTGAACAGTGAATATGACGTCAAACTACACTAACCAGACCAAACCCGATCTGTTAATAGGACGTCAATCTAACAAACCAGACCACCTACCCGGACTGTCAAAAGGAACGTCAAACTATACAAACCAGAACCGACCCCTGACCTGTTTAGACAGGAACGTCCCAATACTGACAAACCAGAACCGACCCATGTAGACAGTCAAATAGGACGTCATCTAACAAACCATACCACCCTTGACCTGTTAATAGGACGTCAGATACTAACAAACCAACTACCCAGACTGTTAATGATGGACGTCAAACTAACCAAACCATACCCGACCCCTGACTCGTCTATAGGACGTCCAACTGATCAACCAGACCGAACCCTGACTGTCAATACGGACGTTCATATCCTGACAAACCGAGACCTACCCCTCGACTGTTTAATTAGGAACGTCAATCTGAACAAACCAAAACCGACGACCCCTGACTGTCACTAGGACGTCACACAAACAAATTCCAGACCGACCCTGACTGTTAATAGGAACGTCAATCAAACAAACCAGACCAGCCCTACCTGTGTTAATAGGACGTCCACTACTAACAAACCAGAAACCGGACCCACACAGTTAATAGCGAACGTCAAACTAAACAAACCAGACCGAGCCCAGTCGTTTAATAGGAGGGAAGTCAATCTAACAAACCAGACCTAACCCTGACTGTTAATACACGTCACTCTAACAAACCAGACCGACCCTGACCTGTTACTTACGACGTCAAACTAACAAACCAGACCGAGACCCTGACTGTTAAAATTACGTCAATCTAACAAACCAGACCAACTGTTAGCACAAATTAATTTCAAGGATGTCAATCTAATAACCCAGACCGAACCATGATCCCTCTAAAAACGCCATAATATGATAGTTATGTGTAGATGTTATATTTCTAGTATCTATTTGTCTTTTGCTAATTAGATGGCCAAAATAGTAGAACATTGATCCCTAAAACGCGAGGCTCTGAATTGACAGGAATCATTTATATATACATTTACATTATGTATTAGTTTTTTCCTCCTGCTGAAAGCATATGTATTTAGTTTCTGTGTTGTGTAGTTAGTGTAAATAATTAACTGTAAACATTGGGCTAAATAATGAACATATTTTTGTTTAACGGAATGTATACACAGTAAATACGACTATATCTGAAATACGCATTTTATAATAGTTCCTCACAGTAATTTATACTTTAAAGTTCCCTTCAAGGGGAGAAATTCTAGAGTATAGCGGAACCCGAAAGTTTTGAAAACATAAGATATCAGTGCGCATGTCAGAGTATGCTACGGGTCAAATAAGACTTGTCGCCATTTTGAATCACCGGCATCGAAGAGCCGACAGGGTTTTCGGGGGGTGAATCCCCCCGGCAGAAGTAACCACAGAAAGCCACAGTTACAAACACTACAGGATAATTACTTTAGAAAACCGGCAGAAAGAGGAGAGGAGGTGAACGAAAAACGTTTTACAAAACGGATACGGCACCGGTAAACTATATCCGGATTACAATTAAAGCGCTATATATTTACTGGCGCTAACCCTTGTTTTTTTTTGGAAAAATAAAGTTCCAGTTATTAGAAAACTTTAAAGTCACTTGACTGATCAGATTAAAACTGTCTTCTCCTCTCAAATATCGTACATAACAATGTAACACCACTGGTATACATTATAAAGCTATTAGAAGTGCTCAATTACTGTAAACATAACGTTCTCTCTGAACTTGACTAGAAACTTATAACGATAATAACACATGAAATGTTAACAGAGAAACATATTAAGTAATACCGAACATAGTCCCTGAGGTACCGAGGGGTCACAGATGGTCTAGAGGAACGCCTTGGAGGTTCCACCGAAGGAGTCAGATCATCATCATCATTACCAAAGTCTAAGGAATCATTGGTTAGAGAGTCCGATTCAAACGTGTCTGATGCTAGCTGATTACTGTCTGAGGTTGGAACATCATCAAGAGCAGGAGGAAGCATTGGAGTCGTATCACGAGCTGGAGGAACAGATATAACGTTAGGTATGTCTGGAGGTTGCGGTGGCGAGTTGGCCGGCGATGCGTCGGTATCAGAATTATCATCGATATCAACGAGTGCGAGCGAATCCATGGGAGACCTAATGCGTTCATCAGCAGTGGTAGACACACGATATAAGTCGGAACGTTTGACGCGATAAGATGCAGCGCGAAGTTGATTTCCCACAATTTTTTAATGTTACAACCACATTGTATCCACGTGCGTTACGAGGGTATCGGTTTCACGGCCAGACGACTTGTTTCTATCACTGTATAAATATACAAAGGTCGCCGACATATATATCCGGACTGACGGGATGTCGCCCTGAAGGTGCTTTGGACTTTTCACTATACGAGTGGTTGAGTTGTCGCCGTTGATGCTGTTGCGCTATCAGAGATTCATCGTTAATGGGTATTTGGTTATTATGGAATTGGTCCCGTTGTGTTAGCATTTCTCTGGATGATAAACCGCTCTTTCGTATACGCGAATTCAAACGGTTGATTGCTAAGGATAGCGACAGGGGAGATACCGATCGCGATGACGAGTCCTGTCGGAGTATCTCTTCTTCCAATTCCTGAACAGCACGTTCTGCGACAGGATTTTTGTTGCAGTTCTTGGCGTTTCCTAGCTCTACCGAAATCCGATGACGGGACAAAAATTCATCGTTGAAAAGAGCACGAAACCCTGGAGCACAGTCAGTACGCACGACGGCATACGGGCCGTCCATTGGACGAAGGTTAATGCACGAGCGAATAAGTCCATCCCGGAGGGTATCGCGACGTTCGTCTTCAAGTAGCATGGCCTCTGTATACGACGTTACGCATTCGCGCACTACAAGAATGAGTTGTCTTTCGCGTTTTATAACGTCAGCTGCAAACTGGCTACCTACAGTTACCGGAGGAACGCTGGAAGTTTGAGTCTGCACGAAGGTTGGAGCATGTTTCAGAGATGCACAACGATGACAATTGTCACTGACACGTTGGATTGCAGCATCCATGTCAAGAGCATAGAAATATCTGTGTACGATCGTCTTCAACTGGTGACATGTAGGATGGTCGAGTTTAACATGGAACATGAGAGAGAAGTCAGAAGACCGTCCAAGACCTGTCTAGGGACTACTATAAGCTCGGACGAATGTGACAACGGGATCGTTCGTTTAACGACTACGAGACCATCGGCTGATAGTGACGAGACGTTTAGGTAGCGCTTCACATCACGGGCGTTGGTGATTTTCTTTGACGGACGGTCGCGTACCTTCGCGTACCTTGTCGAAGATGAGCGCACGTGCGACGAAGATCAGAGCAATCGGATTGTAATCCTAACCACGCAGACCGGGTTGTGAAAGGCAACCTGGCGTTACCTTCGAGAATGTCACTTGTGCTGACCGATCGAACAACATAGTCCATTTCTTGGCTGACAAACGTTCAAATCTGACAGGTGGGTTCAGCACACGGTGGAGCGTTACGACTCGCGAAGTCAGATGGGAGAATCGCACAGCCAGCAACATGACGAACAGACACCTGAAAGCGACTTGCCGTAGACAGGAATGATGTCACTCGTGGGCTAGCAGAGAACTCACCTCTGCAAAGCTTCTCGAATGCCTGCACGCAGGGCTTACTGTCAGTGAGTACGCACGGTTGTAACGATGACTGAATCAGATACGGGCTGAAATGCTTCAGCGCTGTCGCGATAGAAAGAGCTTCAATCTCGCACGGAAGCCAATTTATCTGATTTTTGTGGAGCTTAGCACTGAAGTATCCAGCCAGACGAGCCTTGTTGTTGCGAGTAACATACAGCGTGGCGCCGATTCCAGGACTACGAACAGCACCATCGGTTACTATCCACAGTTGATCAGTAGCGCGGGGCAACGTGATGGAGCGTGCGTTGTTGAGGGACTTTTGAGCTTTCTCGAAAGACGTCAATTGTTCATCAGACCAATGCATAGTTTCCTTTGATTCGCGACCGGCAACCATGTCGTCAAGAGGAGACAAGATCGACGAACAGTTCTGAATGACACGTGCTTAGTACTTTGAATGCTCCAATGAATGACCGAGACCGTTGACAGTCGATGGTATAGGACATGTTGAAAGTGTAGCGATGCGGTGTGGGCTAGCCTGAAGGGTTCCCAAGCGCCACATCCAGCCTAGATTCACTGTCTGTTGTGGAGCTATGATGGTTTTTTTGTTGCGGATAAACGCAATCCGGATTGTGTAGGGCCTGTAACACGGCCTTCCAGTTTGAGAGTAGCTCATCGACTGAGTTTCCTCCACAGTACAGGTCGTCAGCGACTTTGGCGACGACGCCTTTCTGTACCGAGTTAACTCCTTCCTGAGAACGGTCTCGGAACCGGGCATGCCCATAGCAGTTCGCGCGTAAACTCTTACACCCTTGAACGGGTAACGACACCACAGTATTTCATTGACTCTTTTGCAAGTGGAATTTGGTAAAATGCCTTCGTCAGGTCTGTCGCGATGATGTAAGACCATTGAGCAATATGTCGTAGAGTGGAATCAACATCCGGCATCAGAGATGGTTGGGGCTTGCTGTAGCGTCCAACATCGGCGAACGCGGTTACAAGGCGAAAACCACCGCTTGGTTTTTTAACTAGGAATGACGGTTCACGTACTCCGCACCAACATCCTCCGGTTGGCAATACGAAAGACCCACCTATTTCCTCCAATTCGGAAGTCGAATTTCGACTGAAAGTCGTCCAACTGATTTTTGGAGTAATGCGGCACGCTTCCTTACACAGCACCTTTTTCGCTGGGGGGCTGTTGACCGGACCCATATTGAGCTTTGCCCTCATGTAGAGGACCGACTGCACCATTATATCCATGTAGCTCCTCAAGGAGGGAATAAACGCCTGGGAATATCCAGGTCAAATTCCGTCAACAGGAGCAATGCTATGATACGGGGTCGAGTTTAACGTGCTGAGTGTCTAACGCTTTAGCATAACCAATTACGGCAGATCAGGGTGTTTGAGGCGCAACCATGTCCGGTTTTGAACGGGTAAAGTTTTCTGAATGACGGATCGTCATTTCCTCGTTCCCAATAGATTGTGTAACTGCTCGCCGTGATGTAAAATGCCAAGATACTCTACGAAGGAGATTGTCACAAGAGCTCAGACTGCCGAATAAGACTTCTCAACTTGATATCACGAAAGTCTATGAGACATGGGTTCGACTGATTGAAAGCCAAAATTAATCTTATTTGCTGCCAAATAATTAATAGAGTGGAGTCGTCAGGAGTGTGTTCAAGCGATATCAAGGGCAATAATTTGCTATTTGGCCGACATAGGCCAAATGAGCAACCTTTTGCTGACGATCGGAGAACATGCGCACGTTGGTCTTACGGCAATTTATCAATCAGACTGGTGTTTCCGGTCTCCATACGAACACACTAACGAGTTTGCGCCAATGAGGATTTAAAATGTTTGGCCGGTCGGACTGAAACGTCATTTCTCAAAACGGTATACCCGTCTCAGTTTTACGTCAGGCAGTCAAGGTGTTTCCACACGATGCCTTCGTAGTAAAGATCATGTCCTTCGTGTGGGAATGATAAGCTATGTCACGCCGACCAAAAAAACTGCGACGAACCATCCGCTTGACTGTAGAGTGGGAACTACAGGCAAATTTCGCACCTAGCGCTGAGCACACGAAAGTCGCATCATACCATTCCTATAACCGCTAACGATGGTAAGCCGGGCAGTAGATGTCCAACAGAAAACATCGAGGTACCGGGATTGCCGAATGCCACGCGATTGACCTTACTACTATCTCTGTCAGCGGGGTGGAATTACACGGGATGTTGCCAGGGTCTTCGTTTACACTCGCAATCTGCAACTTGACAGACGTTGGCAAGGGTGAACCGCCTAAACATTACGAACGGAAGTAAAAAAACTATATCCGGAATACAATTAAAGGAAATGATTGTAACTGGTCTTCCAGCTCATATCCTTACACAGTTTAAGCACATTCGTTAGCAAATTCGACGGGGGGTGTTGATCGCGTTTCGGTTTTAGCACATGCCCTCATGGCACGGGCTTTCAAAAGTGATTGACTGTATTCCTCACGGATTGAATCCACGCAATTGGGATATCTCAGGTTTTTTGGAACTAATGTACGTGTACGTAATTCCGTGCCGTAACGCTGCTTGACAATGGGACAGATCAGGGTGTTAACTGAGGCGAACCAAAGATAAACGATAAAAGTTTTCTAACGACGGAGTCATTTCCTCGTCCTCCTGTAACTGCTCGCCTGATGTAAAATGCAAAGATCCTCTAAAAGGAGATTGTCCTCAAGAATGCCATAAGTAAATATACAATCTTCCGGTCGCTCGTTTTTCCAAATATCACATAAGTACCTATGAGATTGGGCCATTTAATTGAAAGCCAAAATGTAATCTTATTTGCTGCCAAATAAAGTCCATAGACGTGAGTTTTTAATGAGTGTGTTTCGCGATATCACTGGGCAATAATTTGCTACAAGGCCGATAATCCAGATGACAACCTGTTGTATATATATACGCGCGTTCGAACGCATGATTTTACGTACGTTTGAAAAAACATGCGTTAAACGTATGTTTTCCATGCGTTTTACGTACGTTTTGACCAACATGCGTAAAACGGACGTACAGAACATGCGTAAAACGGATGTTTTATAAACGGACGTAAAACGCAACGTCCGTTTTACGTACGTTTAAAAAAACAGGTGTAATTACCATACGTTTTACGTACGTTTTGGCCAACATACATAAAACAGACGGCGAGAACATGCATAAAACATACGTATGTTTACAAACAGATATAAAACACAATATACTGTTTATGTATACATGTATTTTAACTGCTACACTATATATGTTAAAAAAAATCAAATATTCCATCTATATAAAGCAATCATACTATTACTTGTATAATTTCTATCTGCGAAATAATCAATGCATTTGCCAGGAACTGTTTGTCAGTGGTTTTTCTCAGGGTACTCCAGCTTTCCTGCATACAAAACCATTCTGGAAACGATAAGAATTTGTTTCCACTTCGGAAAATGGAATTCCTTAGCTGCATTCCAGGAAGTAAGATGACCATGACCGTGACCGTCACATCATCCACTACACCTTGTTCAAATCTCATATTAAATAAAACAAGGACGTATCTCACTTATAAATCCTAGAATAAAAGTATATATCTACTGCAACTGATCATGTTTAAGACATAAATGTATCATAATCTGTTCGAAACATATAATAACTGTATGGCAATGTAAATCAAATAAAAACCAGGTGATGGCGAGATGCCACCATTCTTCACTGACACAAGAAAATAATTATATAGATATACAGGTCAATTACCCCCAGTTGTTATTAGTTTTACAATATAACATCATCATACACGTGGCTAAATTATGGGTTATATGTACTGTACAATCGTGTACTTACAAGGATTAGACTGTAACACGCATATGCATTATTAAAGGAACGATAACTCTGACACATGTACTTATTTTCAATTAAAGTACAGGTGTTCTTAGAGATTCTGGTAATTGCATACTGTACACGTGAGAACTTATGTTGATTGCTGTATATTAGTACATTTGCAAATTACAAACTGTAAATAAGTAAACATTTGTATTAAATACCAATTACATGTGAATAACAATTATGATTATTACTGTAACAGAATGAAAATGATTTACATTTTTAAATTCTACTATAATTAAACTGTAGAATTAGTAACCAATTAGACAATTACTTATAACTGTACTTTGATGATACATATACTGTACATGTATTTAGATAATTGGAAACAGTGCTTGTGTTGTATTTTTCAATGTCACGTGTACTGTATATTACATGAGTTAGCTCCCCTGTGGGTAGGTATCCATTGTGATGCCATTAATTTTGTGAGGACAATACTTATGTTTTCTCCAAAGAATTACTGTTCACGTACCGCTCGCATTACATGACGTCGCAATCAATAGCTAGTTGCAAGTGCAGAAATATCTGTAATATGCAAATATAATAGATAACTGCCCAGTTTTCATGAACATTCCTTAACTTTAAGGAAATCCTGTACTTCAAACTCTTCAATAATAACATACATAGTTATTATTAATCCTTAACATGTGTCTGTAATTAAGTACTTTCCTGTGGAGTTATTTAAATACAGTACAATGTTCCTGAAACTGGGCCCAAAAAGACATGTACATGTATGGGGCATTATTAAATACTAGTACGTGTGCTGAATTATACATTGGTAGCAGGTCTCAGTAACAGTAGAAACAGTGTGTTTAATATTTAAAACAATTAATAACTGAAGATTTAAATTTAAATAGTTAATTAATTAAATGATTTTTATGATCATAGGATACAGCAACATGAATATGTATACATACTGTATGTAGAATTGATTACACTACATGTTTACAATGATTGAATTACTGTACAAGCATTTATGTTTCCGGCCCATAGTACATGTGTACAATTTTGATAAGATAATAATACATAATATATGTTTAATTAAGTAAAATTGTACATATATTTAAGTTCATCAGTTACATTACATATAAATAATAAATACATTTGTGATGTGTAAATATTATCAACTACCTCATTTACATAGAACCGGCACAGCCTGTGTATAATGCAATTGCTCAATACATGTTACATTGAAGTTACTGGTAAATAAAAAGTGGGCTTATGATACATTACTGTACATGGTTCCAACAGTATGATTAATTACTGTACATGTGAGAATACAAATGTCAAATTACACATGGTATTTAATGATTGATTACGTGACATGAACTTATGAAATTCCACTGTATCATTTTATTTAAAGCACATCTTTGTAACAAGAGTACCAGATGATGTATCTGCTCACATGTTTAGCAATTATCACAAATTACTGTTACAATTAGAAAAGTTAGCAAAATTGACCCAACATTTGTTTAATTTTGAATCCCAACCATATCATGATGCTACTTATGATTACCACTGTACACATGACTTATATGCTAATCCAATACATAGTTTCACAGAGCAAGTACTTTACATGTTAGTTGGTGATTAATTCTGTGGAACATGGAACTTACCCATAAATATAACAACACGTGGTACTTATGTAAGAATCATTTCTGTAACGTTTTTCAACAAAATCGCACAAGTAGGACTTAAAAGAAGTTCTGTAACGTGTTTCCAAGATGGCGACTGTACACGTATCTTGGATTTTGGATTACTGAAAAATAACAAGACTTTATCAGCAAATACTGTCACGGATCATTTCATGCAAGTTTCAGCAAAAAATCGCACTGGTAGAATACTAAACTTCAAGTTTACATGAAAATCTGTCAGAAGTAGAACTTGAAAAAGTACAGTTACAAAATAAGTTTTCAAGATGGCGCATGTGGCGGCCATCTTGGATTGTCGGATCGACCTGGAAAATAACAACTGTAACACTTGGTGGGTACCATGTACGGTCATTTTATGCTGTACATGTTTAGCTATAATTGCACTCTCAGAACTTGAAATTAGAAGTTCAAACAAGAGATCCCAGAGGGATCTTGGCGTACACCTAAGAACGATCTTTGTCTGACAAAGGAAATGAGGGACTTTATGACATGCTAACTTCAAGCTTTAACTACATATTACTTACTGTACATGTTAATTATCAGAAAGATACTTTACATGCTGTATTTAATGATTATAACAGTAACAAACTTCAATTATCAAAATACAAGATGGCGTCCTTTCGATTATACTTGTTCACCGATGTGTACTTAAATGCAATTATGCACAACTAGGCCCCTAGGGGAACCTGCACATGTGTATTTGATTACAGATCCCTTCAGTACTTTCTGATTAATACGGTAACAAACTTCAATTATCAAAATCCAAGTACATGGTACTGTCGATTGTAATCATGTTAACATCGATCGGTACCAAAATGCAATATGTACAACTAGGCCCCTAGGGGAACTTACATGTGAAATTTGAGAAAGATATGATTTTAGTACATTCTGAGAAATAGCCGTAACAAACTTTAACTATCAAAATCCAAGATGGGCGTCCTGTACCATCTTGTTCACCAATCGGTCTGATTAATTATGTACAACTAGGCCCCTATGGGAACCTGTACAATGCAATTTGATACAGATTACTTGAGTACTTTACTGAGAAATAGTGGTAAAAACGTTAACTTATCAAAATCCAAGATGGCACCTGTACCATCTTGTTACATAATCGGTCCCCAAAATGCAATATGCACAACTAGGCCCCTAGGGGAACCTGCACATGCAATTTGAGACAGATCCCTTCAGTACTTATGATATAGCGTAACAAACTTCAATTGTCAAAATCCAAGATGGCGGCCTGTCGGCCATCTTGTTAACCGATACATGGTACCAAAATGCAATATGCACAACTAGGGCCCCTAGGGGAACTTACATGTGAAATTTGAGAAAGATCCCTTCCGTACATTCTGATTAAATAGCGGTAACAAACTTTAACTATCAAAATCCAAGATGGCGGCCTGTGGCCATCTTGTTCATGATCGGTCCCAATGATTAATATGCACAACTAGGCCCGCATGATTAACTGTACATGTGTATTTGAGACAATCCCTTACAGTACTTTCTGAGAAATAGATTAACAAACATCACATTGTAAAATGATTATGGCGGTACATGTGGCCATCTTGGATTTTGACCTGATTGGTCCCAAAATACAATACTGTACAACTGGGCCCATGGGATTACTGTACATATAAAATTTGAGAAACATCCACTGTTCAGAATACTTTCTTACTGTAAAATAGCGGTAACAAGAAATTGTTAACGTGACGGAATGACGGATTCACTGTACATGTGTACGGCCGGATCAAGGACTGACGGACGGACTTATGACAACGACGGTACCATGTGACAAAAAGCGATTTGAATAGCCCAATTACTCTGTTGATGGTGTCTAAAGATGAAATGTTTATGCACAGAGGATAGCATAATCAGGGTCAAGTGACTTAATAATTCATATTCAAATAAGTTATACAAGTACATTTGACTATGACAACTGCATAGCTTAAGTGTTTTTTTAACCTGCTGATATTCAGCTGTTCACACTCTTTCAATGCATAGCCATTTAAACAATTCTAACACCTTAATGAAAAACCACACTGTCATGCATGAAGGTGCTCTTTTCAATAACAGTTCTCATGAACTTATACAATGTCCTTGGTCTTGCAAAAGCTAACAACCTAGGACACATGTAAGACTTTACAGTGAGTATATCGTACGAATTTCCCTCATCAAAGCAAGCTGATGTGTCGAACCTTTTTTTGGGGTTAGGAATCAGGCCTTCTTCGATGGGACACCATAAGCATTCCTGGAAAATAAAAATTTGAAGGTGTACAACATTTTTAAGAATATTAAGCTAATACTTGCCCTTTTTAAAAATAAAATAAGTTAATATAATCATAATCAATTTATTTCAGCAAAATATTATTTGCATTGAAACATTGTTTTTGAATTGCATTAAAGATGGGTATAAGAACGCAATTGGTATACATACATATGAATTAATGTAACATGTTAGCGCAATCAAAAACACAGTTCAATCAATATATTTACATAATTTGTTTACTTTTGTAATGGTTTCTGTCTTCAAAGGACAGAATTGTATCGGCTCTTTTTGGGCCCCTAAATCTACCAAAATTCAATGAAGTAAATATTGGAAATTAAGTTGCTGCATTTTGACATATTCGAATATGCCCCTGATAAAAAACTTAATGATATTTTGTGTGAACAGAAAGGTATTGTTTGCTATAAAACCATTGGTAAACTTTGCAAAAAGCATGCAATATATTAAAATTTGATCATTTTTGGCATTATAATATTTTAACTATAACAAACTTTGTATTTTAAAGGAATTAGCAGTACACGAATAAATACACATATTTTGCGGAAATATAAAATTTATCTCATATGTATGACGCTCTATACATATAACCAGATGAAAAACTGTCATAAAAAAAGGCCAATTTTAGATGACCATTTTCACATTTTGCATAACTTTTAAGTATAGAAAAGAATGGTTGCCATGGCCAACTAAGAACTGCTATATTACCTTAATCTCACTATTCAAATATGTCAGGTATGTAGTTAATATTTGAAATGCAAAGATTCACTGATCTTAAAAATGAACAGACTTTGAAAAATAGTGGATTTGGGTGGCCCACAAAAGACCCACTTACCATACCTAGTCCTTTTAAAACAGCAATGGGAAGCCCAAGTTTGGTAACTAAAGTAGTCAGAATGACAGCTAAGATATAGTTCTGATTATTGAACAATTAAGTGCCATTTGATAAAAAGTCATTAACAATGATAACATTCTTTGAAAACACATATTGTTTTACATTCTGCAAGATTCATCAAAATTTTGCGCTTTGTTAAGTTACAAATGTCGCCGAGTGGTTAAGATGTCTCGACATATTACCCACAAGCCCTCACCTCTGGATGCGGGTTTCGCAGTGGGCAGTTGCCAGGGGTAAAGAAGAATGGGTCGGTGGTTTTTTCTTCCGGGTACTCCGGCTTCTCCACCAACAAACGCTGGACGTCCTTTACTTGACCCTGGTAAAAATAAACCAAAACCAAAGGTGGATATTTGACCCACTCTCCAGAGTTTACTAGCTCTTTCTTTTGGGTAGTCAACAGCCTTTCCTCTTTTAAGGTTGTAGGCAGCCCAAGTCTACATCTGTGGTTAGATTCAGGGCTCAAAAGGGCCATTAGCATCACATCCTCTGGGTGTCGTGAACTGGGTGTTTTTGTTCATCTGTCTTTCAAAGTTTTTGTGATTTCTCCGGACTGATCTCTTTCCTGTCACATCTTTCCCCATGAACTTCCACCAAATGTGTAGAGTTCTCCAACATGGAGAATGCCCTCTGATTGCCTGCTTCCGGAAAAATGTCAGTTTCAATTAGAATATCATTCTCTATATCCTTTGATTGTTTCACCACTACTTTGCAGAATTGGATTTATAAAACTGAAAAACTGTGGTTATATTAATTTAATTCACTTGTCAAAGATATCCACTTGTAATGTATATCTCAATGATAAAGGTTTTAAACCAATACATGTAGAGCTTAAGTTTGGAAGGGTCAACATGAGTTTATATGTTGAAACTCTTGGGACCAAATTAGTTTGGTCCTCTAGTTCAACATTAACACATTATGTAACGTATTGAACCTCAAATTACAGTCAACAATAATAACTATTGTAGAATTTCATATTTTCACTTCTCGACATGGTCCCAATGTTAACGCCATGTGGTCTGAAACAAGTAGTTAAGAGATTGTGTATTGTCTCCACTTTCCTATATTTCAGTAACTAAGACAAAGTGAAATGCAACTCAAAACTTAAGTTCTAAATATCACAAGATTATCCACTTAATGTTATTTAAATCAAAGTTTTAAATATCAAGGAATCCGAATCAATCCTTACTAGTTATTATTAAAACTATGCAACATGCATGTTAATTACCATTCTTCTCCTTCTTTGAAGAATCCCCCAGTTATCACATGCTCACAAAGGTAACTTTGAGCAAACTTTGCACTAGTATCCCTTGATCGGGCTTTCTGGTTTTGATGGAAAATCATTTCCCTCACTGTGCCATGATTCTTTTTCGAAGGCATCTTCGTTGTAGGCCTTTGGTGGTCCATGCATGGCAATGTCTTCAATCTATGATTAAATTTAGTCATAAAAAGCCGAGATATTTCACACAGTATTACAGTTAACTGCATTAAATTATAATAATCCAAGTGTTCAACATCAAAACAAATCATTGAAATAAGTGAATTTGTTTAATCAACATTCTTTGACTTGCAACTATACATTTAATATGATAAGTGTAGTAATGAAGTGTAATTACTTTTGGATTTTACCAAAATTTCAGTTAATAAATAAACTTTGTTAATTTTAAATCAATTGCGAATCAAGTTATATAAGTTATACAAATCACGTTCAATGGCTCTGATGTAAGCATCAAACCCTGGCCATCTAGGTGAAAGACGAGTGGCTTCACCACTACACCAAACATTTCAGTTAGTTCTATGCCTTTAAATAATCAAACAAATGTTCTTACCAAATGCAGAATCAGATGAGTTTTGACTTTTTTCTTTAATGCTGGGA
This sequence comes from Argopecten irradians, assembly GCF_041381155.1. NCBI lineage: Eukaryota > Metazoa > Mollusca > Bivalvia > Pectinida > Pectinidae > Argopecten > Argopecten irradians. The sequence continues at coordinate 2,700,710 of NC_091147.1, forward strand.
AGTTAGCATTTACCATCTGATGGTAATGCCTGATGTCCTCTCGTAGTTCATCAAACATCCTCATGTGTGTATGAAAGCTTGTTACTTTTCTTTTGAATCTAAATATTCAAAAATAAATTTGTCATAAGAAGAAGAGCATACTTTCAATATATCTGCCATCGACTACTTGTTATCATATAAATCACAATTTTTATTGGCCTTTTGCCTTAAAAAGTTTGTGCAAAATTTCATTGAAATTTGCTTCAGCTATTTTGGAGAAGAAGAGTCTAAAATGTTAATTGTTTATCGACACATGACAAACAATGCACAACAACGGACAAAAGATGATTAGAATAGATCACTTGAGACTTTGATTGTCTCAGAGTGACCTAATTAATATTATTATTCAAAGATCTATATAGAGAAAATTAATTAGTAACATTTATATTAATATACTCCCCACAGCAAGGAGGGCAACCATTTTTCACATATTTGTGCTCAACCCAGCAAATAACATGTTTAAAGGTGCAACTTGCAGCACTGTAAAAGGAATCATTTCATTCAATATAATCCTACTTGGTACTGACACTTAGATATAAGCAAACATTTTTCACCCTCTAATCTTGAAACCTAAAGCTTAAAATGAATTTTATATATAAAACTGTTTACTAATTTTGCTATGTTACAATGCCATATTTTAGGTGCATGTACAAGAGGTCCTATAAGCATATTCATGGTGTCCTCTTTTGCAGTTATCACTGAATAAGTTCTTTATATCACAGTGACACTGTCATTGTTTTGTTATTTGCACTTACATATTCTTTGAAGTGCTTTCCTTGTCTGCTATCTAGATGCTTAAAGAAGTTGAAGAAGATGCCTCTGTTGCAGGTGGATTCCAAGTGTGTTTTAAGCTTTTCCATCTGCTGGTCTGAACACACTGCTATGATATTTTTTTATCAGATGTTTTGCCATCCCAAGTGGTATCAAGTGTAATAGTCCAACTGGTATATCCTGAAATCATTGAAAAAGTATACATTATATACATTACTATGTCAAAAAATCATAAATGAAATGCTTCATTTTGTTCATGAAAAACATACCTACACTAAGCACTTTTCAATTCCACATTAGACATAGCACTGTACAAGAGGCCCAAGGGTATTTAATGGTCGTTTGAAAACATTGATAAACTCAAACTTCTAACCAATAGAAATGAGTGTAGCAATATGACACCAAATTGTAATATTATAAAGTCTTAATTACTTGTGTGGGTTTATGTGTTCCCAGAAAACATTCTCATGCTCTTTCACTCCTTTCCTTCTTCCTCAATATTTTTTATGTCCTTCTCGTTACATTTTAAATTTATTCTATCTACTGTTTCTGATGGTATCTCCTGGTGTACGTGGAATTCCATATGACATGAAATGGTCTGAATCTGCCTGTATTATGAAAAACAGTCAATAGTACATGATATCAACAACTTTTAAATGCATTACATATTATTTAAAAAATAAACAACAGAAAAACAATTATGCCCTTACTCCCACTCCATAACAGTTATAATCTATTTTTCTTAAATAAACAAAAATCATGTAGCTACTATGGAAGAAATAAACTGTATAAAAGGCTAAATATTAAGTAATCCTATTACATGTATATATCTGTATAATATGAAATGAATATTAAGTCTCGGTTAGAAAGAGAATGTGGCATTTTCTGTTGTGAAAATAAAAAACTAATGTTTGTAAGATACTGAGTGGAAATTAATAGTCAGATGACTTGTACCAATTTTGATCTTAACAACTGAAAGTTGACAAGGAGTAATTCCCAAATAAAGATATAATGACTGAAAATTCATTATATATAATATGATTACATACAAACAAACAAACCACTTGCATTCATATGCTAGATGAAAGATATATATTAACTTACATAACATCGTGGACAAAATTTAGTTGCTGATGCACCCAAAATGATTGCAGCAAAAGGAAAAAGCATGTTAAAGTCTGCTACAACTGTATCTACACATGATTTTACCACACACTTCTGGTTCAAATTTGCATCAAAAACTTTCAACTCCATCCCTGTAAATGACAATAACACTAATTAGTTGACACAATTTGAACCAAACATGCTATATACTATGAGCACAGTATGTATAAAATATTCCACTTGCTTTCATACCACCTTTAATGTCATCAAAACACTATTAAATCCCTATATCATTTAAAGTAGAAAAAAATTAGATGCCTGTGATTTTGATTGGCTACCAGTGAGAGGGTTGATATCTTGTTGTGGTATTCTGCATTTTGAATGTTTACTCTTTATTTCATAAACAAGAGATCCCAGAGGGATCTTGGCGCCCACCAAAGAATGAATCTATGTCTGAACAATTGAAAGAGGGATCTTTTCTCTGCTTTTAAAAACTTCAACTTCACTTCCAACTCCACTTCAACTAAATCAAGATGGATGCCGGTCCACCATCTTGTTGACTTATGGGTCCTAAAATACAATATGCACAACTTATGTGTCCTTGGGGAAACCCCATATGAAATTTGAGATAGATCCCTTCAGTACTTTTTGAGAAATAGCAGTAAAAAGAACTTCTTAATGGACGGTACGGGACAAAAGGCAATTTGAAATAAAACTTGTATTTTGCAAATCAAACAAAGGCACTTGAGTTTTGAACATAATTTCATAATCAAATTACCGCTTCATATTCAGCATGTCCTCCATAACAACCTTTGGCCAACATCCATTATCTGTACTTTCTCAGAGGGCACCAAGAAATTTAATATTTGCTCCCTTAGGTCTCTCAGTCAGTGGCAATCCTGCAACATAATTTGAATGAAAAACATGCCAACATACAATACAGAATTAGATATGGATTTGATTTTATTGTGCACTTGGCCTGTGCCTTTTGGTTCTTGAGAACTATTTGACCCCTGTGGCCTTAAATGAAGGTCTAGGTAATTCATTTTCAACAAAATTGTTAGTCCTTCATCCCAGCATATCACGGGCCCAATATCAGGTCTCAAGGCCTCTTAATTGTGTACAAGAAGTCGTTCAAAGAATTTAGGCCTATTTTGACCCTAGCGACCTTGAACAATGGTCAATATCATACTTGGTAGCCCTTTATGCCAGCATGCTAACAGGCCCCCAATATGAGTACACTAGGCCTTTGGATTCTTGAGAAGAAGTATTTTCAATTTTTTTTTGCCTTTTTAGACCCCTGTGAACTTTGAACTAAGATCAAAGGTTACGCACAAGCGCACGACGAAACAGACGATGCATGAAGCAATGAAAAACAGTTAACTTACCAGAAGGATACAAGACTACAGTAGACTTATTATCTTAGTATACTGAATATTTATTCGATTCTTTTGGAACAGAAATTCTGTTTATTATAAAAAAAACATACCAGGTTAATTATTCATCAAAAATTGATGTTCTATACCTGAAGCCTGCATCTGTATACAATGCAATGCCCTTCCACTGTCTTACTTTTATGGAACTCCTGTGTCATCCAGAAACAAGTTTACTGGGACATTTACAACAGGGCCTCTCATTCATCATCCACAGCCGGAAATCTAATTCCTCCTTCCATCTTCTTGCATTTGCTGGATGTGATAAAAACTTCAGACTCTTTTTGGCCTCTAAAACATTCAATCATCTCATTTTTATTTATTTATATTTACTTTCTCTTGTCAAAATTACTATACAATAGGTTAAATAGAGCCTTAATGGTCTTCTGACTATTAATACAATATAAAATAGAACTATTAAGGGGCAGATACTCAAAAAGTCCTTAAAGTTGTTGAAATTACCAAGAAGGAAAACTGTTTATAAAACAAGAGGCCCAGAGGGCCTGTATCGCTCACCTGGTTGTAATGCCTAGTAAGGTTTCATTGTTTCTTTTCTGAAGGAATTTGAATATTTACCTCTAATTCCCCTATTAGGCCCCACTCTTTCTGCTCAAGGGGGTCAGAGCCAAAAATTTATAGGAATTTCTGTTAACCCCAAGGATGTTTCTGGACCAAATTTGATTAAATCCAAAACAGAACTCTAAGACTAGTAGCGATTTATAGGATTTACCTAAATTTCCCATGATTTGGGCCCGCCCCTCCATGCACCCAGGGGGTCAGATCCAAATTTATACAAGTTCTATTCCCCTTCCCCCAAGGATGTTCTGGCCAAATTTGGTTTCTATCCATGCCCAGAACTCTAATGACTAGTAGCGATTTAAAGGAAATGTTGACGGACAGACCGGATGACGGAACGACGGACGGACGACGGACGCCGTGCCATGACATAAAGCTCACCGGCCCTTCGGGCCAGGTGAGCTAAAAATTGCTCTATGTGCTAAAAAATGTATCGTGCAAAGCATTATGAATTGATTATTTGCAAAACCTCCAGCAGACATATTAGATATTTTAAAGTCTTAAATGTAATATGTGCCACAAATGCACACAAAATTGATGTATAACATACCTGCAGATATCACTTTACTATTACTATCATTACAGTAAAAAAAAACAAATGTTAAAATGTCAAAATGAAATTGTAAACACAACTTGGCTTTCATGGTCTGATTTTACATTTTATCATTTCACTGAACTGTAATCTTTAAAAGTAATAGATCATGTTGACAGTGGTAATCATACATGTACCGGGGGGTACATGTATTATGTTATCTACAGTACTAAGTATTACCCTGCCACATTTATACCAAACTAACATTACTATATAAAATCCTAAACAATCTTTCTCCTACTTATCTCTATATGACAATATTACAACCCTACATTAAATACTAATAATAATTATGCATTTAGAAATGAAAGTTTCTTTAACTTACCACAATCTAAGGACTAACAACTATAATAATAGCTTTTTCCAATCATCTATGATGAACTTTGGAACTTCACTAGATCACTCTTATCAGAGTATCTTCTTCTATTTCTTCTTTTAAATTAAAATTAAAAAACAACTTTTCCATCTATAGAAAAATCTCCAACATATTTATGAATTGTTAAACAAGAAATTTAAATATCCTTTTATGCCAATTGCGCAATAATGCCAGTGACTTAAATTATGACAAATTCTCCTGATCATTTGACAAGATGATGGTTCATGCTTATGTGGTGCTCCAACTGAAAATTCTGAAACATTATTTTTTTTTGATTGTACTCATTTACTCACATAATCTCTATTTCTAATCTTTTGGGTTCTGTTTAATATTGAAATTTGTTGTCTGGGTCTATTGATTTTTCTAATGATATTAATGAAATGATAATTACTTCATACAAGTTATTATATTAAAAACAACGAGGCCAGAGGGGCCTGTATCGCTCACCTGGTTTGTAATGCCAAGTAAATGTTCTGCATACAGGTTCATTGTTTCTTTTCTGAATGAATTTTAATATTAACTCTCTAAATCCCCTCATATGGGGGCCCACCCCTCCTGCCCCCAGGGGGTCAGAGCCAAATTTATGTACAAGTTCTGTTCCCCTTCCCAAGGATGTTTATGGCCAAATTTGGTCATAATCCAAGTAGAAAACTCTAGGACAAGTAGCGATTTAAAGGATTTACCTCTATTTCCCCTATTGGGCCCAGCGCCTCCTGCCCCCGTGGGGTCAGAGCCAAAATTTATACAAGTTTGTTCCCCCTCCCCCAAAGGATGTTTGTGGCCAAATTTGGTTACAAATCATGAAGAAACTCTATTGACTAGTAGCGATTTAAAGGATTTACCTCTATTTCCCCTATTGGGCCCCCGCCCTCCTGCCCCCCTGGGGATCAGAGCCAAAATTTTATAAAAGTTCTGTTCCCTTCCCAAAAGGATGTTTGTGGTCCAAATATCGGGTTACAATTCCATTCAGAACTCTATGACTTAGTAGCGATTTTAAAGGATTTACCTCTATTTCCCTATTGGGCCCCGCCCCCTCTCTGCCCCCGAGGGGTCAGAGCCAAATTTATACAAGTTCTGTTTCCCCTACCCCAAGGATGTTTGTGGTCAAATTTGGTTACAGATCCATGCAGAACTCTAGGACAAGTAGCGATTTATAGGATTTTACCTCTATTTCCCCTATTGGGCCCCGCCCCTCCTGGCCCCAGGGGGGGTCAGAGCCAAAAATTTATACAAGTTCTGTTCCCTTCCCCCAAGGATGTTTGTGGCCAAATTTGGTTACAATCCATGCAGAACTCTATGAACTAGTAGCGATTGAAAGGAAATGTTGACGGGGGACAGGACGGACGCCGGTCGGACGCCCGACGGACGACGGACGACGGACGCCGCGCCATGGACATAAGCTCACCGGCCTTCGGGCCAGGGTGAGCTAAAAACTAAGAGATTTCAAATTGTACAAATAGTTTTATGATAATATTAAAATTATATGCATGTATTGATATATTAAAGGCCCAGTATGAGAGGGTGTGTGTGTGGATGTGATATGCTATAAATTACATTAATTTATTTTCTATACAACGATATTGCCTTTTTCATTACCTATTCATGTAAATATATATTTACTTATTTGTCTATCTGTTGTTAAATAATTATTTTCTTTTCTCATGGAACGCCTTGGGTATTGATCCTAATATTTTACCTCTTTTCTTTGTACTTTCCTATCTATAGTTATATAAATGAGGGACAACCCATATCTATATTTATTTATTAATAATTAATTAGGTTAAGTTAAAACCGGATTTCTGGAGCAGACCTATATAGGCTTTGCTGGTGTCCAATCCATTTATGCAGTACATTTATACTTTAATATCTTTCTCTGTAATTCACGTATATCTTGTATTGATTAATAAAATATTTTTGAATGGAAATTTATACCTTTCATTAATCGTTGAAAGTTTTTGGCATGAGCTACCAGCAAAGTTCAAACCAACTGTTGAGGGTTTCACAAATCCATACAGGCACATTTTGTCTTCATTCTGTCCCTGAAAAATTGAATCACATTTCTGGTGATGGACATATTTGATTACTGTAATTATCTATTATCAGCTTGCTTGCTACACTTACCAATTGTTTTCAACAGTTGAAAATTATATCTCTAAGTCACTTAGAAGCAATTTTATATATTGATAGACTGAAGACTGGCCTGTATTTCATAAATGCTTCAAATTACTAATCTCATTACATCACTCATTATTTCAATAAAAAAATTGCAAAAACATTATGCATTCATGGAATCATACTGAAATGGTGCAATTAAAATGAAAATATCGAATTTTCATAGTTTCATTTATTTACTTTTGTAATACAAGTCTTCCCAAGTGGAAAGTCACCAAATTTCTTTCCATTTTCAGCTGATGAAGGACTTGGAAGGCCTGTTAATCCAAGTTCTTCCATTATGAAGAGAAACATAATTTTACTACTTCATCCACTCTGAATAAATAAGGAATTGATAAACAAACTTAAATATTCACTTTCTTTATTAGATATATTTTACCAAACCCAATACAATAAAGATACTGAAATAAATGTTATGGAGATATACCTGTATGTGTTGTGTATACCATTGTCGCGGTTTAAAAAAATAGTAATTTTTATATTTCAAAACTTTTGTTCAGATATTTCTGTATAATTTGTGTTTATTTCAAATATTGGAAAAGGTGATTATTATAGTTGACTTACATTCAAGATTTTGGAGCTTATGATTAGATAATTAGTTCTTGAATAGATGCTAAGATTAGATAATTGGATGTGAGATAGAGTAAGAAAGATAATTGGATTTTAATTGAGCTAAGTTAAGATACCATTAGATTTGAATAGAGCTATGATTAGATAATGGATATTGATTGAATAGAGCTTTAGATTAGATAAATGGATTGAATTAGTGTTCATTAGTCCGAGTTGGACCATTTGACCAGATATTGGAATGTACAAGGGGAGTCGACAGGTGACAAAGCCCTAATTTTGCGTTGCTCAGCCAGGTTTAATTTGTAATTGGTTATTAGTAAAATCAAAACTTGTCCATTTATCGTTGGGGTTTTATTGTAACACATGGTTACCCCATAGGTATTTACTTTTGGGGCATGTGTGATTATTCACAAGTATTGTCAGGATTGTTAGGGTAATCCCTGTCCCACTAAATAATTGTTTTCGCCCACTAAATTCATTGTTATAGCCAATTAAAGTATAACTTGGTAATTAATTGAAATATATGGGGGATAATGTTAATAGAGTGTGGTTTGCTTAGTTGGAGGGAGAAAGTGGACCGGGAGTATATGGAGGTGACTGGCCATTCTCAAGATATTCTTTTTTTGTTAGATGTATGAAAAATAGGGAAAAGTCCAATCAAAACGTCAGGATTAGTATGCAATAAGGTGAAAAAACAAATACCACGGATGATGAAGTCAAAGATTCTATATTACCCTTAGGACCAATTGCAAAAATGGTTAAATGGAGAAATATTGAACAGGTGTTTTGGATTGGGTTTAAAGGTTGCCAATGGTATGATGTTCAGGAGTGAGTTCTGTGGTTCTTTCAATTATATATGGCAAATTTTGGCTCTAAATTTTGCATAAACTGATATTATGCATGTCACGGCATGCATAGCTTTATGCGAAACAAATTTAATCACATCTTCCATATACATTTTGCATCATAGATATACACTAGCGCGTTCATCACTAAATAAATGGTTTGAAAACTTTGATGGGTTTTTGGAATTTTAAAATTGACCCACAAACCATACCTTACTCTGTTGGTTATATATTTTTAAAGTAAAAATATGATTTTTTAAACTATTTAAGGTAATATTATTTTATATTTGAAGCACAAAATTCAATCATGGTCACAAACCACCGCCAATTGGCCACTTTCCTATATTGATGTGTTGCAGAATTTCATACAAAATTATACAAGCAGGCACTCTGCCTTTGATTCATATGGATACCAATCTTCAGATTCTTTGGCCATACTGGAATGCTGATTCCATCATCCTGTAACTTCTTCCACAAATTTCCTGCCTGCTGCATTGTTTCGTCTGCATTATAACAAATTCAATTATAATTAAATCTCTATATTCAGTTTTTGAGCATAGTTTTGCAATTCAAACTAACAGATACTAAAAACTGCTTGCTGTTGCATATTTCACACCATGATTAAATTTTTCAGTATTTTGTCAAATTTAATAAAATTCTATCAGAGGGGATAATAGCACAGATATGATCTCGTACTTTTTGTACTTCAAAACAGAAAACTCTTATCTACTTTATGTCTATAGGTCTATGTTCAAAAATTCATAGATTTATTCCACATTTATAAAATAAAATATAATTAATTAAATTAGGAAAAGCTATGTCCTGTTAAATTAGGATAAGTTTTGTAATGAAATTTTCCACATACAATACGGATAAAATATTTGACAAAGAAACTTTACATCTAGTCACAATTTCAAACATGTATAACGGTGGTTGTATACAATTGTACATGTACAACAGATATTGTTGTACAATTTACATGTATCTAGAATGACTCGACTGTTGGCTAGAGTTTCTGAAGTTCATTGTGTGAGATTGCATTGTTAAAAAAATATAATGCCCCTATATTTCATATACCAGTTCTGAGCTGCTGATTTCAAGTAATAGATGGTTATTGCCTATCTAGAGACAGTATATATGCATACTAAACGTACAAAGTAATTGTTGTTTTACGTACCTGATCTCTTCGTCTTCGTCATATCAAAGAAACAGGGCTAGGACTACGAGCTCGAGGTTGACCATGTTGAGTAACATTGTCCACCCAAGTTTGCGTGGATATAGTACGTCGGTCATCGGAAAAGTATCTCCGCTCTTCGATAATTCGTCCTGGTAGCGAGTAAAAACTGCAGAGTTTTATGTTTTTCACTCTGTATATGCCCCTGGTGTTACTTTTACCTGTGTGTTTCAAATTGCAGTCATCGTTCCAGGAGGAAGCCGACATTTTGCCCCTTTTTTCTTTTTCCCCAAATGCAGTACAAGAACAACGAGAACTTCCGAAAATGTTTAATGACGTCGTTTGACGTCATTTTTGATTTGACCAGACGGGACAGACGACAATATTTAAGTGTACCGAGATGCAAAATTCACGAAAATCTCGAATGATTGTGACGTCATTTGACAGAAGCGTCGTCATATCGGTGAAAGATTGAGCGCATTATTTGTAAGTAATTTACCACATTTACATCATATATTTGATATATTTTTTGTAATATAAAAATCCAGAAACAAAACATTGATTGACTGTATAAATATATCTTTGACATTGTCTGTAAATCCCTTTCCCTTCCAATAAAAGGCCTTTTAGTAATGGGCGGTAAATTTCTCTTGGAAGTTTTTCCGTAGTCGCAACATGTTAATGTTCAGTGCATGTCCATCGTTATGTCAACATCCTCGCGATTTTTATGATAGCAAAATTGGAAAACATGCTTTTTAACTTTCATTTCCATGTTTTGATAATTATGGTTTATACATGTTAGGACAGTCCTACATGCACATATTGATGTTAAATGATGCGGTTACTGACAGTAGATCTAACCACAGGCGTCTGCATCTGGTTTAGGAAAAATAAAATGAACAACGTGAGAGAGACATCGTGTATATATTCACGCGTGAAAATAAACGAGTGCTACTCGAAAAATAAACTTACGACCATAGTCCTACTAGGCCTCATCGCTATATTTTTCGGCCATTTCTACAGTGTCACTATGCTTAAACGTATCTATCCAATAGATCTAAATGAGATCAGGAAAATTCAAAGAAAAAAAAAGTAAAAATGCATAGAATATAGCGAAAAAGCAAAAGTGACGAATACTAAAAATGTCCCACGACTGTAGAGATAGTGTGATAAAAACTAGCAAAGAATGAACAATAATACGAACCAATCAGAAGCGAGTATTTTACAGTAATTTCCAAAACACTACACAATACAGTCGCAATCACCAGTACATAGCTGAATCAATCTTATTTACTTTTATTAAGCAGGAGTTTAAATATATGGGCTTATATGTATCAATAATAATCGCGATATATATTGCTAACACAATTATACGTTTGATAAAGATTTTTTACGTTGGGATAAGGGTTAGGTTTATGCAAATCCTCGTGCAAACTAACAAAACTGACACTGTGTGACAGCGTTGCATCATGTACAGAATCACTATAAATTAGAAAGTTTGAAGTTGGTGTTGTTCATATAACCGGATTACCAAACAAGTTCTTTGACAAAGATAAATGTAGCTTGCGAACAATATAAGATTCACTGTACAGGATATATATGCATATTAAGTCGATCCATTCAAGTTAAATGTACTGAACAGTACAAACCTGCACTATATAATTAGGCTTTTTTAAAAATTTTTGCATAAAATTAAAAAAGCTTAATAATATAGGCAGGTTTTGCGGACCTTTATGCACGTACACATGTTGACACAGGACGATATCGTACAAATGAAACCCATGTGGTGGTACTCATTTCACATAAGAACGGACAAGTCCACATACATATATTTATATATAAAACGCTAACATACAATGTACCTCTTTAATATATAGTATACTGGCAACCGCTACCTGTCGTGAAGGAACAGTAGTGATTTTGGAAATAATATTAAATTGTTTGCATCTCATGATGATACGCATAATTTATTTCCATATAAACGAAAAAAAATAAATAAAAAATTAAAGTATTCGTCAGCAGCTCAGAATTCTGAAATATTGGAAACAGTGCACTGCAATTTTATATGTTATGTTTATATTTTCTTAAAATAACATATTGCATTACAAACATTTCTGTATAACCTTCACCCAAACTGCAGTTGGCAAAATTACATATTTTAGTCTATGAACTTCATTGCGCTTTTCCATGATGGATATTTTCATTTGTGACGTCACAATATCGTCAATTGTGCCTAGCCGGATGCAACGGAAAACTCAGTTCAACATGGTTGTTTCCTTCCTTGACGTTAAGAAATTATTTATAATTCATAAAAAAATTCATTACAGAATCTATGCAAAAATCCATCCGAGATTGGTTAGTTATGAGATGCCACTGTGAGATGTTAAAATTGCTTTAATAAACCTTAAATTGGCTCGTTTGCCTTGAATGTAATAAGCTTAAGCTCAATTTGAGAGTTTGTGTCTATTGTATTTGCAAGGGACCTTTATACAGGTGTACATGCTTAGGACTTTAACTCGAATGATTTTTATCATATAAATCTATATTTTTAATCTAGGATTCACAGGACGAACGTGGGTAAGGAGCCATTTCCCAGTCACAGGACTTTGTTTGTAATGATAATGTGTACTGATAATGTAGGAGGAGGGGTATATATGTGAGTAAAACTCCATGTATTATCTATGATACTTGTTATAAAGAATTTAACTATTTTCATATGGAATCCAGATTTTATAATTTAATGTTCTTTAATAGGAAATTACATTTTTAGACTCAGTGAAAGTAAATATTATAAAACCATGAGCGATATTTTGTTCTTTATAAATTATGAGGTTGGCAGAAGTATTAAATATATGATATGAATGGTTATAAAAAGAAATAGGGTAGGGTCGGTCAATCGGAGAAATTTTCCGCATTCCTTTTCTTAATATTTCATTTGTTTAAAGGGGGTTCATTTACTTGATTCGGATTGCTAAATTACAAAGTAATTTGTCTTTCAGGTTTGTGGCTTGTGGTCGAAGCAAGTCTTTTATTTTTACATTGCTGTAATTTAACTTTTATCTGGATATACTTCAATTAAGCAAATGTAAAAATCAAAAGCTTAAAACTTTCACACACTAACATTTTTGTTTTTGGTAAAAGTCATGAAAAAAATAGCATAGGGTTTCTGAGTTTAAAAAAACTAGGGCTTATGGTATAGGTGTGGTGGTACCTGATCCATACACCTTTCTTGTTTTTTCTGCCTAAAATATAATTTGTACATAATAATCTAAGATCATTCAGTTCTATAACCTCGGCTATGAATTTAATTTGTTAAAGTTGTTTTATAATTTTATTTCACAGTGGCACACGTTTGCAGAAAAATGGAATATATATACAAAGGTTTAGATTGCCATGGTCCAAATGACATTAGTAAATTCAAGTCCAGCATACCTACCACGCAATTCATTCACCATGATGGCCTGTTCTTTCATGGTAGAGGTTAACCCACTTCTTTAGCTTATCTTAACATCTTAATTCCTCTTGAAAGAGAGGAGGAGGCTTCTGGAATGATATTGTTTTGATGGGTATAAATACTTTTCCTTTGTCTAATGAGTCAGTGATATTATTGTATATCGAAAGAAGTTGGTTCACAGTTGAATCACCGGGAATGAAGCCGGACTGATGTTTTGGTGATTACTTCACAATCACGTAGAGTAATTATAGATATACTTAAAAATTACTTTTTCTATTATTTTACTGAAGCAAGAGGTGATAGAGATGGGTCGATAGTTGGAAATATCATTTACATCACCTTTCCCTTTGTATATGGCATTGATGTTAGCAGCTTTCCATGGCAAGGGAATACAACCGGTTTCCATAGTTTTATTGCAGAGAAGGGTAAAAGGAATAGAAATAGAGGGTGTCAATAGTTTTATGAACTTTGTGACAATACCATCAGGTCCCGCAGGTTTCTTTTCATTAAGATTAGAAAGCTGATCTTTGATATCCTGTTCAGTAAATACAATATTGTCAATCTTAAAAGGAAACTCGGGAGGAGGGGAAGAGGATCAAGATCATTAGTGGAGATTGAAGATTTTGATATCCAATCTCTTTTTATCCCTCGTATTCACCGTAACGGGGGATATCAATTTGGGTTCGTCCGTCCATTCGTCCGTCCGTCTGTCTGTCTGTAACGCTTGGTTTCCGCGCAATAACTACCACAAATCGTAATTTGGTCATATGGTTAAATGTGCCAAGGGCTCGGATAAGTTCGCTTGGCACTTTCATCGGACCCTATTTTGCGGAGTTTGAGTAACGGAAAACGGTATTTTCAGCTGTTTCCGTTCAATAACTCTCACAAATATTACAGGATTTTCCCGAAACTTGGTACCATGGTTAAATGTCTCGAAGCATTGGCCAAAATCGGTCGGGACTTTGATTGGACCCTATTTGGCCGAGTTATGGCCCTTTGATTAACGGAAAACTCTATTTTCGTCTGTTTTCGTTCAATGACTTTTGCAAATATTACTGGATTTTCTTGAAACTTGGTAACATGGTTAAATGTATGAGGGCCTTTGCCAAGTTCGATTGGCTTTTTCATTGGACCCTTTATGGCGGACTTAATGGGCCTTTTATTAACGAAAGCGGGATATATAATTTCCTTATTTGCTTGTTTTCTTCTTAGTACATGTTTCTTCTGTAACGGTCACCTTTTAACATAACCCTCAAGTTTGGCTTGTGTTATTAGGGGTTTTTTTCTCATTAACTGACAGGGTTATCCCCCGCTGGTTGCTAGGGAAAATATAACTCTGTCTTTTACCGGGGGGTAGGGAAAAAGACAGCTCACACGCGCTAGACAGTGACGTCATCAATACATGCGGCGACGATTTTCACGCACAGCGAAGTTCATGTCGACTGTATTTCCACCATTTCTCCTTCAAGTGTGGGAGAAAAAGAATCTTACATGGGCCAGTCAGGTCGACAGGGATATCTCAACACTCGTGAAAGATTTTGACCATCAAACCTCGGCAAGCCTCTGGTTGATTAGCCAAAATCTTTCACTCGAGTTGAGATATCCCTATCCACTTGACAGACCCATGTAATATTATATTAATTCCTGTAAGGAAGGTTCTAGGTTCTGTCCACTGGCCGAGACACAGCTTTGAATTAAAGATGTTCCACCACAGACAGAGCATAAAAGATATTCATCATTTGGACAATAATTGGTGTTTAGTTGTGTAAATGAATGTTTCATTGACAAAAAATAAAAAAATTGCTTTGTTTTGCTTTTGATGCATACGCAATCAGTATTTTATTCCATATGGAGCAAAATCCCATGCGCTTTTATCGGGACGCAATAGATTAGTTTTTTATCATTTTTATATTGAATAAAAGTAAGAAACTCAAACTTTTCATTTGTGGTAATAATGCAAAGTAAGTAACTTTTCTTTATGAAGAAAATTATAAAATTCGTCTGATTCTGATTTTGAATTCTTCAGCGGGTGACTTCAGCATAAAGGGTTTAAGAGAACTGGCTTGTCCGCTGTAAGGATATTGTGAATGGGAGAGGTATATGCTGTTGATTTTCTTTTACCGTGTAACAAAGAAAGAAAGAGATAGCGTAATAAAGCTTCATCATTAGCGAGATACGATGTATGCTACAGTCTCCCAAATCCTACCAGCAAGCAATACGTTCATATGTACAACATGTTGCATACAAGGAAAACCGTTCTTAAATCAGTTTCTTCTACATGTAGGTTTACTAAACGTCAATTGTTCTCTTGTCCTAAATGGTAAAGCCTATAGAACTGCCTAATTCTCCTTCAAAAATCCAATAATTTACGGAAGTTTTAGCAATGTTTCAAATGTCACCTTAGAGTAATTCTATTATTGTCTATAATTTCCTAACCATGACCCTTCTGAGTACTGTACAACCGCTTATTACACGGAGTGATAATTTCGCGAGACAGTGATATAATACTGAAAATTTGATCCGCAAAATATTGAATAATGGTCGAATCAAATTTATCCTTTTAGGCAGATCGCAAAAATCTAAAACCACTGAAATTTGATTTTAATAATTTTTAGTTCAAATGGCGAAAGTTTTGACCCGCAAAAATAACCGTCCATATGGTATATTTTAATTGTTTATGAATTGATGCAAACATATGCATTAAGGTAAATATGTGTTAATCCCTTGAGAATAACATTCAGGTAAAACTGACACCGATCTAGTCAGGTGATACCATGTAATCTACGTCCGTACAATCTGTGCTCTGGTCCCAGGACGACATATCCTGTAGCTGTGGTGTTGAATTATTAATCACTTCAATGGTTGTTATAGAATCATGAGAATAGAACCGAGTATTTAACATACAACAACAACATTTATCATGTCAAGCATATCGAATTCTACATGTGAAATGACTTGAAAGCTTCAATCAATGAAATAACGTAAAACCACAAACATATCATGTTATGTATTGAGCAAAAACGAAACACCACAAGACAGACAATTTACATTTATTCTAAATATAAGGTCATGGTGACACTCGCACCTTTCAAGATCCTCGATCCCAGGTCAAATCGCTCTCCCGTTTATGCCTTTATTTACGACTGTGCTATTCGCGCCTGGGACCGAAGGTGACCCGTACACATCAATACAGTGAATCTAAATATGTTAATGTCTATCTCCTCATCCCTCTGTCCTTCTATATGTCTAATGGAGCCTCATCACCCGGAAATGACATAACGTCTTTCGTTTTGTGTAGTTGTCGGTGTGCCAGCAGACAGTCGACATGCTAAGCGAAGAACACATTAAATTTATTGAATGCAATACAGAACCAACGAATTTTACATTTTGTAGTTAAAATTCGAATAATTTACATACATTTTGTAGGTCCTACAAATTCCTTTAAACTTGGTTCTTTCTCTTACAACAATTATATGTTGTTATTCTTTTAATCACTCGATAAAATGAAGGAGAAGTTTGTGGCTTTCACTTTTAATTTATGCTTTTGGAACAGGAAGCAGGATTATCCTTAAGACAATTTGCCACACCTAAAGGTATATCTTCAAAATATCGAATACGAATCGAAACAAATTATTATTGACGAAACACATTTTTTATTCCGGCGTAGCATCAATTTGTAAGTGAGAAAGTAAAACAGAATTTACATTCCGTTGTAAACATTGTAATTTATTTCTGTCAAGGTTGTCTCACACAAACAGCTATTGTTTATATAAACAGCTCCATGTCGTTAGGGAGTCCTCATCCCGTCTGTTGTCTTGTGCTCGATACATACAACAGCCGACAGCGTTAGCAATGAGGTATCTAAGCGACTGGCTACTCTTTCCTTATGTTCTTGAAGTGTTCTTTGTTTTTGGAGTACGTTAGAATGGTCTCAGCGTATTTCGTGTTATTGATAAACAAATAGTTAGTGATTTCTGTCCGGCTCCTGTTTACATCACTGAATATGTAACCGCTGTATCCAGGGCAAATCTCAAAATCAAGTCTAACATCATACTTCTGATCCGTGATCGTGGCCTTCAAATAAAAAATACTATTATCAACAGCAGAAAAGTTTAGATTACCCATAATATTGCGGGGATGATAATTTCAATACCAGAGATACATTAACATGGTTTCATGACGTCGATTCATGAAATAATAATAAAATGTTAACGTCACCTACCATCCTCGATACTCCAGGGGTTACTATCACTGTTGTTATCGTCATTCCTGTAATATCTCATTACAAAACTGAAGTAGAGGAGTACATCTAAGGACCACACTATCATCTCATCTGGTGTCGACCATAGAGATGTACATCAAAGGACCACACTATCATCTCTGGTGTCGCCCATAGAGATGTACATCAAAGGACCACACTATCATCTCCTCTGATTTCGCCCATAGAAATGTACATCAAAGGACCACACTATTATCTCTGATTTCGCTCATAGAAATGTACATCAAAGGACCACACTATCATCTCCTCTGATTTCACCCATAGAAATGTACATCAAAGGACCACACTATCATCTCCTCTGGTGTCGCCCATAGAACTCCCCGTTTTGCCTCTATATCTCAGGATATAACGACAGTTATAGTGACCTCTGAATATCGAGATTGGCCGCCCCATTCTTTACACATTTTGAATAGTTAAATAGAGGTTCCCCAACAAGTGACAGTAGTAGTTGTTTATCATATTTATCAAACTCGAGATAAGCTTTATCGAGTGTCTTTCAAAAATTGAAAATTAACTGACAAGAGTTTAGATAAACATGATAAACAAAAGTCACGCGTTTGGAAATTTTAATTTTACCATAACTTTAACTCTATATTTATACCGTGGTGACCATTTCCTCGTCTTCATTCAGGGAAACTTACCACCATAAAATGTCTAGTGATATCTTTCCGCCATAAAATATAGTGCCTTAATAGAGTGCCAACATTCTATTGTTTAATACTTTGAATAAGCAAAGTTGAGAGCCAATCGGAATCAAGAGTTGACCAATCAGAGGCGCCGTAGGTGTTAACACACTGGAGTGCGTAAACATAAACGATAACCAACTGCTATGGAATTTATCCCATGGATTTTCCATTGTGAAACATGGATAGTTATGGGATAAATTGTGTTATCCTCCGTTAAGTAACAGTAAATACTATTTTAGCACGCAAACAGCTATGGATGTCAAACGGTAGAATTATACAAACAACTGAGGACTGCTATCATTCCTTTGTAGTTTAATCTGTAGCTGCATTGTGCAGTCTTAAAATCATAACATTACAAAATTTAACATACAAGGAAGTCAGCTATTAACATGAAAATGCTAGAACTAACACCCTTTATATACCATTAAATACATATGATAATATAAAGATAAAGACTTACTGTTGTTTCGACAGGCTGACCATCTATCCATACATGTAGATTATCACGTGCTTAACAGAGATTAAAACATCAACAGTTAGTATAAATTGTACATGTAAGTTACAATAGGTCTGATGACAGTACATGTAAGTTACAATAGGTCTGATGACAGTACATGTAAGTTACAATAGGTCTGATGACAGTACATGTAAGTTACAATAGGTCTGGTGACAGTACATGTAAGTTACAATAGGTCTGGTGACAGTACATGTAAGTTACAATAGGTCTGGTGACAGTACATGTAAGTTACAATAGGTCAGGTGACAGTACATGTAAGTTACAATACATGTAAGTTACAATAGGTCTGGTGACAGTACATGTAAGTTACAATAGGTCTGGTGACAGTACATGTAAGTTACAATAGGTCTGGTGACAGTACATGTAAGTTACAATAGGTCTGGTGACAGTACATGTAAGTTATAACAGGTCTGGTGACAGTACATGTAAGTTACAATAGGTCTGATGACAGTACATGTAAGTTACAATAGGTCTGATCACAGTACATGTAAGTTACAATAGGTCTGGTGACAGTACATGTAAGTTACAATAGGTCTGATGACAGTACATGTAAGTTACAATAGGTCTGGTGACAGTACATGTAAGTTACAATAGGTCAGTGACAGTACATGTAAGTTACAATAGGTCTGATCACAGTACATGTAAGTTACAATAGGTCTGGTGACAGTACATGTAAGTTACAATAGGTCTGGTGACAGTACATGTAAGTTACAATAGGTCTGGTGACAGTACATGTAAGTTACAATAGGTCTGGTGACAGTACATGTAAGTTACAATAGGTCTGGTGACAGTACATGTAAGTTACAATAGGTCTGGTGACAGTACTTGTAAGTTACAATAGGTCTGGTGACAGTACATGTAAGTTACAATAGGTCAGGTGACAGTACATGTAAGTTACAATAGGTCTGGTGACAGTACATGTAAGTTACAATAGGTCAGGTGACAGTACATGTAAGTTACAATAGGTCTGGTGAGAGTACTTGTAAGTTACAATAGGTCTGGTTACAGTACATGTAAGTTATAACAGGTCTGGTGACAGTACATGTAAGTTACAATAGGTCTGATGACAGTACATGTAAGTTACAATAGGTCTGGTGACAGTACATGTAAGTTACAATAGGTCTGGTGACAGTACATGTAAGTTACAATAGGTCTGATGACAGTACATGTAAGTTACAATAGGTCTGATCACAGTACATGTAAGTTATAACAGGTCTGGTGACAGTACATGTAAGTTACAATAGGTCTGGTGACAGTACATGTAAGTTACAATAGGTCTGATCACAGTACATGTAAGTTACAATAGGTCTGGTGACAGTACATGTAAGTTACAATAGGTCTGATCACAGTACATGTAAGTTACAATAGGTCTGATGACAGTACATGTAAGTTACAATAGGTCTGGTGACAGTACATGTAAGTTACAATAGGTCTGGTGACAGTACATGTAAGTTACAATAGGTCTGGTGACAGTACATGTAAGTTACAATAGGTCTGGTGACAGTACATGTAAGTTACAATAGGTCTGGTGACAGTACATGTAAGTTACAATAGGTCTGATCACAGTACATGTAAGTTACAATAGGTCTGGTGACAGTACATGTAAGTTACAATAGGTCTGGTGACAGTACATGTAAGTTACAATAGGTCTGATCACAGTACATGTAAGTTACAATAGGTCTGGTGACAGTACATGTAAGTTACAATAGGTCTGATGACAGTACATGTAAGTTACAATAGGTCTGATCACAGTACATGTAAGTTACAATAGGTCTGGTGACAGTACATGTAAGTTACAATAGGTCTGATCACAGTACATGTAAGTTACAATAGGTCTGATGACAGTACATGTAAGTTACAATAGGTCTGATCACAGTACATGTAAGTTACAATAGGTCTGATCACAGTACATGTAAGTTACAATAGGTCTGGTGACAGTACATGTAAGTTACAATAGGTCTGGTGACAGTACATGTAAGTTATAACAGGTCTGGTGACAGTACATGTAAGTTACAATAGGTCTTGATGACAGTACATGTAAGTTACAATAGGTCTGATGACAGTACATGTAAGTTACAACAGGTCTGTGACAGTACATGTAAGTTACATTAATAGGTCTGGTGACAGTACATGTAAGTTACAATAGGTCTGATGACAGTACATGTAAGTTATAACAGGTCTGATGACAGTACATGTAAGTTACAATAGGTCTGGTGACAGTACATGTAAGTTACAATAGGTCTGATGACAGTACATGTAAGTTACAATAGGTCTGATCACAGTACATGTAAGTTACAATAGGTCTGGTGACAGTACATGTAAGTTACAATAGGTCTGGTGACAGTACATGTAAGTTACAATAGGTCTGATCACAGTACATGTAAGTTACAACAGGTCTGGTGACAGTACATGTAAGTTACAATGGTCTGATGACAGTACATGTAAGTTACAATAGGTTGGTGATCACAGTACATGTAAGTTACAATAGGGTCTGGTGACAGTACATGTAAGTTACAATAGGTCTGGTGACAGTACATGTAAGTTACAATAGGTCTGGTGACAGTACATGTAAGTTACAATAGGTCTGATCACAGTACATGTAAGTTACAATAGGTCTGGTGACAGTACATGTAAGTTACAATAGGTCTGGTGACAGTACATGTAAGTTACAATAGGTCTGATCACAGTACATGTAAGTTACAATAGGTCTGGTGACAGTACATGTAAGTTACAATAGGTCTGGGATCACAGTACATGTAAGTTACAATAGGTCTGGTGACAGTACATGTAAGTTACAATAGGTCTGATGACAGTACATGTAAAGTTACAATAGGTCTGGTGACAGTACATGTAAGTTACAAATAGGTCTGATGACAGTACATGTAAGTTACAATAGGTCTGGTGACAGTACATGTAAGTTACAATAGGTCTGGTGATGACAGTAGTTACATGATTCAGTACAAGTTACAATAGGTCTGGTGACAGTACATGTAAGTTACAATAGGTCTGATGACAGTACATGTAAGTTACAATAGGTCTGATGACAGTACATGTAAGTTACAATAGGTCTGATGACAGTACATGTAAAGTTACAATAGGTCTGATTCACAGTACATGTAAGTTACAATAGGTCTGTGACAGTACATGTAAGTTACAATAGTCTGGTGACAGTACATGTAAGTTACAATAGGTCTGATGACAGTACATGTAAGTTACAATAGGTCTGGTGACAGTACATGTAAGTTACAATAGGTCTGATGACAGTACATGTAAGTTACAATAGGTCTGATGACAGTACATGTAAGTTACAATAGGTCTGATGACAGTACATGTAAGTTACAATAGGGTCTGATGACAAGAACATGTAAGTTACAATAGGTTCTGATGACAGTACATGTAAGTTACAAACAGGTCTGATGTACAGTGACAGTACATGTAAGTTACAATAGGTCTGATGTGACAGTACATGTAAGTTACAATAGGTCTGATGACAGTACATGTAAGTTACAATAGGTCTGGTGACAGTACATGTAAGTTACAATAGGTCTGATGACAGTACATGTAAGTTACAATAGGTCTGTGACAGTACATGTAAGTTTACAATTGGTCTGATCACAGTACAGTAAGTTACAATAGGTCTGATGACAGTACATGTATGTTTATTGGTTACAATAGGTCTGATCACAGTACATGTAAGTTACAAATAGGTCTGATGACAGTACATGTAAGTTACAATAGGTCTGATGACAGTACATGTAAGTTACAAAATAGGTCTGATGTCAGTACATGTAAGTTACAATAGGTCTGGTGACAGTACATGTAAGTTACAATAGGTCTGATGACAGTACATGTAAGTTACAATAGGTCTGATCACAGTACATGTAAGTTACAATAGGTCTGGTGCACAGTACATGTAAGTTACAATAGGTCTGATGACAGAAACATGTAAGTTACAATAGGTCTGATGTCAGTACATGTAAGTTACAATAGGTCTGGTGGACAGTACATGTAAGTTTACAATAGGTCTGATGACAGAACATGTAAGTTACAATAGGTCTGATGACAGTACATGTAAAGTTACAATAGGTCTGATGACACAGTACATGTAAGTTACAATAGGTCTGGATGACAGTACATGTAAGTTACAATAGGTCTGATGATTGTCAGTACATGTAAGTTACAATTGTAGGTCTGGTGACAGTCACATGTAAGTAATAACAGGTCTGGTGACAGTACATGTAAGTTTACAATAGGTCTGATGACAGTTTACATGTAAGTTACAATAGGTCTGGTGACAGTACATGTAAGTTTACAATAGGTCTTAGGTGACAGTGTACATGTAAGTTTTACAATAGGTCTGATTCACAGTTACACTGTAAGTTACAACAGGTCTCGGTGACAGTACATGTAAGTTACAATAGGTCTGATTGACAGTACATGTAAGTTACAATAGGTCCTGGTTCCACAGAACATGTAAGTTACAATAGGTCTGATGACAGTACATGTAAGTTACAATAGGTCTGGATGACAGTACATGTAAGTTACAATAGGTCTGATCACAGTACATGTAAGTTACAATAGGTCTGGTGACAGTACATGTAAGTTACAATAGGTCTGGTTGACAGTACATGTAAGTTACAATAGGTCTGGGACAGTACATGTAAGTTACAATCAGGTCTGGTGACAGTACATGTAAGTTACAATAGGTCTGGTGACAGTACATGTAAGTTACAATAGGTCTGGTGACAGTACATGTAAGTTACAATCAGGTCTGGATCACAGTACATGTAAGTTACAATAGGTCTGGTGACAGTACATGTAAGTTACAATAGGTCTGGTGACAGTATACATGTAAGTTACAATAGGTCTGATTGACAGTACATGTAAGTTACAATAGGTCTGGTGACAGTACATGTAAGTTACAATAGGTCTGATGGACAGTACATGTAAGTTACAGTAGGTCTGATGACAGTACATGTAAGTTACAATAGGTCTGGTGCAGGTGGACAGTAACATGTAAGTTACAATAGGTCTGGTGACAGTACATGTAAGTTACAATAGGTCTGGTGACAGTACATGTAAGTTACAATAGGTCTGATGACAGTACATGTAAGTTATCAACAGGTCTCTGATGACAGTACATGTAAGTTACAATAGGTGCTGATCACTGACAGTACATGTAAGTTACAATAGGTCTGATCACAGTACATGTAAGTTACAATAGGTCTGGATGACAGTACATGTAAGTTACAATAGGTCTGGTGACAGTACATGTAAGTTACAATAGGTCTGGTGACAGTACATGTAAGTTACAATAGGTCTGACAGTTACAGTACATGTAAGTTACAATAGGTCTGGTGACAGTACATGTAAGTTACAATAGGTCTGGTGACAGTACATGTAAGTTACAATAGGTCTGGTGACAGTACATGTAAAGTTACAATTAGGTCTGGTGACAGTACTTGTAGTTACAATAGGTCTGATCACAGTACATGTAAGTTACAATAGGTCTGGTGACAGTACATGTAAGTTACAATAGGTCTGGTGATCACAGTACATGTAAGTTACAATAGGTCTGGTGACAGTACATGTAAGTTTACAATAGGTCTGGTGACAGTACATGTAAGTTACAATAGGTCTGATTTGACAGTACATGTAAGTTACAATAGGTCTGGGTGACAGTACATGTAAGTTACAATTTGTCTAAGTTACAATAGGTCTAGGTGACAGTACATGTAAGTTTACAAATAGGTCTGATGACAGTACATGTAAGTTACAATAGGTCTGATCACAGTACATGTAAGTTACAATAGGTCTGGTGACAGTACATGTAAGTTACAATAGGTCTGATCACAGTACATGTAAGTTACAATAGGTCTGGTGACAGTACATGTAAGTTACAATAGGTCTGGTGACAGTACATGTAAGTTACAATAGGTCTGGTGACAGTACATGTAAGTTACAATAGGTCTGATCACAGTACATGTAAGTTACAATAGGTCTGTTGTGACAGTACATGTAAGTTACAATAGGTCTGGTGGTGACAGTACATGTAAGTTACAATAGGTCTGCGATGACAGTACATGTAAGTTACAATAGGTCTGGTGACAGTCACAGTACATGTAGTTACAATACGGTCTGATGACATGTACATGTAAGTTTTACAATAGGTCTGGTGACAGTACATGTAAGTTACAATATTAGGTTGATCACAGTACATGTAAGTTACAATAGGTCTGGGTGACAGTACATGTAAGTTACAATAGGTCTGGTGACAGTACATGTAAGTTACAATAGGTCTGGTGACAGTACATGTAAGTTACAATAGGTCTGGTGACAGTACATGTAAGTTACAATAGGTCTGATCACAGTACATGTAAGTTACAATAGGTCTGGTGACAGTACATGTAAGTTACATAAATAGGTCTGGTTGACAGTACATGTAAGTTACAATAGGTTGGTGACTCAGTATATGTACTGTTCAATGGTCCAGTACATGTAAGGTTACAATAGGTTCTTGCGTGACAGTACATGTAAGTTAAAATAGGTCTGGGTGACAGTACATGTAAGTTACAAATAGGTCTGGTTGACAGTACATGTAAGTTACAATAGGTCTGATGACAAGTACATGTAAGTTACAATAGTCTGTGTACAGTACATGTAAGTTACAATAGGTTCTGATGACAGTACTTGTAAGTTACAATAGGTCAGGTGGACAGTAAATGAGTTACAGTACATGTAAGTTACAATAGGTCTGGTGACAGTACATGTAAGTTACAATAGGTCTGGTGACAGTACATGTAAGTTACAATAGGTCTGATCACAGTACATGTAAGTTACAATAGGTCTGGTGACAGTACATGTAAGTTACAATAGGTTTGAACAGGTACTGGTGACAGTACATGTAAGTTACAATAGGTCTGATCACAGTACATGTAAGTTACAATAGGTCTGGTGACAGTACATGTAAGTTACAATAGGTCTGATGACAGTACATGTAAGTTACAATAGGTCTGATCACAGTACATGTAAGTTATAACAGGTCTGGTGACAGTACATGTAAGTTACAATAGGTCTGATCACAGTACATGTAAGTTACAATAGGTCTGGTGACAGTTCATGTATGGTACAATAGGTCTTGTGACAGTACATGTAAGTTACAATAGGTCTGATGTACAGTACATGTAAGTTACAAAAAGTGTATGATTACAGTACATGTAAGTTACAATAGGTCTGGTGGACAGGTACATGTAAGTTACAATAGGTCTAGGGGTACATGTAAGTTTGACAGTTGACATGTAAGTTACAATAGGTCTGGTGACAGTACATGTTAAGTTACAAATAGGTCTGATGTTCAGTCATGTATGTTACAATAGGTCTGATGAAACACATGTACATGTAAGTGTACAATAGGTCTTGGATGACAGTACATGTAAGTTACAATAGGTCTGATGACAGTACATGTAAGTTACAATAGGTCTGGTGACAGTACATTGTAAGTTACAAATAGGTCTGATGACACAGTACATGTATGTAGTTACAAATAGGTGTGGTGACAGTGACAGTACATTAAGTAAGTTACAATAGGTCTGGTGACAGTACATGTAAGTTACAATAGGTCTGATTACAGAACATGTAAGTTACAATAGGTCTGATGACAGTACAGTGTAAGTTATAATAGGTCTGATGACAGTACATGTAAGTTACAATAGGTCCTGGTGACAGTACAATGTAAGTTACAACATGTAGGTCTGATGACAGTACATGTAAGTGTACATTAGGTCTGATGTAAGTAATGTATGTACAATAGGTCTGAGTGACAGTACATTTAAGTTACAATAGGTCTCGGAAGACAGTACATGTAAGTTACAATAGGTCTGATGACAGTACATGTAAGTTACAATAGGTCTGGTGACAGTTAAATGTAAGTTACAATAGGTTGAATCGACAGTACATGTAAGTAAGTTACAATAGGTCTGGTGACAGTACATGTAAGTTACAATATGGTCTGCGTGACAGTACATGTAAGTTACAATAGGTCTGTGACAGTACATGTAAGTTACAATAGGTCTGGTGACAGTTACATGTAAGTCTACAATTGGGTCTGTTCATAGTACATGTAGAGTTACAATAGGTCTGGGTGACAGTACTTGTAAGTTACAATAAGGTCTAAATTACAGAACATGGTAAGTATACAATACGTATGATTACTGAACATGTAAGTTACAATAGGTCTGAATCACAGTACATGTATGGTACAATAGGTCTGATGTCAGTACATTATGTTACAATAGGTCTGGATGTCAGTACATGTATACTTACAATAGGTCTGATGACAGTACATGTAAGTTACAATAGGTCTGGTGAACAGTACCATAAGTAAGTTACAATAGGTTCTGTATGACAATACATGTAAAGTTACAATAGGTCTGGTGACAGTACATGTAAGTTACAATGGGTCGGTGACAAGTAACATAGTACATGTAAGTTACAATAGGTCTGAGGTGAACAGTACATGTAAGTTACAATAGGTCTGATGGACAGTACATGTAAGTTACAATAGGTCTGATTAACAGTACATGTAAGTTACAATAGGTTGGTGGTGTGACAGTACATGTAAGTTACAATAGGTGATGTAAGTAATAACAGGATCACAGTACATGTAAGTTACAATTAGGTCTGATCACAGTACATGTAAGTTACAATAGGTCTGGTGACAGTACATGTAAGTTACAATAGGTCTGGTGACAGTACATGTAAGTTACAATAGGTCTGGTGACAGTACATGTAAGTTACAAGTAGGTCTTGGTGACAGTACATGTAAGTTACAATTGGTCTGATTCAGGTAGTGTACATGTAAGTTACAATAGGTCTGGTGACAGTACATGTAAGTTACAATAGGTCACAATGAATGACAGTACATGTAAGTTACGATAGGTCTGGTGTCAGTACATGTAAGTTACAATAGGTCTGGTGACAGTACATGTAAGTTACAATAGGTCTGGTGACAGTACATGTAAGTTACAATAGGTCTGGTGACAGTACATGTAAGTTACAATAGGTCTTGGACACAATGTAAGGTCTGATCACAGTACATGTAAGTTTACAACAGGTCTGGTGACAGTACATGTAATGTGGTCGGACAGTACATGTACAATAGGTCTGTTCACAGTACATGTAAGTTACAATAGGTCTGGTGACAGTACATGTAAGTTCAGTACAATAGGTCTGGTGACAGTACATGTTACAATAGGTCTGGTCACAGTACACATGTAAGTTACAATAGGTCTGGTGACAGTACATGTAAGTTATCAATAGGTCTGGTCATGTAAGGTTACAGGTCTGTACAGTCTGATACAATAGGTTTGTGACAGTAATGTAAGTTACAATAGGTCTTGATCACAGTACATGTAAAGTTACAATAGGTTCTGAGTTGACAATGTACATGTAAGTTAAATAGGTCTGGGTGACAGTACTGTAAGTTACAATAGGTCTGATCACAGTACATGTAAGGATGACAGTGAACACATGTAAGTTACAATAGGTCTGGTACAGTACATGTAAGACAATAGGTCTGGTGACAGTACATGTAAAGTTACAATAGGTCTTGGTGACAGTACATGTAAGTTACAATAGGTCTGGTTGACAGTACATGTAAGTTACAATAGGTCTGGTGACAGTACATGTAAGTTACAATAGGTCTGGTGACAGTACATGTAAGTTACAATAGGTCTGATCACAGTACATGTAAGTTACAATAGGTCTGGTGACAGTACATGTAAGTTACAATAGGTCTGGTGACAGTACATGTAAGTTACAATAGGTCTGGTGACAGTACATGTAAGTTACAATAGGTCTGGTGACAGTACATGTAAGTTACAATAGGTCTGGTGACAGTACATGTAAGTTACAATAGGTCTGGTGACAGTACATGTAAGTTACAATAGGTCTGGTGACAGAACATGTAAGTTACAATCAGGTAAGTTACAGTACATGTTAGGTAATAGGTCTGGTGACAGTACATGTAAGTTACAATAGGTCTGGTGACAGTACATGTAAGTTACAATAGGTCTGGTGACAGTACATGTAAGTTACAATAGGTCTGATCACAGTACATGTAAGTTACAATAGGTCTGATGACAGTACATGTAAGTTACAATAGGTCTGATCACAGTACATGTAAGTTACAATAGGTCTGGTGACAGTACATGTAAGTTACAATAGGTCTGATCACAGTACATGTAAGTTACAATAGGTCTGGTGACAGTACATGTAAGTTACAATAGGTCTGGTGACAGTACATGTAAGTTACAATAGGTCTGGTGACAGTACATGTAAGTTACAATAGGTCTGATCACAGTACATGTAAGTTACAATAGGTCTGGTGACAGTACATGTAAGTTACAATAGGTTTGATCACAGTACATGTAAGTTACAATAGGTCTGATGACAGTACATGTAAGTTACAATAGGTCTGATGACAGTACATGTAAGTTACAATAGGTCTACAGTAATGTTACTCAATATGGTATACAGGAACATTGTCTATTACCATTAGTCTGAATACAGTAAAATAATAAACAATAATACCTCAGTAATTAAGTAATTGCGATGTAACAATTTGATTACATAGGTGATGTCAAACAGTTCTAGGGTCGACAATATGCGTCCCAGTCTTATACATATATATATATCAGTTTTTATAGCGTTTTGAAGTTAGCAGACTAGAGGTAAATACTTACAGAACGATATGCGTACTTCTTTTTTCTGGCCGCCCAGTGGCAGCTCCCATGCACAGCTCAGACATGCATCTTTACCTTTTTCTACCTCACCAGCTTTTCTGGAATAATACAGTAAGTCACATTAGCTACAGTTTGATTATTCATCGATGAATCAGTCGTATATTTTATGTTTATGTTAAAATTGTTTAACGATATACTGTATTTGCGAAACAAAATTAAAAGTTTCTTAAAAACAATAGTAATATACGAAAATTTATATCAATGACCTAAGAGACTATTATAACATCAACCAATCGCGAGGTTCAAGCGTTACGAAAATGAACATTCAATTTATTTAAATTGAATCTCTTAAGAATGTGATGGTTAGTGTAGGATTAACACGATAAAGTCAATGATTTTGTGACTCTATAAACTTATCATTTTCGTTTTTATAACATTCCCAATTAAAAAAATTAAAAGACGCTTTCAATGAGGTAGCGGCCTAGCTTTAAACACAGGACCAGGTTTCGGACTTTGTGATTATCTATATGCCTAGGTTATAAAAACACACCGAAACGAAAAAGGCAAACAGGGGGAGTTCTTTATCATGACAGCAAAGAAAAATCTCGACGCTATGAAAATAAATGATTTCAATTGATTTCGACGAAAATGATATGAGTGGTGCAGCATAAATTTGAAAAACAAAGATTAAATTACTCTATTTGGAAAAATCTTACAGAAGCCCGAACAGTGATTAACGACAATAACATCAAATTACAAACCACCTTTTCACAGATGCACATGAAACGATCATCTTAGTCTTACTTTAATAACTGGAGACTTCAATTTCAAAGAGATCCAGCTTGGAAAAACTCTGGTCGACCTCAGTTACTGAACGTCATCGTATCATACGGGACGATTTTTTAGTAAATTCCGACGGAAAGATCTCTTCCTCACTTCCGCATAAGGTCCAGCTTCCACAATCACCTGGCCAGCTTCTTTCGATCAGGACTCTTCCTCAAACTGCATGGCCACTTCTTACTAAATATCTCTTCCTCAACCAGCATGGCCAGCTTCTTACGAAAGGAATCACTCCTCAATACAGAATTGGCCAGCTTCTTACGAAAGACCGTCTATCCTCAATCAGCATGGCCAGCTTTCTATTAGAATATAGAAGAGGGACAAACGCCAATTGCCTTTACTTGATTTTTTACCACGAAAAGGGAATGGTAATAAGTTGTACATTTTACCCGACTTGGTCATAGTGAATACTTGCTGGTGGACTTTTAGCTCATTAAATTGTATCCAGACAACAAAATCGATTTAAAATTACTCTCCTATTGGGAAAGGGAGCATAGGATTCGTGTATACCTTCGCTAATATGTATCAATAATCAGTAGATAAAAACAAAACAGTGAGCTAAGGCAATAACGACATCCATTGGCAATCAGCCCCCTCATAGACAAAACAAGCTAAGAAACAACATCAAGATAAGCAAAAAATGTGGTATAAGACATCAACACAGTACAACATCAGAAAACTGAATAAAAACAAATTAAGCGAGGAACAAGGCAACAACCTCCATTAGAGTGTCGAAATATCACTTTTAACGTAATATACGAATCACATTAAAGACCTTCCAAAACATTTCTGGAAAATATACTACTGACTAAAACCATAACTAGACAATCCGTTGAGTGAAAATGGAGGATACGTAGTGGGGAAAAGTTAAGAGAGACCAGCAGAGAGCAAGGCAAATATGATAAATGAATACTTATCCACTAGTGTTTTGCAAAAGTTGAACCCAGGACGGGAACCTTACCATACTTACAATTCTATAAATATCAACTCTGCCATAGGAAAACCGTCATCATAAACTAAAGAACAAAGTCAAATTTAGCAATCATGGAACTGAATCCAAACAAATCATCATGCCCAGACCAATTTTCATCCAAAACTGATTTTACAATCATATGATAAATAAAAAACTTTTTAAAAAAAATATTAAAAAACTTTAATTGAGCCCTACTAGCAAGTGATTATTCATAGAACCTATAGAATAAGCAACACTTTCCATCAATAGATGAAAGGTTGCACATGTAACCACCGATTCACAAAAATGTGTCTACACTCAGAGCAGAAAATTATTCGTCCAATATGTCTTAACGTCGTTACCTTGCACAATTCATAAACGAATTCTGAAAGATGAAATCAACCACTAATATGGAATCCAAACGGTTTATTTTAAATTCACCATCATGGCTTCGTGAAAGGGGTAATCATGGTGACACTACTCATCCGAGGTCACCCGACTACATTTACTAAGAAAAGGAATGAGGGTAAATAACGACGACACCATTTACCTCGATTTCATTAAAGAGCTTTCGACAGGGTCCCTCACAAAAGGCTTACTTTTAAAGCGGAAAAAATATGGAATCAGAGGTAACTAAATTTACAATGAATCAAAAGCATTCCTCATTGGAATGAAGCAGCGGTTCCATGATTGACCGTGAATTCTCCTAACGGAATTGACGCCACAAGCCGGTCGTCCCGTCTAGGGGCGAGCATTTTAGACCAATGATTACATTCAATTTTCGTGAACGACCATGCCGGATGTTCAGTGGGCAATACTTTTAATATTGCAAAATTATTTGAAAGGAGTAAGCACACAAAAATGATAATGACCAAAGAGGATCTACAGAGAGAGGGTTGAGAAACATTTGCAAATGGGCCCGAGACCTGGAACCATTGAAACTTAATGCCAAAAAGATTAAAAACCTGTGTATCGGTAATTCTAAGGACATCAATAAAACTAATATTACCTCGTAAATGACGGTCAAAAGATTGAAAACACCAAAACTAAATCAGAAAAAGATCTTGGCGTAACTTTTGATAGCAAAGTGCAAATTAGTGAGCATGGCCTCCAACTGATGATTCCAAAATGATAACATAATTAACTGTACTGTATCTTCAAAACTCCTAAACTACACCTATACAAACAATTATACCTTAACATGTTCAAGTCACCAGATATCGCCCTAATAAGGAATATGGAAATCCTGCATTTGGAACCCAATGTCTACTTAGGTTTAAAATTGTGATCGTGAATGTCAAGAGGAGAGCGGACCAATAATAATAAATGGAAAAATCAACTTATCCTACGAACAGCGACTGAGGATCCTTATAGGCCATGGGGATAAGAGGGTACCACAGCATGAACACCCCCCCACACAAACCTCCTAATCCAATAATTTATTTATCATAACCGTAAGACCCACTTGATCACAAAATACAAAAAGATTAAGCATTGCATACAGTATGGGATGAACATCCGGATTTTGCCGTAATCAATATGGCAGACCATCTCAAAATACACATAATAAATAAAAATAGTCAAAACAGTAGACATTTTCAAACAGAATCAGACAATAGGAGGTATCAAAATGGACACAATTGAACACTAAAACATCAACTGGGGCCACATAACCAAATTTATGTAGTGAATTTTACGCCATGAATTGATAAAAATAGGGATTTTAAGCTAAAAAATGTGTAATTTTTTAGTAATTTTTTCATATTTTGCTTGACGCAGCAAAAACGTTTTTCCAACCGCAAACTATTATTTTTAATTAGTTTTTTGTCCGCTTATAAAATCAGTTTGAACAAAATAAAAAAATAACAAAAAACCCAAAGTTAACATTGTGTAAGTTCCGGTTATGACGTCATCAAGATGGCCGCCATCTCAAATTTCACTAAACAAATGAAAAATATTCATAACATTGACATTTTTCAACTGAAGTAGACAAATGAGCTATCAAAATGACCACAATAGAAAAACAAATACATATCAGGACCAAATATAATCCAATATATGTAGCGATTTGTACGTAGGAAATGAAAAAATAAGATTTTTAAGCTAAAAAATGGTAATTTTTTCAGCAAATTTTTCATATTTGTCTTCATGCAGCAAAATGTTTCCCAACAATTGTTATTGATCATTAATCAGTTAATTTGATCTCTTGTCAATCAGTTAAAACAACAAAATATATAGAAATGTAAAAAGAGAATTATTGTTATATACCATCATTTGGTTTACAAAGCATCACCGTTTGCGTATCACAGGTCATATAATAGTGTATTTTTCCCAAACCGCCGACACTACAGTTTCCTGGTGTCTTAGAATTTCCTGAATATAACAGTGGCTATTGAAAATTTAAATCTTAACAAAGAATTTTAAGTTGGCTGAATATCTAAGTGGGACTTCAAAATAATTCATTTTCATGTTCGAAATGTTGTACACTAGTAGCGTCTCAAACTGAATTATTACAGCAAAATGCCAACTAATAGCTATATGGTATCAAATTAAAACTGAGGTAATTCTGTCATACCGTAAATACCATGACACTTTCCGAAACGTTTTGTGCCTTTTAGAATGAGCACATCCAGTGTTATTTCCTGTGTATAACGTCAGGAAATGTCAGATGGTTACTTAACAGTGTCACATATTTCTTTCACTAGTTCTTTGTCTTCGATAGCGATGAGCTGATGAGCTGATGTGACATTACATTACCGGGTTGCTATCGTGGTTGTAGCTTGTCAGCCGTCTATGGCCAGAGTTAACATAAGAAACATCAGTTTCAGGGATGTAGGAGCTCTTCCTGTTTCCAACCTAGTGATTCAAATATCGTATATGATGTTCCAGACTATCAGATCCACATTCTGCGAAGGTTTGAGCTGGTTCTCCTTATTTCGTATGAAGCACGATTCCTCATTCTTGTGAACCTTCAGTGACCATAGATGGCACAGGTGGATTCTTTGAGGTCATAAATGAGGTCTGCAGTGAAGTTCCACTATTTGCCAAGTCTGAAAAGCACTGTAGAAAACTTTATTTCTGGAGAGTCTTCAATGGTCTCTTTACGCATACACCAGATGTGACACAACCAGCACCTTCAAGGGAGTGGGAAAGGTCAGACCAATGAAAAACATTTAACATTAATGGCCTCATTAATGACCTCGATGATATCACCTGTGACATTTATGGGCGCACGAGGGTCCACGAGATTAATGAATGGTACTTCATACAAATTATGGAGCTATGTGCTAAGGAGAACCAATTCCACCATTCGAATAATGTGGATCTGGTGTAGTTTCAATTATGCCGAAGAAGTCTGGAACAGCATATACGACATGTGAGAATGTGAGGGAGATCCTACATCTCTGAACCTATTGTTCCTGATATGAACTCTGGCCAAGGATGGGTTATGAAAGATGACAGGATAGAACAACACTGGTAATGTACTGTCACATCAGCTCACCGACATTGAAGACAACGCTATGGCTTTCGACGAATTTGATACTGATACCTCGATTATTCTGATAATTTGGTCTACCAGCTACCAGACATGCCGAGCCTCTTCAGTGGATGGAGCAGTGAGGCGAGAAGCACGCACAATGATAATATATAATGGTTATCATTAAGAACTAGTGAAAGAAATATGTGACACTGTAGTTACCATCTAACATTTTGCCTATGCTATGCATAGGAAATAAACAATGAATGTTCTCATTTTCAAAGACACAAACGTTCTGGAAAATGATATAAACAGAAACACAGGCTTAGGTTACATTTGTTACTCTATCAGTAGGTGTTGTGCTGTAATAAATTAGTTTTGAGACGCTGGTCAGCGTCAGCGGTTTTGAGTTTATAAAAATAGCATATGCCAATTTTACGCACCTGGTGATGTTTTGTAAACCTAATGAGGGTTATATAACAATAATTATCTTTTGCATTTCTATATAATTTTGTTTTTGTTAGTGTTTTTCATTGATTTATTGATTGATAAGAGATCAAATATTAACTGATTACGAATATAAAAATTTGTTGTTGGGAAATATTTTTGCTGCGTGAAGACAAATATGAAAAATTGCTTGAAAAATTATCATTTTGAGTTTAAAATCTTATTTTTTTCATATCCTACGTACAAATTGCTACATATATTGGATTATTTGGTCCTGACATGTACTTGTTTGTTCTATTATGGTCATTTTGATACCTCATTTTGTCTACTTCAGTTGAAAAATGTCAATGTTATGAATATTATTCATTTTTAGTGAAATTCGTGGTGGCGGCCATCTTGATGACGTCATAACCGGAACTTATATACAATGTTAACATTGGTTTTTGTTGTTGTTTTTGTTTAAACTGATTTATAAGTGGACAAAAAAAAAACAATTAAAAATAATAGTTTGCTGTTGGGAAAACATTTTTGCTGAATCAAGTAAAATATGAAAAATTTACTGAAAAATTACCATTTTTTAGCTTAAAATCCTATTTTTTTTTCACTTCCTGCGTAAAAATCACTACATATATTTGGTTATTCGGTCCTGATATGTTTTTCGTGTTCTATTGTAGTCATTTTGATACCTCATTTGTCTACTTCGGTTGAAAAATGTCAATGTTATGACTATTTTTCATTTTTTAGTGAAATTTGAGATGGCGGCCATCTTGATGACGTCATAACCGGAAGTTCATCCCAACTTATGCAATGTTAACATTTTGTTTTGTGATCAGTGGGTCATAAGGGTTAAGAAAAAATATTGGTTCGGAGGTTTGGGGTGGGGGGGGGGGGGGGTGCATGTGGGACCCTCCTAGCCCATGGCCTATTAGGATTACCAATGGACTTGATTCATTCGATAAGCTGGCAGCTTTTTTTCGTAGGTAAATGTTCAACAATTGATACTGCATTGTTGTTACTATTTATACTAGTATTGACAAGTGATTTATTTGGGAATACTGCATTGACGAGTGTTTGGTGAGAGAGTCTTACATCAATGCTAAATATGGAAAGAAATTTAATATACAGCCGATAAATGGAGTTTTCGGAAATTACATATTGATTGTTATGCAGCAATACGAATATCACACTTCCAGTTAAACATTGTCCTAATGTATTGATGGGTCTGTGATAAAGATTAGGGCCATCAAAGATTAAATATTGTCCTAATGTACTGATGGACCTGTGATAAAGATTAGGGTCATCAAAGTTAAATATTGTCCTAATGTACTGATGGGTCTGTGATAAAGATTAGGGTCCATCAAAGTTAAATATTGTCCAAATGTAACTGATGGGGTCCTGTGATAAAGATTATGTCCTACTGAATGATGGACCTGTGATAAAGATTAGGGTCATCAAAGTTAAATATTGTCCTAATTGTATTGATGGGTCTGTGATAAAGATTAGGGTCATCAAAGTTAAATATTGTCCTAATGTACTGATGGGTCTGTGATAAAGATTAGGGTCATCAAAGTTAAATATTGTCCTAATGTACTGATGGGTCTGTGATAAAGATTAGGGTCATCAAAGTTAAATATTGTCCTAATGTACTGATAGACCTGTGATAAAGATTAGGGTCATCAAAGTTAAATATGTGTCCTAATGTACAGATGGACCTGTGATAAAGATTAGGGTCATCAAAGTTAAATATTGTCCTAATGTATGATGGGTCACGGTGATAAAGATTAGGGTCATCAAAGTTAAATATTGTCCTAACGTATTGATGGGTCGGTGATAAAAATTAGGGTCATCAAAGTTAAATATTGTCCTGAAAGTATTGATGATCTGATGATAAAAGATTAGGGTCATCAATAGTTAAAATATTGGTCCTAATGTACCGATGGACCAGTGAAGAAAGATTAGGGTCAACAAAGTTAAATATTGTCCTAATGTACTGATGGTCTGTGATAAAGATTAGGGTCATCAAAGTTAAATATTGTCCAAATGTATTGATGGGTCTGTGATAAAGATTAGGGTCATCAAAGTTACATATTGTCCTAATGTACTGATGGGTCTGTGATAAAGATTAGGGTCATCAAAGTTAAATATTGTCCTAATGTTACTGATGGGTCTGTGATAAAGATTAGGGTCATCAAAGTTACATATTGTCCTAATGTACTGATGGGTCTGTGATAAAGATTAGGGTCATCAAAGTTAAATATTGTCCTAATGTACTGATGGGTCTGTGATAAAAATTAGGGTCATCAAAGTTAAATATTGTCCTAATGTATGTATTGGTCTGTGATAAAGATTAGCGTTCCATCCTAATGTACTGAAGAGTCTGTGATAAAAAAGGGTCATCAAAGTTAAAATTATTGTCCTAATGTATTGATGGGTCTGTGATAAAGATTAGGGTCATCAAAGTTAAATATTGTCCTAATGTATTGATGGACCTGTGATAAAGATTAGGGTCATCAAAGTTATAATATTGTCCTAATGTTTATTGATGTGACCTGTGATAAAGATTAGGGTCATCCAAAGTTAAATATTGTCCTAATGTATTGATGGGTCTGTGATAAAGATTAGGGTCATCAAAGTTAAATAATTGTCCTAATTGTAAACAGAGTGAACATTACCAACAAAAGTATTGCCCTGTATCTTAATATCCTGTGAAGTCAAATTCAAAACTGACAGAGTTACCTCCCTTCCCTTCTGGGGTGATATCAAAGTCTTAGCCAACAACAGGCCCTGATTGTACACTAACTTGGTAGGTTCAACAATGCCTA
This sequence comes from Argopecten irradians, assembly GCF_041381155.1. Lineage (NCBI taxonomy): Eukaryota > Metazoa > Mollusca > Bivalvia > Pectinida > Pectinidae > Argopecten > Argopecten irradians. The sequence continues at coordinate 2,738,579 of NC_091147.1, forward strand.
GTTCCACCTTCTATATCTCCATCCACATAACCCGCAAAATAACACTCAGAGTTCTTGGGAATAGATACTGTGTTAGACACTCTAATGCGTGCACACTGACTAACAGACTCTGCATTTAGATTCACTGTACGACCTCCTAACTGTAGGGTATTGTCACCAAAATTCAAATTTCCTTTATGGCTAGTTAAGAAATCTATCCCTAGGATACCCTGTAAACTTTGGAGTGTAGCAACAACTGTTTCCTGTACAAAGCTCTGACTCCCTATACTAAATGTGAAATCTGCTTTCCCAAAAACTATCAGGTTACTACCCGAGGCGGTTGACAACTTAAGGTTACAACTTTTTAACTCAGGCTTGTGCCTTCCCCTCAACTTTGTTATATATCTCCACATCTAACAAAGTTACCGAGGAACCCGAGTCTACTAGTAAACTAAGATTTGAACTACCTATTCCCACACTAGCAAACAAACTCGGCTGAATGGTATTCAACACAACAATGGGCCCTTCACCCTCAGAAATAGGAGCTGGTACTCTGGCCCCGAGACCAGCTCTGTCTAGTTTAAACCTTGCTTCGGCTCACCACCCTTTTTAGCACAATCATAGGACAAATGCCCTAACTCTCCACAAACATAACAATGTCTCTGTGATACAGGTACACCACTAGGGTTCTTAGATCTAGCCTGCTGATTCCTACCCCTGGAATTCAACTTCCTATTTAACTTTTGGAACTGTTCTAAAATCAATGACGCTAAGTCTGGCTCTGTACTAACCTCACTAGGTTTAACAGCCTCATTTGACACTGCCTGTACAAATGCTGGGGCTTCTGGATTTAAATCCCTAGGTTTCCGTACAGGAATTGAACCTACATGCCTCGCACTAAATGACTCATACTCGATAGCAGAACTTACAGCTTGATCTAGAGTTTTAACATGGGAGAACTGAACATGCCTACCGACGTCATAGTTATTCAAACCATCAATAAATTGATCCACTAAATCACCTTCTAACAACTCAAGTTGCCTATGGGGGTAAGCCTTACGGGCAGCTAATCTCAACGCTTCCCCGTAAACAACTAGACTTTCCCCTTCTTTCCTATGTCTATTTCTAAATTCCGACTTATAGGCAGCTTCCCTACCTGGAGGATCGAACCGATTTATCATCACCTCTTTCACCCTCCCAAAACTGGACATCTCTGACGGCCTTAACTCTGAAAGTACCCTCTGGGCAGACCCCCTTAAACACATAGTAATTTGTTGAGCCTTGTCTACATCTGTCCACCCATTCCAATTAGAAATTTGCTCAAAATGAATCAGAAAATCTTGGAAATTAGTTGTACCGTCATAAGTTTGGGGTTCCTTTTCTTTCCTTTTTGTTCCCACGGATAAATTACCTAAATTTACAGATGGCAAGTGCTTTATTGAGGGTAGCTGGGGTAAGCTTCTATCAAAAGGATTTGGATGGGCAGCAGTTGTGCTTGTCACAATACTCACAGGGACAACATTCACGTTACTGGCACTAGAGTAAATTGGGGCAAATCCTGAGGTTGATACAGATAGAGAAAATGTAGGGCAGACGAGCGATCCCAGCGACGACAACATATAATCATTATATTTACAGGTAAAACATTCTCACTCCTAACTCACAATCGTTCCAATACAGCACACATACACACACTAGCTCCATCACATACTCTCGCGCATCCAGTAGGCCCACATCATGCATTCCATAGCGAACTTCCACAGTTCAAATAAATTATTTATTCTTTACTTTAAGATCCGTCGCTTCGTGCGTAAAGGGGTTTCCCACGCCTAAAAAAAGTGATGCCAGCGAACCGGATATGTAGATTGACCAATCAAAAAAATCATCATGGTTACTCGCTACCGGTCCCTAGTGAGCGGAGCGCAGCCTGGCGGAGAGTAGAGAACTAAGGGAAGGGAACCAGTCTACGTCGAGCTGTGTTGGAGATCGAAGGGATCCAAACTATTTACCGTTACAAGTTTTGCTAAATAATAAGCGGTATCGCTGTAACTGAAACAATGCACATCTTATACCTTATCAACACCGGATCATATGAATGACTTGTACTTCAGGGCGACAACAATAGACGACTATAATGACGTCATTTCCGTGCGTAAACGTGTGTACGAGGGACGTGATTATGTTCCGAGTAGATATAATCAGTATCTAGATCTTTTCATCGGAATAGGAGGGTTCATAGGCGTGGAAATGGTGAGTACCGAGCACAGGGACCTAATTGGCCAAGTATTGACGAAGTTATGACTTGATGAATCGGGAAATTTACGAAAAATATGCTAGGTAGACATTTCCCTGTCCGGTCGAAATGTCGTCTCGGCTCTAATGGGTACCTCAAAAACCAAGCCACAATCACAAAATCTAAGCTTGTGGTGGTAAACAGTACCCATAACTGTGTTCATCCACAATCTCCTTTGGAGGTTACATAACCCGTACTTTCTAGAAACTCCATTTAAACATCGTGTAGCTCACTTACTTTAACCGTCACCGCCATGTTCATTTTTCTCTCGGAACGCTTCTCGACTTTACATATCGTGACTACAATATGCAAATTATGTAGTGTTGTGCTTGTGTGTAAACTCGAGAAGCGTTCCGAAGAACAAATGAACATGGCGGTGACGGTTAAAGTAATTGAGCTACACGATGTTTAAATGGAGTTTCTACAAAGTACGGGTCATGACACCTCCAAAGGGGATTGTAGATGAACACAGTTATGGGTACTGTGTACCACTACAAGCGTAGATTTTGTGGTTTTGGCTTGGTTTTTGAGGTACCCATTAGAGCCGAGACGACATTTCGATCGGACAGGGAAATGTCTACCTAGCATATTTTTCGTAAATTTCCCGATTCATCAAGCCATATCTTCATCAATACTTGGCCAATTTTGTTCACCAAACACTCAATGGAAAAATAAATTATTTCTCTTTAAGGTAAGATAGCCGCCAATGCTGTATAGAGCCCATTTATTAAAATAATCGCAGTTTAAAAAAAATAGGTCCGTTTTTCTCGACCGCCGAGTTCATACCCTTGATACTATAATATATATATGTATACTATTGGTTGAAAATTTTCGTGCCAGGTCCCTGTGGTACCGAGCTCGCCACAAGCTACAGTAGTAGGTGGGGTATGGTGAGTACGGAACTCGCGACAGACAATGTACAGTATACGTAGAAGGCGGGGAAATGGTGAGTACCGAGCTCGCGACAGACTACAGTAGATGGCGGATGGCGGGGGAATGGTGAATACCGAGCTCGCGACAGACTACAGTAGTGGGCGAGGAAATGGTGAGTACCGACCTCACCACAGGCTACAGTAGTAGGTGGGGAATGGTGAGTACGGAACTCGCGACAGACTATGTACAGTATACGTAGAAGGCGGGGAAATAGTGAGTACCGAGCTCGCGACAGACTACAATAGATGGCGGGGGAATGGTGAATACCGAGCTCGCGACAGACTACAGTAGTGGGCGAGGAAATGGTGAGTACCGAGCTCGCGACAGACTACAGTTAGTAGGTGGGAGAATGGTGAGTACCGAGCTCACGACAGACTACAGTAGTGGGCGAGGAAATGGTGAGTACCGAGCTCGCAACAGACTACTGTAGTAGGTGGTGGAATGGTGAGTACCGAACTCGCCACAGACTACAGTAGTGGGCGCGGAAATGGTGAGTACCGACCTCGCGACAGACTACAGTACTAGGTGGGGGATTGGTGAGTACCGAGCTCGCGACAGACTACAGAAGTAGGCGGGGAAATGGTGAGTACCAAGCTCGTAAAAGACTACAGTAGTAGCCGGGGAAGTGGTGAGTACCGAGCTCGTGACAGACTACAGTAGTGGGCGAGGAAATGGTGAGTACCGAGCTCGCGACAGACTACAGTAGTAGGTGGGGGAATGGTGAGTACCGAACTTAGAAGGCGGGGAAATGGTGAGTACCGAGCTCGCGACAGACTACACTAGTAGACGGGAAAACTATCCTCATTTCCAGGTCAGTTTTATGTTTGCGTTCGTTATTAACAACGGTAAAACTATCCTCATTTCCAGGCAAGTTTTATATTTGCGTTCGTAATTAACCATGGTAAAACTATCCTCATTTCCAGGCCAGTTTTATGTTTGCGGGCGTTATTAACCATGGTAAAACTAACCTCATTTCCAGGTCAGTTTTATGTTTGCGGGCGTTATTAACCATGGTAAAACTATCCTCATTTCCAAGTCAGTTTTATGTATGCGTTCGTTATTAACCATGATAAAACTAACCTCATTTTCAGGCCAGTTAAATGTTTGCGGGCGCTATTAACCATGGTAAAACTATCCTCATTTCCAGGTCAGTTTTATGTTTGCGGGCGTTATTAACCATGGTAAAACTATCGTTATTTCCAGGTCAGTTTTATGTTTGCGGGCGTTATTAACCATGGTAAAACTATCCTCATTTCCAGGCCAGCTTTATGTTTGCGGGCGTTTTTAACCATGGTAAAACTAACCTCATTTCCATGTCAGTTTTATGTTTGCGGGCGTTATTAACCATGGTAAAACTATCCTCATTTCCATGTCAGTTTTATGTTTGCGGGCGTTATTAACCATGGTAAAACTAATCTCATTTCCATGCCAGTTTTATGTTTGCGGACGTTATTAACCATGGTAAAACTATCCTCATTTCCAGGTCAGTTTTATGTTTGCGGGCGTTTTTAACCATGGTAAAACTATCCTCATTTCCAGGTCAGTTTTATATTTGCGTTCGTTATTAACCACGGTAAAACTATCCTCATTTCCAGGCCAGTTTTATAATTACGTTCGTTATTAACGATGGTAAAACTAACCTCATTTCCAGGTCAGTTTTATGTTTGCGGGCGTTATTAACCATGGTAAAACTATCCTCATTTCCAGGCCAGTTTTATGTTTGCGGGCGTTATTAACCATGGTAAAACTATCCTCATTTCCAGGTCAGTTTTATGTTTGCGTTCTTTATTAACGATGGTAAAACTATCCTCATTTCCAGGCCAGTTTTATGTTTGCGTGCGTTATTAACCATGGTAAAACTATCCTCATTTCCAGGTCAGTTTTATGTTTGCGTTCTTTATTAACGATGGTAAAACTATCCTCATTTCCAGGCCAGCTTTATGTTTGCGACCGTTATAACGATGGTAAAACTAACCTCATTTCCAGGCCAGTTTTATGTTTGCGTGCGTTATTAACCATGGTAAAACTATCCTCATTTCCAGGCCAGTTTTATGTTTGCGTGCGTTATTAACCATGGTAAAACTAACCTCATTTCCAGGTCAGTTTTATGTTTGCGTTCGTTATTAACGATGGTAAAACTATCCTCAATTCCAGGTCAGTTTTATGTTTGCGTTCGTTATTAACGATGGTAAAACTAACCTCATTTCCAGGTCAGTTTTATGTTTGCGGGCGTTATTAACCATGGTAAAACTAACCTCATTTCCAGGTCAGTTTTATGTTTGCGGGCGTTATTAACGATAGTAAAACTATCCTCATTTCAGGCCAGCTTTATGTTTGCGACCGTTATAACGATGGTAAAACTTTCCTTATTTAAGGTCAGTTTTATGTTTGCGACCGTTATAACGATGGTAAAACTTTCCTCATTTAAGGTCAGTTTTATGTTTGCGACCGTTATAACGATGGTAAAACTTTCCTCATTTTCAGGTCAGTTTTATGTTTGCGGGCCTTATCAACGATGGTAAAACTATCCTCATCCATTCTAGAAGAGTGAAATCAAAATACGAAGGTCATGGAATAGCAACGACAATGAGGGAATATTGCCAACAACATGTTTGCCGTACAGCTAATGAAGTCGTGTCAATGGTGACGTCACCTGTCATTTTACAACAACAACTATGTGACCAACGGGTCACTCTTCTATTTCAGCGGGTCAGTTATTTTACTGTTTCAACTTATTTCATGACAGATCTCTGTCATCAATATGTTTTTTAGTTTTCTGGTGATTTCATTAGATTATTAATGGATAATATTTTTTTATAACATCAAGAAACTTGTATTGCTAATATGATTCGCATTTTTGTTTTTCTGTATGATTTTGCGCTAAAAATGATTATGGTGATAAGTTAATCCTGAATATCATCAAACGTAACTGTATATTTTCCCTATCGATTCCTGCCCCAATAATTAGAAAGAAATGCTGGTCTTCATACACAAAAATGTTTATTAATTTCGGTAAATCATTGATTGAATATTTTTACATTAAACATTAGCCTCGATATGAATTGTTTCGGTCTGGGTATATACTTGGATATGCTTTATCGCCATTATGCAGATATCTAAAAACAGCTTTCAGTGGCGTAGGAAGATGAAACGTAATGGGGGGCAAAGGTCCTCAATATTTTGTACCCCCCCACCCCCCACCCCCCGCACCTTCAGGAGGAGATTAATTCAACCCCAAACCATATATGCTTTATGTACATTTTTCATTTATCATCAAATTTAATCCTTGCACACATTTATAGACTGTGGGGTCGCTAAAAGGAAATTAACGAATACGCAAATTGGCCAAATTAGCATGTGAGCGTCGAAGGCGCGAGATTTTGGTGACCCCCGGGAAAAAAATATTGTAATTTAGAATGGCTGAGATGAGTTTTACAATATATTTAGATGATTTTGGAAGCGCCAGAAAGCGCGAGATTTTGGTGTTTGGGGGTTCGGGGGTCTCCCCTGGAAAAAGACGATTTAGAATGGCTTAGATGAGTTTTACGATGCATTTAAATGAATTTGCGAGCGCCCAAAGACGCGATAATTTGGAGTTATAGGGGGTCCGGGGGTCTCCCCCGGGAAAAAAATACGATTTAGAATGTTAATGATTATAAATCGTTTTTAACATGGTAATTTTTCGATTTAAAGCTACCTGTATTTAGAAATGATAATTGTGTCGTCATAACATAATGCAACCCTACTCGATCTGAATATACCGTCTTCACACCATCGGTACATTGTTGTGTAACATAAAAAATAATTAATTGTCTCGCTAAGACATATAAACAAATTGATCTTTTAAGAGACATTTTTTTTAAATAGTACATAGAATCCCTTGAAGTCCGAAAAATGTGTAGGATGACCCTTTTTTCTTTCAAATAAGCATTTTTAGAAAAATTCAGTCGGCGAAAATGGGGGGGGGGGGGGGCAAAAAAACATGTTTGCCCCCCGTCCTGGGGAACGGGGGGGGGAACTGCCCCCCTGCCCCCGCTTCCTACGCCCCTGGCTTTGTTTCCATTAACTTCAACTGTTTTAGGATATGGCTATATTTCAATCGTCGATGGCGGCAGTGAGACCAAGGTTCGAGTCTAAGCACATACTGACGTCTGTGAAGGATGTAGACGCTACATATCTCGGGGACATTTTTAGGAATCCTATCACTGCTGCGTCTTTATTTTCCGAAAAACATATCATCCTGTCACGTTTGCCATATAAACTGATGACATTGAACATTAGACACATAATCAGACCGGAAGTTGAATTCTTGGCTACTGGCCACTCCGACCCTTCCCCAGATAAACACTTAATGATGTCCGCTGCCATCCACGACAAGTGTGAAGCTGGTACGATCATGTTCCTGGACCTATATGGCGAGACAAACATCACAGAACATGTGTATGAACAGACCAAAAGGTTTCTGGCTAACTGTAAGGAAGACAAACTTTTTATGTACGTTTTTTTTCAACAAAACAACACAAGATTATATTATTCCGTTTACTTTCACAGTATACATGGACTATGGTTAACGAGAAGGTGTTGAACTGTTTAGGAAGGTCTGTCTGAACAAAGGCCTTGTGAACTTAAATCAAGATATCTGAAAGGAATGTTGACGCCAACCTTCATTCATTCACAGTAATGCTCTAATTAGAATCAAAGTATGAGTATTTAAAGCAACTTGAATGATTCGAACAAAACCGAATCATTTAGATGCGGGAAATAAAACTGTCCAGTTTGGTTTAATTTTTTTCATATTCCGTGACGAGTTGCTGTCAATCAAGTTTCTTCCTAATTAATAGGAATAACATACGGCATCACATCAAGACGATCAAGATGGATTTTACCTGACTGGGTTTTGTTTCTATGTACCTGAAGATGGCCAAGAGGCCGGAAATTTGGAAAAGAGACATTTGTACTGTATATATATTCTACCTCCGGAGGATGATTGTTTGAAAACAAACATTGCCTGTAGTTACAGGATATTGATGGAACCTTCACATAGATGATACATTATATGAGTTTATACAGTAGAGGTTACACACATCTGTTGATTTGATGCGTCGAGTACTATGTATACTTGTGGCAGATGGCACACAAAATATCATTTCATAAAATTATTCATTTCCACAAGATGTTCTATCATTATACACCGGAATGCCTCTATAGCATGATCCCAGAAACTGTTTCTGAAGGACATTCGTATGATACTAGACACTTGGACCATACATTTATTACACCTGTATTATAAACCAATGAAATAGTCTACCACAAAGTATTCGCATGTGGTGTGGTTGTAGATAAACATTGTTTTACTTGGATGTAGTCGACTTGATGACATACGACGACGCTACCTTCACTCATTAGATTTCAATGTTACTTTGGATCATCTTCTTTTTGGAGATGAATCTTTTTCTACAGCTGATAATAAATCGATATTCTTAGCCGTACAGCACTACATAATTAAAACGGGCAGATTTGCTTCCGTTGAATACTTACATGTAAGATATTACACCCCACGATTAAATTTCATTTAGGTTTAAACATGTTACATATTTTCTTTATTCATTGGTAAATACATGATGATAGATTTAAGTGTCTGTGACACTTGTTCTTATTTCCAATTGATTTTATATTTGTTGTATGTTATATGCATATATTTAAATAAAGAAAGCTTAAACTAAGTATACACATGTATTATTTCAAATTTACGATAACAAATTCAAGCACTATATGTATTTAGTCATGTGTAAACCCTTATGTTTAAAAATGACAGTTGACAAATGATAATGATAACCTATTGAATACGTAAATAAATATTCGCTAAAACAAAGGACTTCCCCCTAGTTTAAGCACAGGGATAACTTCACAAGGAAAATTACCAATACTAAATTCAACATGATAACAAAATAACAGAATGTTCTGCGTTGGATAAGAGGATCTGACAACATCCCATAAGAGGTCATGTCTAGGTGACCTTTGTAAATGGCCAATCAATTTGCTGCTGCCAGAATCTTGAATGTGATTTTAAGGGGACGAAATTATTTGGAAAAGCTGTCAGAATTATTTTTTGTGTACGACGTAATCTCGCCAAAATGGCACAACAGAGCTAATTGTATATGTAGACTGGGACGAAATGGCGTTGCAATGTGTAGACAAATCATTTGGTCCGAGTTACACGTGGTACAAAGGTCATCCGAACATGACCCCATATGGAATGTTGTCAGATCCTCTATTTGACGGAGTGGTTATAAGGATCTGTATTTCAATCAGATTGATCACAAACGAAACCGATGTACTCAGAAATCAAAAGAATGTTCAAATATTTTCAAGAGGTGAAATATATAATCATATTAAACAACTTACATTTAAAAATGTCAAAATTTCTGGATCTTCCCAAAACATAAAGAAGTAAAATATAAACAGTCCCGCCAATCCTTTATAACAATTCTCCGTGTCATGTCCTTCTCCCGAGCTATGGTCATGTCCGCCAGACGACGTCAACACCTGTAAAAGGAATTATTTCCAGCTGTTTCCTTCTTCTTACAGACACAGGCAATACCAATTAACGATAACAACAACATAGTGTTGCATTCTAACAAAATTAAATACAACCACACAAACATTATAAACCATACGATGTTTTCGCGGTTTAGTCCTTTGATGTAAATCAGAAGAGCCTTATTATGGTACAATACATGCATGTTTGACTGTTCGGCTTTGAATAAGGGCGTCGCTTTCTCTGTAGTCTTCAAATAACATTTTTGCAGGCCTGTGATTGGTTCAGATGTGTTTCCCTGCCTTCAGGTTTTCTGTGAGATAGTCCAGGAGTGTCGAAATAGTGAAAAGTGATCGGAAGCCCTGGAGTATCGAGGAAGAGAGAGGGCATGCGCAACGAAAGAGGATAGGATAATTTGAGGACCACAGTCTGTTAAAGAACTCGTTTCCAAAATAAAATCAGTCGCGGTTTAATCTTACGTTGCCGTTAGATTGCGAATGCATTCTATTACACAAGATAAAATAATTCCATATCATAATAGCTACAGTGAAAATATATCTCGCTGGCTGCACCATCGCATCATCATTAATCCCTCCATAGGAAACTGACAATAGACAAACCAGTCGTCCCAGATCCCTTTGCTGATTATTTGTAATCATTTTATTATATTTTGTGTTATTCTCAATCAGATTGCTTGTCAATTAAGTTCTGATCCCAGAATTTTTAACGGTTAAAAGAACCTATCATATTGTAATATTTGGTGGCCGTTCAGTCCACCATGCCACGGGCCCAATATTATCTCTGGGAATCCTGGGTTTGAGCAGAAATCGTTACGAAGAAAGTCGATGGCCAGATGGATGATTGACGCTGCACCATGCTATAAGCTCACGTGCCCTTTCGGCAGGTGAGCTATTTAAAACAAAGAGTGATTGCTTTTGACCAATAAATTTAATGTACCAATGACAACAAAGCTCATTTTGTGACAAAAACAACCCTATCATCATATAATTACTGTAACAATTAAAATGTAGGACCCTCATCATCAGGATCTAGGTTTTGTAAAGGTCGTCGACTTTTCATTAGAAGAAAAAAATATTTTGTGTTAAAATCTTATCTGTAAAGAAAGAAATAATATCCCCATAGGCAGAGGAGTGGCGAATTTATATAGAAATCCATAAGGTTTAATCAGGTTAGTTTTACATTAGTTGTCCATTCACAATTTGGAAATAATTGATTTAATCCAATTGTAGTATTTTATCTTAACTAGGGAACACTGTTGACTTTAAAGTGATTTAAACATGTTCAACAGCATTGACTTTCAATGTTAGTCGATTTTACCTTAAATATTCAAAACAGCTTTAATTAAATGATCAAAAATAGAAAACATTTTAATAATTTTGTGCAAAAATATCTAGTGTGATTCCAAAGTGATTTTATTTACTTTGCAATGTGCTAACACATACTAGCTAGTCTATCAGATTTAGACCATCATACAAAAGAAATCAAAGCGAGTTTACTCTGATCAATATGTACACACTGTGTATTTAGATGTGACTAACGCAAATGATACTCCTAGGAAATGGTATATTATCTCACATTTAGTTAGATCTGTCTTGTTCTTAGACCTTCTTAAAATGAACATTTTTCAAAATCAGCATAGTTATGCACTTACAATACATTCTAGCATTAAATTAGCGTTTTTCTTCAATCAGAATGGGAAAAAAATGTGACTGTACATTGGATAATTTTGATTTATTATGAATAACATTGCTGAACCTGAAAATAGGTACCCAGTACCGTTTTTATTCAGAAGATCGTTTTCTTGCTGCCTGCGGACATTTCTTGCACACACATAATACTAAATAATATATCTAACTTATTGTTTGATATTTGATGATTTTTGATGTTTTAGTTATTGTTTTCTTGGTAACAATCCTGCAGAAAATCGAAAGCGAAATCAGTCTGCCATTTTGTTGTGACTGTAAACAACCACGCTTCATTTGGCCGATTTTCCATGATTGGACATGGACGTAATTGTATCTATATTTATTATATTTTCATCACATATTATATGGTTTAAACATTTTTTAGTGATTTTTTCGATGCATAACTTTCTAAACTGCCATTGTGTTGTGATTGTAAACAAACACGTTTCAGTCGGCCGATTTTCCTTGAATTAAACAATTGTACGATTGAACATGCATCTGATACGTAATTATTTTCATCTTTAATATATTTTCATTGCATATAATATCTTTTAAACACTTTTACGGTGATTTCGATGTATAACTTCACAAAACTGGCGTGTAAACCTTTCGATTTTCACATGTGTATCACGACGTAATAATGCAAAATCATCGTCAGATTTTGGTTTTCGTCCACGGATAAGTCGCACTGGTGTATAGGTCGCACTCTCGATTTTCAGGGAAAAAGTCGCAACTTATACTGCGGAAAATACGGTAATCAAAGAATAAAATAATAACAAAAACATGTCCAGATATTAACAACAAAAATTAATGCCTTAAATCTTTGAGAAATTTACACCGAACAAATATTGGAAAATGCTATGTGAGTAAAAAGTAAAAAATAAAACAAGATTGTGAAAAGTCACACAAATAAGTTAAATCATGTAGAGATTTAGAAATGGACGGATTTGTTGTTTTAAGCAAACTTACAATAATAAATCCATGACAAGCAACAAAATAGTTAATTTGTACCATTATCAACAAGTCAATGCACATCTTACAAATACTGTTATGTAGTAGATTGACTTATCTCTGTCATAAATTATAACATATGTTTCATCATAGCAGTCACAGTTCACAACATTTTTTTTCAAAACAAAAATAAATTAATCTTTCCCCCTTTTCTTGATGATAGATGCTGTCTTACCATTTCTTTAATTATGTATTACTATTATGTATCAAACCTGTATTTTCAATGACACTGTCAATGGACAAAAATATTAGTGAAAAAGGCACTTCAAATGGAATCAGTACAAAAGAGATTGAAATACCCTGTGTCTTAAAATATAACTAAGGTATATTTTTTTTTCTACCAAAAATCTTAATTTTTGAGTGTTGTTTACCTACATGTAACTTTTAACTGCATCATATAGCAGCTAGGGTTTGGGTTCGTGTGTCTAAATGTCTATCATGCATTCTAGTATATACCAATGAAATGGAACACTTGTTTTCGCTTACAGTGAAACCGGCCTTAGCAACCACCTCTGTATAAAGACCACCTACTTATTAAGACCACCTCTGTATAACGACCACCTACTTATTAAGATCACCTCTGTATAACGACCACCTACTTATTAAGATCACCTCTGTATAACGACCACCTACTTATTAAGACCACCTTTGTATAAAGACCACCTACTTATTAAGACCACCTACTTATTAAGATCACCTCTGTATAACGACCACCTACTTATCAAGACCACCTCTGTATAACGACCACCTACTTATTAAGATCACCTCTGTATAACGACCACCTACTTATTAAGATCACCTCTGTATAACGACCACCTACTTATTAAGATCACCTCTGTATAACGACCACCTACTTATTAAGATCACCTCTGTATAAAGACCACCTACTTATTAAGATCACCTCTGTATAACGACCACCTACTTATTAAGATCACCTCTGTATAAAGACCACCTACTTATTAAGACCACCTCTGTATAAAGACCACCTACTTATTAAGACCACCTCTGTATAACGACCACCTACTTATTAAGACCACCTCTGTATAAGGACCACCTACTTATTAAGATCACCTCTGTATAACGACCACCTACTTATTAAGATCACCTCTGTATAACGACCACCTACTTATTAAGATCACCTCTGTATAACGACCACCTACTTATTAAGACCACCTCTGTATAAAGACCACCTACTGTATAAAGACCACCTACTTATTAAGACCACCTCTGTATAACGACCACCTACTTATTAAGACCACCTCTGTATAACGACCACCTACTTATTAAGATCACCTCTGTATAACGACCACCTACTTATTAAGATCACCTCTGTATAACGACCACCTACTTATTAAGACCACCTCTGTATAAAGACCACCTACTTATTAAGACCACCTCTGTATAAAGACCACCTACTTATTAAGAACACCTCTGTATAACGACCACCTACTTATTAAGATCACCTCTGTATAAAGACCACCTACTTATTAAGACTAATTATTAAGATCACCTCTGTATAAAGACCACCTACTTATTAAGACCACCTCTGTATAACGACCACCTACTTATTAAGACCACCTCTGTATAACGACCACCTACTTATTAAGACCACCTCTGTATAACGACCACCTACTTATTAAGACCACCTCTGTATAACGACCACCTACTTATTAAGACCACTTTGTTCAGGTCCCAAATGATCATTTATCACAAAACTTGACCTGTGTATAAAGAACACTTGTCTATAGAGACCATTTAACCCTTATTTGTTGGGAGGTCTTTATAGACAGGTTTGACTGTACACATCACCAAAAAGCACGTCATAAGATAATATTGTATATTGATTGGTAAAAAATGAAACGATAGTAAGAGTAATCTCCCTTTTTGACACTAGATTTACATTGTATTTTAATCAAAGTTAATCTAATTGGCAAATTATTGGCAAATCAAACGTTGCTTTAACCAATAGTATTCTGTACAATACCCTCTTTGGGGGACAATACTGTATGGAATATCCCTGGGTAGGAGAGTTGTGGCAAACTAAGCATTTTAGTACAATTAATTCTAACAACAACTATAACTGTAATAAACAACTTTCTTTCGTGGCAAAGTTTGCAATTACCATTTCAAAATAAATTCTCAAAAGTTTACTTTCAAAGGATTTGAAAAAAGAAATGGAAATTTACATAATAGTATACGGAGGGAAATATTAATTCACAGAGATAAACTTTCGCTAATTAACTTTGATCGTGAAATTAGACAAAGTAAATCGCACGTGCAAGAAAGATGTTTTTACAGTAAGTTGATATCAAAACTTAACAAACTTTCTTTTCTATGTTTCTAGAAGAACGATCTGATCAAAGATGTATTGTGAAATAATAAAACTTGACTTTTTTTATAAAATAACCCTACGTCACTAAATATATACATTGCAATGGCTTGTTACAATGATTTCTGCCTTATAGCCACAGGAATGTGCAAGCAAACATGCAAGTACATTTATAAATTTATCTACATCTTGTGCATTGAGGACAAGTGAACAATACTTTTCTTTAAAAAAAACAACAAAAAACCCACTGCATTTTGACAATAAATATAGTCCCCCGATCATTCAATCTGTATATAAGACTTCCATTATGTTATATCTGTGATTTTGGTTAATTTTACTCTATTTAACAGAAATTTCTTCTAGATCATATATATACAGAGTACTAATTTTGACATTACTATACAGTGGACCAGACGACAATAGTCCAGAAAACTCACAATGTGGACGGAAAACTCTTATTGTGGATGGAAAACTCATAATGTGGACGGAAAACTCACAATCTGGACGGAAAATGTCGGGGAAAGGCTTTGATCATAGACAAAGTATACAGAATTTGGCAGTCCAGATAATCCATATAAAGTCTGGGTTGGGGACAAAAGTGTATAAATTATTAGGGTCAACTTTACATGCATGTATACATAAATGTACAGTTTCTCTTGTAATTATACTGATTACACTGCATCAGTGAAGGACAATGAAGGTCAATGTGGAGTGTGGTCATTATGTAACATACATGTTCAATATCATTTTAACAATGTCATGTAATATCTGTTCTATATATGTCCATGCTAATAAATAGACATCTCAAGCTCACGTAGAGCATGAGACTCTGGGGGTTATAGGTTCAAACCCTACAGTGTGTGACAAGTTTGTGACAGGTGAGGAGAGAATGAAGTGGCCAGACCATGGCCTGAACCGAGGACCTCGGGACACTAGAACATGCTCAACAGATTGAGCTACCTATAGCTAGTCTCCAAAGATCATCCAAATTCAGTCCAGCCACAGGTATATATATATATAAACAATCATATGTATGTTGAATAACTGGAGAATGGACGGAACTTAACAAACAGCAAACATTGACATTGATCCCATCTGGTACATCAAAAATAATGCTAGTGTAAAAAAATATTCATTAAAGCTCAAAAATATCACCATACCATATAAATATCACAAAAATATCCAAATGTTCATTTTTGTTCTTTTTTTTTAAATTCTAATAAAGCACAACAAATATCTGAAGTCAAAATACTTTCTCACAAAATCAATACAAAAACGGCAAAAAGATAAAAAAGAGATAAAATTTCAGTACAGTACAGAAAAAGAAAGAAAAAAAACATCGCAGCATTTCATTTACAACCAAATTCATACTTCACTCCAAGCAATGCATGCACTTATAGTGAATAGTAAGTGTGAATATTTCAGAAATCTGAACTAAGAACCTTAATGGACTTCAAAAAACAACTATCAAATCATAAATGAATTCAAATATGGACATAACCAAGTATTGGACCATATTATCTCCCCTTAAAGATGCTCCACCACTGACAAATTGTATTTTTTCACTATCAAAAACAGGAGCAGACAATTTAGCATTTTTCTTCAGCTACAAAAGTTACTTACTTTACACCATTACCACCATTGAAAAGTTTGAGCTTCTAATTTTACTTCAAGTTAAAAATATGAAAAATAAATAATTGGATCCTGAAAAAATTCTGTGTCACTATATACTATATAGAATGAAGTACTGATTCGCATGCACCAAAGGCGAAATACATTATTTTATATTAAATTTTGTGTTAATTAGACATACATATACACGATTAAACACTAGTTATCGTTCAAATGATGAATATCATTTATGCTCTGTCAGCGGTGGAGCATCTTTAAAAAAAGTGTAAGCCTATTGAATGTGATATGTTTCATGTCTCTTAGTCAAGAAGATCTTCACTTTAGCCAATTTTGCTAGCCAAGGATATTCAGTATGATGCTTGGCTAGCAAAGTGCACTTTAGCCTAATAGGAGTTGCGTGTTCTAGACTACTAAGCCAGGTGGATGTCGTAAGTTTGACCTTGATAATGGATGCTAGAATACACTAATAAATACCTAATACTTAAAGAATGCTCTCTGTTACGTACATACATGCTTTATCACATAACCGGCCTGTTGAGCCTTGTCATGGCCACGTCATAATAAGTACTGTGAGACACATGTGTAATAACACTGTTGTGACATCAACATTCTACTCTAGTATATAGGATCATTATAATTTTGCACGAATAATTTTTGTAATACCTCATCTCTCCTGAAAAATACAAAACTTAATCACACGCAAAAGTCGACAGTATATCAATGAGGGTAAAATGATGTAACTAGGCGCCCTGTACACCTGGTGTACATCTTTTGATATTTCGCTTGGAATAGAACATCTTTTACAGAAATAATTTGCTTAAAAATGATAAATCAAATTTTAATGAAATCATATAGTTCTAGGTGCTCTGAATTCCTTTTTGAATATGCTAGCAATAGAATCAAAGTAAAAATAAAAGTTTTGAAATTAATGGGCAGTCTGTGAAGGAGTGAATTGCCATGGGTGCTAAATTACCATACATAAAATAGAACAATCAATAATCTAAGCCGTGCTTTGCACTCCGGTAATTCTTTGGTCTCTCCCTTGATGTTCCGAATGTTGGATCAACATCTAACACTGGCTCAAAGTGTTCATTCTTGTTGCAAATATAAATGGCGGGATGATTCATATCAGGGTTATCAAGAGGCTTGAATGTCTGCCATCGATATTCAGTAATTCCTTTGATTTGACACGGGAAATACACTTCCACCACAGATTTGAGCATCGTTGCTGTAGCTAAGATTTCGACGTCCGTCGCCCATTCCTTAGGCCGTCTCATGTTGGAGAGGTATTCGTTCATTCCACCGCGGCTCATAAGGAATGTACGATACATGTCTGGATGATCACTTACATGTTTTGTAATCAGCTCCCGCACACGCAGATGTTCACTTTCACTGCCCGTGATGATTGCGCTGATCGCACGAAAGAAACAATTGCCGTCCGCTCGAATAGGTATTGTCTGCTTTGGTGGAGATTTGTCATAAAAGGACTTCCGAGGTCCGTACTCAAAATAAGTTTTCACTGGGATTTTGAACAGTTTGGCTTTTTCATTTTGCCAACTTTTACTCACTGGGAAAAACTGCTTTTTGTTTCCCATGTCTTCCTCTATGGCTGGTTCCTCTTTACGCGGTGTTCTCTGAGCTTGTGCCACTTCAGGATCAAAAGGTCGATCAAAGTCTACGATTGGACCTTTCTTCATCGGACGACGTGGATCCCTCCAATTATTCATGACTGATTAGGTCATAGATATCTGTACTCTAGTATGTACATCTCATTCTAGTCAAATCTGAAACACATAAGTCATAGTTCATGTTAAGATAGTTCACATATTTCCTTATTTGATTTGTTTAGTTTTACTTCCTGTTAACAACCAGGGTTGTGGAAGCATGTGTCAGGTTTTATGGTAGATAAAAACTAGAGTACCCAGAAAAAAACAATCAATCATTATCTGACAACTGCCCCACATGGGATTTGAATTTGCAACTCAAAGGTGGAGAGCTCTATACAGTACAGTAATTATTATATCTTGTTTTAAAATGTCTTTTAAAGCAAGATCATTAAATCAAATTACCCTGGCAAATAATCATAAATGTACGTTTTTATTTTTAATTAAAAGACCTTGGTGTTCAGACTAACAAGGTTCCACTGTACACACGAACCAAAATGTCCAAATTTACTGAACACACAAACCAAAGTGTTTAGACAGACAAGTCTACTGTACACACAAACCAAAGTGTCCAGACTAACAAGGTTCTACTGTACACACAAACCAAAGTGTCCAGACTAACAAGGTTCTACTGTACACACAAACCAAAGTGTCCAGACTAACAAGGTTTTACTGTACACACAAACCAAAGTGTCCAGACTAACAAGGTTCTACTGTACACACAAACAAAGTGTCCAGACTAACAAGGTTCTACTGTACACACAAACCAAAGTGTCCAGACTAACAAGGTTCTACTGTACACACAAACCAAAGTGTCCAGACTAACAAGGTTCTACTGTACACACAAACCAAAGTGTCCAGACTAACAAGGTTCTACTGTACACACAAACTAGGACTAACAAGGTTCTACTGTACACACAAACCAAAGTGTCCAGACTAACAAGGTTCTACTGTACACACAAAGTGTCCAGACTAAGAGGTTCTACTGTACACACAAACCAAAGTGTCCAGACTAACAAGGTTCTACTGTCACACAAACTAGGACTAACAAGGTTCTACTGTACACACAAACAAAGTGTCCAGACTAACAAGGTTCTACTGTACACACAAACAAAGTGTCCAGACTAAGAGGTTCTACTGTACACACAAACAAAGTGTCCAGACTAACAAGGTTCTACTGTACACACAAACCAAAGTGTCCAGACTAACAAGGTTCTACTGTACACACAAACCAAAGTGTCCAGACTAACAAGGTTCTACTTTGCACACAAACCAAAGTGTCCAGACTAAGAGGTTCTACTGTACACACAAACCAAAGTGCCCAGTATCAAACTTTCCTGTTGGATTGATTTTATTAGTTGAATGTCCTATGACCAGCCAGGTTATTGAAGGATGGTTTAGATGATGGAGGAAAAATTGAGTACCCTAAGAACAAGAGGCGAAGAGGGCCTGTATCACTCACCTGGTAGTTATTCCAAGAAATGTTCTGAATAGAGGTTCAGTACTTATTTCCTATGATTTTGTAATACCTCTATTTCCCTATTGGTCCTTATCCCTCTTGCCCGGAAGGAGACAAATTAAAGACAATTATTTATATCAATTTTATCCCCTAGTTCTTTCTAGCGAAAGAACTTTTATTTGTATGGTTTGGCTCCCAAATCCATCAAATTTTCAAACCTGTTATTTGGTGATTAAATTGTTGAATATTAAATATCATTCAAGTACATCTTCTATGTTAAAGGTATGATAATTAAACATCATTACAGATGTAGTTGCTATAGTAACCATCCTAAATACACAACAAGAGGCCCAGAGGGCCTGTATCGCTCACCTGGTTTGTAATGCCAAGTAATGTTCTGAATACAGGTTCATTGTTTCTTTTCTGAAGGAATTTTAATATCAACCTCTAAGTCCCCTATTGGGCCCCACCGCTCCTGCCCCCAGGGGGTCAGAGCCAAAGTTCTGTTCTCCTTCCCCCAAGGATGTTTATGGCCAAATTTGGTCACAATCCAAGCAAAACTCTAGGACAAGTAGCGATTTATAGGATTTACCTCTATTTCCCCTAATGGGCCCCACCCATCCTGCCCCTGGGGATTCCTGTTCCCTTCCCCAAGGATGTTTGGGATTTGGTTACCAGAGAACCTATGAAAATTAGCGATTTACAATTTCTGTTGGGCCCCCCTTCCCGGTGTCCCCAAGGATGTTCCCTTCAACCAGGGTTTGTGGCCAAATTTGGTTACAATACTTGCAGAACTCTATGACTAGTAGCGATTTAAAGGATTTACCTCTATTTCCCCTATTGGGCCCCGCCCCTCCTGCCCCCGGAGGGTCAGAGCCAAAATTTATACATCTTCTGTTCCCCTTCCCCCAAGGATGTTTATGGCCAAATTTGGTTACAATCCTTGCAGAACTCTAGGACAAGTACCGATTTATATGGTTTACCTATAATTCCCCTATTGGGCCACGCCCCTCCTGCCCCCCGGGACCAGTGCCAAAATTTAAACAAACTCAGTCTATTCTCCCAAAGATAATTCTGGCCAAATTTGGTTACATTCCTCCATGCAGAACTCTATGACTTATATATAAGTAGCGATTTAAAGGATTTACCTCTATTTCCCCTATTGGGCCCCACCCCTCCAGCCCCCGGGGGGCCAAAGCCAAAATTTATACAAGTTCTGTTCCCTTTCCCCCAAGGATGTTTGTGGCCAAATTTGGTTACAATCCATGCAAAACTCTAGGACAAGTAGCGATTTATAGGATTTACCTCTATTTCCCCTATTGGGCCCCCCCCCTCCTGTCACCGGAGGGTCAGAGCCAAAATTTATACATGTTCTCTTCCCCTTCCCTCAAGGATGTTTGTGGCCAAATTTGGTTACAATCCATGCAGAACTCTATGACTAGTAGCGATTTAAAGGAAATGTTGACGGACGGACGGACGACGGACGGACAACGGACGCCGCGCCATGACATAAGCTCACCGGCCCCTGGGCCAGGTGAGCTAGAAATTGATGGATTTGGGGGCCAAAAAGGTCAAACAATAGTCCTTTTGTAACAGAGCACATGATTTTACGATAAATTTAATCACTGCCTCTGCTAGGATTTGAATTTGGGACCTCTGGTTTACTAGTCTGATGTTCAACCGATCGAGCTAAAGAGAAGTTCTCTCTAGTCGAGCGGTATATTTAGGGCTGCCGCGGTTAACCGGTATATTGGGGTATTGCAATGCACCAACAAAAAATATTGTTGTACCGCGATACAGTTTACCTGTACCGGTTTTTTACAATATATTTTCTTAGTATCATAATTTCATTAATTTGATATAATTAAAACGTCCTGTCATTAAAACAAAACCAGCAAGTTGTATTTGTTTTCCTTTCCGATAATATTAGCCATGTGGGTATCCCTTTCGTTTTCATTTGATTCAGATGTCGGTCAAATGTTTGAAACTAACGTGTATAATGTTCAAATGATTCAAACATTTGCATGACGTTGACTATAAACAATATGACATTAGGCTAGTTTCTGAAATATTATCAAGCTGATTCGCTCCATCAATCAACAATACCGGAATATATAATTCTCTAAACACATTTAAGGCCCGGTGAATACATGGCTGCAGGGATTTTGCAAGCTATTTCAGGCTTCATTGTCCGCCTCCATTTTCGAATTCATACACGTGTCAAAACAACACTGCAAGCCGATCAGCCCTTTGAAGTTTAATCACGATCATAAGCTTATTTTGCCAGGACAATTGTACGTAAATTTGTTCATTATTTAGGTTCAAAAGTGTAAATATTTGCAGACACTATCATATTTAGTTATTGCATTATTAGATTACGATCGTCTGTAGCCTAGCTTTTTCACAAACAGACTCATATTTTTTAAAACAAGAACCTCACATTTGAACATTTTTGTTACTCAACAACACAGTTCAAATCGATGTAAAACTACATAACATAGCACTGTATGTTTGTATAATGTAAAGGGTGTTTTTATTATGGAATATATACAAAATAGACAACACATATGTTAAGGTCAAAATATTGCAATACATATCACAATACAGTTGTTGTGTATCACAATATATCGTGGTACGCTTCTGCCGTATCGCGGCAGCCCTAGGTATATTGCAGCTAGTATTCACCAGGGTTACATACTCCCCCCTCAAGGACA
Organism: Argopecten irradians; assembly: GCF_041381155.1. Taxonomy (NCBI): domain Eukaryota; kingdom Metazoa; phylum Mollusca; class Bivalvia; order Pectinida; family Pectinidae; genus Argopecten; species Argopecten irradians. Next base: position 2,760,837 of record NC_091147.1, read on the forward strand.
GAACTCGTCCTCAAGTTTCTAGGGGTTAACAGCGATACCTGTGGGGCATGGCCGAGTATTTCCCAAGTCTCTACATGGGCGCCAATGTAACAGAGCACATGATTTTACGATAAATTTAATTAGTGCCTCTGCCAGGATTCGAACTCAGGACCCCTGATTTACTAGTCTTACGCTCAACAGATCGAGCTAAAGAGAAGTTCTCTCTAACCGAGCGGTATATTGCGGCTAGTATTCACCAGCGTTACACTTTGAATACAATCTATGCTTACTATAAGACTAGTTGTGATTAAAGGATTTACCACTGTTTACCCCTATAACAATTGAGCCAGTTCCTCCTACACTCGGCCCTAGTGGAGTAAGGGGGAGGGGGGAGGGGGGGTCAGCACAGCCTAGATATTTTTTTACAAACTCTAGATCTGTTGAGGAACGCTGTGCCATGGCATAAGCGTTAACAAGTAACAACCCTTTGGGCCAGCTGAGTTGGTTCAAATTTGCGGTCTCTTGTTTGGACATCTAAAATGTACAGTACATGTATGTATATATCTTGTAACAATGTACAGAAAGTTGTAGCTATTTGCCAAGTGATCATGCATGCACTTGTGGCTATGAAAACAGGGAGGGACACACTGAAAAACTTACAAAACCAGCTTGGAAGATGAATAAGCAGAAGACAAAGAGCGTTTTGTTATATCATTGTTGTGCAAACATGTAAATGTCTATGAAATGACGCTGCGCAATATCTCCCACTTTGGAAAATGCTTTGGTGGAAGATCTCCCACTTTGACATCTCTGGAGGGTGGCAACCATGGACACTTACCTGGGAAGGGTCGCTTATCAATTTCTGGGTTGGTACAAAATAAATATTTTATATATAGCATACATTGTGGTATTTACCTGTTTACCTATTTATATGTGTTATGCACATTGTGGTATTTACCTGTTTACCTATTTATATGTGTTATGCACATGTAATATGACCCTTGAGTACATCTGTATTGTAATTTGTTGTTGCCATAATTAATTACACAGGATGTATCCCTACCTGGCTAAATCCCACTATAATATGTTTCCTAAAATAACTTAGATCGTTATCAGATTATCAGCTGATCATTTTATCATGGTATACACAATATAAAAGATTTTATTGACCTAATCAACAATTTAGAATATCTAAAATATGAAAGATACAATTTATTTTCACCCATCTATGACAAGCAATATGTTATACATAATACACATATAGCCTAAATTCATTTGTTCCTACCTGTAATTAGCCTGTGCTAATTTGCTGAACACGACACAGGTGCGACACTTCCTTGTAAATTCAGCTTGATATCAATCTCCACTGAGACTACAGTTCTTTCATTGCTGATTTAAACCTAACTTACCACAATAGTATACTGTTGTGCAATCCTGTCTCTGTCAAAACACTGCTTTCCTATACCGTAAACTGATAACAGTTTTGGTCTGTTGACATCACCTGTAATGGTCGCTACTTCCGGGGACATGCGCAGTGACGCGCTAATATATAGGTAAGATTAAAGGGCTAACGTGTACCTATACGGGGAGATATGCTGTGCACGTCTAGACTTGTCATGTAACCACATAGATATTATCCCCACAACACCTTTCCGAAACGGCTTTTGAATTTTATAGCAGAGTCGAAAAAGTTATTGGCATACATTTAAGTACCATGCACCTAATAACTACACTTACCAATTAAATTCGTTACGGGAGATCTCGGACCATACCGAACTCGGACTATTGCGAACTCGGACCAATACAGACTCGGCCTATTACGAACTCGGCCTACTATAGACGATACTGACATGTTCATTTCATTTCGTATGCATAAAACACAGCCAAAGTAGTCTAGCGTTACATGTAACTTACATGTACTATATCGTTACAAACCAATAAAAATTACCTACACAATTTAAAACATCACCCTGTTTGGCTATTTAAAATGTCGGAGATGCAATTATTTCATATTAAAGGCCCACTACCTTTCCGGTGCAAAATTTAAAGGTTTCTTGAAAACATCATTAACATAAGAACATACATATCGATGGCATAAGATGAGGTAACAACACCAAACATATGCAAAATTTTCTGCGTAAGTTATGATAACTGTGGAGATTCATTTCGCTGTTTTGCCGTCTGCCGCAGTGATATTCAACTACCGGACGGTATTTAGGACGATGGCGGGAAACATAAGACGACCCGCGTTATGAAAATTAACATTTTATTTATTTTAATTATATTGTTCAGAAGCTAATGATAAGTGTAGTATTAACAGTAAGTTAATAACTTTTGCGACTCTTCAAAATCATCGATCTTGTTTTACATTCCCATTTTAAAAATGAAAAGCCGTTTCAGAAAAGTAGTGGGCCTTTAACATTCTTTGTAATAAGTCATTAGTATATTTTGCCTTTTAACCGTTAATTTAGATTACTGTATTTGGCATTTAAACTGTAGAAAATCCCGTAAATTCATTGTTTTACTTTTAAAAATTAATTGATTAACTATTGATAAAAAATAACGTTTGTTGTAACACAATTTTCCACGCATTCAAATCGAAATATTGAAACATTATAACATAGGCCTATATTATAAAAACACAAAGAGTGCTTTTATTTATGGCAGCGTATTAGGACCACTGTCTTACTGGTACTATTTGCGAATGCGCTTATATATTTCCCACGACAGTAAAAAGGAGTGCACACTCATTCGGTTTAATGAATGAATCTTCCTCCGCATCAAAGATACGTCTCGCTTCGGCCAAAACCAAGTAAATAACTGGCAAATTTCTGCGTTTTGAATGTCATAATAGTTGCAGGATAAACAGAATACACGGATAGTATCTTACAATGCAAGGTTTATTTGGTGCTCGACACGGAAAGCGATCGAGATGACTCGTCATCTTGACTTTCCTAAGTCTCGCACTAAAATAAACCTTGTATTGTAGGATACTAACCATGTATTCTCTATATATACATTGTATATATATTGATTGTGAGGTATGAGTCTAAGTTATAGGATGGGTATTTTTTACGATGGCCCATACATGTACCAGCCGGCATTCTACTCACAATTTGTATTGTGCAAAATGTACATGTACAGTTTGCTTTTCTGACATTCTACACTCCAAAGTTACATGTGTAGAATGTACATGTACAAAATGCCAATTTGTTAATGTGTAAAATGTACATGTAAAAAAGCCAGTTTGCTCTTGACAGTCTACACTTCAAAGTAAAATGTGTAGAATGCACATGTACAAAATCCCAGTTTTGTACAATTTGCCATTTTACTCGGGAATTCTACACAGTGATTCTACAAACTTCAACAGAAAAAAGATATAATGAACATTACAGACATATCGTATAGGTGACACAAAACCGAAACGTTATACGCCATTGGATTAAGATTTTTACCACGCCAAATTATACAACAAAAGACACGTAGAATTGAAACAATACGATTCAAGATATGTATATGTCTAAGAAAGGTGTCTACATGAAATATATATAACATAAAAATTTGACCCATCCCCAGAGGTCTTCTATGTTACTTAAAATCAAACCATGAATCTCAGAGAATATTTATAATAAATACTGACGTCAATTTAACAAATTTGACAGTCCTTGCACATCCTTACGTGGTGTTATTGTATTAAAATCCCGAAATGTTAGATTATCTTATACTATACACAAGTAAATGGAATCCGACTTTAATAAATTTGTAAATGAATAAAGTTAAAAAAGAATCTTGTCTATCATATATGATATCCAGTCATATATTTATTATGTATTTCCATAATTTCCTCTGCATGTTTCGCGCTGCTGTCAGTACACTTGACACCACTTCATTGATTAATTATACCTAACAGGTGGTAATCGATTACCTGCCGTGTATCCATATTTCGGTGACAACACAGAGGGGCTCGTACGCAGAACTGTCGAACACTTACGTAAAACTCTTTAAAATAAATAAACGCAGAGGGAGCCCTCATAAACATTCCACCCCAAATTACCCGTTATACTTACAACAGCGTGAAATAAATTGAAGATGTCATTTGATGATTTTCCCACCTGTGTCTTAAGCTGCTTTTCAAAACGTGATCATATAATCATTATGCTAAATTTCGGATAATAAATAAGCAGACATTATAAAAGAATGCTGAACGTTCATCTGGAATCATTATCAAAATGGGATCCGAACGCTGCATAGAGTGCTCACGGAAAGTTACGCCAAGACAACATGGGCTTCAATGCGACACATGTGACTTATGGCAGCACAGAATATGCAATACAGGTACGTAAATATTTAAATGATGTTTCGCCGGTGACAAATGGTATTTTATCTCTATCAAAAACAGGAGCAGGCCAATTAGTATTTTTCTGCAGTTGCAAAAGTTACTTACTTCACACCATTACCACCATTGAAAAAGTTTGAGCTTCTAATTTTACTTCAAGATACACTGTAAAAATATAAAAAATAATAATAATAAATTGCATCACCAAAAAACTTTTATCCTGGTTTAAAAATCATCTAATGGACAGGAAACTTCAAACTGGTTTTACTTGAATGTGGTCGATTTGATGAAATAAGACGAAGCTACTTTCACTCATTAGATTTCAATGTTACTTTCAATCTTTATCTACAACTGATAATAAATCAATATTCTTAGCCGTACAGCACTTCAAACGGGCAGATTTGCTTCCGTTGAAAAATAATATGTTAGATATTACACCCCACAAATTCCATTCGAGTTTAAACTTTTTATATATTAACTATCAGTATCTATTATCAAACGTTAATGCGAGTAAATGAGTAAGAATGGTGTTATCGTGCTCCAAAGTTATCATTTGCTGTTAATATACATTTTCGGCGGCGGAGTATCTTTAACTGAGTAGCTATCTGATATGTTAGTTCTATTAAAGAAGTATACTTGCAAGAGAATTTGATTTGATTTATTGCAAAATATATAAGGTATTAAGTTGTATTTATTTATTTTTTTATAAATTATTTTTATGGTTATGTACGGTGGCTGGGAGCGGACATGAAATAAATAAAATTATTGCGTGGGAACGAAATACTATTGCGTTCGAACGAAATATTATTGCGTGGGAACGAAATACTATTGCGTGGGAACGAAATACTATTGCGTGGGAACATCCAGCTCAACTCTACCTTTACCATCTCATCAGCAGCCGATGATGACACATCTGGTCTTATCACAGATAAGACATTTGATGCCAACAAGGAAATAAATCTTACAGCTAGCTTTGATGTTTCACGGCAAACAAATGATGACCCGTCGGAGGTTATCGAAAGGTGCACTTCATCTATGATTTACTATTATAAATGGATATTGCGTAAATTCAATTTTCATCAAATTCAAATGATACACTTATAAAAATACCAACAAGAACAATCTAATGGCTAATTTATTATCCATTCCTTTAGATCCATCACGGACCCGGACCTTCCGGATGAAATTTTGCCAGAAGCCGCAGTCACCTATTCGATCGTGGAGAATGGATCACAGAGAAATCAAAGAAAGCTCGTCAGCAGCGATGGTTACGAGTATACCAAAAAGGTACTTTAAAGTTAAAGGCCCACTACCTTTCCGAAACGGCTTTTAATTTTTAAAATAGAAATGTAAAACGAGATCAATAATTTTGTAGAGTCGCTGAAGTTATTAACTATACGTTTACTAGCACACTTATCATCACCTTCAGAACTTTTAATTAGAATAAATGAAATGTTAATTTTCATAACGCGGGTCGTTTTATGTTTCCCGCCGTCGTCCTAAATGCCGCGCGGTAGTTGACTATCACTGCGCCAGACGGCAAAACAGCGAAATGAATTTTCACTGTTATCGTACATTAGACAGGAAATCTTACATATGTTTGGTGTTGTAACCTCATCTTAAGCCACCGATATATATCTTCTTTTGTTATTAATGTTTTTAAGAAACCTATAAATTTTGCTCCGGAAAGGTAGTGGCCCTTTAAAGTTGTTAACAGATAAGTTAAAATAAAAATTAAAAAAAAAAAGATTAAAAAAAATCACCACGTGTATGCCTGTTGTACACCACATTTAAACTATCTTAATTGTATCTTTTCTTATTTCTTCACAGTGCAGCAAGGGCGATTTCACATACTGGCGTTGTGCAAAGCGCAGCAAATCCGTGAACTGTCCAGCAACTGTTTCACAGAAAGGAGACAACTACAAGGAGAATTCCAGGCAGCATATTCACGGTTCAGACAAAGGAGCATTGAAGAAAGCTATAGTAAGAAAGGAGGTAAGTAATTAAGAAAACCACAGGAGTTCATGCACATATATGTAATATAATTAGATTAAGAATAAATTAAAGACCTTGTTGTCTTCTAAAATAGTATCTCTAGACATTATTAGTGTGTCGAAATTACCGTCATTCTATATCGTCAATACTTAAACTAAGTCAGGAATCGATTCTATTAATTGTAGGTGAAAGCAGCTGCCCGTCGAGACATAACCAAGACAGCACGGCGAATCGTAGAGGATGTGATGTTAGACAATATCGAGGAGGCAGACCACCAACTTCCTAAAGTCAATAACCTACGCAGGATGGCAAATCAAGTCCGAGAAGATCTTCGACCACAAGAACCGAAAGACCTTGACTTTGAGGTGAATGTAATTACAAAATCCATGTAAACTGCAGGGTTATAATGAATTATTTCCCAAATAACCAAAACTTTGCATTGATATTCCATTAAATACCAATATACAATCAAGCTATAAACACCACATGCGATACGAATATGTATAAAATGTATAGAATGTGATAACTTGTGTAAAAGTATTATTATCTATATTTTATATTAGGTTGACGTAGAGTTTCTACAATGTGGAGATTTCCTCATCGGAGACCTTCGCGTCGATGACCAGAGACATTTGATTTTTGCCACTCCACAGCAGCTACAGATTTTAAAGCATGCGCGTCGACTTTTCTGTGATGGGACCTTTAAAATTACACCCGAGCCCTTTGTGCAGACTTGGTCTATCCATGCCTTCATTAACAGAGGCGATAGCTACAAGCAGGTCCCGCTCGTATTCTGTTTAATGTCACGCAGAAAGACATCTGATTATGTTGCGGTAAGTAATTTTGATAGTAAAATGTTTGTTTGTTTGTTTGATTAATTAACGTCCTATTAACAGCTATGGTCATGTAAGGACGGCCTCCCATGTATGCGGTGTGTTGCGTGTATGTTGTGCGAGGTGCGTGTTTTGGGAGAATGCGGTATATTCATGTTGTGTCTTCTTGTATAGTGGAACTGTTGCCCTTTTTTAGTGCTATATCACTGAACCATGCCACCGAAGACACCAAGCACACACACCGCACCCCCAGTACTGTCTATATGTCACTGTCTTGTTTACCTGTATACCTGTATATTACCTGGAATGAGAGGGTGCATGGATGGATGAGCACATTCTTTGTCTATAGGTGTGGGTAGGTACCAGTCGGGTGACTTACCTGGCTGGTCAGCTGATTGTTTTTATTGATTTTATTGGTTTATAGATATAATAATGTGTGTTTTTATTGGTCAAACTTTCCCTCCAAAATTCTATCTTTGGAGAACTTTCCTTTGTCTGTGGGCAGTTCACAGAGAGAGTTTCATGAGTACAGTTGTGTTCTGGTCTCCCAGATATTTAGTTCAATTTGGATTTGTCTATGAGGAAATTCTTCTACTTCTGTAAGTCTCCTTTTTCTATTTCTTACTAATATTGTATATCCTGTGCAATGTTCATAAAGTAAACATTTATATTTCTTTGCCTTATTTTGGTAAAATTATCAGAATGTGTTTAAACGATATTTTTGAATAAGTTGAATTGACTTGAAAGTGTAAAAGCATAAGTATGTATTTGAATTTAAGAGTAATTGTCTATTTATATAGACAATTTGATATAAAGTGATATGTATATATTGATCTATATTATAACCATCAAAGAGATGGAAAATTAGTGTTTTACATGGAGATATTTTATTAGTTTAGACATTTTTGTGATATTGTGTATTTTATTCATGTATAGGACCCTGGGTCGAAAGATTTAAACCATGTAACAAAGATCGAAGCCTAATTGAGTCGGCCCATAGCCAGGTGTGTATTTATATAATGTGTATATCTTTGTATTTGTATTAGAATATGATGTAAGTAATGCATTGATAGTGTTATATGTTGTAATGTCTAAGTGGGTAGATTATCTCCCCTTAGACTAGAGTAATTTGTTGTATAGTAGTAAAGGGGCGAATTGCCTCCCCCTGATATCATATGGTATAGAGGAGACAGATTGTCTCCCCTGACTTTAGATCGTAGAGGGAACAGATTGTCTCCCCTTGTATTTATTATAGATATCAATTAGCGTAAAGTATAATTTATGATAGTTGTTCTGGAGTTTATAAATAGATTAACTCTGATATTAAAATATATATTGTGAATCTGATGTTGATATACTGTAGGCTACACAGGGATCTTGTATGTATGTATGATTAATATAAATGTTATATTACTATGTATTATTGAAATTTGTACTTAATGAGTCTTGTTTTATCTTGTTACAGACTCTACGCTTCTACGTTTATACGCTTCTACGTTTATACGTTTATACGCTTCTTCGATTACGCATGTATAGAGACAATAAAACATCATGACGTAGAAGATGGTTGTGTCATCATTTTCTAACAACATATCATCTATATCATCTGGGACCTAACCCACCCCAGCAACAAATGTACATGTATATGTAAGTTTACTAATAAATTTACTGGTGCTGATGTCGTTTTACTTGCATATTGACCATTATGTGACTTTATGTCAGTTGTAAACATATTATGCGTCGCGCATAACTTTACTATCAATCAGGCATACAGGTACACAATTGTTACACCTTTTTGCTATAAGGTAATTTGCATTGTAATAAAAAAATACATATATCGAATTTATTGTGTTATTCATTTATAATAGACATGTATATTTTTGAAATATTTAGAGATATTTCATATTTTCGAAATATCTAGAGATATTGCAAGTGATATATACTAAGACAACAATACATCGTTGACTTGTATATATATCTACATGTAGCAAACGTGATGTTGATATACATATACGGACAAGAAGGACGGATGGATATAAGAATATGCAACGTGTGTTGACTTGACTACAATTTATATACATGTATTGTCATAACTACATGTACCTATGATGTCAAGTAATATAATAGCGTTGTCATATAACTAGTGTACTAAATCATAGGTAACCTCAAATGTGTGATACTATCACCAACAACATAAATTATATGTATTATTATATGTATATATTACAATTAGACGACGTGTAATTGTAATAGTAGTATACATTTGTAATACACACTTGTATTACGATATAATTTTATGAAATGGCCAGTTATGTTATAAACATAGTTTAGTCATATAGAATATACTTGTAAATTTGACAAAACCGTACGAAAACTGAAGTGTAAAACACAATTAAGGTTCTTGGAATATTACGGCTAAACTACTTCAGGCTACATAATGTGCACATTTATCACTGTATTGTTTACGAAATGAAAATGAAAAGTATAGATAATTCTGTGATCATATCTTATATAGATTTTTCGCTCACAAGACATGCTTTTCTACCTGTAGCTAGGCCCTACGCACAATATTTAACCGTTTACTCGATTAGGTCATGTAGAACGGGTGTCCGTATTTCTCCATTTTACTTGGTTTTTCGCGGAGGCGAAATATGGACACCCGCTATATAAGTGTGGAAGACATATACACAGTTATAATACATCTGTAAAAGCAATACGCAATATACAATATTTATGTAGTCCGAGTCTGTATAGGCCGAGTATGTAATGGTCCGAGTTCGCAATGGTCCGACTTTGGTATGGTCCGAGATCTCCCGGAATCATTAAATTAAACTGATATTATTTTTTATGTTTCCCACCAGACGGCAAAACATTGAAATACTTGGATTTTTGTTTGGTGTTGTAACCTCATCTAACAATAATGTAGGTCAACGATATAAATTGTCTATGTTAGTATTGGTTTTAAGAAACATTTACAATGTATAATAAATTATATGAAAGTTTTTCCATTCTGTATAATTTACAATCATATTGTCATATTAACAACATTGATGTATTTAATACATGTTAAGCGTGAAACTCCGTCATTGTCTTTGCTGACGTCAGCATGCATATGACTTCGACATTTTGCAAGCATAGAAATAAGCAAATCCACGTGTCTTTTGAGATACATATCAAAGTAATAAAACCAGGATAGGTATTTTGTAAGTATCAACAAAGCACTGTCTTGCTTCAAAAGTTGTGTCTACACAACTATAGCCGGCCAAGGAGATTGCAGCCGAGACCTCGCTCATCAGCCACGAAACCAGTATGCATTTAAATTACATGGCTTCAAGATGTTTGTCATAATTGGGCTTATATCGTCGGCACTTTGTATAGATGTGTAGGATGATTTAAAAGTAAAATTATCGCTCTTTCCAACGGTAGTAACCGTTTTTATGACGATGTACTAGAAATGTGTTTTATAGCCGCTAAAGGTAGACGGGTTAGACATTTGGAGCCTAAGGTTTTCCACCCTTCTCGTATATACAATGTAGTACCATGTAGATTATGATTTTTATCGTTTTTTAATCAAGACCTCTTAAACGTCTAAAATGGGCACTCTGGTGGGTCCATGATTATGTAATCTGTAACTAATTCTCAGATCTCTGTGTCTACACGTACACCTGGACATTTCTGGATTATTGTAGTATCACATATTTCACTTTTCATTTCAAAATATTTTACTAAATGGAAAAGATTCAATTTTGGATCGGGCAGCAGACAAAGTCTATATATGGCCTTTCCATCACATATACAATGGACAGTGTACATACCACCGTTCTGTGTTTTATTTATATTGACAGTTAACAAAACAGTGGTCTGTTCATTGGTGTATAATGATTTTGTTTGTTTGTTTGTTTGATTAATTAACGTCCTATTAACAGCTATGGTCATGTAAGGGACGGCCTCCCATGTATGCGGTGTGTTGCGTGTATGTTGTGCGAGGTGCGTGTTTCGGGAGACTGCGGTATATTCATGTTATGTCTTCTTGTATAGTGGAACTTTTGCCCTTTTTATAGTGCTATATCACTGAAGCATGCCGCCGAAGACACCAAGCAACACACCCAACCCGGTCACATTATACTCATAACGAAGAAATTATCATGTTTCGGGCAGTACCAGGAATCCAATGACAGTGGAACTATGTACATATGAAGAAAAAACATTATTAGATTGAGAAAAATGGAAACACCAAAGGCAGACAACTCAGCGACCAGAATATATTAATTAAAACAATCGTTACATGCTTGAAAACATTTACAATATATACAGATCAACTAAATAATACAGTTATTTTAAACATATATGAGTTCTATAATTGTTTTCCAATTTCCAATTGCGGAGTCTCGTGTGAAAGCTGTGTATTGTATTAAATGTATATAATTAAATGCTTGTGAGAATGTGTATATAATCCTATACTACATATAATTCTCTGCTTGTCGCATACATCATTCTTTTATACAATTATGGGCCTCAGCTGAGGTATATTTCAGAATTACTAACCTGGTGTGAATAATATTAAACATGGCTAACCGTGGATGGGGTCTGTGATCATTGACACGACAATAGAAAGAACTGAACTTATTTCCTAGTGATTAATGGCCATTTTACGAATCGCTACGCGTCACAAAGTCTGATACAAGTGACCAATGGATTGTCCATGCTTTTTCCACACTGAACTTTCCACACTGTCGATTGTCAATATCCAATGTGAACGCATTATAGCTAATGTACGAATGTCGACTGAATTCCTTTCACACTATTTAAATGTACAATTAGTGAATATCAGGTGACCGCGGTTATATTGTTCCGGATTAGTACATGTCTGACGAACATATAATTATTTCATATGTACGAATGTTTACAATAGACGCTTTCATTGACGCATTTCAAGAATATGACGACCAACTTTACATATATATATTAATTCGTGTTCATTTTACTAATTTAATGTAACTGAACGCATATCCACTGTATACATGCAAAAATATATCTTCAAATATTAAACTTATTTCCTATAGATTGAACACTTAGTCACAATATTCTAAATTATATAATTTGAAATTAAATTTAATATCATTTCTAAAACGTGAAAATTGTCTCCTAGTTTTAGCTTAAATTAATATGAATTCTAAAAATTGAATAAAATGTTTAGGAGATGTTTTTTCTGTATTCCTTGTATGAGATGTGTGGGACTACATATGTGTGGATGTTGATCAACGACTGATGTGTATATGTTTATGGTGTGTAAATGTTTCTGATGTGTGTGAGGGTGTTTGTGGGGTATGTGTGAATATCGACTGGTGGATGTACATAGGTATATCTAAATGTTTATGATGTGTACTTCTAAAGCCTCTATATGATGAGATGTGAATGTGGATGTGAGAGTGACCATCTTCAGTGAGAGTATGTGTGCGTTTTGTGTCTTATATGCTATCTCATGATATATGTTTATATATGTTTATATTAAAGATGCTCCACCGCCGACATAGCATAAATGATATTCATTATTTGAACAATAATTGGTGTATTATCGTGTATATGTATGTCTAATTAACACAAAAAATACTATAAAATAATTTATTTTGCCGTTGGTGCATGCGCAATCAGTCCTTCATTCCATATAGGACATAGTGCAACGGATTTTTTTTCGAGATGCAATTAATTATTTTTCATATTTTTAACTTGAAGTAAAATTAAATATAAAATACTTTATTTAATTTACATCGATTGAGAAACAAGTTAATAACGAACTTATGTAAATCACTCTCGATGGCCCGGATAGTAAGCGCGCGAGGGGTCTTAGTGTGTGGGAGGAAACCGGAGTGCCCGCCAGAGAAACCCACAGTGATCGTGCAGGTTGACCCCTGACCTTTTCACGGGTATATCCGTGCGGGGGATCGAACCCCGGCCGGCTATGTTGAAAGGCGAGTGGCAATAAACTTTAACCACTGTACACCACCCGATCACCCCCCTATTTTTACTTTTTTTAAAGTAAAATTAGAAGCTCAAACTTTTCAATGTTGGTAATGGTGTAAAGTAAGTAACTTTTGTAACTGAAGAAAAACACTAAATCGTCTTCTCCTGTTTTTGATAGTGCAAAAATACCGTTTGTCAGCGGTGGAGCATCTTTAATGAAAATCTGAAAAATAAAAAAAAAAAATAAAAAATAAAAGAAATAAAAACCTTGAAATTAGCTCCCCCTAGTTTGAACCCAACACAGCATTGTATACTTTCCGTCTTCGCACTGTAGGTCTATACAAAGACAAATCAATATTAATATCGTTCAAGTGATAAAATAAGACATAAGTACGTATACATGCAACTTTACATGTAGAGTATCTGACTGAAGTTTGTGGTCAGAGTGAATCGACTTCTATGGGAGTTGTCGCCCTTCCTCTTGAGCATGCCATATGATGGAATTATCAATCTGAACAAATACCTTCTTTTTTAAAAGAACACATACATACTGTATCTGATTGTTGTATTTTGTTGGTGTCAGAATTAATGCACAATTACATATTCTGTATGTGCAACTGGTGATTGGAAATCTAATTAAAACTCCCCGCTACCTCTTATAGGAAAACATGTTATTAGAAGTATTTGATATATCCAATTATATACACCCATAATTATATTACGATAATTGACCTTGTGTGAAAAAGTGCATCCCAAGCTAATGAGTCGTTGGTCATTATACAAAACTGTGTTCATGTCAAAATGCATTCAGCAAAACGTAAACATGTATGCACATCTACACGTGGTCTCCAGCATCAAGTTTCATAGAGACTGACCAAGGAGCTTTGGAGGAGTTGTCCGGACATTTCTTGGACGGACAGACAGACTGTCTGATTACAATATACCCTCCCACACTAACTTCGTTGCGGGGTATAATTTAACATAATCAGAAGTTAACATCGCCACCGGGATATAATTCGTAACACGAAAAATCAAACGATATTAGTCAACAACAATATTTATTTAACATTTCAATTTCAAGTCACATATTAACAGGATATTTTCATATGAATTTGTTATGAATCAATGAAGACTGTATTATTTTTCTGGATAAGCAATGAGGTTTTCCTGTTTGATAATGTTAATGAAACACATTTATAATTCTAACTTTAGAATTACAGAGATTTATGACGGCATCCCTAAATCATGAGTAATGAGTATCAAGGACGATAACTCCAAGTAGACATATATACCATATTACATTAAACTTCGAGAACTCTCTCTTTACACGACCGTTACATCGGAATATAATTTACTAAATATCTCGAAATGTTACTTGAATCTGAAAAATAACTTAAAGAATTGTGACAAGCTATTTGGAACAAAAATATTAATTATGCGACCCGCGCTTAAATTACCCGACAAGAGTAATTTACTTTGGTACAAATACATGTGTGTTTATAGTTGGAATTCAACCAAAAGGCGTTTTTTTCAAATAAATACTTATAAAACTCAAGGGATATCTCATCGCTATATCATCGCTCATACTCTCATACTCCTTCAACCAAAAATCATGACACGCGCGTACATGAACTTTACCACAACAAAGATTTGAAACATATATTGTATCAAATACACACAACGTTTACATTTGTACAACCAATAGTGTAAAAAACACATTACAAAATACAAATACACTTCTGGGCACTTGTAGTCCAGAAATTGGATATTAGGACAGTGATAGTAACCCCTTGAATATCGAGGATGTAATATTAAAGATGCTCAACCACCGACAGAGCATAAATTATAGTCATCATTTGAACAATAATTGGTGTTTTATCGTGTATATATTTGCCTAATTAACACAAAAAATAATATGAAATAATTTATTTTGCCTTTGATGCATGCGCAATCAGCACTTAATTCCATATAGGATATAGTGCCACTTAATTTTTTCGGGATGCAATTAATCATTTTTCATATTTTTAACATGAAGTAAAATTAGAAGCTCGAACTTTTAAATGGTGGTAATGGTGTAAAGTAAGTAATTTTGTAACTGAAGAAAAATACAAAATCGTCTGCTCCTGTTTTTGATAGCGAAAGTATACCATTTGTCAGCGGTGGAGCATCTTTAACATCACTGACATGTTCTTCAAAAGGTAAAAAAGCTGAATGGTTAAAGTTTACTGCACATGTTTCATTTTTACCGAAACAAAACATCGTTATTTTCAAGGACAGTTGACATGTTGTCTTTTGTGATTTTTATACGTGCCCATCAAAAAATATAAAAAAAGATCCACATGTTGTGAATAGATAAAACGTACACTAATTTCAGATCATATGATAAGTAACACACGATGTATGATTCACAGTCATTAGTTCATACACGCATGCGCACACACTCTAGACCATCCATCAAGCCGGGAAGGTCATCAGTCAAACCGTACATACGTACTCATCCATATGGTAAACTCAGAATGACAACTTTTACACTGTACATGTATATTGATGTATTTCCAAGTGTACACGACTCTCTGTGAAATAAAACAAATACACAAATGTATAATATCAACGCTATGTACAATGACTTAAAGCAATTCGCTTTTCTGTTGATTATGCTAAAATCTAATACTATGACTTAATAAATAATGATTAAGTTTCCTCATTGGTACGGCGGCGTCCCAACAACATGTCCCAACCAACATGTCCCCAACAACATGTCCCTACCGACACTGACATATATATTTCCCTCAATGAACCTGTGCTATATCCTCGGGACTAATCTAGAAACTGGAGAAAATGCACGGTGCTATACGATTTCCATGTAAATACATAATATATGATTTATCTCCCCTAGGTCGCTGCGGTTGTCTGATTTACCAGAGTTACTTCCCTTTGTTTAAACTCTGTCATTACTGAAGGGAAGTAACTCTGGTAGATCAGAAATGGAGGGAAGCAACTTTGATACATCGGGTTAAATCAAAACCTTGCGGGATGAGGTAAATATTTCAGAAAGAGGCTCTACACGAGATATGTGGACAATTTAGCCGAGCAATCAGTCTGCTTATATATAGTGCACTTGCCTCAAAACAATTAGATTTTCATTCAAATTCATTAAAGACGTCTAGATAGTTTTGCAAACCTTTCACATTTTGGTCTTTTTCCTCGCTCAGTCTACTTCGAACGTAATATTGGTATTTGAACACTGTGTCTCAATCACTTCGATATCACGAATAAGAATTGGCACTTTAAAAAAGCAGATTTTTTTCGAGAACGTCAACTGTTCAGAAATAGTCCATGACGTTCCAATCCACAAAACAACATAAACGTCATATCACAAACATTAATGCAATTTGTGTAAACCGAATCTGTTTATTGTGGAGTCGTCATAAATACAACTCATGTCTTTTACGGCAACGAAGACCGAATCACCGGCGTTAAGCTCCAACACAGCTGTAGCTACGCTTTTCTTTATGTCATTTTCCTTCAGCAAAAATCGGTGCATTTGCACCACTTTGTTAGGATATTTCACTAAGGAATGTACTTGAATATATGTTTTGTGCGAGTCTCCCTCCGAGTCAATGGTCCCTCTGAACTCCAAATCACTATAAACAATATACAGTCCGGTCTCGGGGACAGTAAGCATGGTGTACGACCCGAGTGTCCGCAGAGTTACTCCCCCTTTTTTGTAAGATCCGTCATATTCTGCCCACAGTAGTCCTTTATCTAGAACACAAAGAAGCATGGTTATGACAAAAATCATGTACAGTATTAATTCATCATTCATAAATCGACTTTGCTTTGACGAGACATTTTGATGTCATTCTAGACAAATTCATTCACTTTGCTTTTCTAATATGAATCTGTGTCTCAGAGTGAAAAGGTTTGATCTTTGACACTCTGACCTCTAGTGAAGTGATCTCTTTTCCCGGCTATGACCATTATTATTGTGCTTTATCAAACCTCTTCACATAAAACATCAAAGAAGAGAGACAACTAATTTGTGTAATGCTATTTTCGACAACCAGTGACTATTTTACGTGCGGCGTTTGGGTAACTAGTAGGATAGACGAAAGGACGTTTGGGGTCCGCCTTGAGGAAAATTGGAAAGAAGCGGAATCCCAATCAACCTGATATGAAAGAAAACAGTCCGCGTCACAGATTAACAAATCGTATTACAGACTGACAGACTATGCAACACAGGCGATCAATGTGATCGACTGGGAAAACTCCAAATTATCAGACAGGAAAACTTGTAATCTCCCCTAGTGGCAGTTAAAAGACATCATCTGGATACGCCGGAAACAATATATTGAGCAAAAATTAGCCTGTTCGAATCGTCCCAATTACAATGTTACAGCATAATGATTTTGTATCGACATTCGACGTTTATTTTGATGACAACTCTTATTCTGTTTACATCCTTTGACGGTGTACATGTACTGTCATTTGTATAAACATCATACTAATCATCGTCACACATTAGTATAGTCACTGCTACAAAAGTCTCCAAAATTATCAGACAGGAAAACTTGTAATCTCCCCCTAGTGGCAGTTAAAAGACATCATCTGGATACGCCGGAAACAATTATTCAGACTTGCAAAAATTAGCCTGATTCGAAATCGTCCCAATTACAATTTAAGTACATGTTGATGCATACGATTATATCTGATTTTGTATCGAAAGTTCGACGTTTATTTTATGGTATTAAAGTGGGCTGTTCAACTTCTTGAAGTTTTCTGTATTAATTTGTATAAAATCACATGTTTTTGTGAATGGTCTTCTGACATCTATTGTATTCTTTCCCTCGCTGTCATGTTGGTTATACTTAATGTTGGAAACAAAACACTGAATAGACATGTAATTTTTTATACATATCTTAAAGCTAAATATGCAGATAACTGAAATCTGTTAGAATCATGTTTGAATTTCTCCAATATCTATCGGAAAATTAACTGGTCACTAATTGTAAGAAATGGTAATTTCAATAGTCCGGACTGTTCACAGTTCAAAACCAACTTTAAAACACGTTGCAAAATGACGTTTTTGCCTTTAATGAAGTAAAATTTCAAATTTGTATACAGATTTTGTACATTAATCACTTATTATGCTTCATAATGTATAGTTGATAGCAATGTTTCATGTGTACATGTACTGTCAACGGTTTATTTATGTAAAAATGGTCGTTTTCCTAAATCAACCAAAAAACATTAGTATTGTCTTGGTTTATGAACTGTATTTTGAAAATGTAATTCTTCTTACAAAAGTACATTAAATTTTATAGTATTACAGAAACTTTGTAACAGTTAAATTTAGGTCGTCACACATTTCGTAATGTCACTGGCTGTGTGAATGTTAAATGTGTTACTATGTACAGTTTACAAAATTTGTCTATACACATATTTCATGACGTCCCACATTTTAGTTTTAAAACAGAATTTCTGTCCATTTGCAAAACTGATATGTTGATTGGTTTCATGTAAGTGACTCGTATTCGTTTTTTTACTTTTATTTGTCATATTCGTACTGGTCGGAAAGCATCTGTATTTAAATGTTTGTTCATTATTTATGTTAACACTGTCATTGCGAAATCAAATGAAATACTGGACTTCAAAATATTTTGTTACATAAGTAAGTTGATGTATGTTTACTTTATATCAATTTTCATCGTTTAATACAAAGTATAGTCAACTGTGTGCATGTTAATGTGTACATTTGTCATTTTGTTTACATCGTGTTTTGTTCATGTATAACAAATGTATGTGTATACACATCGTACAAATCATCGTCACACATTAGTATAGTCACTGGCTGTGCATGAAATGTTACATGTGTACATGTACTGTCATTTGTATACACATCGTACAAATCATCGTCACACATTAGTATAGTCACTGGCTGTGCATGAAATGTTACATGTGTACATGTACTGTCATTTGTATACACATCGTACAAATCATCGTCACACATTAGTATAGTCACTGGCTGTGCATGAAATGTTACATGTGTACATGTACTGTCATTTGTATACACATCGTACAAATCATCGTCACACATTAGTATAGTCACTGGCTGTGCATGAAATGTTACATGTGTACATGTACTGTCATTTGTATACACATCGTACAAATCATCGTCACACATTAGTATAGTCACTGGCTGTGCATGAAATGTACATGTACTGTCATTTGTATACACATCGTACAAATCATCGTCACTGGCTGTGCATGAAATGTTACATGTGTACATGTACTGTCATTTGTATACACATCGTACAAATCATCGTCACACATTAGTATAGTCACTGGCTGTGCATGAAATGTTACATGTGTACATGTACTGTCTTTTCGTTCAATGACACATCGCACATACATCATCGTCAACACACTAGTAATCATGTCCACTGTTCTGTATACACAGAAAAATCATCGTCACACAGTAGTACAAGTCACTTAGACATATTGCATTAAAATGTTACATGTGTACATGTATGTCATACATGTACTGTCACAACCCCATATATATACACATCGTATGCTTGTAGACTAATGTACAAATTATCGTACCTCATGTTAGCATGTTACTATCGTCATCTCTCTGTGCATAACACATCGAGTACTAAACATCCATGTATGAAATGTTACATGTGTACATGTACTGTCATTTGTATACACATCGTACAAATCATCGTCACACATTAGTATAGTCACTGGCTGTGCATGAAATGTTACATGTGTACATGTACTGTCATTTGTATACACATCGTACAAATCATCGTCACACATTAGTATAGTCACTGGCTGTGCATGAAATGTTACATGTGTACATGTACTGTCATTTGTATACACATCGTACAAATCATCGTCACACATTAGTATAGTCACTGGCTGTGCATGAAATGTTACATGAATGTTACATGTGTACATGTACTGTCATTTATATACACATCGAACAAAATCCTTGTCACACACTAGTATAGTCACTATGCTGTGTATATTGAAATGTTTTACAATGTGTAACATGCGTACCGTCATTTGTATAAACAACGTACAAAAATTCATAGTGGGAGGGTGCGCACAGCATTAGTATAAAAAATGCTGTGTCACTGGGGCTGAATTGCGAATGTGAAATTGTGTACATGTGAACATTAACTGATCATTTGTATACACACACTGTACTAATACAATCGATCACACGATGAAAAATTTTCCACTTGTCTTGTGCTTGAAATGTTACATGTGTACATGTAAACTGTCATTTGTATACACCACGTACAAATCATTCGGTCACACATTAGTAATAGGTCACAGGCATTTGCATGAGATTTTTACATGTTGTACCATGTACTGTCATTTGTATCACTAGATCGTAACAGAAATTCATCCGGCACACACTAGTAATAATTCATTGGCTTAGCTAGCAAGGAAAATTGTTACCTGTGTAGGCCCAATTAACTTTCCAATTATATAGCACAGCGTACTAAATTCATCTTCACAACATTAGTAATACACAATTAACATTCGTGTGCTCTGGCATGTGCTGCATACGAAATAGCTATTCCATGAGCTCATCGAAACATGTACTGTCAATTTCTGTAATACACATCGTAACAAATCATCGTCCACAACATTAGTACTAAGACTAACATCAGGTCTTTCACAAAGAAAAATGGGTAACATGGGTAACCATGTAACCACTGACACATTTATATACACACATCGTATACAAACACGACTCATCCGTCACACGACCTAAGTAAAGTCACTTTGCGCTGTAGCGCGTATGAAAATTTTTACATGTGTACATGTACTGTGCATTTTATACACATCGATACAAATTCATACGTTCACACAACTAGTATAGGTCACTGGCTGTGCGATGAATGTTTTACCATGTTTGACATGTACATGTCATTTTGTATACAAATCGTACTTACTCATCGTCCCTCACATACTAGATTATGAGGACCTCACAGGCTACATGCCTTGGAAAACTATGTAGACAAGTTTAGACATGTTACACTCATTTATATACACAATCGTTACTAATCATCGTCCCACAACAGTAAGTAATAGTCACTGGCTGATACATGAAATATTACATTGTGTACAGGTACAGTCCATGTTATATTATCACAACGTACTAATCATCGATACACAGGCACTCATCAGTATGAAGATCCACACTTGGCTGTAACATCGGAAAATGTTGTTTACATGTGTACATGTAACTGGCCTTTGTTATACACATCTGTACTAATACATCGACACACACATTAGTTAGGAGAGTCCACTGGGCTTGTGTCAATGAGATTTTATACAATTTGTAGCATGATACTTGTCAATTTATATATATCACATCGTTACTTAAATCTAACGACACAACCATTAAGAATTATTCACTGCCTGTTGCAGTAAATGTTTTACCTATATACATTTAATGTGTCCCACTATGTATACACATCGTACTAATCATCTGACAACACACTAGTAAAAGTCCAACATGAACTGGGCTTGTTGCATGACATGTTACATGTAAAGCCTGTACTGTCAATTTTATACACAATCGAATCAAATCATCCGTACAACAAACATAGTATAATTCACTGGCGTGTACATGATATGTTACAATGTGTACATGTACCTTCATTTTTGTAGGACCACATCGTACCAATCATCGTCACACATTAGTATATGTCCACTTGTGCTGTGCATGAAAAGTTAACAAGTGATACATAGTAACTTTCATTTGTATACACCATCGCACTAATCATCTGTCGAGCACACTATAATAGTCACTGTTTCTTGTGCATTAAAAGTAGTAACATGTGAACATGTACTGTCATTCTGTATACACATCGTTACCTAATCATCCGTCACACATTAGTATAGTCACTGGCTGTTCATAGAAAGTGTTTAACATTGTTAGGTTACATGTACTGGTCGATTTGGTGAGTTATACACAGTCAGTAGTAAACAGTCAGTCACACAATAGTAAAGTGTCCACTGGCTGTGCAATGTAAAACAGTTACAATGCGAGTCACATTATACTATGAGATCTAATTGTGATACTCACACCAACGCTACAAATCACACGTCACACATTAGTATGAACACTTGCTGTAATGAAATTGTACATGTAGTACGTGGTACTAACATTTGTTATACACATCGAACTAAAATCATCGTGTCGACACACTAGTATAGTCACTGGCTGTGCATGAAATGATTACATTGGTACATGTACTGTCCCATTTGTATACATCACCTCGTAAAATCAATCGCGTCCCACATTAGTACTAAGTACTACTGGCTGTCCAGCGCGTGAGATACTTACTATTGTGTCTACACATGTCTACTTGATCATTTCATATTACACCATCATCACGTAACAAAAACTCATCGACACACCCCAACCAAGTTAATTTAGGTCACTGGCTGTGCATGAAAGTTTAGCATGGTGACATGTACTGGTCATTTGTATACACATCGCGTACAAAACATTCGTCAGCACACTAGTAAAGATCACTTGGAGCTTGATGCATGAAAAGGTACATGTGTAACATGTACTGTCATTATTATATACACATCGTACAAATCATCGTCACAACATTAAGTATAGTCCATCTGGTCTGTTGCATGAAATGTATACAGTGTTTTACATTACGTCAGTTTGTATACGCCACATCGTACAAATCATCGTCACACACTATATAAGTCCACTGGCTGTGCATGAGAATTTTACATGTGGTACATGTACTGTCCATTTATATACACATCGTACAAATCATTCGTCACATCACTATTGATAGTCACTGTGTTGCTGTGCGCATGAAATGTTACAATGCTAGTCTACAGTTAGTACTGTCATCTTCGTAATACACATCATTAACAAGATCATCAGACACACATTAGTATACCGTCACTGGACTGTCGCATACGAGAAATGATTATCATGTGCACAGAAGCCTATCAGACATTTAGTATACACATCGTACAATAATCAATCATGTCACATCATCTAGTATCAGTCACCTGGCTGTGCATGAAATGTTACATGTGTACATGTACTGTCATTTGTATACACATCGTACTAATCATCGTCACACATTAGTATAGTCACTGGCTGTGCATGAAATGTTACATGTGTACATGTACTGTCATTTGTATACACATCGTACAAATCATCGTCACACATTAGTATAGTCACTGGCTGTACATGAAATGTTACATGTTGTACATGTACTGTCATTTGAATACACATCGTACGTCGTCATCACATAGTATAGTCACTGGCTGTGCACATGTGTACATTAGTATCATCGTCACACATTAGTATAGTCACTGGCTGTGCATGAAATGTTACATGTGTACATGTACTGTCATTTGTATACACATCGTACAAATCATCGTCACACATTAGTATAGTCACTGGCTGTGCATGAAATGTTACATGTGTACATGTACTGTCATTTGTATACACATCGTACAAATCATCGTCACACATTAGTATAGTCACTGGCTGTGCATGAAATGTTACATGTGTACATGTACTGTCATTTGTATTTGTATACACATCGTACAAATCATCGTCACACATTAGTATAGTCACTGGCTGTGCATGAAATGTTACATGTGTACATGTACTGTCATTTGTATACACATCGTACAAATCATCGTCACACATTAGTATAGTCACTGGCTGTGCATGAAATGTTACATGTGTACATGTACTGTCATTTGTATATACACATCGTACATAGTAATCATCGTCACACATTAGTATACACCGTACAAATCATCGTCACACATTAGTATAGCTGTGCATGAAATGTTACATGTGTACATGTACTGTCATTTGTATACACATCGTACAAATCATCGTCACACATTAGTATAGTCACTGGCTGTGCATGAAATGTTACATGTGTACATGTACTGTCATTTGTATACACATCGTACTAATCATCGTCACACATTAGTATAGTCACTGGCTGTGCATGAAATGTTACATGTGTACATGTACTGTCATTTGTATACACATCGTACAAATCATCGTCACTTACTATACGATAGTCTGTTTACAGGTCCCTATACGATAGTCTGTTTACAGTCCCTATACGATAGTCTGTTTACAGGTCCCTATATCACGATAGTCTGTTTACAGGTCCCTATACGATAGTCTGTTTACAAGTCCCTATACGATAGTCTGTTTACAGGTCCCTATACGATAGTCTGTTTACAGGTCCCTATACGATAGTCTGTTTACAGGTCCCTATACGATAGTCTGTTTACAGGTCCCTATACGATAGTCTGTTTACAGTCCCTATACGATAGTCTGTTTACAGGTCCCTATACGATAGTCTGTTTACAGGTCCCTATACGATAGTCTGTTTACAGGTCCCTATACGATAGTCTGTTTACAGGTCCCTATACGATAGTCTGTTTACAGGTCCCTATACGATAGTCTGTTTACAGGTCCCTATACGATAGTCTGTTTACAGGTCCCTATACGATAGTCTGTTTACAGGTCCCTATACGATAGTCTGTTTACAGGTCCCTATACGATAGTCTGTTTACAGGTCCCTATACGATAGTCTGTTTACAGGTCCCTATACGATAGTCTGTTTACAGGTCCCTATACGATAGTCTGTTTACAGGTCCCTATACGATAGTCTGTTTACAGGTCCCGATAGTTGTTTATACGATAGTCTGTTTACAGGTCCCTATACGATAGTCTGTTTACAAGTCCCTATACGATAGTCTGTTTACAAGTCCCTATACGATAGTCTGTTTACAGGTCCCTATACGATAGTCTGTTTACAGGTCCCTATACGATAGTCTGTTTACAGGTCCCTATACGATAGTCTGTTTACAGGTCCCTATACGATAGTCTGTTTACAGGTCCCTATACGATAGTCTGTTTACAGGTCCCTATACGATAGTCTGTTTACAGGTCCCTATACGATAGTCTGTTTACAAGTCCCTATACGATAGTCTGTTTACAGGTCCCTATACGATAGTCTGTTTACAGGTCCCTATACGATAGTCTGTTTACAGGTCCCTATACGATAGTCTGTTTACAGGTCCCTATACGATAGTCTGTTTACAGGTCCCTATACGATAGTCTGTTTACAGTCCCTATACGATAGTCTGTTTACAGGTCCCTATACGATAGTCTGTTTACAAGTCCCTATACGATAGTCTGTTTACAAGTCCCTATACGATAGTCTGTTTACAGGTCCCTATCCCTATACGATAGTCTGTTTACAGGTCCCTATACGATAGTCTGTTTACAAGTCCCTATACGATAGTCTGTTTACAGGCCCCTATACGATAGTCTGTTTACAAGTCCCTATACGATAGTCTGTTTACAGGTCCCTATACGATAGTCTGTTTACACAGTCCCTATACGATAGTCTGTTTACAGTCCCTATACGATAGTCTGTTTACAAGTCCCTATACGATAGTCTGTTTACAGGTCCCTATACGATAGTCTGTTTACAAGTCCCATATACGATAGTCTGTTTACAAGCCCCTATACGATAGTCTGTTTACAGGTCCCTATACGATAGTCTGTTTACAAGTCCCTATACGATAGTCTGTTTACAGGTCCCTATACGATAGTCTGTTTACAGGTCCCTATACGATAGTCTGTTTACAGGTCCCTATACGATAGTCTGTTTACAGGTCCCTATACGATAGTCTGTTTACAGGTCCCTATACGATAGTCTGTTTACAGGTCCCTATACGATAGTCTGTTTACAGGTCCCTATACGATAGTCTGTTTACAGGTCCCTATACGATAGTCTGTTTACAGGTCCCTATACGATAGTCTGTTTACAGGTCCCTATACGATAGTCTGTTTACAGGTCCCTATACGATAGTCTGTTTACAGGTCCCTATACGATAGTCTGTTTACAGGTCCCTATACGATAGTCTGTTTACAGGTCCCTATACGATAGTCTGTTTACAAGTCCCTGTACGATAGTCTGTTAATATACAAGCCCCTATACGATAGTCTGTTTACAGGCCCTATACGATAGTCTGTTTACAGGTCCCTATACGATAGTCTGTTTACAGGTCCCTATACGATAGTCTGTTTACAGGTCCCTATACGATAGTCTGTTTACAGGTCCCTATACGATAGTCTGTTTACAGGTCCCTATACGATAGTCTGTTTACAGGTCCCTATACGATAGTCTGTTTACAGGTCCCTATACGATAGTCTGTTTACAGGTCCCTATACGATAGTCTGTTTACAGGTCCCTATACGATAGTCTGTTTACAGGTCCCTATACGATAGTCTGTTTACAGGTCCCTATACGATAGTCTGTTTACAGGTCCCTATACGATAGTCTGTTTACAGGTCCCTATACGATAGTCTGTTTACAGGTCCCTATACGATAGTCTGTTTACAGGTCCCTATACGATAGTCTGTTTACAGGTCCCTATACGATAGTCTGTTTACAGGTCCCTATACGATAGTCTGTTTACAGGTCCCTATACGATAGTCTGTTTACAGGTCCCTATACGATAGTCTGTTTACAGGTCCCTATACGATAGTCTGTTTACAGGTCCCTATACGATAGTCTGTTTACAGGTCCCTATACGATAGTCTGTTTACAGGTCCCTATACGATAGTCTGTTTACAGGTCCCTATACGATAGTCTGTTTACAAGTCCCTATACGATAGTCTGTTTACAAGTCCCTATACGATAGTCTGTTTACAGGTCCCTATACGATAGTCTGTTTACAGGTCCCTATACGATAGTCTGTTTACAGGTCCCTATACGATAGTCTGTTTACAAGTCCCTATACGATAGTCTGTTTACAGGTCCCTATACGATAGTCTGTTTACAAGTCCCTATACGATAGTCTGTTTACAGGTCCCTATACGATAGTCTGTTTACAGGTCCCTATACGATAGTCTGTTTACAGGTCCCTATACGATAGTCTGTTTACAGGTCCCTATACGATAGTCTGTTTACAGGTCCCTATACGATAGTCTGTTTACAAGTCCCTATACGATAGTCTGTTTACAAGTCCCTATACGATAGTCTGTTTACAAGTCCCTATACGATAGTCTGTTTACAGGTCCCTATACGATAGTCTGTTTACAGGTCCCTATACGATAGTCTGTTTACAGGTCCCTATACGATAGTCTGTTTACAGGTCCCTATACGATAGTCTGTTTACAAGTCCCTATACGATAGTCTGTTTACAGGTCCCTATACGATAGTCTGTTTACAGGTCCCTATACGATAGTCTGTTTACAGGTCCCTATACGATAGTCTGTTTGTCCCTATACGATAGTCTGTTTACAGGTCCCTATACGATAGTCTGTTTACAGGTCCCTATACGATAGTCTGTTTACAAGTCCCTATACGATAGTCTGTTTACAGGTCCCTATACGATAGTCTGTTAAACAGGTCCCTATACGATAGTCTGTTTACAGGTCCCTATACGATAGTCTGTTTACAGGTCCCTATACGATAGTCTGTTTACAGGTCCCTATACGATAGTCTGTTTACAGGTCCCTATACGATAGTCTGTTTACAGGTCCCTATACGATAGTCTGTTTACAGGTCCCTATACGATAGTCTGTTTACAGGTCCCTATACGATAGTCTGTTTACAGGTCCCTATACGATAGTCTGTTTACAGGTCCCTATACGATAGTCTGTTTACAGGTCCCTATACGATAGTCTGTTTACAGGTCCCTATACGATAGTCTGTTTACAGGTCCCTATACGATAGTCTGTTTACAGGTCCCTATACGATAGTCTGTTTACAGGTCCCTATACGATAGTCTGTTTACAGGTCCCTATACAATAGTCTGTTTACAGGTCCCTATACGATAGTCTGTTTACAGGTCCCTATACGATAGTCTGTTTACAGGTCCCTATACGATAGTCTGTTTACAGGTCCCTATACGATAGTCTGTTTACAGGTCCCTATACGATAGTCTGTTTACAGGTCCCCTATACGATAGTCTGTTTACAGGTCCCTATACGATAGTCTGTTTACAGGTCCCTATACGATAGTCTGTTTACAGTCCCTATACGATAGTCTGTTTACAGGTCCCTATACGATAGTCTGTTTACAGGTCCCTATACGATAGTCTGTTTACAAGTCCCTATACGATAGTCTGTTTACAGGTCCCTATACGATAGTCTGTTTACAGGTCCCTATACGATAGTCTGTTTACAGGTCCCTATACGATAGTCTGTTTACAAGTCCCTATACGATAGTCTGTTTACAAGTCCCTATACGATAGTCTGTTTACAGGTCCCTATACGATAGTCTGTTTACAGGTCCCTATACGATAGTCTGTTTACAGGTCCCTATACGATAGTCTGTTTACAGTCCCTATACGATAGTCTGTTTACAGGTCCCTATACGATAGTCTGTTTACAGGTCCCTATACGATAGTCTGTTTACAGGTCCCTATACGATAGTCTGTTTACAGGTCCCTATACGATAGTCTGTTTACAGGTCCCTATACGATAGTCTGTTTACAGGTCCCTATACGATAGTCTGTTTACAGGTCCCTATACGATAGTCTGTTTACAGGTCCCTATACGATAGTCTGTTTACAGGTCCCTATACGATAGTCTGTTTACAGGTCCCTATACGATAGTCTGTTTACAGGTCCCTATACGATAGTCTGTTTACAGTCCCTATACGATAGTCTGTTTACAGGTCCCTATACGATAGTCTGTTTACAGGTCCCTATACGATAGTCTGTTTACAGGTCCCTATACGATAGTCTGTTTACAAGTCCCTATACGATAGTCTGTTTACAGGTCCCTATACGATAGTCTGTTTACAGGTCCCTATACGATAGTCTGTTTACAGGTCCCTATACGATAGTCTGTTTACAGGTCCCTATACGATAGTCTGTTTACAGGTCCCTATACGATAGTCTGTTTACAAGTCCCTATACGATAGTCTGTTTACAGGTCCCTATACGATAGTCTGTTTACAGGTCCCTATACGATAGTCTGTTTACAGGTCCCTATACGATAGTCTGTTTACAGGTCCCTATACGATAGTCTGTTTACATGTCCCTTTACGATTGTCTGTTTACAAGTCCCTATACGATAGTCTGTTTACAGGTCCCTATACGATAGTCTGTTTACAGGTCCCTATACGATAGTCTGTTTACAGGTCCCTATACGATAGTCTGTTTACAGGTCCCTATACGATAGTCTGTTTACAGGTCCCTATACGATAGTCTGTTTACAGGTCCCTATACGATAGTCTGTTTACAGGTCCCTATACGATAGTCTGTTTACAGGTCCCTATACGATAGTCTGTTTACAGTCCCTATACGATAGTCTGTTTACAGGTCCCTATACGATAGTCTGTTTACAGGTCCCTATACGATAGTCTGTTTACAGGTCCCTATACGATAGTCTGTTTACAGGTCCCTATACGATAGTCTGTTTACAGGTCCCTATACGATAGTCTGTTTACAGGTCCCTATACGATAGTCTGTTTACAGGTCCCTATACGATAGTCTGTTTACAAGTCCCTATACGATAGTCTGTTTACAGGTCCCTATACGAAAGTCTGTTTAAAAGCCCCTTTTTACGATAGTCTGTTTACAGGTCCCTATACGATAGTCTGTTTACAGGTCCCTATACGATAGTCTGTTTACAGGTCCCTATACGATAGTCTGTTTACAGGTCCCTATACGATAGTCTGTTTACAAGTCCCTATACGATAGTCTGTTTACAGGTCCCTATACGATAGTCTGTTTACAGGTCCCTATACGATAGTCTGTTTACAGGTCCCTATACGATAGTCTGTTTACAGGTCCCTATACGATAGTCTGTTTACAGTCCCTATACGATAGTCTGTTTACAGGTCCCTATACGATAGTCTGTTTACAGGTCCCTATACGATAGTCTGTTTACAGGTCCCTATACGATAGTCTGTTTACAGGTCCCTATACGATAGTCTGTTTACAGGTCCCTATACGATAGTCTGTTTACAGTCCTATACGAAGTCTGTTACAGTCCCTATACGATAGTCTGTTTACAGTCCTATACGATAGTCTGTTACAGGTCCCTATACGATAGTCTGTTTACAGGTCCCTATACGATAGTCTGTTTACAGGTCCCTATACGATAGTCTGTTTACAGTCCCTATACGATAGTCTGTTTACAGGTCCCTATACGATAGTCTGTTTACAGGTCCCTATACGATAGTCTGTTTACAGGTCCCTATACGATAGTCTGTTTACAGGTCCCTATACGATAGTCTGTTTACAGGTCCCTATACGATAGTCTGTTTACAGGTCCCTATACGATAGTCTGTTTACAGGTCCTTACGATAGTCTGTTTACAGGTCCCTATACGATAGTCTGTTTACAGGTCCCTATACGATAGTCTGTTTACAGGTCCCTATACGATAGTCTGTTTACAGGTCCCTATACGATAGTCTGTTTACAAGTCCCTGTACGATAGTCTGTTTAAAAGCCCCTGTATGATAGTCTGTTTACAAGTCCCTATACGATAGTCTGTTTACAGGTCCCTATACGATAGTCTGTTTACAGGTCCCTATACGATAGTCTGTTTACAGGTCCCTATACGATAGTCTGTTTACAGGTCCCTATACGATAGTCTGTTTTTACAGGTCCCTATACGATAGTCTGTTTACAGGTCCCTATACGATAGTCTGTTTACAGGTCCCTATACGATAGTCTGTTTACAAGTCCCTATACGATAGTCTGTTTACAGGTCCCTATACGATAGTCTGTTTACAGGTCCCTATACGATAGTCTGTTTACAGGTCCCTATACGATAGTCTGTTTACAGGTCCCTATACGATAGTCTGTTTACAGGTCCCTATACGATAGTCTGTTTACAGGTCCCTATACGATAGTCTGTTTACAGGTCCCTATACGATAGTCTGTTTACAGGTCCCTATACGATAGTCTGTTTACAGGTCCCTATACGATAGTCTGTTTACAAGTCCCATATACGATAGTCTGTTTACGAGGTCCCTATACGATAGTCTGTTTACAGGTCCCTATACGATAGTCTGTTTACAGGTCCCTATACGATAGTCTGTTTACAGGTCCCTATACGATAGTCTGTTTACAGGTCCCTATACGATAGTCTGTTTACAGGTCCCTATACGATAGTCTGTTTACAGGTCCCTATACGATAGTCTGTTTACAGGTCCCTATACGATAGTCTGTTTACAGGTCCCTATACGATAGTCTGTTTACAGGTCCCTATACGATAGTCTGTTTACAGGTCCCTATACGATAGTCTGTTTACAGGTCCCTATACGATAGTCTGTTTACAGGTCCCTATACGATAGTCTGTTTACAGGTCCCTATACGATAGTCTGTTTACAGGTCCCTATACGATAGTCTGTTTACAGGTCCCTATACGATAGTCTGTTTACAGTCCCTATACGATAGTCTGTTTACAGGTCCCTATACGATAGTCTGTTTACAGGTCCCTATACGATAGTCTGTTTACAGGTCCCTATACGATAGTCTGTTTACAAGTCCCTATACGATAGTCTGTTTACAGGTCCCTATACGATAGTCTGTTTACAGGTCCCTATACGATAGTCTGTTTACAGGTCCCTATACGATAGTCTGTTTACAAGTCCCTATACGATAGTCTGTTTACAGGTCCCTATACGATAGTCTGTTTACAAGTCCCTATACGATAGTCTGTTTACAGGTCCCTATACGATAGTCTGTTTACAGGTCCCTATACGATAGTCTGTTTACAAGTCCCTATACGATAGTCTGTTTACAAGTCCCTATACGATAGTCTGTTTACAGGTCCCTATACGATAGTCTGTTTACAAGTCCCTATACGATAGTCTGTTTACAGGTCCCTATACGATAGTCTGTTTACAGGTCCCTATACGATAGTCTGTTTACAGGTCCCTATACGATAGTCTGTTTACAGGTCCCTATACGATAGTCTGTTTACAGGTCCCTATACGATAGTCTGTTTACAGGTCCCTATACGATAGTCTGTTTACAGGTCCCTATACGATAGTCTGTTTACAGGTCCCTATACGATAGTCTGTTTACAGGTCCCTATACGATAGTCTGTTTACAGGTCCCTATACGATAGTCTGTTTACAGGTCCCTATACGATAGTCTGTTTACAGGTCCCTATACGATAGTCTGTTTACAGTCCCTATACGATAGTCTGTTTACAGGTCCCTATACGATAGTCTGTTTACAGGTCCCTATACGATAGTCTGTTTACAAGTCCCTATACGATAGTCTGTTTACAGGTCCCTATACGATAGTCTGTTTACAGGTCCCTATACGATAGTCTGTTTACAGGTCCCTATACGATAGTCTGTTTACAGGTCCCTATACGATAGTCTGTTTACAGGTCCCTATACGATAGTCTGTTTACAGGTCCCTATACGATAGTCTGTTTACAGGTCCCTATACGATAGTCTGTTTACAGGTCCCTATACGATAGTCTGTTTACAAGTCCCTATACGATAGTCTGTTTACAAGTCCCTATACGATAGTCTGTTTACAGGTCCCTATACGATAGTCTGTTTACAAGGTCCCTATACGATAGTCTGTTTACAGGTCCCTATACGATAGTCTGTTTACAGGTCCCTATACGATAGTCTGTTTACAAGTCCCTATACGATAGTCTGTTTAGTCGATAGTCTGTTTACAGGTCCCTATACGATAGTCTGTTTACAGGTCCCTATACGATAGTCTGTTTACAGGTCCCTATACGATAGTCTGTTTACAGGTCCCTATACGATAGTCTGTTTACAGGTCCCTATACGAGATAGTCTGTTTACAGGTCCCTATACGATAGTCTGTTTACAGTCCCTATACGATAGTCTGTTTACAGGTCCCTATACGATAGTCTGTTTACAGGTCCCTATACGATAGTCTGTTTACACAGGTCCCTATACGATAGTCTGTTTACAGGTCCCTATACGATAGTCTGTTTACAAGTCCCTATACGATAGTCTGTTTACATGTTTACAGGTCCCTAACGATAGTCCCTATACGATAGTCTGTTTACAGGTCCCTATACGATAGTCTGTTTACAGGTCCCTATACGATAGTCTGTTTACAGGTCCCTATACGATAGTCTGTTTACTAACGATCAGCAGTGGTTAACTACAAAGAAAACAAATATTTATAATTATTATTTTGCACTTACGGAATAAATTAATTATATTGTGGTCAGGAAGTATTCATGCACTATATATCTGACGACAGGGACTTGAGAACATCTATACACTGTATGTATATTTAAACCACTCAAGAACTCGAAAACAACAAAACGGATATATATATCTTCTAACCAGCTAACAGCTAATTGTACAGGCAAAAGGCTTTTCCATGGGTAAAGGCGACTAAATTTGAGTCTAATCTTTTCCCATTTATTCTACATCAACTTAAATCGACATTTCGTCTAAGCTCACAGATACATTAAGCTTTGTTGCTCTTTGGGCGAGATGACTTCAGACACGAAAATGATTATGAAAGTTCTTGAAAACTATTTCGTCCCATTAATTGAGTGATAGATACATTAGTCTATTATTGTGACAGCGTGGGGTGTGTAGTTTGATCTTTTGCGATGTGCTCCAGTGAGACTGCACTACGTGTATGAAAATGGTAAAGTTCTGCTAATAAAAGGAGCTACTGCAGCCTCCCTTACCATATAACAGGAGACCGGCCTTAATTTGACCTTAGCTCAACCAAACAACATTTCAGGTAATAACTTGGTAGATTAAGAAGACATTTCCAAGTTAATCGTATTTTTGGTAGTTTGGCTAAATTTTGAAATAATTGTCATTGGAAATGGGCACCGAATAA
Organism: Argopecten irradians; assembly: GCF_041381155.1. Taxonomy (NCBI): domain Eukaryota; kingdom Metazoa; phylum Mollusca; class Bivalvia; order Pectinida; family Pectinidae; genus Argopecten; species Argopecten irradians. The sequence goes on from NC_091147.1 coordinate 2,794,830, forward strand.
GATTGACACCCCTAAGATCCCCTTAATAGTTACAAGCGATTTCAGGCCTGTAAAATGTAACCAACGTCGCTATTTATAACACTTTATACTGATAACGACAGTCAATGGGATTGTAAATCATGAGGTGAACGGTGATAAATGTTTGTGAATAGGCAACAGAAGGCAAAGGAGCAGACATATACGAGATCCCAATTCATCTGGCAGATTGGTCTATGTACTAATTTTATTACAGTGGTCGATATTGGGTTCACTTCTCAAAATCGAACCCTCACTAAACCGTCCAAAATTGTATGCACCAACCACGATCGGTTTAGGGTTTATTTTAATTATTTACAGTACATGTACAGTGTATGTGTATTTTATTTAAGTTGAATTATGTACGTATGCGAACTACACAGTGGTACATGTAGGTCATGACTTGAAGTCATAATATGACAGTCGGGATCATGTATTTGTATCACTCGGCCCAGATATCGATTTCTTCTGATATATCAATGATCTGATCACTGAGGCGAGACAGGGTGTGATATTACTTATATCATTGATCTGATCACTGAGGCGAGACAGGGTGTGATATTACTTATATCATTGATCTGATCACTGAGGCGAGACAGGGTGTGATATTACTTGATCTGATCACTGAGGCGAGACAGGGTGTGATATTACGTAGAGTCTATACGGTATCGATCGTTTTAGATATTGCTCATAGTTATATTAGGCATCTTACGTATATTGCACTCGACACCGGTCACACGCGAGCCACCCGAGATTATTCTTTACTACACGAATGACATCCTGTTCCATTCACAATAAAATCCTGGAGTCACTTGATATCTCTTCCTGTCTGAGTCGATAAGAGTATTTGATATCGGAAGGTGGACATATCACTACAATGGTGGACATAACGACAGTGATAGTAACCCCTGGAATATCGAGTAAATTATTCAGGACTGCTGAGATTGTTCAACGTATTTATGACAGTTGCGGGTCCATCATTTACACAATTTACATGGAAATTTATAATAAAATAATAAAGTAAATATTATATTGATTATGCAACAATCAGCAGCATTTTTAACTTGCGTTGGCATTTAATCCCCCCTCTCTTTTTACGTAATTTTATGAATGACAATGAGTATAAAGCGGTGGGAGAGTGTAAGTCAAACGGGTTGAAATGTGATCACGAACAAAGCTAATTTATTACTTATGACCACGCTAACTTTACCCCCGTAAAATTGATAACACGAAAAATCATAAATACTCTCACAAACATAAATAATCTCAAAAATCATAAACTAACTCACGAATTTAACATGAACTCAAAGTCGGACAAAACACATCCGGCATCGATCGTTTTACTGCATCGTCGATCGTTTTACTGCATCGTAGAATGTACAAACCTGTATAATTGGTTTGTCATGTATATAAAAAAAAGAAAATAATGTATTGCGGAGAACACACTACAGTGATAACCAACTAAATCAGAGACTTTATTAGCTTAAATACTAATTACTAGAAAACGACTAAAATCTATAGAATCTACCAATCTTACCATTTTACTAGCTTCTATCTCAGTAGCGTTGTATTCTTTACAGCATAGAGGTTTGGTGCCGTTGTTTATCGGGTAGAGCTTGAAGAGATCAAGTTTAACCCCATCCCCGGGGTCACATTGTATACACACTTGGTCTAGCTGCGGGATATTGAGCACTGACCCCTTTTGCCTTCCTCCCTGCACAACTGGCCTCATTAGAATTTCATCCCCACTGTGGGGGTCCGCCATTCCAGGGCCCTCGACCTGTGCCAGCTTCCCGGCCAGTAAGAGTCCTAACATAATCGATATAAGTAAAAAGTTTATCAGAATCGACACCACAAAAAACAGTCCTAGAGTTCGAGACTTTAAACATCCCATACGCTGCTTGGATGGAACAGTTGTGGTACTATCGTGGTTTTCCTCATCTACCATTCGGTCTGAGCTTGATTCGCCGGCAGCCATTGCTGAGTTAACAAAATCTCCCAAATTTTTCTTAAACAGATTGTTATAAAATCACAACATTCTGTTCTCGGTTTCAGTTGTTTGCTGCGGCCGGTTCGAGTTGTTTACAATGATTACTTCATGGAAAACCCGATTTAGCTGGACAGTCTGGTGTGAGCTGTGAATGATTGGTTGGAAAACCCATTCACGACCCGCGTCATATACCGAAAGTAGGCTAGATACAATTTACACTGATGGTGTAGCGGTTGTGGTTTGGACTTCCCCTATATCTATTTTTAGTAACATGACACATTGGCAGGTGTGTCCTTTAACGCGATACATATATCTACATACCTGTTAAAACTCGCGATTCATAGTACTTCCGAGAGGAAGACTATACATACCTGTGGCTTTGTGGGGTAGGTCGACACACAATGGACGATATTTGACTTTGAATAGCATAACGTACGAGTTCAAATGGGTATATAACATATATCCTAACTCCAAACACTCGATATTTCATGATATCATAACGATAGTTGTTATCCGTTCCTTTGCGTTGAATGAATATTCATTGATTTATGCTTTCATTCATGCTTTTCATTAATTAATTTATTCAGTAATAAATATTGAATTTGAATAAATAAATATTGAATATTCATTCATCATCCAGTTACTAGAGTTTTAGTTTGAAATTAATTTGATTGTCACACAATTTAACAATGATGATTAGGCACAAGTTTCCATGCACATCTTTGAAAGCCTTTCCCTCACAAATAATTATTGTTACCTAAATACATTTTAGTACAGTATTATAAATATTTTCATATGTAAGCGCCAGTCAGTCGTTGATGGATAATTATTTATTGCCTTTACTGTTTAGTCATTTTTGCAGAGTAAATAAAATATTGAATTTCACATTTAAAACAACAAGTTGTTCTAAGAGACACTACGGACAACACTCGCCCCCCCCCCCCCTTCTAATACCGATTTTGCATCTCCATACAGTGTCTAATTACATGTATATATACTCTAGAGAAACAAATATATGTCACTAAATATATATTAAGGACTCATAAAAATAAATAATAGGAAAAAAAAATGAAAGAAACCCCCAAAACAATGAATTTGTTGCATGCATAAAACGACAAGCCCCCTCACGTGATAATGAGATCGATTTTGGTCCCTGCCAATATGTTCAGCCTGGGTATTCCCATGATCACTAAAACTGGGTCGCTATGACTTCCTGGTCAAGATATGGAGCCAGGTAGCTTTTTATTGGATATCTTATCTTTTGTTTAGTGTTGTACATATACTATACCCAGATCCTTAAGATATATATATATAGTGCTCTTCTGTATCGCCCTAATTAACCTTCCTAGATAGGTCCTACCCTATCACCGGCTCCTTATAAATGTGTGCGTACACGCACATGTATACATCCAGAACACACCCTTACGCAAAAATTCCTACTAGATAGCAGCTGTTTCAATGCAAAGACAGTTGCCATGGTTACCGTGACTACAGACTGTTGAAAATCTACAGGTACGCATGTTTCCATGAATCCAGATCTGGTATTTCCGATGTTCCACGAAGGTTTCCGATTAAACCTCCAGAGATTATAACTATGCATTTTGTTTTCTGAATCACAAAACTCTTTGTTTGTAATGTGATAACTAAGGCTTTGTATTAAAATGATAAACACACTATATACACACTATGTATGTATAGCGCTGTTAAAGAACCCATGTCGATAACCATTGAGAATTAGATGGAAAGTCAACACTGTAAATCTGGTAAAAAAGAAACATCCTAAATCATTCACAAAACTTCATAAAACACATTTTAGGACACAATAGGACATTACGAACAAAAAAATCAACCATCAAGTGTATCACAAACTCTTGCCATATATCTTGCAAATAGCTTGAGTCTAGTAATAAACTCGGACCAACGCAGGTTCGTGATGTTGTTTTACACTTGTCTTGTGCTAGGGTCAAATACATCTCTGCCGTAGCCGGCCCCAAGCCCGTGTTGAGAAGGGAGGAGGGACTCATTAATCCTTGGTTACTATAACAAGTCCATTGTAGAGGTTGTAACCTAAACCAGGATTTTAAACAACCAAACAAACCAACCATCTAATTCTGTCGGAGTCAGAACACTCTGAAGTATAACCAGCCAAATAAGACGCAGTGATATTGATATTAATGCAAAAGTTGGCCATTAACCAAATCCAGCCAGCCATTCAGTCCGGGTAACTGTTTTAGACGACAATATATATGGACCATGTAAATTAATTTACATTCAGGTTTATCACACAGTCTCAGTGGAGCGATTTCGGTTGTAAATGAGATTTCTGGATAGCAGCTTTCACAAACAAGTTATTTATTAGTTCAGTCAATTAACATTGGAAGGTTTCTTTCAAGTTTTTTATTGGCTTTTTGGAGTAAATCTAAATGGAGGTAAGAAGTTAAGGGCAAGCTATACATGGTATACTACACTTATAGCATAATAAAAAAAACAAGAGTTCAACTCGCCATAGTTATCAATGTGACAGTGTACGCTTCCTACGTATATGTACTTGTCATCGAAACGTCACACATCCAAATTTATAACATGAAGCAAGAATTCAGTTGAATATGTTACATGATGGTATCATTTGGTACTATATTACACACGTGCTTTATCTTATAAATATAATACGCCCTTTTTTCCATGACGTCACAAAAATAATTCTTATATTTCAGTTATTTTATTTGGGTCAAATAGCATTAACAAATTCAAAAGTCTCCGATTGTCTCGAACATGTGTAATTTGTAAACATTGACACGTGATTTTGTGGAATTCCAAAGGAAGTCCGCCAATGTTTACATGTATCCATACGCACCGAATCGGGTCACGTTCTGCATTCAAGTTATTGGGAAATAAACAGATCTGCCCCAACATAGTTTATCGATACAGAAACAGTGTATTATAAATCTTCTTATTTCCACTTTTACATTATTTCGCGTCAGCGTTATTTTCAACATATTCGTGAAAAGATAAATTCGTCATCAACAGGGTCAACATGATTAAAGATGCTCCACCGCTGACAAATGGTATTTTTTCACTCTCAGAAACAGGAGCAGACGATTTAGTATTTTTCTTCAGTTACAAAAGTTACTTACTTTACACCATTACCACCATTGAAAAGTTTGAGCTTCTAATTTTTCTTCAAGTTAAAATATGAAAAATAATTAATTGCATCCCGAAAAAATTCCGTGTCACTATATCCTATATGGAAGGAAGTACTGATTGCGCATGCACTAAAGGCGAAATAAATTATTTTATATTAATTTTTGTGTAAATTAGATATATATATACACGATCAAACACCAATTATTGTTCAACTGAGGGATATCATTTATGCTCTGTCGGCGGTGGAGCATCTTTAAGGATTCTTTATGACAGTCGTGCATTCTCATATATACGCGGTTTTATAAATCATTCGCGTAACATTTGAATTCACGTTCGAGGCAGCGAAAATGTTTATATCGCGAGACTCAAGTTATTTGCAGTATGTAGTATTCTTACTTAATAGATAAAATGTTTGAGAATTATGTTATCGAATTTAGGGAAATATTTGTATTGGCTTTTAAGAGGTCTTGATTTTAGATCCTTGTTAGCTTTTAAGAGACTGTGATCTTAGATCCTTGTTAGCTTTTAAGAGGTCATGATCTTAGATCCTTGTTAGCTTTTAAGAGGTCTTGATCTTAGATCCTTGTTAGCTTTTAAGAGGTCTTGATCTTAGATCCTTGTTAGCTTTTAAGAGACCGTGATCTTGAAATTATGTACTGTATAAGGGATTGTGTATTCAGTTACTCTATTTTTACGTGTAAAAGTATAATTATTTACAACACTACTGTAATTGTGCACACGAATCCATATTTTGTACCTATAAGACTAAGGGTTTTTGGTTAATAATAGATTGATTAAATGTCGATATTTTTGTACGAACACTTCAAATGGGTCAAATCTGTTAACTTAGATGGTTGTAATGATAGATCCTCCATAGATTAATTTAAAAATGCACCATTTCAGCCCATTTATCAATGTGAAATATTCAACAAGGCACTATATGCATAGTATATTTATTACGTATTTGATAAAGGTGATTGTTTTAAATACAGTTGATGTCATATGGTACAGTGTCCAAAGACGAACTAGTAAGTGCACAATTTGTCAAGGACGAATTTCAATATTTGTTCAAATGTAAGAATGATCTAAACCAGAGAGAAATATTACCATTGTTATCGTGGAAATCCATTCATATAGATTAGACAATATGACATGTCATACATCAGATTTCCTTAGACAGATCTTGATGGATTTTGTATTCATTGGTGTAAATGTTTAAATTGCATGCATCTTTTCTATACAGTAATTTTTATTGTTCTTTTATTTAAGCATTGATGTAACTTTTTTTTAAAATTTTATCGGGGTATGAAAAAAATATTTTCAATGCACGGATTCCCACAAAAGTTTGCAACCAAAATGTTTTTCATACCACGATAAAACTGAAAAATAGTTATAGCAATGCTTATAATTAATTTCATGATATATTTAATAAAATAAAGTATTTTTAATGTACCATTCTAGTGATTTTTCAAAGTATTCCTTTTCCGAATCAATACGCAACGTCAATGTCTCTATTGTGACGTCACGATAACGTCGTAGTGTCGTACCATTCTCGGATTTGTTTTTCATAGTGCTATGCAAAAGAATTGTTGGCCAATCAGAATGAAAAAAATTGGTATAAAAACAAAGAGAAATTAATTATTTATCGTTGTTATATAATGTTTTACATTTTCTTGTGTTTGTGGATACCAAATAGAATGCTGAAACTGTAATTCTCCTCTATTGCAAAATGAAGACATTACATTTTTACTATGTGTGAATTTACTAATTTACTTTTCGTTGTCGGTGTGGATAAAGAACTTTCCGATTTTTCAGTGTGAATACTTACGGACAAGCCTCGTTTACTATGTATATATCTCTTCTATCTATCTAAATGTTTTTAATGTATCGCCTTTACCTAATTAAGGAAACACCCTAACATTTCTTAACTCCAAATTACTGAAATAATTTACTCCTAATTAGATGACTCTGGTGGTTTAGTGGAGATAGATATGTTAGTGGTAGTGGCTATGTTTAACCAGGAGGAGTAACGTCCCTTTGTTGACACGGTGTTATCTATTCACCTGTACAGTAAATGGCGTGGAGCAGGTAAGTCTGTAAAAGTTTGCTTTTATTGACACAAACGTACTTATAATACACGCTCATAAAACCTTAGTTATAACTAACGTCTTGTACATCAAACTTATAGTAAGTTATATCAGACGCCAAAAAATATTGGAGTCACCATCCTGTACATATGTGTACAATGGATAATGTGGTCTGACGCTGTGAGATCAACATCATCGAGGGTAGATACCTGTCGATTTATAAGTAACTAGGACACAGTATATTGCAGCTCTATTTACTGACATGTGACTTAACGCACCATTTATGATAGAATCGTTATAGAGTTACCGCCCTTTAGGTGACATGTATGCATACTACGTAGATGTTGTCATCAAATGTTTCATATTCAAACTTGTCATTCTATCCTATTTTGTTATATATGTCTGCTGTGAGTGTCGTAAAAATACACATTTAAAATAATGAAGTTTATATGCATATTGTAATGAAATATCCGATGTTCTTCATTTTTATCTTCTTGTGTTTTGTGCATATTGTAATGAAATATCCGATGTTCTTCTTTTTTTTCTCCTTGTGTTTTGTTGGCCCTGCAGGTAGGGCGTTAGAATTGTACCTGCTGCCCCTATTGCATGATCGTAAAAGGCGACTAAATTTAGGATCTTATCTTTTCTCTTCTTCCTAACTGACTTTATCTTTCCTAACGCCTCCCTTGGCACCGCCTCACTTTTGGCCTTGAGTTACATGACCATAGCTGTTAATATGTACGATGGCCCGTTTGAGCCTGTCAAATTACAACTACCTGATTAAATAAGTTGTACTTTTATAAATTGACAAAGTGTACATGACCATTTACTCTTAAGTAGTTGTACATTTATAAATTGACAAAGTGTACATGACCATTTACGGTGGGCAGCACAGGGACCTGGCACGAAAATTTTCAACCAATAATATACATATATATATTATAGTATCAAGGGTATGAACTCGGCGGTCGAGAAAAACGGACCTATTTTTTTAAAACCGTGATTATTTTAATAAATGGGTTCTATACAACATTGACGGATATCTTACCTTAAAGAGAAATAATGTATCTTTCCATTGAGTGCTTGATGAACAAAATTAGCCAAGTATTGACGAAGTTATGGCAGGATGAATCGGGAAATTTACGAAAAATATGCTAGGTAGACATTTCCCTGTCCGGTCGAAATGTCGTCTCGGCTCTAATGGGTACCTCAAAAACCAAGCCAAAATCACAAAATCTACGCTTGTGGTGGTAAACAGTACCCATAACTATGTTCATCCACAATCTCCTCTGGGGGTGTCATGACCCGTACTTTGTAAAAACTTCATTTAAACATCGTGTAGCTCACTTACTTTAACCGTCACCGCCATGTTCGTTTTTCTCTCGGAGCGCTTCTCGACTTAACATATCGTGACTACATTATGCAAATTATGTAATGTTGTGCTTGTGTGTAAACTCGAGAAGCGTTCCGAAGAACAAATGAACATGGCGGTGACGGTTAAAGTAAGTGAGCTACACGATGTTTAAATGGAGTTTCTAAATAGTACGGGTCATGACACCTCCAAAGGAGATTGTGGATGAACACAGTTATGGGTACTGTTTACCACCACCAGCGTAGATTTTGTGATTTTGGCTTGGTTTTTGAGGTACCCATTAGAGCCGAGACGACATTTAGACCGGACAGGGAAATGTCTACCTAGCATATTTTTCGTAAATTTCCCGATTCATCCTACCATAACTTCGTCAATACTTGGCCAATTTTGTTCATCAAGCACTCAATGGAAAGATGAATTATTTCTCTTTAAGGTAAGATATCCGTCAATGTTGTATAGAACCCATTTATTAAAATAATCACGGTTTTAAGAAAATAGGTCCGTTTTTCTCGACCGCCGAGTTCATACCCTTGATACTATAATATATATATGTATACTGTTAGTTTAAAAAAATCGTGCCAGGTCCCTGTGGTGGGCAGGGCAAGGTATCGGCGTGAGTTATTGGGTGAATGGGGAATGTTAGATTCCAGTCTTGACCTTTGCTTCAGCTTTCATTAATATTGCAGCGATAACGTGACAAACATTTAAGCGCAGACCACGTCCCCTCGTTGTTTTCCGTATACAGACAATTATATTTGCTGAAGTCATGTTTTCAAGACAACATCTAAGTTGCATTTGTATGTTTATAGATAAAATTTGAAGACCACATTCTATATAACTGACTGCATTTACAGGGAATTTCGAACTGATGATAGCCTGCGTTTTATTGTTTGTCACGTTACCGCTGCAATATGAATCAAGGCTGAACCAAAGGTCAAGACTGGAATCTAAAATCCCCATTCACCAGTCTCTCAATAACTCACGCCGATACCTTGCCCTGCCCACCGTAAATGGTCATGTACACTTTGTCAATTTATTAATGTACAACGTCTAAAGAGTAAATGGTCATGTACACTTTGTCAATTTATAAATGTACAACTTATTCAATAACGTAGTTGTAATTTGACAGGCTCAAACGGGCCATCGTAAATATGACGTTAATGAATCAATCAAACAAACAAACAAACAAACAAACCTTGTGTTTTGTAGAGGTCTTCGTATATAAATATATAATACTTTATGCTTGTTTGTAGCGTAGCTTGTAGTTTATGTCAATACGTTTATTTGTAATTTATAAAAAATATAATGAAATTCTGTGAATACTGCATGTTTTACGCATTTAATATATTTCAGGAATTGAAAAAGACAAAGGATATCACTGAAAGCTCCTGCTGTTTCTCTACTAATCAGACGATGGCGTCCAGGGTGGGGTTTGCCTTGTTTGGGCTAGGAAATATGGGTAAATCCTCAATTTATATCATACCTATTGGCAATAATTGGCTGGAGATTTCGAAGCTACTTGTAATATTCTCTTAAAATACTAGCTGCATTGTCCTGCTGGTTAAAAGGCACGTCCGCAAGTCAAATAACGAAAGTGAAATATGACATATCGGTATTTTTGTTGTGTTTCATTCCGCCTTCCTTGAGATTTCGTTTCCACGACCAAGTCATTCGTCGTGTCTCGATTATTTTCACTTGATTAATCAATGTGTGTTATTCGTTTCTCTGACTTAACCAGTCTGTGTTCTCCGATGTTCTAGTATACATTTGTGACCAATTTGTGTTCTCTGTTTCCCTGACGTAACCAATCTATGTTGTCTATTTCGCTGACGTAACCAACTTATGTTCTCTATTTCGCTGACGTAATCATTTAATGTTCTCAGTCTCCCTGACGTAACCAATCTATGTTCTCTATTTCACTGACGTAACCAATCTACGTTCCCTGTTTCCCTGACGTAACTTATTCATTTCTCTAACATACCCAATATAGGTGTTCTGTTTCCATTACGTAACCAGTTGATGCTCTCTGTTATTGGAAGGTTTACTGCATGCTAAGAATGCGATATTATCCCCAAGAGCTTCATTGAAATGGATCATCCGAAACAACATAGAAGACGCCCAAACGTTTGTGAAAGATCTGAATCTACAGGCGAGGTGTACAACACCAAACAGGCTGGACGAGGTTTACTCAGACCCCGAGTAAGTATAGATTTATAAAACGCGAAATAAAATTTAAAAATATTTATCGCATTGATGTATTTTTTGTAAGGTACTGCTAGTTAAATTGTATTCAATGGTTTTTGATGATCGTCCTCATACATAGCACAATTCTGACTGGAATGCCGTCGTCGATGAAACAGAAGATGCTTACTCTTGCAGAAGACCTGATCCAAGTCCACCGTGGGAAGGTTATCGGAATCGGGGTGGATAGGGGTTGTGTACCCTTGACGTAGGGGGCGATTCCACGGCATTGGGGTGAGCTCGAATCGAGAAAATGGCAGACGACAGTTGCATACACGTTTTCAATGGGATCGTAAACAAAGATATTGAGAGGAAAATTAAAAACCAACAATTTTTGCATGTTCAGTGATTTCCATTCTGTCGATGAGATGTGTGATTGAGGCCAAGGATGCATGGTTCGTGGAAGACCCTATTTTGGTACATAGGAGGATGGTCAAGAGCACGCATCTCCTGCAACGCTCAAATAGACTTTATAGTGCCACCCCAATGAACATATTGCTGAACACTAGGTGCATCGCCACATTGGTGCCCGAATAGATACAAGATGCTTACATTTGACAACGAACGTCCCGATATTGACGGCGCTTCCATATGAAATGTGTTTGGATTGATAGGAAATTTTAGACATTTTAAAGCAATTTCAACTCTCTTGACAGCTACGATACACCGTTTTTCATGTATAGTAAATTTCAAATTGAATTGTCAACTGACACGTTTCTTGTTCAAAAGTTGATGTCCTTTCAAAAGCTGATTGTTTAAAAAATTCTTTCATTTTTTTCAGAATTTCAATAACAAGTGATAGATATTCTATTATATAATAATTTTGTATTGTGTACTTGATGAACAACAGAAAAATGGCTGTATGTTTATAGGGTACACGCTTCGCTCATTTGTTCACCATCAACAACTCACGACCAAATTATACAGGACTCGCTCCATGCAGGTAAGTTGTGTGGTCGTTGTTGTGACATCATGACGATATCTGGAATGTTCTGCATCTGTATACGATACGACACCATCATTGTTCACTTATCGTTCAACAATACTTTTTGATATTTCTATATCAACTGTTTTTGTATGGTTGCTAATATTCATGTGGGTTATAATTTCGCTAAATTCGCCAACTCATCCAGATTTGCGAAATTTAATTTCTCGCGAAGTCTATCAAAATCATAGTTTAATAAACCCCGCGAATTAGTTTCAAATAGTTAACCGCTAAAGTTTATACCAGCAAAATTTAAGAACTATACAATATTAATGAGTATTTTCTATGGCTAAAATTATACAGTAATGGTTTCTAGGAAACATATAATCCCAAGAAAATTATAATTTTACGAGATTACATTGAATTTTATGGATGAATATGAATGCATATAAAATCTGAGTGTTATTTCATTATAAACCTCTCAACATGATTTCTTCAAAAATATAACCTGATGTGATGTTATTTTTTCCATAAATAATTTTACATCTTATGCAAAACAAACAAACAAACGGTATTCATCATATCCTATGTACTCCAGGATTATATTATCACTTTCATCATAGAAAAAAAACCTGCTAAATCACACGCCTACCGAGGCTTCTGTTGGTTTTTACAGAGATCATCACCAATCATTAAAGCCATAAAGTGTACTGTATTTAATTTTATGATGTATGTCGAAAGATCAAACTAATATATAATTTTATCATCTGTTGATTTTCACGACAGTGGTAGTAACCCCTGGAATGTCCACCGCACATGTTAATTACATGTATATACAATTCTTTATCAGTGGTAGATATATGATGTTAGGGGATATTTGTTGTTTACTATGAGCGGCTCCAGAAAAGTATCGTTTTCGATGTTATAGGTAAAGCTGTGTTCTGTGAAAAACCGATCACTGTCCAGGAAGATTCCACACGGAAATGCTATGAACTTGCCGAGTCGAGAAACCTGCCCCTTTTCTGCGCCTTTCACAGGTAAACCAATAACACAATTACACTGTACCATCATGTTGTCAATAGAGACAACAAAACCTGAATCATCATTACAAAATTTCAAATAATAGTCTTACTTTTCAGTTCCAGATACTAGAGTTTGGGATATTTGACGACATAGTTATGTTAAGAACTTTAGGATTTCTTGCCTTGAACATTTTAACATATTTTATTGTGTAGTTTTCTATACAATGGGATTGGGCACAATTTTTCACTCATCAATACAACTTATATGAAGCCCTCTCACTGCATAATTATAATTAATTATAAGACAAAGAAGACAAAAATGGCAAAAATATACATATTTACATATTTACAAGATTTTAGAGAGAGCGATAGAGAGAGTTTATTTTAACATATAATTACTTAATTTATTGATATGTATGTATTTGTAATCACTCCCGATGCTGACAATCGATGTTGTACTAATCGCTGTTCTTGTCTCGCTGCTTTACTTAAAGTTCATCACATCCAGTGCCTTGGTCTCTTTCTCCTGTCAATCTGGTGCCTTGAACAACAAGTGTTGAAACCAAAACCCACTGTATATTTATCTCGCATATCTAGAGTACTACGTGATGTTTTAAACCTTTAAACATTCATACCATTTAACAGATTTACAAACACGGAAAGGTTTAGCCAGGTGAAAACCTTACCAGCATTACGTAATTTCTATAACAACACCGATCTTCCAGATTAAGATGCTCTTTGGAGTTTCTGGTAAGTGAAAAGGAGAACGGGTGGCTGTGGTTTATTCGGATATTCTGCTTGTGTCTTTTCACATGACCACATTCTTTCATTTGGTTAGATTTTTGCTTGCTTGTTTGATTACTTTAAAGTAACGTCCTATTAAGAGCCAGAGTCATGTCATATCGACGGCCTCCCATCTATGCGTTACGCTGTGTGTATGTCGTACGGGTGTGTGTTTTGGAAGACCGTGGTATATTCGTGTTGTCTTCTTATACAGTGGAACTCACCGAGGTATGCCGCCGAAGACACCAAGCAACACACCCAACCCGTTCACATACTGACAATGGGCGAACCATTTGGCCCAACACGAATGATGACTTACATTAATTTACATGTAAGTTGTTTCACAAAAGGAGTAGAAATCAATAGAAATAAATCAAACAATTCATTTTCAGTTTTACACCTGAAGACGCCGGCTTCATATGTTGTTCACGTGTGAAATTGTGTTTGTCGGGGCCGCGGTGCCCGAGTGGTTAAGATGTCTCGACATATTATCACAAGCCCTCCACCTATGGGTCGCAGTGCCCGAGTGGTTCAGATGTCTCGACATATTATCACAAGCCCTCCACCTATGGGCCGCAGTGCCCGAGTGGTTCAGATGTCTCGACATTTTTTACAAGCCCTCCGCCTTTGGGTCGCGAGTTCGAATACCATGTTGGGCAGTTGCAAAGTACTGACTGCTGGTCGGTTTTGTTCTGCGGGTTATCCAGCTTTCCTCCACGAACAGATTCGATACGTCCATGACCCTGGCTGTTAATAGGACGTTAAACTAATAATACCAAAATCAAAAGTGGTCGTTTGAAATCAAATTTCATAAAGCATGGCACTTCGTAAAAAGGTCTCTCTGTTGTTGTATTCCTCAGACAGTTTGACCCAAGTTTTATGAGCGTCCACAAAAGGATAAAATCAGGAGAGTTAGGACAGGTGAGGCTGATTAAGATGACAAGTCGTGATATGGCACTTCCACCTATATCTTATCTACGGACCTCAGGTAAATACGTACATACATATAGGTAAACCATACCTTACTAAAACCTGTATCAGGTAAATACGTACATACATATAGGTAAACCATACCTAACTAAAACCTGTATCAGGTAAATACGTACATACATATAGGTAAACCATACCTAACTAAAACCTGTATCAGGTAAATACGTACATACATATAGGTAAACCATACCTAACTAAAACCTGTATCAGGTGAATACGTACATACATATAGGTAAACCATACCTAACTAAAACCTGTATCAGGTGAATACGTACATACATATAGGTAAACCATACCTAACTAAAACCTGTATCAGGTAAATACGTACATACATATAGGTAAACCATACCTAACTAAAACCTGTATCAGGTAAATACGTACATACATATAGGTAAACCATACCTAATTAAAACCTGTATCAGGTAAATACGTACATACATATAGGTAAACCATACCTAACTAAAACCTGTATCAGGTAATACGTACATACATATAGGTAAACCATACCTAACTAAAACCTGTATCAGGTAAATACGTACATACATATAGGTAAACCATACCTAACTAAAACCTGTATCAGGTAAATACGTACATACATATAGGTAAACCATACCTAACTAAAACCTGTATCAGGTAAATACGTACATACATATAGGTAAACCATACCTAACTAAAACCTGTATCAGGTAAATACGTACATACATATAGGTAAACCATACCTAACTAAAACCTGTATCAGGTAAATACGTCCATACATATAGGTAAACCATACCTAACTAAAACCTGTATCAGGTAAATACGTCCATACATATAGGTAAACCATACCTTACTAAAACCTGTATCAGGTAAATACGTCCATACATATAGGTAAACCATACCTAATTAAAACCTGTATCAGGTAAATACGTACATACATATAGGTAAACCATACCTAACTAAAACCTGTATCAGGTAAATACGTACATACATATAGGTAAACCATACCTAACTAAAACCTGTATCAGGTAAATACGTACATACATATAGGTAAACCATACCTAACTAAAACCTGTATCAGGTAAATACGTACATACATATAGGTAAACCATACCTAACTAAAACCTGTATCAGGTAAATACGTCCATACATATAGGTAAACCATACCTTACTAAAACCTGTATCAGGTAAATACGTCCATACATATAGGTAAACCATACCTAACTAAAACCTGTATCATGTAAATACGTACATACATTAGGTAAACCATACCTAACTAAAACCTGTATCAGGTAAATACGTACATACATATAGGTAAACCATATCTAACTAAACCCTGTATCAGGTAAATACGTACATACATATAGGTAAACCATACCTAACTAAAACCTGTATCAGGTAAATACGTATCTGTCAGATATACAGGTACACAAGGTCTGACCAATACCTGTATCAGGTAAATATGTACCTGTCAGATATACAGGTACACAAGGTATGACCAACACCTGTATCAGGTAAATACATATCTGTCAGATATACAGGTACACAAGGTCTGACCAATACCTGTATCAGGTAAATACATATCTGTCAGACATAAAGGTACACAAGGTCTGACAAAAACCTGTATCAGATAAATACGTATCTGTCAGATATACAGGTACACAAGGTCTGACAAAAACCTGTATCAGATAAATACGTATCTGTCAGATATACAGGTACACAAGGTCTGACCAATACCTGTATCAGGTAAATACGTATCTGTCAGATATACAGGTACACAAGGTCTGACAAAAACCTGTATCAGATAAATACATATCTGTCAGATATACAGGTACACAAGGTCTGACAAAATTCTGTATCAGATAAATACGTATCTGTCAGATATACAGGTACACAAGGTCTGACCAATATCTGTATCAGGTAAATACATATCTGTCAGACATACAGGTACACAAGGTCTGACCAATACCTGTATCAGGTAAATACATACCTGTCAGATATACAGGTACACAAGGTATGACCAATACCTGTAGCAGGTAAATATGTACCCGTCAGATATACAGGTACACAAGGTCTGACCAACACCTGTATCAAGTAAATATGTACCTGTTACACATACTGGTACACAATGTCTGACGAAAACCTGTATCAGGTAAATATGTACCTGTCAGATATACAGGTACACAAGGTATGACCAATACCTGTAGCAGGTAAATATGTACCTGTCAGATATACAGGTACACAAGGTCTGACCAAAACCTGTATCATGTAAATACGTATCTGTCAGATATACAGGTACACAAGGTCTGACCAATACCTGTATCAGGTAAATACATACCTGTTACACATACAGGTACACAAGGTCTGACTAAAACCTGTATCAGGTAAATACATACCTGTTACACATACAGGTACACAAGGTCTGACCAATACCTCTAACAGGTAAATACATACCTGTCAGATATACAGGTACACATGGTCTGACCAATACCTCTAACAGTAAATACATACCTGTCAGATATACAGGTACACAAGGTCTGACCAATACCTGTATCAGGTAAAAACATATCTGTCAGATATACAGGTACACAAGTTCTGACCAATACCTCTAACAGGTAAATATATACCTGTCAGCCATGCAGGTACACAAGGTCTGACCAATACCTCTAACAGGTAAATATGTACCTGTTAGATATACAGGTACACAAGGTCTGACCAATACCTCTAACAGGTAAATACATATCTGTCAGATATACAGGTACACAAGGTCTGACCAATACCTGTATCAGCTAAATACATACCTGTCAGATATACAGGTACACAAGGTCTGACCAACACCTGTATCAAGTAAATATGTACCTGTCAGACATACAGGTACACAAGGTCTGACCAATACCTCTAACAGGTAAATACATACCTGTCAGACATACAGGTACACAAGGTCTGACCAACACCTGTATCAGCTAAATACATATCTGTCAGATATACAGGTACACAAGGTCTGACCAATACCTCTAACAGGTAAATATGTACCTGTCAGCCATACAGGTACACAAGGTCTGACCAATACCTCTAACAGGTAAATACATACCTGTCAGCCATACAGGTACACAAGGTCTGACAAAAAACTTTATCAGATAAATACATATCTGTCAGACATAAAGGTACACAAGGTCTGACAAAAACCTGTATCAGATAAATACGTATCTGTCAGATATACAGGTACACAAGGTCTGACCAATACCTGTATCAGGTAAATACATATCTGTCAGACATACAGGTACACAAGGTCTGACCAACACTTGTATCAGGTAAATACATATCTGTCAGATATAAAGGTACACAAGGTATGACCAATACCTGTAGCAGGTAAATATGTACCCGTCAGATATACAGGTACACAATGTCTGACGAAAACCTGTATCAGGTAAATACATACCTGTCAGACATACAGGTACACAAGGTCTGACCAAAACCTGTATCAGGTAAATATGTACCTGTTACACATACAGGTACACAATGTCTGACAAAAACCTGTATCAATAGCACTATTCATTATAGACTGATTTGCTTAAATCACAAATAAACCGATAGCACAAGTCATTTCCGTCTGATTTACTGAACATGCGTCGTATTTCCAAATGAAATTAATATAAAGCCACAAAGAAAATTTATTTATTTAACAGTTGATTTGCTTTATGCAAAATAAATTTAACCAATAAGTTTCTGCTTGTTACGTGAAAGTCGCAACCGAACAAGAACATAGCTATAAACGAGTGTTTCGAATGATGTCCCCTTAATTTATCGTCAGATCATCCATTTCAAAAGTAACTGTTCTTTTTCTTTAACAGGTGGAATAATAGCAGATTCAACCATCCATGATTTAAACTTTGTTCTATTGCTTTCGGGGTCTAGACCAAAAACAGTGTATGTTCAGGGAATGCATTTTCAGCCAGAACTCGCCTCTATCCCTGATATGGATCAGGTCCTTGTAACGATAAAACACGAGAATGGAACACTCTCCTTGATCGACAATGGCAGACTGGCGGCGTATGGTTACGACCAGAGACTAGAGGTAAGAATCGACATGTAAACAAAGCGACATACATTTCCTTGAAATCCAAAGTCTTACGGTAAATTTTCTAGTAGATGACCACGATAACGAAAAGCATGCTATTACATGTATCTTAAACTACAAATGTAAAAGAAAGCAAACACAAAAAAACAAAAAAGTAACAAAAACAAAAGAAAATAAATAACAGCAACATGATGAATAGTATAATACCACGGTATGTGATACAGTCATGTAACTATAGATACATGTCATGCATTTTCATATACTTATTAATAAGATTTAATTTTATATCATATCAAACTAGTTCAAATATGATGAAACGTGCAAATTAATTAACATTCGATTGCCAATAATTGGGTGATGATTTATTAATTATGTATTTGTGTGTATATATGTAATTCTCTCTCGTTCCTTTTTTGCCACTCAGGTGCTTTGTGAAGAAGGTTTACTAACCGTTGGAAATCGTCCAAAGGATCAAGTGAGTGAGGCTGGACATCACGTGACTACAGAAAGTCGAATCCATGATCACTTTACAACACGTTATGACCAGGCTTACAGCAATGAACTGGAACATTTTCTCGATGTCTTACAAGGTGACGTTTATCTTAAATATCTTCAAACCACGGCAAAGGTTTTTAATTTCTGGAAAAGTAATTGTAATAGAATAACAGAATGATTGCATCAGTAATAAAGTGAATAAATAAGCATATCATTTCATAATATACATTATATAGCAGTTACTACAGTATCAAACCAAACACGTCCAGTTAAAATAACGACTACATTGAATATTGATTTCACAGTATGGTTATGTATTGATGAGTGAAACTACCTCCGTATCGTTATATTACCAAACTGAATATGTAATGATTATTTATGGATCGACAGAAGTATGCTGTAAATAAACCATCACATCGGTTGGTAGGTAAACAAAATGTTAAGTGTTATAATGTATTTCGATAATCGGCATACTGTTGTTCAGCTTATAATCTAGTTTCTAATAGTTTGAAATAATATTTTCTAGTCCTTTTCGACCTCCATATGACTCTGAATGTTCGCTTTAGTTTCCATGATTTTAATGTTTATAGGAAAATCAAAGCTGTTGGTGACTAAAGACGACACAGTGGAGACGATGCGACTGATTCGAGCCTGTAACCTGTCTATAGAGACCGGAAACCCTGTAGAATACGACCAGGTCATTTAACGTAGTGATCCGACATTGTAACCCCTACTTGGCGACCAGGAGCCGTACACTACTCGCTTATATTCATAAAAATATGTCAATGTAATCTACATGTAAAGTAAGGACGACATCTACACCGATTTGTCACAACAAATCTCAGGAGGAAGTCCTCCACAGCTGACGAAAGTTCTGAGATGTTTTAATATTTACCTTTGCCAATATAAACAGATGATAAGGGCATGGTCTTGTAGACCAACTAATGTAATCTGCTGTTAGAAGCCATTAATCATGCAGACAGTATGTGCTTTTATAACGGATAAGGAAGAGCCAGTATTTTAGTTTATTCAGACGGATTAAACCAACGTACATATCTATGTATATTATCACAGGATATAGAATACAAAGAATCTTGTGTATCCGACATACACTTACTACCTTTATATGTAGTAGGGCCATAAAGTCACTTGATTGTATACATGTATTTATTGTTTGGGTAATAAAAAGAAAACTGCAGTGTACTCTTAACTCATTTCACATTTATAACGTCATCTCAGCTTTCCTAAGTCCCGCACCAAAATAAAACCATGTCTTCTGTTTATCCTGGAACCACTATGACATTAAAAACGAAAACAAATTGACAGTTTCTTAATTGGTTTCGCTCGAAGCGAGACGCTTCGTTGATACGGAAGAAAAAGTAATTCACTAAACCGAATGTACTCCCTTTTACTTCCATGGGAAATATATAAGCGCATTCGCAAACATTACCATTAATTCTGTTCAGTGTGTAATAACACTGAGACAATATAAAAATACTCTATAAATATCAAAGAATTACTTTACACTACATACCTTAGCTATGAGCCAAGAAAAATACGAAATCGGTATCGTAAAAAGACGTCATTCCAGTGAATGTGACGTCGCTTTTTGGCGGGATTGAATGACGTTTCATTCACCGGAAGGTAAAAGTTCTGGGTCAAGTTAGAAAAAGTTCCCTCAGATATGGAACAAATTCACGCGATCTTATTGACGGATAAAGTATTTGGTATTGACGGATAAAGCACAAGTTTATTTGGCAGTAGTTATCCGTCAGTATTTTGGGGCAGTTGCATAAAGTATGAAACAATCACATTACATAGCGGTGTCCTCTGATCTTTGGATCTAGGCAAACAAGGATACATCGTTACAGTTTGCCTCAATATAAAATACTATCATTTCAAGCACTGTATTTATCCATGACTGTTTCAATCGTTACGCCTGATGACTACACTTTCTCTTTTTCAGAGGTAATTACACTGTCATTCTTTCACAGTTTCTTTTTCCTTCTTCCGTTCTCGTTTTCTCATGATCACGTCAAATATAACGAGGAGGAGGACTGCAGCGAATGACGAAGCTCCCATAACGTGGAATGTTAAATGGAAGGTGTTGGTTACGTCACGAAAATATCCTAAAAAAGATACAAAATCTTGACACCGAATAATTACATGAACAGTGACATGGACACTAACATGGAAAATAAAAATAAAAATAAAAGATTAAGCCCTACAATTCCTGAATCAATATTAGATCACGGTAACCCAACAAATAGTATTATAAGTATTTTAATACTTAAATTATATATGATCTTTGAGTTTCTAGTGCGGAGTAATACGGCTTGACAGTAGACATAAGGTTCTAGTACAAATACGTTTATAGGAATGTAAATATGTATGCGACATTTCAAAATCCTGATACACGAAAGCAGTCGGGTTAATATCGAGGCAGGGCATCTCGCATGGATGCTTATATATTAACTTATGTTGCTTGACAAGTGATATGGATTTTACCAATCCTGAATACATCAACATAAATTATTCATAAACGTGTTTTACCACTTTTAATCGTTACCCACATACAGTACATAAAGGACGAGTGTCAGATGTAACATGGTATTATGGAGGTATTACACTCTTTTGTATTCGTGTATTTCAATGTAGGGAGGTAATGTGATGCAGCTAGCTACCAGTCATGTTTCCATTCATACATTCAGGCGAGTTGACGAGTAAGATTCGTCAGACACTTTGCTCGGGCATGCATGGATTGATGATTTTCATTGTGTTTGTTTTTGACAATTTAGATCTTTTATCATGTACATTATAAACTAACGATCAACATGTGCAAATACGTTTAGTTAGTACAATATTGTAATGAATAACAAGTAAAATTAAAACACATTCTTACACTGTCGTATTCCTTAAAGATGCTTCACTACAGACAGAACATATATATATATATATATCTAATTAACACAATAATAATATGAAATAATTTAATTTGCTTTTGGTGCATATGCAATCAGTTTTTCGTTCCATATAGGACACAGTGTCATGTAATATTTTTAATATATTTTTCATCTTAAAGTAAAATTAGTAGCTCAAGAAAAATGCTAATTCGTCTGCTCCTGTTTTGAAAGAGAAAAATTACTATTTGTCAGCGGAAGAGCATCTTTAAAAATTTTTATCAACAAGATGAAGTAAAAGTATTATAATCGTCTTATACCATCTAAACGGTAAATGCCCTATTTGCCCAATAAACAATGATACTATGACAATGACGTTATGACATAGGTTGTTAAAGTGTTATTAGGAAAGTCGAAGAAATACTGTGTTATTTTACAATTGATTTTCTCATTTATATTGATTTTAAGTCTTGTTTTGATATAAGTAAGTGTTCAAATGACGTGTTCCTTAACTATATGACATTGATATTAGTGTAATTTTAAGTCAGACCATTCATGCATGTTAAGGCAAAAATGTAGGATTTTAAGCTACCGAATAGGCCAAAATGTACTTGTTCATGTGTTGTCCTGCTATTTTCCTTTAACACGTCCATTGATTTCTGCTTTGAAATCATATAATAAGTATGAGGTATTTTAGAATTACAATAATGCTAAAATTTGCCACTACCTTTTAACGTATACGTTACAAGTACGATGTTCGGATGTTGACTTTAGAATGAACTATACGACTTTCATTAATAATTTTGATATTCTCTAGTTTGGCTTCCCGCTAATTACTTACCTAATATGGGTAGAACTGAGCCATTAAACAGACATATAACTATGATGAATATTGCCATGGCAGCACTGTACCGCTTCATGCCGACGATCTCGATCATCATTGGTGGAAACAATGCTGCAATCATCCCCGCTATAGAGCCAAAGCAGGCGACAAAGATGACCAGGCGCCAAAACGAGGAATAGTAGACGGTGAACTGGAGGATGAGTCCAACCGCAACCTGGACATTAAAAAGGTAGACAAATAACACTGACCTACTAGGACGTTAGTTGATAAAAATCGTGTTAGTATCCCTACTGATAGTATTATAGAGTTGTTTCATATCAGTTAAAGATGCTCCACCGCTGACAAATGGTATATTTTTACTATCAAAAACAGGAGCAGGCGATTTAGTATTTTTCTTCAGCTACAAAAGTTACCTACTTTACACCATTACTACCATTGAAAAGTTTTAGCATCTAATTTTACTTTAAGTTAAAAATATGAAAAATAATTAATTGCATCCCGACAAAAATCCGTGTCACTATATCCTATATGGAATGAAGTACTGATTGCGAATGCACCAAAGGCGAAACAAATTATTTTATATTATTTTTTGTGTTAATTAGACATATATATATACACGATTAAACACCAGTCATTGTTCAAATGAAGAATATCATTTATGCTCTGTCGGCGGTGGAACATCTTTAACAGTCAAAACTATTTTCCCGATGTTGTTACACCAACCTGATAAACTGTTTTCCGAGACCGTGGGCCACAGGCTACATTGTAAAATCAAATGGATATATATTGATAAGATAATATTAGTTACACAGTTTGTTAGTGACCTAATACGGAAAAATATTGGGTCTAAAATAAAATTGTATCGGGCGAGGCGAAGCCGAGCCTGATACATGATTATTTTAGACCCAATGTTTTTCCGTATTAGGTCACTAACAAACTGTGTAACAAATTTATCCCGTCGAAGACGCTTTCAATGAAGTAACTGCAAAATGCATTATGTGCGAAAACCAAAACGACTCAAAATTAACAATTTTCACCTCATTGAAGACTCGAATGCGCTGTCATTGTCCATTTCTGTTAAATAATCCTGAATAAGTGTTGCCGATTTCGGTTTGCTTTGAAAGTGGTCATCAGCGCTCTCATTCAAACATTTTGTCTCCATATCTTTTGATTGCCGCCGTCGTCGCGAAGCGTTACTTGACCCCCATCTTGTGGCTAATGACGTTAGGGGCAAAGAACGATAACTCTATCGTCCAAACCTGATACGATTTCTACTAACCTAATACAATACGACTATATATTGGATATCACGTGACGTCATTTTAACCAATAGGAATGCAAGATTCTTGTCTGAGGCGGGATAAAACTCAAACCGATATTCGCGAAATAAAAAAAACGTGAGATAAATTTGGGTCTTACCTGTGAGAAGATGACAATCCAGTGTGAACGGAACGAAGGCTGATCTGCCAGGAAGCCGGCGAGGATACGGCCAAAAAAGTCTGTGATGCTTGTTATAGATACAATGATGGCTATACTCTGATCATCTATACCTCTATCCCGACAGTAAGTGGGGATGTATATATGAGCACACATGATAGGTACGTTTCCTAGACAATATATGGCCAGAAACAATATAAACAGGCCATTACGCAGCAATGAACAGTCTATTCTATTTTTACATTTTAGCACTAGACCGTCTGATCTGAGAGATTCATCTTTGGTTGCTTCAATGCTGCGTTCCATCATATGCGGAAGACTTGATAAAGAGTTTGAGGCTATGTTACCATTACTGAGGTATCGAACAAAGTTAGAACGGGAAACTGTCTCAAAGACGTCATTTGAAACATTTTCATCTTCCTCTCTAACAGTTGTTTGCGAAATCAATGGATATTGTGTCTCTTCTTTGAAACTGTTTGAATATTTTTCTGGGGTTTTGTCTTCACAGTTAGAGACGTTCGTAACTCCATTATCAGAGAATTCCGTCCGACGGTTCTTAGTGTAGAATGTGGTCGGTCGTAGGAGTGAAGCAGCAACTAAAGCATTGAAGGTAATACCCGCTGTGATGATAAGGCCTCCACGTAGACCATACTGATCAAACACATAGCGATACAGCGGAGGCATGATGATCCCTCCGAGAGAATTTCCAGATATAAATATGGCATTTGCCAGACCTTTCTTCTTATCAAAATATTCGCCTAGCAACATATAGATCGGCGGATTGTTTAAAGCACCACCAATACCTGAAAGTATAAGAAACATATCGGAGTTATTAAAAAGTAATACAGTGTCACGGTGTCTCAATCTTATTTTATAGTATACAATTGCTTTTTAGGAAGATCTCGTGGTTTGAAGCCATGGCGAAATACAGTGATATAAGATAATCGCCTTTTGCACTGCAATTGGAATAAGTACGTTACGGTCAAAATGATAACTCTAGAGCAAAGTTCTAACAGTGTGGGCAAACTATTCTCGAATTATCGAGGCGATCTGCCCCTTTGTCAAGAACTCTGAAATGGACGGCATTTGTATTGTGTAGTGAGAACAATCTGAAAATTTTTTCTTTGACTGACAAGTTATTATCTCATAATTGCATTGTTATTCTCACATTATATAACTGATTGAATAAAAAGAACCAGCAGCAATTGATACCGTTACTCAACAAGAGGACTCTGTAACGTTGTGACCCACCTATGAGGATGCTCTGTGACGCTAGGAGATAGCCCAGACCTGTGGCGAAGCTGCTGGTACCATAGCCAATAGTAGAGAGGATGATACCGAGGAAAACAGAACCCCGGACACTGAGACGATTAAAGCCAACACATAACATAATGGCCGCTGGAAATAGATCAACTATGTCATATTATACTGTAGAAATTATTAGCGCCGAAACATATGGATAGATCTAGACGTTAAAAACAATTGACGACCAAAACAAGAATAGGGTGAAATTATTAAGCAATGTTATATATCTGTGCAGTTCTCAATAAAAGATATGAAAATGTAATTTGTGGGGAAAGGGATTTTTAACGCAAAAGAAAAAAAGAAAACAAAAAACGCAAAACTCGTTTACAATAAAATTGTATTTTTATCTACTACATGACAACGTTAGTGCTGAAGGATACGATGATCGACATGTGTGTGTTGGAATTGGAATTTTGTTGTCATTAAATCATATCTGAATATGACAATGATGACGCAGAACGTATATTGTAGCAGTTCATTGTATTTGTAACGGCTACAGACACATGTATCAAAACAGATAGCAATGCTTTTTTGAAACGCGCAGTTTTTGGGAACAGGAGGAATTACTTTGCTATGGGGAGATAATCTTACCAGCGAAACAATACACGACTGTGGTTATTGTGTTGATCATTACTGTCATCAGCACGGTGCCCTGGAACGCCTTGAGAAACTCGATAAAGAAGATTCCATACGACTTCTCCGTCCCCACAGTGATCGTGGCGATCAGTAGTGATCCTGGAATAACAAATAATGCATACAATGTATAATTTTACACTCTAAAATAGCATTGATGTATGGAGCTATACATCCAGTGTATTGTAAGAAGAGAAGGGATAGGGGATTCTGTCGTCATCTCATCATAGGCCCAAATGTCCAGCACTATATCGCCTTATGAGGAAGGGCTCTGGGCTGTGCACACTCACCAATACAACATACATGTAGGAATGTTGCGCTGTGACTTATTAACGCTATACGTTTGAGTTTTAAAGTTGAAAATGAGTTTCCTTTAAGCTTAAAAGAGACGAGGAATTTATTGAACTATGAATTTCTAGATCGACGTACCAACCAGTACCATCCAAGCCCATCCCCTGTCAACAGGAATCCGTGGATCTCTTGTGGCCTCAGACATCATAAACAGGACTGCAGATTTAAAATCCAAAATTAGGACGTATATCCTGTTCTTGGCGTTAATACAAACATTAATAAAAATAACATAAAATACATTCGAAATATTTTATACACATTGTCAAGTTCGTGTTTTCAAAAATGGTTTCCAGAGTCCTAATTACATTCTTTCCGTTCCTTAGTACATGGTTTGTAAATTAAAAAATCAAAATATTGAAACACTCACCCTGAATACTAGAGATGGTATCCAACGAATACTAACCGATATACACCTCCACAAAGAGTTGGGCAGTTTACAACATTTTATACCAGGAAGAAAATATAAATCGTTACCATTACCTGTAGTGTCCAGGTGAATCTTATCTGTAACCTTGGGAAGTCCTGTCTATAGTACAGTGGGATTCACAGGGATCTGCGAATTAGATATTTACAAATTTGGAATTATATATTATTGGAACATTATCCAGAGGCCATTTTAGACGTTTTAGGTATCTATATAGCAATCGGTAAAGCACGCTCTACCTAGGATATAAATTATTCTAATATTATGTTTGCACCACGCGCATGCTCCATAATAACCTGTTATTATTAGTATGTGAGCTAGGTTTTACAATATCAGTCATGAGTGACTTCAGGGACCTGATAAGCAGGGTCAGATGGTAGTGTAATAGTTTTAGAATAATAAAAGGATTTACAAAAGAAGGTTTATATTGATGCTTCGTTAACTACTGCGCGGTAATCAGGTCGACGCCGGGAAACATAAGACAATCCGCGTGCTGAGAATTCACATTTAAACGTTGCTTGGGATTCTACAAAATATCACTGTCAGTTTTAGTTATAGTCACAATTTAGACATTAACGTCGTTGGGTTTAAGCTATGTATAACGGGAACATGACGTATAACACAGGTTTGTACTCTTATCTATAGACCAACGCATGTCGTATGAATATGACCTCTGTTTCAACAAGAGCTCTTACTGTCCAACAAATCAGATTTGGAAAATGTGCGAGATCTAACAAGTGTTATGCTGCATACCTAGATACAATTTCGTACAATATCTTATACATGTAGATGTTACATGTAGTCTGCATACCTAGATATAATTTTGTACCTCGTACAATATAATATGCATGTAGATGTTAGTCTGCATGACCTGTCTTAACAAACTCTGGACATATTTACTCTGGTTGTCGTGTTCTTTAAGTCTATTAGAGGTAATAATGGTTTTAAAACTATTCGCGTAATAGGACCTGGTTAGTAATGCTGTTTTGAATCAATTCAACAGTATACAATTGTTATTATTGAAGTTTGAGGTCAATATGTGTTTTGTTGAACTAGAGGATCAAACTGTTGCTGGAGACCGGAGGCCGAACGCACTAGTCAACCTATAGTAACCTAAATCATGTTGACTGAAAACTCATGACCAGTTTAAAATTAGTTTGTTATAACTTCTATCATTTGTATGATTCAAAATAAGATCATTTATTTTAACAAATGATAACATATTTATTAAAGGCCCATTACCTTTCCGAAACGGCTTTTATTTTTTAAAATGGGAATGTAAAACAAGATCGATAATTTTGTAGAGTCCTAAAAATTATTAACTTACCGTTAATACTACATTTATCATCACCTTCTGAACGATTTGATTAAAATAAATAAAATGTTTATTTTCATAACGCGGGTCGTATTATGTTTCCCGCCGTCGTCCTAAATACCGCGCGGTAGTTGACTATCACTGCGCCAGACGGCAAAACAGCGAATTGACTCTCTACGGTTTTCATATATTACGCAGGCAATCTTGCATATGTTTGGTGTCGTAACCTTATTTTAGATCATCGGTATGCATTTTCTGGTGTTATTAATGTTTTTTAAGAAACCTTTATATTTTGCTCCGGAAAGGTAATGGGCCTTTAAGCTTCCATATATTACAAATAGGATTCACAATCATTAACACTCAATTATTCTTTAATTAATGTTTACAAACGTTGAAATAACCAAAGAGGAATCCCTCAGATCAGACAGTCTAGTGCTAACATGTAAAATGGAATAGCTTGTTCATTGCTACGTAGTGACATTTATATTATGTTTTGGCCACTTGTTGTGTAAGAAACGTATCTATCATGTGTGCTCACGTATACAATCCGACCTACTGACCTTTTTGGTCGTATACTAGCCGGATTTGTTACAACTGACTGTGACAAAAATCACTTTGAAAATTATTACGGTGCAGGTTCACAGTGTTTGTAACACGGCTTCCTGGCAGATCAACCTTCTATCTGTCCACGCTTCACAAAAATTCTTGTGGGTGATTTTTAATTTCACTAATAAAAAAGTATTTACATTATGTAATAATTGCAATGATTAATTTTCATTGAAATGTAGTTCTATTTGAATTTAAATCTGCAATATTTACATGATTTTTATGATGTTTTTTTTCCAAATGGAAATCGCACAATTTAATAGTCATGAAATCAGGTGAACAATCAAAAATCGTAAACATAGTTTTAGGGATTAGTTGATTTTTAATAAGTTAACGGCTCAAAAGCCGAAGTTCTCTCATGAAAGGTCTAGCTCTCTGGCGATATTTTGGATATCTTTGTGTGTTGGCAGTAAATCGAACTCTTAGTATTACAGTTACACCCAACTTCTATACCCACTTGGCCTTTAATCTCAGTGGATATTTTCTGTACTTCTGACAGATACCCGGCTCGGAATCACTACTCAATAGTGTTCGTGATGTTACCAATTTTTTTTCAATAACATACAGAGAGGATGAAAGGAAATTAAGGATTTGGTTTTATTTTTCAATGAGATATTCTGCAGTCTGAAACGAAAAACAGGGAACGGAGTTAAAAAGGAATAGGAAGAGATTCAGCAAAACAGCACAACAACCGAAATAATGGAATCTCCATAGCTGCATTGTTACTGCCATTTTTATATCAGAGTACAATTGTCCTTATGACCTTGGGGAACAGGCTATCACCTCCGGAAAGGAAATCTGACTTTTGACCGATATGACATCAAACAACTACAATACTCATATAAGGGGCCAAACCAGTACATGTACCTCTACCACTAACGTCCTCTTTCGTTAGATCTACTTGTCCACGTTTTAATGTCCAGGTTGCTGTTGGACTCATCCTCCAGTTCACCATCTACTATTCCTCGTTTTGGCGCCTGGTCACCAATGATGATCGAGATCGTCGGCATGAAGCGGTACAGTGCTGCCATGGCAATATTCATTTTGGTTGTATGTCAGTTTGGTGGCTCAGTTCTACCCATATTAGGTAAGTTAACGGGGCAACACTTAAAGAATATCAAAAGTATTCATTATATTCTTAGCAATGTTTTCCCTACAAATAGGTTATTCTAGATTCAACATCCGATCGCCGTACTGCTAAGGTATGTGTTAAAGTAGCAATATTTAGCGTTTTTACACCAAAGGGTCAATGGTAAGTTATGGAAACATTTGAAGATCATGGTGTATCACATGCAATCACATATGCTTCACTCTGATGTATTCGAAATCTCTGCAGCTAGATATATGCATGTAGCTACCAATCAGTTTTCATCCACGCGTTCAGGTGAGTTGAAGAAAACGAACATGCATGGATAATTGCTTTTCGACTTTGAACCAATATGTAAATCGGTGTAATCATCATCATCATTTTATTTTCCACAATATCTTCAGTTTTGTCTAATGTAAAATGTCCTAATATCCTGAAACGATATATTCTTAATATAGCCCAACAGGCCAATAACATGTGACTTAATATAGCCCAACAGGCCAATAACATGTGACTTAATATAGCCCAACAGGCCAATAACATGTGATTGTATAAACTAGCATAAAGGATAGCAAAGTATTTCATGAATGACCTTGGCCTTTGTTTGATGCTACATACATCTGTAGATAAAATGCCCAAACTCCAATTTCCTGCTTTTCAATACATGTAATACTAAGCAGCCTCGAGAACTTGAAATAAGCCGATGGTATGGTATAATAAAAGATCTGGTATTTTTAACCAAGTGAGAGACTTTGACTTATTCTCAAGGTCACAGGTTTTGGAGAACCAATAGGCCCAGTGAAGGTCATTGGTTTAACTCACTAGATAGTCCTTCGCCTGTCCATGTATGGGGCTCTATATCCGGTCTCTGGACATCTTCCTTATTGCGAGGAAGTCGCTGAAAGTGTTCGCTCTGTGTGACCCGAGCCACATAGTGTCAAGGCCAATGTCATTTGAACAAACTTTGAAGTTTCTAGTTTCAAACTTGCTACAGTTAAAATATCGAGTCTCTCGTCCTTTCTGACTGATAAAATATCGTTTAAAGGAAATGGGGATTTTTTTTAAAACAACAAAAAAGTAAACAACACTAAAAGTACCTTTTCTTTAATTACAACCTTTTCGTTATTCGAAAAAATAACAATATCATTTTTCACATAAATTTTTTCGACTTTTCTTACCTGGGTCCAGTCTCACAGCATTCCTCAACTTAAAATTGTCCATAGGAAAGCATTACAGAAGTTAAGAAAAGTCCCCCAAGATTTTTCCTTAAATTCTGTAATGCTTTTCTCTGAAGAACTTTAATTCAAAGAACTATAATTTTAGGGATTTTCCTGGAACTGGGCCAAGTGACACATATGAAATAAAGCTGTTATTATATATCAATCATTACATAAATATCAGGTTTGCAAAATATACAAATACATATACTTTGGTAACATTACATCTATGTCTGATGATGCTTGTTCTACCTTTTTATTAGCGCCTGAGATTTTTATGGATATTATTTAATTTTGAGTATTGATAAGAGAGTGCAAAAAAGGGAGATGGCACCAGTAGATTAACCTGGTTTAATTGATATACCAATATAGAGGAAACATTTCCAGTAAAGAAAAACTTTGTTAAAATTTTTAACATCCGCGGTTTTGATGAGCTTGCCAAGAAAGACTCTGGACTGGATAATTTTAAATATGTCTATTTCTAAATGTTATTTGGTAAATATATAATAAATTAAAGATTGAAAATAAAACTTGTCTTGGACCAAACTTATTAATTGAGATTCAAATTACTTTGATTTCTATTCATGACTGATAATGAATACATTTTTTTTATATAAATTATTCAG
The DNA here is from genome assembly GCF_041381155.1 of Argopecten irradians. Taxonomy (NCBI): domain Eukaryota; kingdom Metazoa; phylum Mollusca; class Bivalvia; order Pectinida; family Pectinidae; genus Argopecten; species Argopecten irradians. Next base: position 2,826,693 of record NC_091147.1, read on the forward strand.
GCCGTCTTAATTAGGATGCTTACAGGACTCGTTAAATTAAAAATTACATCAATCTACAGAAAAACGTATCAGCGATAAAACAATGATTTAATTGACAAATGATTTTGATATTAAGATAATCAGGGATTGTGTATCCCTCAAAACATGGATAAAAATGTTAGAAATGAAATTTTGTGCACAGATAGTTTGATTTTACTTTGTTAAATGACTTGTAGAAAGTCGACTGTGAATCAAATTGTATACAGAATAACCAATACAGTACTGACCAAACACTGTTTGATTCTTTGTGATCATTTCTCCCAATGTTTTGAGGGTATAAAGACCATTTAATTTATATTATATTTGGAAAACTGACACAAAGTGGTGAGAACTTTAAAACATCTTTTGCAAAGTGTACATTCACTCAATTTACATAAAATCGTATACAGATACAGGTATATACATATCATAATAAGTATAATTTAATAAGATATTGCACTAGCATGTTTATATATAATACATGAGTTTTTATGTGTTTATATCTAGATTAGATATTGTGTAATTAAAGATATAGAATTTAGTACAAGTCATCCCTAAAATATCCATAGGTAACCATATCTGGAAAGTAATAATTTCACCGTAATTTCAACTTTGAAAACTTTAACTATATTTGATATGATGATTTATATACATTTATATTCATGATCCTTGGGAAAATATACGTTGGAAATAAAACGTAAAGCTTATTGAATACAAAGTATGGAAAGGAAAACCGTAATAGATCTTTCACTAGAAATAAAAAAAAAATCTCACATAATCTTTCGAATCCCTCACACACAAGCACGGTAAAGATTAATTAACAAAGAGTTATATATCAACATACTTAATTAACGTTTAGGGTACACATGTACCAACACATTGTAACTGAATGCTCCAGACAATGGACTTGTATCAACATCTACAATATTTCTTTTATTTCCTTAAAAGATCATAAGACATAGATATTATTTGTTTGAATCAGGTCCAGTTACACTATATACATGTACTGTAAACCAACGTTCTCCTTACAATTTACAGTTTATCCCTGCATCTGAATATCTGCATGTCATAACTCATAATTTTGTTTTCAATTTTAGATCCGCAGTAATCTTCACAAACTTATATATATATGTGTATTTTGAAATGAAAATTGTGTTTAGAAAATATAACAGAAAATTTACAATCCTTGTGTAATATACTTATAGTATACATCTATTTATATCTAAAAGTTCTAACTTCTCTCTTGTATCTATAATACTAAACATTTCTCTTCTGTCACAGAACTGAGTACCATATATAATACTGTTTATAAAAATTATCCCTTGTCACATTAATTCAGTCATATCTGAGAATTAATTATAGAGAAAGCACTCTTTTAAATTGTCTGTGAAGACCAACTTAATTTGCATTTGTAAACTATATAAAATAAATCTTTAACCTCAAGGTATCACAAACCATTTCTTCTCCCTCTTTATCCCACATTCTGTCAAAAATACAAAACTCCTCATCACCAAATCTTATATTTCCCTAAATGGTCCCTCAATCATTCTCAGATCAATCTGTATTAAGAAATATTTATAGTGTTGAATGTTCACTGAATTTTCCTACATTTTGTATTTGTCATGGAAGAGCTGACATGGCCTATTGTCTAGTGTTGTGTAGTATGTGTGACAGTGGCTGGATATACAGTAGATCTATTGTGTAGTGTGACAGTATGTGTTATAAAAGTGATTGTTCAATCATGATACTATCAAATCCATCTGGGGGCTGGTGGTAAAATTTGTCAAACTGAACGTCAATCACAGCACCTTCATCCACTGGAAACAAACAAACATGTAAATTAACTTCATCCACTGGAAACAAACAAACATGTAAATTAAGTCTTACAAAAACCTTGAAAAAGTCTGGCCTCATATATATCTGAATCAAAATTAAAATTTACCTGGTAATATTTATCCCAACAAGTATAAAACATTGTTACCAGTTAATGTGAACTTAAAATGAGGGAGAAACAAGCTGTTGGCCATGTATACAGAACCAGCTTTTTGTGTATCTGTTGGAGAAACACCTGAACACAATGTCAAACAATTATCATAACAACTGTCATTATTGAAGTATTGTTTCTTGATACTGATCCAGAGACAGCGAATCTTATTTATCTATTTATCTAAAGTTTATAGGGACTGGCACTAGAATGTGAAACAAATAAAATAGATAATTCATTAAATGGATGTCAAGTTCTTTTTTTATTTGTCTGTGTGATCTTAACAGTTTTAATTTTTTCTTGAAGGAAAATCCATAACAGGGGGCACAACTCATGTAGATTGTCATGTACAAAAGATACTGTAATGCTAAAACATGATGTAATTAAGATTTCTGTGTCACTAGAAATAGCTCAGTGCATTCTTACCATAGAACACTGGGAAAACTGTGCCTTTGATGCCCATCAGTGGGTTGTTGAGAGCTTTACCATTGAGGAAAAAATTCAGTTCCACATGATCATAGGTCAAACCCTGTAAACAGATAAAAAAACTGAGCTACGGTCTCTTCATTTAGTCTGTACATTGTAATCAAGTACAGTGGAACTTGGTTAATACGAACTTTTGAAGGGACCAGGGTAAAATTTCGAGTTATCCGAGTGTTCAAATTAAGTGAGTTCTCATGTCTACTGATGATCTCTTTACTTGGTATATATAGACCAGTTCCATGTCGTAAAACTATTTGAAAAAGAGAGATGTCAAATTGCGGATGGTAATTGCAAAATTATAACTAGAAACTATATATTTTGAAATACAGTTCTACAGCAGATTTATGAAAAATAAATCTGCATTTTTGACGATCTCGTTGTCCAAAAAAATCTCATTTCGAGTTTCAAAAACATTTTATGTATGATTTTTGTCATTCGGACCCAAAATTTACTTCGTATTATCCGAGTTATTCGAGTTTTCCAAATTTGAATTATGCGAGTTATTTAAACAAAGATAAAAAGGGAATTCGGTCGGGACCGTCAAAGTACTTCGTTTTAAGCCGGGTTGTCAAATTATCCGAGTTCGTATTAACCAAGGTCCACTGTATAAGGCCAATGAGCACATCAATGTAAAACAATATTGTGCAAATTGTAATATACTTAATATTGAGCATAATCGAGGTAATATATTCATATACAGTGTAGCACTCTTGAAGTATTTTTCTTGCTCAAAGTCATTTTAGTTGATAAAACATGTTGAACTAGTCAGTGAAATAGAGTATCAAAAACAGTATTCTAACCGTCGTCTGATTTTTGTTTTTGTTCACATATAATCTGCACTTATCAAGACTATCAGTTATGCCTGATTTCTGATTAAAAACGGTGTGACTTATACATTGGGAGATATATGGTACTAATCGCTAAAATACTTACGAGAATATCTCCTTCCTGTGGTATCTCTGGCAGCTTGCCTTTTATTTCATTGTTATGGTACAGCACACCGTCGTGTCTCATTACCCATGATTCCTTGTTGTTTCCTAAGGGGACAGTATCCATCTGACAAAGTTTGGTGGCTAGACCCACGCCCCAGACACCTTAAACAAAACCAAATACAATGTATACCTTTAATTCTACTATTGTTCATACTTTGTTAGCTACTACAACTCGGGGGTTCAGACACCTCAAAGTAAAATACAGTAGTTTGTAAATTATTTGTCTTATCCATATCACACAATCAATGACAAAATTTGAATTCCTCAATCTAAACATGTATTTAGCAAACTATTAAAATTAACCAATCATTAACAATCAAAAACAATAATTGGTAGGCGACAGACATTTAAACACACATTTATGCTCCTTAACTTATAGTATTATATCAATCGAATCAGAATTGAGGTAAGAAGTTTGATTTTGAATGTAAATCAAAAGAATAGAATAACGGCACACTGTATGGCCTCTCACAGGGATCTGAGAATTAGTTACAGATTCTATAATCATGGACCCACCAGAGTGCCCTAAGACCATTTTTAGAAGTTTAAGAGGTCTAGATTAAAAAACGATAAAAATCTTACTCTACATGGTACTATATATCAGAAGGGTGGAAAGCCTTAGACTCCAAATTTTTAACCCACCTACCTTTAGCAGCTATAAAAACATATTTCTCGTACATCGTCATTAAAACGGTTACTACCGTTGGAAAGAGCTATAATTTTCCTTTCAAAATCATTCTATACATCTGTACAAAGTGCCGTCATTAAGACGATATAAGCCCCATTATGACAAACATCTTGAAGCCATCTAATCAAAAATGCATACTGGTTTCGTAGCTGATATAATATGCATGAGCGAGGCATCAGCTGCAATTTCATTGGCCGGCTATAAAAAGTCCACAGATGTATATGTTTGAATAGTAACGGCGAACTCCATATAAAGATGTACAACATCCCGAGAAAAGAGACTTTTATTATGTGAAAAGTTCTAAGTCCAAAAAAGTACAAAAAAGTACTCTGAAAAGTGTTTAAGTCAGAAAAAAGTACAAAAAAGTACTGTGAAAATGTCTCCATCCTCGATACATATGTACTCCAGAGATTCTGATCACTTAAGTCTCTACACCCCTGGACTATCTCATAGTAAAACTGGAGAAAACAGAACAAAACAGGTAATTAGTCCTTTGATGCACATCAAAAAAGCTGTATAACCGTACACTGTATTTGACTGTTTGGCTTTGAAGTAGGGCGTTGCTCTCTCTGTAATCTTGAAAGGAAATCTTTGCAGGCCTGTGATTGGTTCAAATGTTTTCCCCCGGGCTGCTTTCAGTTTTACTATGAGATAGTCCAGAGGTGTAGAGATTGTAAGTGATCGGAACCCCTGGAGTATCAAGGATGACATTTCTCTTAAAATGTTAATAATTCTATGTCCAATAGAATAAAGCAAAAAGTACAAATTATGCAAAGTTTTTAGCTCAGTTTTTAGTTTACCAATTATATATCCCTGTTTCTCAATTAATGAATTATCAACTAGCTATATAGATAGTCATATTACCTGTGCTCTGTAGTTTGATCTCAAAGTAGGCCTTGTCTTGTGCAATGGGGGCGTTGGATAGAGCTGATCCTGTCCCACAGATTCGCTTTCCACTTTTCACAATTACCACATCATTTCCTACAAATCATAAAATTGAATCAGGCTCAATAACATGTTAACAGATTTCGAATTTGAAGATGATGAACTGTCAGATGAATATACAAAGGATTGCGCTTATCTCCTCAAAAAGTCAGCAGAAATCTTCTTTCACGATGTTGTGACATGAGCTGTGATAACTAACATGTATAGTAATATGCATGTAGTCACGCGATTTTATCGGTAACTGAACTTTGATCTGAACTTTCAATGTAAATAAGTCTGTTCCAATATATCTACAATGTATATATATTTTCTTTTTTTCATTTCCCTGAACTCTCAACTTTTGAGGAAAAAAGGATGATGATGATGATTTACCTTATTTCAAAATAAGCGCTAGGTAACTAGCTTTTATGTTGTCAACTTTACGTTGTTTGCAATTGATATCTAGAGAGGATTTTTTAAACATGGTACACGAAATTACAAAGAATATATAGTGAAACATTAACTTGCTTACTGTATTATGGTCACTGAAGCATTGGAATTGTATATTATAAACGCCCCCATCCCATGGATTTTAAAATTGGACTATCTTTTATAACATATGTGATGCCTCTAACACCAGCATTGTAACCATAACATGAATGAGTCCTTTTTTACATGTGAACCATGACATAATAATGCATGCATCTCAAAGGTTAAAACTGTATTTGAAAGTTCACTGTGAAGTAGGGCGTCGCTCTCTCTGTAATCTCGAAAGGAAATCTTTGCAGGCCTGTGATTGGTTCAAATTTTTTCCCCCGGGCTGCTTTCAGTTTTACTATGAGATAGTCCAGAGGTGTAGAGATTGTAAGTGATCGGAACCCCTGGAGTATCAAGGATGACATTTCTCTTAAAATGTTAATAATTCTAAGTCCAATAGAATAAAGCAAAAAGTACAAATTATGCAAAGTTTTTAGCTCAGTTTTTAGTTTACCAATTATATATCCCTGTTTCTCAATTAATGAATTATCAACTAGCTATATAGATAGTCATATTACCTGTGCTCTGTAGTTTGATCTCAAAGTAGGCCTTGTCTTGTGCAATGGGGGCGTTGGATAGAGCTGATCCTGTCCCACAGATTCGCTTTCCACTTTTCACAATTACCACATCATTTCCTACAAATCATAAAATTGAATCAGGCTCAATAACATGTTAACAGATTTCGAATTTGAAGATGATGAACTGTCAGATGAATATACAAAGGATTGCGCTTATCTCCTCAAAAAGTCAGCAGAAATCTTCTTTCACGATGTTGTGACATGAGCTGTGATAACTAACATGTATAGTAATATGCATGTAGTCGCGCGATTTTATCGGTAACTGAACTTTGATCTGAACTTTCAATGTAAATAAGTCTGTTCCAATATATCTACAATGTATATATATTTTCTTTTTTTCATTTCCCTGAACTCTCAACTTTTGAGGAAAAAAGGATGATGATGATGATTTACCTTATTTCAAAATAAGCGCTAGGTAACTAGCTTTTATGTTGTCAACTTTACGTTGTTTGCAATTGATATCTAGAGAGGATTTTTTAAACATGGTACACGAAATTACAAAGAATATATAGTGAAACATTAACTTGCTTACTGTATTATGGTCACTGAAGCATTGGAATTGTATATTATAAACGCCCCCATCCCATGGATTTTAAAATGTTTTATAACATATGTGATGCCTCTAACACCAGCATTGTAACCCATATCACATGAACCTGCGAGACTTTTACATGTGAACCATGACATAATAATGCATCTCAAAGGTTAAAAGGCATATGATATGTAACAGATGAGATTATATTTAACGTACCATACAGAAAAAAATAAAATATGGCTGACATTTTCCGTCCACAACTTACATTTTGGTTCATGAATAAGCGCCCCCTTAGTTAAAATTATTTAAGCGCCCGGGCGCTAATTACAGCGAATACAGTATTAAGTGTGAACTGATGAACTGATATTGAACAACATATCTGATGTTGTCATTAACCTTTTTGTGTATTTAATTTATTGTCGTTTCTTATCACTTGTTATCATTTGTTGTCGTTAACAAGTTAAGTGTGACCATAAAATAATTCAAGGCACTAACCTTATTTCCCAGTTTGAAAAATGTGACCCGGTGCCTTTTGATTAATTGTAAAATTAGGAGTCTTAGAATATCTGATATTGACAATAATGCCGAAAAATGTAATAAAAAATTGATTATATACACTGTACATATTGTTGTACATTCTACCATCAGAAAATATAGATGTTAACATACAACGATGTTATAAGAGCGAAGCTCTGCGTATCGAAAATCAAAGCTCTGTTAGGGTAACATGTACAAAGCTCTGTCAGGGTAACATGTACATAAGCAAAAGTACGTACTGAGATCAATGACCTGCATGCATGGATTGCTAAAAAATTTTCGTACTTTTGGTTTAACCTGTTGCATTTGTGTGTTGCTCCAGTACAGTACTGCTCTCCACAATTTATATAGTTAACTAATGCAAATGCATTAATAGGAGTGATTAAACTGGTTTTATTAGATAATGATAATAATAACACATTTGAAAATTAAAAGCTATGGAATGCAGTCAAAATAGCCACCAAGCGAAGCTGAGCACAAGGAATCATGACTAGGGGTGAAACGGTACAGATACTTCACGGTTTGGTATGTATTGCGGTAAAGAGTGTACAGTTCGGTTTTTTCGGTTCGGTACATGTAAAACTGATAATAGATGAATAAGGCAATGAACTCAGTGTAAACTGTTCATCTCCCAAGTCTATTGAATTCTTCTGAAATGACCAATTTTTTTAAGAACACAAGTTTGGCTACATTTGGACTTGAGCATGTGTAATGTCAGTACGCACATTGCCGATGTTGTGTTTTCTAATGAAATGTGTGTTCATGTTTGATGTATTGCCATACTTATATGAAAAATCGGCATAACATATACAGCATGTAGCTGCCGTAGGGTCCTTCGTTCTAAAACCAAATTGTTCTAAAACTGCAGAACGGTACGATGCTCTATTGCCGGAGCATCTCTCAAATGTACAGACGATGCCTCCTCCATTTCCTGTCAAAACATTGATTTTATGCAAGGAGGTTTGTGATTGGGTCACAATGAAGGTCGCATGACCAATCAGTGACTCATTGTTATCGGACTTGTGTAACCGGCGTAGAGTGAAAAGACACCCATAGAAAACTTTTCCAGTAACGGTGTATGTACCATACTTTGTGTTAACAATACCCTGTACCGAACCGAGCTCGTTATACCGCGGTTCTACTACACCGCGGTATACCGTTTCAGCCCTAATCATGACGTCCCATCACGTCAACAAATAGCGCAAGATCATAGGATCCGCATACACAGCACCCCAGGCCTGTGGCACTGGGATGTTCATGGCATTGCATGGGCACAGTAAACTAACGTGCAAAGCCGAATCTTTGAGTTCTGTTTAAATTATTTTAAGTTTTATTATACTAGAAATTATATATAATCATATACAGTGTACTAGTATAGGTCTTCTTTAAGGTACGTGCTTTTATTTTTCTTCTACTTGAAATAGAAAAGAAAATAAACAAGTAGAGCTTCGCCCTTGATGCCGTGCATGATTCATAATAACCGGACACGACAACCGGATCGGAGGGGGGGGGACTGTCACGTCAACACACAATAATGCAGGCATCAAGAGAGAGAAACGGATCCATAATTATCCCATGTCTTACCCATATTCGTCATGTCGAGCTTCACGGTGGGAATTTCTTTGAGTTGAACATGGCCGGAACCGTTTGCCCTGTTCCCACAACAAAAACATGGACAGTAGAAAGATGTCCAGCTCATTTCGCTGGTAAACCGGAAGTTTGATGTTTACTGGTAATTTTCGAGTCGGGAGAAGTATTATTGTTCCGTAATCTAGCAGACAACAACGCAGACTCGTTGATTTTGTTTTATATAACTTCTTTTAACACTTTCAAATATAGACTTAATTTAACTTCATATGTTTGTTTGATTATGTTAAGATTAACATATTAGATTATTTGACTCTATGAGATATTTCCGGAATTTCATTGATCATTATTAAAAAGAAATAGTTTCCAACTAAGTTTTCTGATTGATAATACATTGTAAATAAATTTTTTCACATAACAGCATAATAATGTATATTACGCATAGCAAAATACCCCGTTTTCACCATTTTTGACAGATCCAACACGAAAAAATGTTGTTACTAAACCCGATATTGGAGGTCAGTATGCTTGATCTTTTTTGTTCCGCACCAATACTTGTTATTTTCGACATTTCATGCACTAAAAATGAAGTAAAAAATAAAAAACAAAGTGGTTGCACAGGCGATTAAAGTGAAAATCTATTTAAGTATCGAACGTCTTTCTGTTGGCATTCATAGCCTGTATGAATGCCAACTGGACAAAGGCAAAAACAATGTTATTTTTTTCTAACAGGTCTTATTTTCTTGCATTTTTCATGCAGATTTCAAATCTGTAAAAAAATGTGTGTTCTCGAACTGCTTTTTGAGATATTTGAGCTTGAAATATACCATCCGTGCAATTTGCTGGCCAAAAATAGAAAAAAAAATCATATATAAGTGAACATTATATATTGTTGTGAATGATCATGATGACGTCACTGTCATATATATGTACACTAGTCTTCCCTTATATTAAAGAAAACATACTATTTTATTTACTTATTTATTTTTTTCCATATAGCACTGGAATTTCATACCTGGTGCATCAATTTGGGAAGTCGGTGGACCGCATACAAAACCAAGAAATTATGAAATATATTTCGTCAATTGCCATCCATTGAAAAAAAAGCTGTTCAGATAATATTTTCTAGATATTAATATAGATCTATTAGTTTTATAACAGCTAATGTCATTGAAAAATTGCCATCTCTGTATACAATGTATGGAATTAATTGTCTATGTATAAACATCTGTATACTGAGATAAAAAGACACAGAAAACACATCTAACCCGAAAACATACAGACAACAGCCAAGCCAGTCGTTTCGCTTCATTTATAAGCGCTAAACAAGAACAGAGACTACCACTTTTACAGACTATAATGCGTCTTGACCAGGGGACAGAACCAGAGCCTTCTTCACCTTCTTTACTCAGAGCCAAGAGTATGGCGACGTCAAGAGAGACTTAGGAAGAAGAAACAACGTATGATCCTAAATTTATTCCCTTTTGACGACAATGCAATGATGGCAACACGAACTATATCAACGCCCTACTTACAGTACTAGTTGCATATTGGTCCATCTATGTGAGCCACTAGGCCATTTAGTAGACTCAGAACACAAAGATTTACCTTTGACCTCCCCTTCATAAAGAAAACAAAACATGTCTGATCTCTCTACTGATTAGTATAAGGTACTGGGACATCATACGATGTACATTAGTCCTATTTACGAGGGAATTGCGACATTAAGCATATACGATAGGACCCTTTAATTCGTCAAATTATTGTTACTATCTTATGAATTCATTTTCAAGTAAAGCGGTAGAATGTGTAAACTAGCTTCGATCAGAAATATCATTAAATATCATAAAATGATACTCTGTACTAAATGATAATAACAGAAAGAAGGAACCAACTCCTACATTAGAGCTAGATTATGGTGGTCTGTATAAAATTGTTATTCCAATCTCGTCAATACCGTTAGCGTTAAAGAGAAAAGTTAATCAAAAGCAAAACTATGATAAATGTCTCACTGCAAGTGCGTTTAAAATTGTATCAATACATATAACATATTATTAATAAATACCCGTACTATAGGCAGAGCGTTAGAAGTGATCTTAAAAGAAGACTTAATTTGGGATCTTTTCTTTTTTCATTACATCTCCCTTGACACCACCTCACCATTTGCTTTGAGGTGAGCATTCGCCTCGTTAAGCAATTGAAGGCTCTGGTTTCTGTCTTCTGGTCGAGGCACGCTATTGTCTATAAAGGTGGTAGTTTCTTGTGCTGCTAAGGCTTAGCATTAAGGGAATGAAACTACTGGTTTATCCATTATCAGTACAATAGTACATGGGGGTTGTTGTGATGCTTCAGTAGGATAGTACTAAAGAATTTGAAAGAGTTCCTGTATTACATGGAGACACACTACGAATTTAGAGCAACTTCCCAAAACAAACATTCATACACGCAACAAAATTCTTACATGGGGGATCTTGGTTGTTAAAAGAACATTAATTAGGCCCAATCAACCAGCCAATAAAAATATGAAAATTGTTTGACAATAATTAAAACTATTCAAAACGTAGAGAGATAAAAGTTACATTATCCTAAGAGCCATTTTGAACAAAAGAAAAAGAACAAATTGGACACATTTTTATGAATAAATATCACCAAAAACAAACCCATATAAACTATGCTTCTATGGATTAGTTTTCACGATACATTGTGTTTGAAAATTCTGGTATCCGTTTCATGACATTGTAACAAATAGATCTTTGTTTTCAGAAAAATCACAGTGACTTGATTTTGGTATGTGATATACCGTCTTACCTAGGATTACTCAAACACCAACTTTAAATGCCTCATAGTACATGAGATAATGTCCAGACATGATAATGCTTCAAAATTATCAAAAATAAAACAAAATATGACCGACAGCTTTTATCAATTGTTAGCATCTCCATTTGTATTAAGTAACCCCGAAAATATAAGTATATACACAACAACAGTGACTCTTTGTGAATTAGTTTTCAAGGTATTAGATTTTAATCATATCTACGGCGGCCATTTTGAAAAACAGGATGGCTGTCAACAGCTCTTTCAAATTACTAACGTTCATATTTGCATTCAGTTACCCTAAAATATAGGATAAGAACAAAAAATATTCTACATCAATTAGTAATCAAGATATTAGAATTTAAACATTAATATGTCGGCCATTATGAAAACCAAGATGGCCAACAACAGTTTTACACATTACTAACGTTCACATATGGATTCGGTAACCTTGAAAATATAGATATTTAACCAACATTATGATATATATCAATTAGTTTTCAAGATATCAGAATTTAAACATTTCTATGTCGGCCATTTTGAAAAACAAGATGGCCTATAGCTTCTATCAGTTACTAATGTTCATAATTGCATTCTGTAATACTGATAACATAAGCACAGAGCAAAAATTGGGATTATATATCCATTAATTTTCAAGATATTAGTATAAAAACATGTATATGTCCGCCATTTTGAAATAACAAGATGGCCGAGTGCTTTAACCAATTACTAATATTTATGTTTGCATTCAGTATCCCTGAAAATATAGATATAGAACAACAATTAGGATTCTACATCATTTAGTTTTCATGATATTAGACTTTACACATTTTTATGGCGGCCATTTTGAAAAATGGCCGCCATGGCAGTCAGCAGCAAGATCCGCATGGGGTCCCGTTCTCAAATACCTTGTATTAGGTCATAGTAATGGTGTACTAGATTTCATACTTGTATCACAAAGTGCACGATTCGGCCAAAAATGGGGCTTTAGCCTCCGGACTAATACTCCAGGGGTTACTATAACTATCGTTACAACCGCAACTGGGATACTTCATTTCATAGTAAAACTGACGGCTCTGTGGGCGACATCAGATGAGATAGGTAGTTTGGTCCTGTGATGTACATTCTGTGGTTGACTGAGTGGCTTTGAAGTTGAGCGTTACCAGTACTGTCTCCTAGTACTGTCTCTGTAATCTTCAAAAGAAGTCTCTGTAGGCATGTGATTGGTTAGTTTTTCCCTCCTGGACTACCATCAGTTCACTGAAATAGTCCAGGGTTGGATATAACGATATCGAGGATAAGTCCCAATACTTTCAATAATGATTTTAGCAATGTGATTATATATTCAAACTTGAGATTCCCTGCCAATGGAGGTGACCATTGCTGACAGTGTAACACAGGTAGGTTGTTCTCTATGATCCAAACAAAGTATGTCATTGCCATCGTTTTTAAACAATAACAGAAATAACTTGTTTGTAGCAAGCAAGCTTTCTCGCAATTTTCTTGCAGATAGATATGTTTGCTGGAATATTGAAGTAAAAGGTGTGCGAGTGTTTCTTCTTATTTGTTTTTATTTCTGTGAGGGAAGAGATTTTGATGTTACCATCCTTGATATCGTTTTGACTTTTAGTGTTTTCATAATATTTGCATTTGTCTCTGGATTTTTTCTGAAGCCATCGATTCTTCAAATATGTTTATTGAAGCTGGAGCTCATGTCATGCTCCAAGCAATTCCCGTTGATTTGTAATTTTATTGCATAATTTGGTGTCACCAAAAATAATTTTACCCACAGTTCACAATCTCTTAAATATATCTGAAAAATGAGATAGGTCTTTGTTGAAAAAAGCGTAAAGGTTGGATAAAGGTTGGTATTCTTTTAAAAGTACTTTTCAAGATCAACTTTTGTTGTTAATGAAATTTTGTGTTAACTTTAACCAGATATTAAAATAAAACAGCATAATACACACATCCTTGTGATATATTGGAAGCGTTAAAAGTTGTACAAGGGCCAATTAATACACGTATTCTTAAGTACTTTTTAATCAAAATACTAAAATAAAATATTTTTTTACATACAATGTATCCCTGTAGTATTTTTGGAATTAAGTTTATAGTAGATTGCTACGAAGGGAAATAACTCTGATAAATTTGGGAAATTATTTGATAAAAACAGACGTTCAATGTTCAAATCTTTTCTGATATTGTGCTTATTGTAATTGTCTTCTTGAAATAAACAATTTCAATATCTGTTGTTTTCTTTCTCTGATCACTGTTGTATGTATCAACAAAGTTAAATTCCTTTATTTTACTGTGTTCCCGTTTCGAGATAAACCTGAGTGGCACTGAGATCAAGCCACCTAGTACCAGAGAGATGCCACTGAAATAAAATGCCACTCTGTAGTTGCCATAGATGTCCGCCAGCGCCCCTGAAACGGCAAACAAGATTCTGTTACAGATGACATTGGTGTGAAGTGAGTCCGATACTTATGCAGGGAGGATCGGACTAGCATGATATACCGGGTATTTAACGCATAACTATTATAAAATCGACAAATGAAGATAAAGATTCACAAGTTGCAAAAGCATAAAACATAATAAAAATCATTTGTGATAATAAACTTATTACATATGATATTTTTCTTTAAAGAAAAGTAAATAAAATGGAATAATAACTGTGAATTTAATCATCTGGTTATGGCGCCGTTACTACTTTAACAGATAAATTGAAAAGCTGACAATGCAAGTTAAAACAGGGTCGAGATGATTTTTGTCTTTCATTTAGTTTGAAGGTGAACACGTTTAGATCTGTCACCGTATCTGTGGAAGTGAAAGTCATTTTGTTATAGGCCATCAGCTTACATGTGTTTAAGATCTCTATCACAAAAATGTCGACGATTAGAAAACACAGTTTTCACTACGTCATAACGTTACAGTTTGTTTATGCATAAACGTGTTTACAATATTGATTTCTATTAGGAAGGATACTTTAATGCAGTATCGTATAATCGAAACTCATCTGTCTGATACATATTACATTTAAATAAAACTCATAGTGCACGTGTACTCAGGCTTGTGTACACGTGTTTGATTAACAGTGTATGACACCACTAACACCTATTGTGTATCGTGTCTGTTACGTGACTGTTGTCTGCTTATGTGTAAATGCAAGTCATGACGGAATATAAAACAGACAATATATCTATACATGTTACATAATTACATTTTATTACTTTCTGAAATGTGGCCCTTATTTTTAATGAAATTGTTTATGAGTATATTCATATACCTATATTATCTACATGTACCAGTGATATATATCATGTATATCTATATAATGAAGCGCATAACGGTTGATTGCGTTTTACTGTTTTATAAAAGGATTTCTACCACAATTGGCGGTGTTATTCAACTCTCAGGGTATCAAATAAACGATGCAGCTGTTGATTAACAATTTGTTTATACTACACGTGCTATAAACTCTGTACGCATTCTGATTGGCTGGCACGGTGAATTTTGACCGGACTACTTATTTCTCAGTATCACGTCATTAAGTCGTCATTTGTCAACGTCATCAATAATCGAGTGACGTCATGCTATGTTGTGATCGCGACTTGCATTGACGTCAAGGCTACTGTTGTAAAACGTACAGTATGTGACCTGGTCGTGTGTCAAAAACGTTACGTGTTTATGTGTGGTATAAAAATCTGTAACTCGTTTTGGTGGAAAATGATCTTACTGGTGAGTTTGGTAGAATAAACGATTCTGAAACGGACTTGAACTTGATTACAATACCTTGATTATTATTTGGCGGGAAGTGGCAGCCCAGTCATGCCGTGATCATGCTTTTATATAGTCCGACAATGAGTGTTATATTGTTGAAGTATTTTTGAAAAATTGAATTTAATAATACATTAAATTAAATGTATTTCATCGTGTTCATCTTATTTCATGAAGTTGTTTTCATTTAGAAAAAAAACAACATGTGAATGGATTCTTTATCAAAATATGACTTTTGAATATTAATTAGTGCCTTTTTTCTGATGAAAATGCCACTAGTCTACTTATAATATGCATATCTCGGCAAACACACATTGTTTTATCTTCATCAGATTTCTATCGGCTGAAAGTGGATAAAATTGTGGTAGAAACAGGTCACACGACTCGTGGTTGTTGGATATAGAATTTATTCCATACTCGTAAGTTATTTCTTAAAGTAACAAAAGACAATAGCTAAAGCTCGCATCATCTGTAACTTTTAAAAAATAACTCACTCGTGTGGAATAAATTCCATATCCAACAACCACTCGATGTGTAACTTCTATTTATTTCCTGCGTGTTCTGGTGTTTTCTGTTGTGAATCTAATCGTCTGATTGTGTTAGTGTCATGATAAATGATTAGACCGCCTTGATAATTCGACAATTTAAAAAAAAATATATATACTCTGTTAGGACTAGGTACTACGTTGTCTCAATGTCACTATTTGAAGTAATTTGTATCCTACAGACACACGGTTTGTAAGGATCTCGCGTTGCCCGGAACATATCGTTGATATTACTCCTTTGACCCATATACATTTTATAAACACATACCTGCAATAGGCGACCCCACAAACGTGGACAGCCCCATACTTAGACCGAGTAGTCCAAACGAACTGTTGAGTCGGTGTACCCCCAGCAACTCCGCCATCAGTATACTTCTAAGCAGTGCGAAAGCAGCTGTAACCGTAATCAGAACAAAATGATTAATCCTAATTGTTTAAAACAAGGAATCTCTTGATTAAGATTGGATTTCAATCGTAAGAGTCCATTTAGAAAACAAACTTAGTTAATTCCATACATATTTCTCTTCCAGGTGGTTGCCCTAAGATGATTTTTATTTAACGAGGTCCCCAAAGACAAGGGACTAGTGGTAAAACACCTGACAACTTCATTACTAAACTATTTCTGGTATTAAACCTCACCAATGCTAGATACAAACCAATAAAACTACTAAATATTGGCATTATACACATAAATAACTAAAAGAAAAAAATATAAATTTTACAAGGAACGCTGTTTATAGAAAACCTGCCTCACTGACCACCTGCATAAACACCACCCTGCTTAAAAGGACCACTTTCTTCTTGGCCCAATTCATAAAATACTCTTTTTCTATGTCTCGGTAATAGACAGGTTTGATTATAGTCGAATGATGTTTTAACGTGAGCTAGATTCCGGACAAAAATGTCAAAATATCAGAACTGTTCGAGATAGCTGAGTTTACCGCAAAATTATTAATATTCTTCGAATGAAATTAAGATCTATCTACGATTTTACATCAGCAGAAATTATGAACAATCTTGTCTTGCTAAAATAATAGCGAACTTGAATTATCAGAATACGTCACCCGTGACTAGACCAAACACAACAGCATAGGTAACAAGCATCCCGAATGAAGTATAGAATGGCACAGAACAGGTCGCTAGTCCACCAATCAGAAGAGCGATATTGTTTATCACCAAGCTGTTCGCATATGATTGGTCGGTTATATAACCCATCACAACCCGTCCAACTGTGTTTGAAATGCCCATGGCTAAAATTAGAACTGCGCCATCTTCAGAGGACAAGTTGATTTCCGTAGCATAAACAGGAAGAAAGTTCGATGGAATGAAAAAGCCTGTAACATACAGATTTTAAAGATGGTGTATCGTAGAACAAACGTAATGTACAATGTAACAGAAGTGGAATAAAACAAGATAGCCAGACGGATCTGGGCGCCAACTATTGAATGAGATATATGTATGTCGGTCAATGGCGGTATAAAATTCAAATTGGCAGGTGCCACGTACACTTGTCACAATTGTTATCTTGTGTTTCAACCAGTCCAAAAAAGCAAAGTGTAATTTCAGAAAACCATCTCAGTTTATTATGAAAAATAGCAACAACAACAAAAAAAAAAATAAAAAAAATACGGAAGGGTGGAGGAAGGGAGGAATGGACTACATACGAAAGGCGGTTTGATTAGCACACCATCTGCTTATAGTTGGCTAATTTTAAGACTGACTGATTTACAATGTCTTAAAATTATCAAATTAGTTCATTTTAGTTCTGGATTTAATTCTCTGTTTATTCGACCTTTACATGGTGCCAATGTGTTTTTCTTCCTTTTAACTAATCCATTTTGTAAATGCAGCTCTTCATTCACAGATTAAACTGCCAAGTTGTAACAAAGTCACAATGTTTATACGTCTGTTATATGTAATATACCAAACATGACCGGGAGACAATAGGCTCCGTACACCTTTCAACGTCGTGATTAGTTCCGATATCAACACCAAATGTAAATATATTGCAATAAACGTACTAAAGGTCTGATACTTACCAAACATGACTAGGAGACACGAGGTACTGTACAGCAACATGGTGGGACTCGTCAGAAGAGAAAAGTCGAACATGTCTGTCATTGCCAAGCAAAAATGTTTGCAACAACTTTCAGAGTCGTGATCGGTCCTAGAAGTATAATTATTTGATGTATTATGTTTGTTATTTTTAATCTCTTTCTCTGTTTTAAGTGGCCTATAAGTAGTGGAGAAGATGACTCCATTGAGAGTTATGGCCGAGACGATCCACATCGATCCACGCCAGCCGTACGTTTCTAAAAGAAGCCTCGTAATTGGCGCAAAAACAAGCGCTCCCACGCCGGACCCACAGAGAGCAAGTCCTGTCGCTAGGGCGCGCCGTGAGTCGAAATACACACCGATGGTTACAATGGCAGGTAGATAGAACATCCCGAAACCAAATCCTGAAAATTAATATAACAAAACATAACGGCAGGTAGATAGAACATTCCAAAACCAAATCCTGAAAATTGATATAACAAAACATAGCGACATGTAGATAGAAACATCCCAAAACCAAATCCTGAAAAAGTAATATTACAAAACATAACGGCAGGTAGATAGAACATCCCGAAACCAAATCCTGAAAATTAATATAACAAAACATAACGGCAGGTAGATAGAACATCCCGAAACCAAATCCTGAAAATTAATATAACAAAACATAACGGCAGGTAGATAGAACATCCCGAAACCAAATCCTGAAAAGTAATATAACAAAACATAACGGCAGGTAGATAGAATATTCCGATACCATATCCTGAAAATTGATATAACAAAACATGATTCTAGCAAAACATGTGGAATAATTTTTTCTGTGTAGAATGAAACCTCGTAGGTAATATCAATAAGACACTAAAGGCAGAACTAAAGTAATGTCTAAAAACAATATTAATCCAAATGCATTACATTGCCACCATTACTAGTATTACAAAAACATACAACAATACAAATAATGCTCTCAATAAACATGTATGGTCAATGTATTTGATTTTCTATGGTACACTTTACTACTAAAGATACGAAGTCATGGTAACATATGAACGATCAAAGGGGAAAAAACAAATAAAGGATGAGTCATTTTGCAAATTTGATAAAAAATGTCTTAGTTTAAACCATATGCTATTCCATAAAGGCAAACAACTAAATTACATATTTTATCAATTTAAATAATTGATTATCAAATTTGGTTCTTCATCTGAAAAAAATTAAACAATTATGAGATGGATAAATAAGTTTTCTTAATACACGTAAATACCAACGGTTAGCATAAGCATCGAATAACATCTAATTGGGAGCTAAAGTGAATATAGCTGTAATAATGTAGCCCAAATACTTTAAGACAGATGATGGTGTCATCTTTTGAGCTACAATTGGTGCCCATTATTACTGCTAGTGGAGCCAAGTAAAAACTTTGAAGAGGAATATTTACACCTTTATATGAATAATATTGATTTAGTCTTATATCTCTTACCTACTGGGCGACATATAAAATATTGATATTAATATACATAGCATGGCGGACTTTTCAAAGGGAAAATGAACAGCAATTCTACAGATTGTGAAAATGACGTCGTGTGAGCGGTAAAATAGATATTAGCATTAGACAGCTAAACCTGCCTATATTATTTTAATCAAGTAAAAATACGAAAATAGAGGCCTAACCTCCAAGTAATTGCATCAGAATTTGTTTTCTGCTTTTTGGGTTGGAGGGTCTTAGTGGCAAAAGACCCAAAATAATATGATCGGAAGTCGTTTTTCAACACCAGAAAAATAAGAAAATATAAAGAAATCACAATTTTTATCACTTTTAAAGTCTGCTAATTTTGCAATACGCGAAATATGAAATCGGGTATATCGTAAGACAAACCTCAGGTTAGTACAAATAAGTTGAAATGATATAATAATTTCAGTCAATCCAAAAAATAAAGAAGAATGAAAACAACTCAAAACCTTTTGAATTTAGCCAGGATTATCATTCTTTGCTCTTTTTAGATGCAAACATTTATAAAATCTTATCCTGAACAATATCAGTTTATGTTTTACATCTTAAAGGATTACTTTGTCTTTGATACCAATGCATGACCGATAATACATTAGCTAGAAAAAAAAACTTAGATATTAACCTGTCATGTTGAGTGATCGAGCCAATTTGAAGTGTTTTTATATCTAGATTTTGGGCAAAACACCCAGTTTGGTAGCTAATATTTAGGAAAATAAAAAAATAAAATGCTTCCAGATATGTTATACCTTTTTTGCATATTTGTACTTGTTGTTTTGATCATTTGTTGTAACAACGGTATAAATTTGAACATATTATATAGCAGTAAAGGCTCCCTATCACGTAAATTTGGCTGAAAACCAAAATATTTCTATGTCGATAAATCTGCAATACTATTTTTCGAACGTGTTGTATTTGTTTGTCGTAAAATTTTGCCAGTAAATAAATCAGAACTGTGACGATTTTCAGCTATAATATTGAAATTGAACATTTGTTTTATTCTATTTTTTTCATTGAAAATTATGTAACCCCATCTGGTTATTATGAAAAAATGAAAAATGGACCTATTCAAATATTTGATAAAATAAATTTAAATCTCACTTTATAAAGAACGGATTTTGCAATCTGATTAGTCACAAAAAAAACCACAATTTTGATATTTCAATTTCAGGACTTAGCCAATTAGAGAAGTTCAGCCAAATTGAGCTCTAAATGAGGATTTGATCGACCTACCGTCTTTCATAGTTGGGGATATCTTAATATAATTGTCTCTTTAGGTGATAATAGCCTACGTAGAAACTGAATTAATAACTATCTAAACACTTGAGACGGTATTAACTGAATAATTCTTGAATAAAAGAGACATATTATAATTATAATTACAATTATAATTATTAATTACAACTTTAATTATTAATTACAATTATAATTGGAAAAGGCCAAAAGACCAATTTTGAGCAACCATGTTATCTCAGCTAGTGAAAGTAAAATATTTTACTTTTAAAGCCTTTAATCAACAAGCTTTATTAAAAAAGATTCCGCCAAAATGAGTATTAATTATTTTGTGGATAATTCCAATTCCTTACCTTAACAATCCAGCAAAATCATATTTGGCTGTTACAAGGACATAATTATGCAATTTTCATGTTGTCATACTATTTCTCTGTGTTGATTTCAACTAATTGCTTTGGCAATATGTGCTGTCCTTATAACGTTTTTGTCATACATTAGTTTACTATTATAACATGAAAACCATTTAAGTTTATATTTGGCTTCAACGTTGAGAAATTATGCAAATATCCCTATGTTTCTGATTTTTTGGGGGTAAAAAAACCGCTCTGTATGAAAAAAACAATGAAAAAAGAATGTTGTAATTATTTTGGGGTAACACCCTATCTTTACTGGACTATTAGGCTTTTTTTAAATTGCCAAATATATAAAATTCAAAAAGCCTAAAAATGTAGGCAGGTGTAGCGGACTATGCATGCATCTACCCGGTAAAAGCATAAAATAATTGGGAATCTAAAAGGGCATAGAAAGTTTTGCACAAGTGATTCTCCAGTGCTGAACTATCACACATAAGGATCATTTCGAGCCCGGTCGGAGAGCATAGTCGGCCGAATACGTATATTAGTTCTAAACAGTATGCAACCTACAGCCTCTTCCCATCGCACTGATATTACAAAACACAATAAGAGATGATGATGTACCTCCCATGATGCCGTAACAGACGAACATCACATCCAGATTGGGTGCAAAGGAGGACAGAAAGAATCCAATACTAGCCGTCAATGCCCCAGTAGCCGCCACCTTCCTACTGTCAAACTTCCTCACCAAGACACTGGCTAATGGACCTACGACAGAAAACTATACTGTTACAGTACAATACACTGACTAATGGACGTAGGACAGAAAACTAAACAGTTACAGTATAATACACTGACTAATGGACCTACGACAGAAAACTATACTATTACAGTATAATACACGGACTAATGGACGTAGGACAGAAAACTAAACTGTTACAGTATAGTACACTGACTAATGGACCTATGACAGAAAACTAAACAGTTACAGTATAATACACTGACTAATGGACCTATGACAGAAAACTAAACAGTTACAGTATAATACACTGACTAATGGACCTAGGGCAGAAAACTATACTGTTACAGTACAATACACTGACTAATGGACCTACGACAGAAAACTATACTGTTACAGTTACAGTATTACAGTACAATACACTGACTAATGGACCTAGACAGACAGAACTGACTATACTACATACTGTTACAGTACAATACACTGACTAATGGACCTAGGACAGAAAACTAATATACTGTTACAGTACAATACACTGACTATTGGACCTAGAACAGACAACTATACTGTTACAGTACAATACACTGGCTAATGGACCTAGGACAGACAACTATATTGTTACAGTACAATACACTGACTAATGGACCTAGGGCAGAAAACTATACTGTTACAGTACAATACACTGACTAATGGACCTAGGGCAGAAAACTATACTGTTACAGTACAATACACTGACTAATGGACCTAGAACAGAAAACTATACTGTTACAGTACAAGACACTGACTAATGGACCTAGGACAGACAACTATACTGTTACAGTACAATTCACTGACTAATGGACCTAGGGCAGAAAACTATACAGTTACAGTATAATACACTGACTAATCGACTTAGGACAGAAAACTATACTGTTACAGTACAATACACTGACTAATGGACGTAGGGCAGAAAACTATACTGTTACAGTACAATACACTGACTAATGGACCTACGACAGAAAACTATACTGTTACAGTACAATACACTGACTAATGGACCTAGGACAGAAAACTACACTATTACAGTACAAATCACTGACTAATGAACCTACGACAGAAAACTATACTGTTACAGTACAATACACTGACTAATGGACCTAGGACAGAAAACTATACTGTTACAGTACAATACACTGACTAATGGACCTAGGACAGAAAACTATACTGTTACAGTACAATACACTGACTAATGGACCTAGGACAGAAAACTATACTGTTACCGTACAATACACTGACTATTGGACCTAGAACAGACAACTATACTGTTACAGTACAATACACTGGCTAATGGACCTAGGACAGACAACTATATTGTTACAGTTCAATACACTGACTAATGGACCTAGGGCAGAAAACTATACTGTTACAGTACAATACACTGACTAATGGACCTAGGGCAGAAAACTATACTGTTACAGTACAATACACTGACTAATGGACCTAGAACAGAAAACTATACTGTTACAGTACAAGACACTGACTAATGGACCTAGGACAGACAACTATACTGTTACAGTACAATTCACTGACTAATGGACCTAGGGCAGAAAACTATACAGTTACAGTATAATACACTGACTAATCGACTTAGGACAGAAAACTATACTGTTACAGTACAATACACTGACTAATGGACGTAGGGCAGAAAACTATACTGTTACAGTACAATACACTGACTAATGGACCTACGACAGAAAACTATACTGTTACAGTACAATACACTGACTAATGGACCTAGGACAGAAAACTATACTGTTACAGTACAATACACTGACTAATGGACCTAGGACAGAAAACTATACTGTTACAGTACAATACACTGACTAATGGACCTAGGACAGAAAACTATACTGTTACAGTACAATACACTGACTAATGGACCTAGGACAGAAAACTATACTGTTACAGTACAATACACTGACTAATGGACCTACGACAGAAAACTATACTGTTACAGTACAATACACTGACTAATGGACCTAGGACAGAAAACTACACTATTACAGTACAAATCACTGACTAATGAACCTACGACAGAAAACTATACTGTTACAGTACAATACACTGACTAATGGACCTAGGACAGAAAACTATACTGTTACAGTACAATACACTGACTAATGGACCTAGGACAGAATACTATACTGTTACAGTACAATACACTGACTAATGGACCTAGGACAGAATACTATACTGTTACAGTACAATACACTGACTAATGGACCTAGGACAGACAACTATACTGTTACAGTATAATACACTGACTAATGGACCTAGGACAGAAAACTATACTGTTACAGTACAATACACTGACTAATGGACCTAGGACAGAAAACTATACTGTTACAGTATAATACACTGACTAATGGACCTAGGACAGAAAACTATACTGTTACAGTATAATACACTTGACTAATGGACCTAGGGCAGAAAACTATACTGTTACAGTACGCTACACTGGCTAATGGACCTAGGGCAGAAAACTATACTGTTACAGTACAATACACTGACTAATGGACCTAGGGCAGAAAACTATACTGTTACAGTACAATACACTGACTAATGGACCTAGGGCAGAAAACTATACTGTTACAGTACAATTCACTGACTAATGGACCTAGGACAGAAAACTATACTGTTACAGTATAATACACTGACTAATGGACCTAGGACAGACAACTATACTGTTACAGTACGCTACACTGGCTAATGGACCTAGAGCAGTAAACTAAACAGTTACAGTATAATACACTGACTAATGGACCTAGGACAGAAAACTACACTATTACAGTACAATACACTGACTAATGGACCTAGGACAGACAACTATACTGTTACAGTACAATTCACTGACTAATGGACCTAGGACAGAAAACTACACTATTACAGTACAATTCACTGACTAATGGACCTAGGGCAGAAAACTATACAGTTACAGTATAATACACTGACTAATCGACTTGGGACAGAAAACTATACTGTTACAGTACAATACACTGACTAATGGACGTAGGGCAGAAAACTATACAGTTACAGTATAATACACTGACTAATCGACTTAGGACAGAAAACTATACTGTTACAGTATAATACACTTGACTAATGGACCTAGGGCAGAAAACTATACTGTTACAGTACGCTACACTGGCCAATGGACCTAGGGCAGAAAACTATACTGTTACAGTACAATACACTGACTAATGGACCTAGGGCAGAAAACTATACTGTTACAGTATAATACACTGACTAATGGACCTAGGACAGAAAACTATACTGTTACAGTACAATACACTGACTAATGGACCTAGGACAGAAAACTATACTGTTACAGTACAATACACTGACTAATGGACCTAGGACAGAAAACTATACTGTTACAGTACAATACACTGACTAATGGACCTAGAGCAGTAAACTAAACAGTTACAGTACAATTCACTGACTAATGGACCTAGGACAGAAAACTACACTATTACAGTACAATACACTGACTAATGGACCTAGGACAGACAACTATACTGTTACAGTACAATTCACTGACTAATGGACCTAGGACAGAAAACTACACTATTACAGTACAATTCACTGACTAATGGACCTAGGGCAGAAAACTATACTGTTACAGTACAATCCAATTGTTTCTGTCCAATGATATGTCCATAAATCATACTCCGACAATGTTGTACAGTTTGTATTGACACTGTTTTCAGATCAGTTTGGCTAGACAGAAATTCTTGATTTAGTTATATTTCTCTTGGATAAGTTGTATTTGTAAATATGCCAATGCAAAATCGCAGGATAATCAAAGAACGACAGTCAATTGGTCTGATCCATACACAAATTTGTGGCCTATCGAAAGTATGGAAGACAAATGTTCAACTTACCAGACACAAGGCAAGTTCCGACAAGGACAGAGTGCAGTAGCTGTGTTTTACCATTACTTTGTCCAAAATATCTAAGGAACTCCGGGAAGAATATTCCATAAGTAAAAAACACACCGTCGAGTATCATGTTCAGCATAAAAGATGAAAACGTAACCATCCAGCCCCACCCTCCATCAGGCGCCAGAACTGGTCCTTGATGATCGACTACCGTCATTCTGCCATTTTACATCAAATTACTAAATTAACGTTAACTTGAAATTCCTGAACGTGGTGACTTCAAAATACTATTCTCTCGTTATAAATTTGTAAAGGTAACACAGTTTTAAATCTCTATAGTTATATTCACTATAATGTGCCATAACATGATAAATGTTATCTGTTTAGTTATCCTCCGGTAATGGTTTTTAACTTTTTGTCTGAATAAGCTATAGGAATATTTAAAGATAATCGCTCTGTGTAATTATATATTAATTATCGCACTGGAAAACAAAATCTTAAATAAAAACCTTTATATCTTCAACACGCTTACGCTATGAGGATTTTAATCAGAATGCCGGTATAAAAAGTTCTTTAATCTATCAGTATGAAACCTACGGGGTATATATATATATATATATATAGCTTCAGTAATTAAATCTCATAGGTAGGTGTTGTATTTGTGATAGGGAATATTTAAACATCGTTTACTTTCTGATTAATTGATTTCTAGGCGTATTACATTTACGTATGCGGTCTAAACGAAGCCGTGTCACAGCTGATTGTTATCGAATGACATACTTAATATGGATACATCCTCGATACTCCAGGGGTTCCGATCACTTTTGATCCCTACGCCCCTGGACTTTCTCATAGTAAATTCGAGGCAACAGAACAGAACAGGTAATTTAGTACTTTGATGCACATCAAAAGAACCGTATAACGATACGTTGGGCGTCGCTCTCTCTGTAGTCTTCAAAGGAAATCTTTGCTGGCTTGTGATTGGTCAAATGTTTTCCACTGAGCTGCCTGTTACTTTGAGATAGTCCAGGGGTGTAGAGATCGAATGTGATCGGCACCCATGGAGTATCGAGGATGATACGGATGATACAGTATCTTTAATTGGTCTATGTGCATTATAATATAAAACAGACAGTGGGATACTATTGAAATAACACGAACGTGAGGTAATACAGACAATCCTTCTCTATGTGAATGTGAAATTCAAATACTGTACAGCTTACATCCCTAGCTTTGACAACTACCTTAAGACGGGCCGCGGAAAAAAAATCCATCATTATCAAGTTACCCTCATAGAAGATCTTTTTACGAAGGCAGATGTTTTGATTCTCAATTCCATAATATATAAAATGTTGGTTGTTTGCCAGGTTCTGTATCTTTAAGCGGCGTAATATAAGTATGTGCGGTGACGGTTTCGTAAATATTAAGTCTTTTTTTTAATTTACATTAAAGAGCCATACAAAGTACAGTTTTTCGCTTGTTATCTGTCAAATCTGAACATTCAATTATTAACAATATATTTTGAAAACCGATAATCGTTTTGTGAGTGTATTGGGGTCTGAATTAAATGTATTTTTGTGATAACGTTTGTATTTTTTACGTAATTAGTCTGAGTTTTTTTCTATGTAAAAGAGGGGATATTGTATGTTCATTTGTTCCTATTTAACTTATCGTGTATACTATAAGACTCTTTCATATGTGGATATGAAGGATAGGGATATTCTACCCGAGGATCACAAAATGTAGCAAAACTCGAGGCTTGCCGAGGGATTTGCAACATTTTGTGATCCCGAGGGTAGAATATCCATATCCTTCATATCCAATTATGAAAGAGCATTTTTCTTTCATGCCTTGAAGTTTTATTGCAATTTTACAACTATAATAGCCAGCCATTTTGAAATAAATTCGAAGAAATCTACGGCTGAAAGTCAATTTTTCATACATGAAAATTACGTAATAATTTCAAAAAAAAATCCGTTGTTTGCATCTTTTAATCAAGTTTGTGAAGAAAAAGTTAAATTTTACCGAGGAAATAGAAATTTATTGACTCCATGACATCACGAGGCTTTATTGCATGGGTAGCCATGTAATACAGTCTCAGGCGGCAGGAGTGTATTGCCCTAGACCAGCCAGTATTACACCCAGGTATGAAAGAAATATCTTTCCAGCTATATTCTGACTAATCTTTGCTGCTGTATCGATTACTTGTTTCAATTTCAATGGCTTGATAGTGTGTGAATGTGTATATACTTACAAAGAAGTATTCTTTTTATTTGTATACATGCAAGATGTATGTATTTCGTTTTTAATGTTTAAATTATGTTACCTAATCGTATGTATAAATTAACTCTCGAAAAATTTTTTTACAAAGAAAGATGTCCCTACATGTTCGAATCTCATGTGGGGCGGTTGACAGGTACAGGGAGCTCGTGTCGGTGATTTTTCTCCGGGTACTCCTGCTTTCCTCCACCATCAAACCTGGCACGTCCTTAAATGGCCCTGGCTGTCGATAAGACGTAAAACTACAACAAACAAAGTTTCTCTTGTCCTTACTAAACTACATACATTGTATAGTATCTCTTACCGCTTATTATCAATATTCTCATACAATCCTTTGCTGAAATGTAGTTTATTATATATTTTGTAATGAGGCGAATACATGTTAAAGTAAATGCTTAAACATTTTTTGTTACCATTATTTCATTTAATGCTATATAATGTATTTTGTTACCATGATTTCATTTAGACCTAATATTGTATAATGTATTTTTTTACTATTATTTTTTTAGACCTAATATTATGCAATGTATTTTGTTCCCAATGTTTTATTAAATGTTATACGATGTAGTTTTTACAATTATTCAATTAAATATTATACAATATATTTTGTTACCATTATTTCATTTAATGTAGTATACATGTATTTTGTTACAATTAATTCATTTAATATTATACAATGTATTTTGTTACCATTTTTTTTACGACTTTTTAGTCAGGCATGCCTTAGGCATTGCCTGACTATAGGCATAGCGACCATTTGAGAAAAATACTTTCACTGCCTTTTACTACCTTCAGTGAAATCAATGCGCTGCTGAAGATAGTCCCTGGCTTTTCAGTGATTTCGAAGCTGTATTTTATAGTCAGCATCATTCAATGCGGAAGAAAAATGTATGAAAATCAAAATGAAAGTTTTAGGTAGAAGTTATTTTTTCTTTGATTTGTCTTTATCAAAGATATGCCAAATATCCGTGCTTTTTCAGATAAGAAATGGCTGATCAATTTCCCTCCCTGAAATAAAACCATATACTGGTAATTGTTTTCGCTGTTCCGCCAATGGAGCCTGTGAATAGCTTAGACAACGGCTTCAGATTAATGCGCCTCGTGTACTGTTACATTGGAGGCCAAGTGACAAACGCACATGCTTGTGTGTATTGTTTTACTTATTCCGGTGTACCTGTTTACACTGGTTCCTATCCAGTTTAACATTCCTGGAGCTTTAAGTTGCTGATAAAATTTGGTTGGTGACAAATGTCTTTTTCAGACTTTGTAGACAACATGAGGCCTAGCACATTTTTTAGCATAAGTGTAGTAAATGTTAACAAATTTTAAAATTCTAAATGTAAAACCTGTAATGAATTTATGTTTGGTTTGATTGACATTACTTTGAATCTTTGAATGATCAATAGATAAAATAGTTATAACACAGAAAGACGTCTATAATCATGACTCATGAGTGTGACCTATTTTTCTGAAATTGTCGCATAACAATAACAAGAGGCCCAAGGGCCTTACCGGTCACCTGAGTTCTGATGCATAAATAAAGAACAAAGTGCAAAAAAAAATAGAAAATATCTAAGACATAAACTCCCCGCCGCCATATGAAACTAGCACACTGAAAGGTGAGAAAGCAAGGGCAAATTCATCTTGTGGCAATTTATATATTGATCCAATTATTATGGAACCTATACACCTAAAATAAGTTGACTCCTTGTAATATTTTGACGCACGACGACGGACAACAGACGACAAGAATAGGTCAACTGAGACTTCGTCTCAGGTGACCTAAAAACGACATTCAGGAGAAACAACAAACAAAATATGGTCATTGTTAGTACATTAAATTTAAATAATACTTAATATTTAAATATTATCATAGGACCAAAGAAATTGATATCTGAGATGAGTGCGAAACTTACTGATCTTGCATTTTTGAATTTTCAAAATTAGGTCAGTGTGACCTACTTTTCTACATATTGTAATAGAACAATAAGAATTGATATCTGGGATGAACAAAACACACCGAACATGAATTTGGTAAAATTAGGTCAGTGTGACCTACTTTTCTACATAATGTGATAGAACAATAAGAATTGATATCTGGGATGACCAAAACACACCGAACATGAATTTTGTAAAATTAGGTCAGTGTGACCTACTTTTCTACATATTGTGATAGAACAATAAGAATTGATAACTGGGATGACCAAAACACAACGAACATGAATTTTGTAAAATTAGGTCAGTGTGACCTACTTTTTTAAAAATTACCACAGGACAATGAAAATTGACATTTGGGGTGACCAATAGATGGTGAAGGGGAATTTTGCAAAATTAGGTCAGTGTGACCTAATTTTCTATATATTGTTATAGAACAATAAGAATTGATATCTGGGATGACCAAAACATACCGAACATGAATTTTGTAAAATTAGATCAGTGTGACCTACTTTCCTAAATATTGTGAAAAACAATAAGAATTGACATCTAGGATGAATCAGTAGATGATTTATTATGGTCAATTTATGTGTAGAAATCAGAAGATGATTTATGATGGATACTTCTAGTGTAGAAATCAGTAGATGATTTATGATGGATACTTCTAGTGTAGAAATCAGTAGATGATTTATGATGGATACTTCTAGTGTAGAAATCAGTAGATGATTTATGATTGATACTTAATGTGAAGAAATCAGTAGATGATTTATGATGGATACTTAATGTGTAGAAATCAGTAGATGATTTATTGTGGACAATTTATGTGTAGAAATCAGTAGATGATTTATGATGGATTCTTAATGTGTAGAAATCAGTAGATGATTTATGATGGATACTTCTAGTGTAGAAATCAGTAGATGATTTATGATGGATACTTCTAGTGTAGAAATCAGTAGATGATTTATGATGGATACTTCTAGTGTAGAAATCAGTAGATGATTTATGTTAGTATAGAAGTTAATAGAAGAAAGTGTTGAAATCAATCAGTAGATGATTTATGTTTGACAAATAATGAGTAGAAATCATTAGATGTTGGATACTACAAGTATTGAAGTCAGTACATGATTTATAATAGATAATATCAGTGTTGAAATCGATAGATGATTTAAAATGGATACTGCATGTGTAGTAACTAGTATATCAGAGATGCATTGTTATGTTTAACATTTAATAGAATTTTACAGTTAAACAGATATGGTTTCCTTATGCAAAATAAGATTTTTGTGTTATTTTCAATTTGTAAAATTACAAGTAAAACATATATTAATCACTGGATAATAACTTCTGTTGAATGGCAGAAAAAATATACATTTTTAAAAATTTTCATTGTTCTCAAAAAGCTGGAACATACCCAGTTTTTGCATCACCGCACTCTCTTGAGCTGTAGGAATTTACAGATCTTTTTTTATTTGCAATTGTTACCTCAATTTAACATAACTAGCAATGTGTTGGCAATAACATTCCAATGAACATGTAAAATAGCCTCACTGACATGATAACAAAATGTATGTTGAACTTTTTTCTAAGCTTTAATGATTTTATTTCATCGCAAGATGATTCAGCAATAACAGTGAAATCTTAAAATTCATTTTGTATTACATTATACAAATGTGTTTCATGATGATAATCTGCTTAAATGTTCCACGACAATACAGTATCTTTTTCAAATTTTGTAATAAAACTATTAGTGTAAATAATAGTGTTAATTGTTCATTAAATACTTGCATGTACATTCCATAAAGTTACCTCTATCACAACTGCAGTAAATGCTACAATATATAATGAAACATTGTGTGATTGATACAAGAAGTTAACCGTTATTGTCACAAATTTTGACAACCACATGACCTGATAAAAACAGCAATGAAAATCTCTAATTCTCCATCAGCTATTACTGTGCCTATGGGAATTCTAATTTGTAAAGGATATTAAATGAACAGTACCCCGTATTTGATATTGAATGATATCAAAGATATTTTATTAACACTCGGCATATTGTTTTAGTATAAGATAATCAAATGTGAAAAGAACACTATTGAATAATTTTGTTGACTTGTCTGACTACATTGATAAAAGCATGAGGAAATTAAAAGTATTACCGTAGTACATTACCTATTAATGCTACGTGTATATATGACCTATATCGCTAGGCATGCCTGACTATGAGTACTTTCAGTACTTTGATTTTTATTAAATGCTATCCATGGTATTTTGGTACAATTTAATTTATTAAAGGTTATACAATGTAATGTATTTCGTTTACATATTTTTTTTAATTGTTAGACGCTATAGTCTGATCCTACATTATCTTTTAATGCTACACAATGTATTTTGTTACCATGATTTCATTTAGACCTAATATTATACAATGTATTTTGTTACCATGATTTCATTTAGACCTAATATTATACAATGTATTTTGTTACCATGATTTCATTTAGACCTAATATTATACAATGTATTTTGTTACCATGATTTCATTTAGACCCAATATTATACAATGTGTTTTGTTACCATGTTTTTTTCTAATTAATCCAGATGGTTGATTATTATTTTAAATATTTTGTATCTATGATGAATCATGAATTCATTATCCTCAAAGACAGCCACTTGATCAGCCATCTTCGATGATTGCTGGGACGACAATTGTGACGTCATATTAAGCAGATGGCAGCTCATTGACTGATGAATGCCAACTGCGCGCTCGGTAGGTCTTCGGCAAAAATGGAAACTATAATTTGATGAACCATTTTCTGTGCATACATGTAAAGAAATATCCATTCTTTATGTATATTCATTATAATGTACACGTGTGTATTGTATTCATACATATTTATATCAATAAGTACTGGTGGGTTAATAATCTGATGTCAATAAAATCAACTTGATATGATGTTAGACTAGAAATAGATGTTTATTTTACGGAGGCAATTGGGTGTGTGTACGTCATCACATCCTTATGTTGCAGTGTTATTTGATATATTCAAGTATGAAATTGTATCTATATGGCGAGGCTGTATTAGCTGGCTGTGTCCAGACTACAGCACGTCAAATGTTGTAAAACATAATATAACATTTATATCCTGTATATACGTTGAATACGATCTGTGACACATACCGGGTGTGTTCAATGTATGAAAAAATAAACCACTTGATGTATGATGATAACTATATATAACATATCGGCAACTGTTGTACTGTAATAAACTAATCACGGGACAAAAAGTGTGTTAGGTATTTAAGATGTGTACATGTGAATATTTCGAATTAGAGAACAGTACAGCCTCCGGGAGAAGGGGGTTACTCTCCAGTTCTGCTTGCTGTCTAGTGCCTTGGAGACGCATTATTTTGATCGTATACGTAAATTCGTTGTAATTGTTTCGCCATTAATATTGTTATTGAGGTAACTCGACACTTATCATAAACACTCAAGCGATGTCAGTTACGTTAGACAACCAAGAAGTGTTGACATGCAATGGTTTTCGAGCTACCCATTACATTTCCTGGCGCGTTCATCGGAGGACACCTTATAGTGTCCGACTAGTTGAAATCTGACTGTTTTCCGATGTTTCTGGATACCTAGTGATATTTATACGGCACGATATATATCGCGTCAGCTTATACGGTTTGTTAATAATCATACATTTTATGAAATTGGGTAGTGTTATATGGCAGGCCGAGCTATAGACCTTGACACAGTATTATATATATATAGGAGAGAGTAAAATGTCTATAGAGCCAAACGCCTGTGGGTGGTCGATGTCGGATAGAGTGATACTTTAGGAAACAAAAGACATTGGTGGTCGATGTCGGATAGACAGTGATACTTTAGAAAACAAAAGACATTGGTGGTCGATGTCGGTAAGATAGTGATACTTTAGGAAACAAAAGACATTGGTGGTCGATGTCGGATAGACAGTGATACTTTAGGAAACAAAAGACATTGGTGGTCGATGTCGGATAGAGTGATACTTTAGGAAACAAAAGACATTGGTGGTCGATGTCGGATAGACAGTGATATTTTAGGAAACAAAAGACATTGGTGGTCGATGTCGGATAGACAGTGATACTTTAGGAAACAAAAGACATTGGTGGTCGATGTCGGATAGACAGTGATACTTTAGGAAACAAAAGACATTGGTGGTCGATGTCGGATAGACAGTGATATTTTAGGAAACAAAAGACATTGGTGGTCGATGTCGGATAGACAGTGATATTTTAGGAAACAAAAGACATTGGTGGTCGATGTCGGATAGAGTGATACTTTAGGAAACAAAAGACATTGGTGGTCGATGTCGGATAGACAGTGATATTTTAGGAAACAAAAGACATTGGTGGTCGATGTCGGATAGAGTGATACTTTAGGAAACAAAAGACATTGGTGGTCGATGTCGGATAGAGTGATACTTTAGGAAACAAAAGACATTGGTGGTCGATGTCGGATAGACAGTGATATTTTAGGAAACAAAAGACATTGGTGGTCGATGTCGGATAGAGTGATACTTTAGGAAACAAAAGACATTGGTGGTCGATGTCGGATAGACAGTGATATTTTAGGAAACAAAAGACATTGGTGGTCGATGTCGGATAGACAGTGATACTTTAGGAAACAAAAGACATTGGTGGTCGATGTCGGATAGACAGTGATACTTTAGGAAACAAAAGACATTGGTGGTCGATGTCGGATAGAGTGATATTTTAGAAAACAAAAGACATTGGTGGTCGATGTCGGATAGACAGTGATACTTTAGGAAACAAAAGACATTGGTGGTCGATGTCGGATAGAGTGATACTTTAGGAAACAAAAGACATTGGTGGTCGATGTCGGATAGACAGTGATATTTTAGGAAACAAAAGACATTGGTGGTCGATGTCGGATAGAGTGATATTTTAGAAAACAAAAGACATTGGTGGTCGATGTCGGATAGAGTGATATTTTAGAAAACAAAAGACATTGGTGGTCGATGTCGGATAGACAGTGATACTTTAGGAAACAAAAGACATTGGTGGTCGATGTCGGATAGACAGTGATATTTTAGGAAACAAAAGACATTGGTGGTCGATGTCGGATAGACAGTGATACTTTAGGAAACAAAAGACATTGGTGGTCGATGTCGGATAGACAGTGATACTTTAGGAAACAAAAGACATTGGTGGTCGATGTCGGATAGACAGTGATACTTTAGGAAACAAAAGACATTGGTGGTCGATGTCGGATAGACAGTGATATTTTAGGAAACAAAAGACATTGGTGGTCGATGTCGGATAGACAGTGATACTTTAGGAAACAAAAGACATTGGTGGTCGATGTCGGATAGACAGTGATACTTTAGGAAACAAAAGACATTGGTGGTCGATGTCGGATAGACAGTGATACTTTAGGAAACAAAAGACATTGGTGGTCGATGTCGGATAGACAGTGATACTTTAGGAAACAAAAGACATTGGTGGTCGATGTCGGATAGACAGTGATACTTTAGGAAACAAAAGACATTGGTGGTCGATGTCGGATAGACAGTGATACTTTAGGAAACAAAAGACATTGGTGGTCGATGTCGGATAGAGTGATACTTTAGGAAACAAAAGACATTGGTGGTCGATGTCGGATAGACAGTGATATTTTAGGAAACAAAAGACATGGTTATATCCCTAAAAACTAGTTTCTATATAAACTCTATTGACAAAAATGCCAATAAATGAACTGTTCCGCCGAGCAGTCCAAAGAACTGTTAAAATCGACTGTTAAAATGTGCTGTTGGACCGGAGTGACGTCACAATGGATATAACAAAACAGTTATCGACTGGGTTTTCGGTAAACAGATGATTTGTTGGACCCTCAAACAAACCATTGCCCTCGGCCTCGGGCAACAGTTAATCTTCAGGTCCGACAAATCGTCTGTCACCCTCGAGCTCACCCCCGGTCAACAACGGTATATTGGTGGTCGGTGTCGGTAAGGTAGTGATACTTTAGGAAACAAAAGACATTGGTGGTCGATGTCGGGAAGATAGTGATACTTTAGGAAACATAAGACATTGGTGGTCGGTGTCCGTAAGATAGTGATACTTTAGGAAACAAAAGACATTGGTGGTCGATGTCGGTAAGATAGTGATACTTTAGGAAACAAAAGACATTGGTGGTCGGTGTCGGTAAGATAGTGATACTTTAGGAAACAAAATACATTGGTGGTCGATGTCGGTAAGACAGTGATACTTTAGGAAACAAAAGGCATTAGTGGTCGATGTCGGTAAGATAGTGATACTTTAGGAAACAAAAGACATTGGTGGTCGGTGTCGGTAAGATAGTGATACTTTAGGAAACAAAAGACATTGGTGGTCGATGTCGGTAAGATAGTGATACTTTAGGAAACAAAAGACATTGGTGGTCGGTGTCGGTAAGATAGTGATACTTTAGGAAACAAAAGACATTGGTGGTCGATGTCGGTAAGATAGTGATACTTTAGGAAACAAAAGACATTGGTGGTCTGTTTCGGTAAGATAGTGATGCTTTAGGAAACAAAAGACATCGGTGGTCGATGTCGGTAAGGTAGTGATACTTTAGGAAACAAAAGACATTGGTGGTCGATGTCGGTAAGATAGTGATACTTTAGGAAACAAAAGACATTGGATTGCGATGTCGGTAAGACGGTGATACTTTGGGAAACAAAAGACATTGGTGGTCTGTTTCGGTAAGATAGTGATGCTTTAGGAAACAAAAGACATCGGTGGTCGATGTCGGTAAGATAGTGATACTTTAGGAAACAAAAGACATTGGTGGTCGATGTCGGTAAGACAGTGATACTTTAGGAAACAAAAGACATTGGTGGTCTGTTTCGGTAAGATATTGATACTTTAAGAAACAAAAGACATTTGTGATCGATGTCCGTAAGACAATGATACTTTAGGAAACAAAGGACATTGGTTGTCGATGTCGGTAAGACAGTGATACTTTAGGAAACAAAAGACATTGGTGGTCTGTTTCGGTAAGACAGTGATACTTTAGGAAACAAAAGACATCGGTGGTCGATGTCGGTAAGATAGTGATACGTTAGGAAACAAAAGACATTGGTGGTCGATGTCGGTAAGATAGTGATACTTTAGGAAACAAAATACATTGGTGGTCGGTGTTGGTAAGACAGTGATACTTTAGGAATAGTATCATACACGATAGATGTCGTGTTTTAGATAATTTTACTGAAATGAGTCATCACAACAGATTTTATACAACAACTATCACATCCTTTATTTTCAAAAAATACATTTATATTCTGACATTACAGTACTAGACTGGACATTTTCGTTGCACATCGTACAGTACAGTGTACATATTTCATCACTTAATATATTCATATTTACACACACACAATAAGATGGTAACAAGCCTCCTGAACACAAACCAATTTATTTATATATTTACCTGGATGTGTAACAAAATACCCAGCACGGATCAGACCAACACGATGATTACAAAATGTTTCAAAAACTGTAGATATTTGTCGTGAGGACTAAAATATGAATAAAAATCATCTGGAAATGCAGGTTTTAAAATAAGTCATTCCTATTAAAATGTCGAGTAAAATGTTTAAAATATTTAACATGAACATAAAATTTCAACTGTTTTACTTAAAATAAAGCCACTAAAATGTATCGAACATATGTCATGGTAATAATTTTATTAAACATGTTTTGTTTTAATAGGAGTGGATAATTTATTGCAGATACATGTAATTGTAAGTTACCAGGTACACACAGTTGTCGAACCTATACTAAAACCAGAAATTCTAACTCTATCTTGGTAACAATCATTTACAAATAAATATGAATCCAATGCTAAAATGACCTTTGCTCTTCCTCCCCCTTATAGTAAAAATAAATTGATAATGGGGAGAATCTAACAGCCAAATAAAATATTTTAAATTTAAAAAAATAATTTCAGCACTTTCTAAGAAATAGGGGTGAGAATCTTAGATTATATTCAAGACAGACACTGGTCTTGGTATTGTTTAATATTACACATGCAATGGACACTACAGCATGTTTCCATTCGTGTCTTTTAAAAGCATGTTGAAATAAAGTGATCAAAATAAATGCCGAATGTCATACTTAAAGTTAAAGGCTGCCCAACGTTGAAGGTGCCAGTAACTCAAAGGAAACATCTAATCCCTTCAGTACGACGTACAAGATAAACTGGTAACTTATTTCAGGGATTTATGTAATTAACTGAACATTTAATTAAAATGACATTTTATGAACGATAAAGGAGCAATATACCAATTGCAATTTTGATTATGGTACATTTGTTAGTTGATGAAGTTGCAAAACTTTTTATCCCATCTCCCCTAAAATGAGAGACTATACACTTGGTATACAGTAAGTACATTTAAACACTGTATGATAAGACTTTATATATAACAGTATAACAATGTATGACCATGCATTGGCTATAATATTACAAGACTTCTCATATTGTGTTCCTTTTAAGGGGAATGAAACAATTGATATAAAAACCGTCAATGAGAAAATAAGTTCAAACCAATATTCATGGATAATGACATTTTTGGAAATGAATAAAATTTGAGGTAAAATTCTTATTGTGAATGTTCATATGTAATACCGCGAAACACATACCGGTACATTTTATATATTATATGTACATACATTATATGTAACTACAATGTATGATTGTGACTCGTGATCTAATATTTTTTTCTATGTAGTCATATTGAATGCACATCTAAAGACATTTATGTCTTTATAAAGAGTATTAAATCAGCTTTTTTATAATCTTTAATACTTTTCAAGGCCAATTACTATTTTGGGGTAATTTCCAGCATGTACATAAAAAAAAAACCTAGTTCAATCAAATTATATGCCTCGATCCCATTAAAACAATCTTAAACTATTGCAGTGAACAAGATAATTATAAATGTTTAACATTGCAAGAAAATTGGCTTATTCATGTTTCCCATGTCAGAACAGTGTGAAAGTCTGCTATTTTGTAATGATTTAAAATTTAAAATACTGTAAACTAATGTCAAAATTTGTGGGAAAAACAAAAACAAAATTATTGTTAATTTAATAGTTTGTTCCAATTTGTGCAGACCAACGAGCTTCCACAGTAAAGCATAAATCACCATACACAAAAAGCTGGTCAACATTAGTTTCTCAGTCACCACTGTAAACTCATTCTCAGTCACCACTGTAAACTCATTCTCAGTCACCACTGTAAACTCATTGGAGCTCTTCGAATACAGAGGCTGGAACAATCCATTATAGATTTTCAGGGGGTGCGGAGGGGGTGATGAGTTTAAAGTTCCCATGCCGCAGACTGATGTCAAAATTTCGAGCTTTAAATACCAAGATGACTTTAGTTTACTTAAATTACTTAAGATTCAAATATAAAATGTTAAATATATGTGTCTATGCTATATGTAATAAGTAATTTCATATGTTCAGTTAATTATTTCTTAGGCAACAGGATTGAGGCCATCTTACACAACTACATATGCATTTAAAAGTTTGCATGATGTCACAAGAGCATCTTAAGTAATATCTTATTTCTTAAATTTTCAAATATGTTTTGGTTGGGCTGGGTCTAGCATGGCCCAATCAACAAAAGGTTCCTGACTTTTAGAATGCAAGAAAAACAAAATGGTCTGTAATTGTTCTGTTAAAACGGAGAAATATGCAATCATTAGCAGGACAGTAAATTTTAAGTGAACTTACCATCAACACAGATAACTGGCAAAACCAGGATAGATTGAACACATATAAAGTCTACATTTATCATTATACCATAGTCTACCTTATACAATGTATGTACAGAAATATCACCAACAAGACTGGATCCATGGAGTTTCCAAGTCATCTAAACAATGGGAAAGGGAGAGGGCAGATGTCATACAAACAATAAAACACAGTGTAACACAAAAATAAAACAAAAATCTATTTACAAATGTAGGCAAGTGATAACATTGATGGTGTTTTGAGCATTATCCTGTTGTCATTAATAAATTAACAAGAAATTTGGTAAAACAATAAAAAAAATATGTAAGCAGTTTTAAGAAATAAAAAACGAAAACAAATTGATGACAAAATAACAAAATGTTTAAATAACATTAGGATATGTTGTTACTTTTCCAGGAAAAAAAATTTAGATGAACAAAGATTTGTGAATGGTTTACATGTGTATATGATGTAATTATATTTTATATATAAATATAATGTATATAATTCAACATGACAATGAAAATAATTCAGAACACAATAGCAAAGTCATGTATATAAATCACTTTACAAGAGGCCCACGGGCCATAACGGTCACCATAGTTCGTTTAGAATGAAACAAAGACATATAAACACTATATACTGGCCCTTGAATTCGGTCAGTGATTTTATAAATTTGACTTTTTAATCTATGAAGAGTATATGCTTCCATCACACCTGTGAACTCAGAAGAAGATTTTTTCAAATTTTACGTCATTTTGACCCTGTTTGGCCCCGCCCCTCAGGTCCTGCAGGGGGTCAGCGAGGCCTGATATGGGTGTTAAAATGCTATATCTCCGGCTCATAATTCTAATCAAGTTTGACTCATATCCTATGACAACGGACCAAAAAGTGCTCATAAATGTGTTTTCCCAAAATAAACTTTAGTAAACTTGACACACTCCCAAGGGGAAAACACAGGACCCAAGGGTCATATAACTCACTATTTTTGTAAAGAACCTTAAGACATTTCCATATATGAAAAGTATATGATTCTACCATTTCAAGAATTTCAGAAGAAAATTTTTGAAGTTTGAGCCTATTTGACCCCTTTTGACCCTGCCCCTAAGGCCCCTGGGGTCAGTCATGGAAAATTTGTTAATAGGATTCAATGGCCATCTCATACCGATAATTCTGACATTTGACTCATTTCCTATTACAAATGACCAAATAATGCTCAAAAATTTGTTTTCCATACATAAACTATAGTAAACTTAACCCCCTCCCCAGGGGGAAACGAGAGACCCCAGGGTCATATAATTCTTAATTTTTGTAAAGGACCTTTAGACCTTTCTATCTGTGAAGAGTATTTGATTCCATCATATCTGTGAGTGGAGAAGAAGATTTTTGAAATTTTAGTCAATTTTACCCCTTTTGGCCCCTCCCACAGCCCCCTGGGGTGTGGACCATATAATTCACATTTTGATTGGCCTTAGGCCTAAAAGGTTTGTGCAAAATTTCATTGAAATTGCTTCAGCAGTTTTGGAGAAGAAGTCGAAAATGTAAATTGTATACGGAGATAAGACGGACGACGGATGACGCACGACAGACAATGGATGACGACGGACAACAGGTGATTAGAAAAGGTCACTTGAGACTTCGTTTCAGATGACCTAAAAATACACAACAAATTGAATGTTCTCATAACAATGACCTTTAAACAGCTCCAAACATTTACTATATTAAACAAGAGATCCCAGAGCGATGCAGGACAAAAAAAAAAGACATTTTTCCTGCTATTCCCTTAGTATTATATGTTAATATCCGACTCAAGTATGTCACCATTTTGTGAGGAGTGAGGGGCATGAACATGTTTAATTTGAAAAAACATAAATAGTCAATTCAAGACATATTTCACAATATTTACACTCGTAACAGTAGACTGTTGTTCTAAAATAAATCATCAAATGAACTTTAAATTGTACATATTCTCGGACAAAATGAAAATGATGGACATAGAATGAGGTCCAGCTTTGTAAACATGTGGGTGTATACTGTATATTGAGATTTTACACCTGAAGAGGTAGTTCATTAACGTTGGTAATGAGCTAAAAGACTTATGACTTCGTTCATTTACTCATTAACCCCCAAAGACATGTTTAGACTCTTCTACTTTAAAGCACTAAAACAGTCCAATATGAAATTTCAGGGGTGAATAGTTAATGTAATCTTCATAAAAGATCCTATATAATAACCTCACATTGT
This sequence comes from Argopecten irradians, assembly GCF_041381155.1. NCBI lineage: Eukaryota > Metazoa > Mollusca > Bivalvia > Pectinida > Pectinidae > Argopecten > Argopecten irradians. The sequence continues at coordinate 2,868,735 of NC_091147.1, forward strand.
GTAAGGTAGCCACCAGCTACTACCTGTTACTGTCACTTGATATTATGGTCCTTTTCAATCGAAAGCCAGGTGTATATATCGCGAAAATAGTTTAATTGACATTTATTTCCACTTGAATTGTTTTCTTGCTTTTTTTTTTTCATTTTTCTACGTTTACATTATTTACAAAATAAAACGTACCATCAAACAAAAGAATGAGATTTGCTGAATGAACAGACTAGAAAATTTAACATGCAATAAAAAGAGAATCAAAAACGGTGAGAACATGTAAATTGTGTTGTGACATCACAAATTGTGGATCTGAGCAATAAACAATGATTCATCATATAAGTAAACAACAATAACAACAACAATTTCAATGGGTTTCCTAGGATACTAAAATAGATGTGTTCCTCATCATTAATAAAGATGATCTTAAATTCTCAAATTAACTTTAATTATAAATTTAAAGTCAATGACCTTATTCAGTGACTTTCCAGCACAAAACATAATTTGAGCATTGATTTTATTTTTGGTCCAGAGTGCTGGAGGGTATATGTAGTAGTCCTAATATGGTCCAGAGTGCTGGAGGGTAGTAGGCCTAATATGGTCCAGAGTGCTGGAGGTATATGTAGTAGTCCTAATATGGTCCAGAGTGCTGGAGGGTAGTAGGCCTAATATGGTCCAGAGTGCTGAAGGGTAGTAGGCCTAATATGGTCCAGAGTGCTTAAGGGTAGTAGGCCTAATATGGTCCAGAGTGCTGGAGGGTAGTAGGCCTAATATGGTCCAGAGTGCTGAAGGGTAGTAGGCCTGATATGGTACAGAGTGATGGAGGGTAGTAGGCCTAATATGGTCCAGAGTGCTGGAGGATCACCAAGTAAGGGCTTGTCATGATCATTCAATTTTGGATTGTCATTTTCTCACAAAAGTATAGTAAGCTTACTCTGTTAATCAGTCATTAACTTTTAACATGAACATTTAGGTTATTAATTTTAATATGGAAGAGACAGAACAGGTCAGGACAGAACTAAAATATAAGTGTTTGACTGAGTACATTAAAGGCCAGACTAATAGAACAGAAGAAAGCAGTAGTTCCTTTTGTTTTAGATTCTATTAACAGTCATCTAGGAAGCAATAGGTTTAATCGGTGGAGAAAAGCAATCAACCAGTGGTCAACTGCCACACAGGCGTCTCCAACACACTACACTACCCTGAAATGGAGGACTAGTGGTTATGTGTCACGACACCTTAATCATCCACTCAGCTACAGTGTCCCCTTCCTGGAGAAAAAACATCTATATCTAGATAGTTAGTTCCTGGCATCTACTCTTAAACAACACGCATATATCTACAAATCGAAAACAAGAGGTGGAGGGAGGGTCAGTGGTAGAATGGCAGACACAATATTTGACTGCATAAAAGTGGATGGTAGTGGTTGAATGTCAGACACATTTATCACTGTGCCACCACAACAAAGAGGTGGATGGTAGTGGTTGAATGTCAGACACATTTACCACTGTTCCATCACAACACAGAGGTGGATGGTAGTAGTTGAATGTAAGACACATTTACCACTGTGCCATCACAACACAGAGGTGGATGGTAGTTGTTGAATGTCAGACACATTTACCACTGTGCCACCACAACACAGAGGTGGATGGTAGTGTTTGAATGTCAGACCCATTTACCACTGTGCCACCACAACACAGAGGTGGATGGTAGTGTTTGAATGTCAGACACATTTACCACTGTGCCACCACTACACAGAGGTGGATGGTAGTAGTTGAATGTAAGACACATTTACCACTGTGCCACCACAACACAGAGGTGGATGGTAGTGTTTGAATGTCAGACACATTTACCACTGTGCCACCACAACACAGAGGTGGATGGTAGTGGTTGAATGTCAGACACATTTACCACTGTTTCCCAACTCCCTTGTTCCTAATAACAACAGAGTGAATCCAGTATATATAAATATAATTAACTCGGTAATGAAGTTTTATAGAGATATTTTTACACTTTACAAGAATACACTAGTTGTACTTTACAAGAATACACTAGTTGTACTTTACAAGGATACACTAGTTGTACTTTACAAGAATACACTAGTTGTACTTTACAAGAATACACTAGTTGTACTTTACAAGAATACACTAGTTGTACTTTACAAGGATACACTAGTTGTACTTTACAAGGATACACTAGTTGTACTTTACAAGGATACACTAGTTGTACTTTACAAAGATACACTAGTTGTACTTTACAAGGATACACTAGTTGTACTTTACAAGAATACACTAGTTGTACTTTACAAGGATACACTAGTTGTACTTTACAAGGATACACTAGTTGTACTTTACAAGAATACACTAGTTGTACTTTACAAGAATACACTAGTTGTACTTTACAAGAATACACTAGTTGTACTTTACAAGAATACACTAGTTGTACTTTACAAGAATACACTAGTTGTACTTTACAAGGAATACACTAGTTGTACTTTACAAGAATACACTAGTTGTACTTTACAAGAATACACTAGTTGTACTTTACAAGAATACACTAGTTGTACTTTACAAGAATACACTAGTTGTACTTTACAAGATACACTAGTTGTACTTTACAAGAATACACTAGTTGTACTTTACAAGAATACACTAGTTGTACTTTACAAGATACACTAGTTGTACTTTACAAGAATACACTAGTTGTACTTTACAAGAATACACTAGTTGTACTTTACAGAATACAATTGATTTACACTAGTTGTACTTTACAAGAATACACTAGTTGTACTTTACAAGAATACACTAGTTGTATCTTTACAAGAATACACTAGTTGTACTTTACAAGAATACACTAGTTGTACTTTACAAGAATACACTAGTTGTACTTTACAAGAATACACTAGTTGTACTTTACAAGAATACACTAGTTGTACATGTTTAGTTGTACTTTACAAGAATACACTAGTTGTACTTTACAAGAATACACTAGTTGTACTTTACAAGAATACACTAGTTGTACTTTACAAGAATACACTAGTTGTACTTTACAAGAATACACTAGTTGTACTTTACAAGAATACACTAGTTGTACTTTACAAGAATACACTAGTTGTACTTTACAAGAATACACTAGTTGTACTTTACAAGAATACACTAGTTGTACTTTACAAGAATACACTAGTTGTACTTTACAAGAATACACTAGTTGTACTTTACAAGAATACACTAGTTGTACTTTACAAGAATACACTAGTTGTACTTTATACACACTTTACAAGAATACACTAGTTGTACTTACAAGAATACACTAGTTGTACTTTACAAGAATACACTAGTTGTACTTACAAGATACACTAGTTGTACTTTACAAGAATACACTAGTTGTACTTTACAAGAATACACTAGTTGTACTTTACAAGAATACACTAGTTGTACTTTACAAGAATACATAGTTGTATTTACAAGTTGTACTTTACAAGAATACACTAGTTGTACTTTACAAGAATACACTAGTTGTACTTTACAAGAATACACTAGTTGTACTTTACAAGAATACACTAGTTGTACTTTACAAGAATACACTAGTTGTACTTTACAAGAATACACTAGTTGTACTTTACAAGAATACACTAGTTGTACTTTACAAGAATACACTAGTTGTACTTTTACACACACTTTACAGAATACACTAGTTGTACTTTACAAGAATACACTAGTTGTACTTTACAAGAATACACTAGTTGTACTTTACGAATACAGAATACACTAGTTGTACTTTACAAGGATACACTAGTTGTACTTTACAAGGATACACTAGTTGTACTTTACAAGAATACACTAGTTGTACTTTACAAGAATACACTAGTTGTACTTTACAAGAATACACTAGTTGTACTTTACAAGAATACACTAGTTGTACTTTACAAGGATACACTAGTTGTACTTTACTTTACACAGTTGTACTTTACAAGATACACTAGTTGTACTTTACAAGGATACACTAGTTGTACTTTACAAGATACACTAGTTGTACTTTACAAGGATACACTAGTTGTACTTTACAAGAATACACTAGTTGTACTTTACAAGGATACACTAGTTGTACTTTACAAGGATACACTAGTTGTACTTAACAAGAATACACTAGTTGTACTTTACAAGAATACACTAGTTGTACTTTACAAGAATACACTAGTTGTACTTTACACAAGAATACACTAGTTGTACTTTACAAGAATACACTAGTTGTACTTTACAAGAATACACAAGTAGTTGTAGATTATGTGACTGCTTCAATCTTCTCTCCATTTTCGTTGGATGACTTACTAACAGAGTTGAGTTCTGATGTGACAGCCGCCTCTTCCAGTGGTTGTTCTACATTGGGCTGGAAAAGTTTAACAATGAAAGGATGTAAAAGGAGTAGGGCTGCTCCAAGTATCATACAGAATCCATTCAGGTAGGTCAGAGTCTGGAACGATCCAGTTTCTTCCTTTACAAAACCTGAGGAAAATAAAACAAAAACTTTTGTCAATGTTTCTATTAGATCAGAACAAGCTAAGCTAAATGCTTAATACAGGTACCACAATGAAAATTGGTTGATTATTTAAATGCCACATGATACCTTAAAACAAATATGCATTTGTTACAAGAGATCCCAGAGGGATCTGGGCATCTACCAAAGATTGATCTATGACTGACATTTGGAGGGAAAAGGGATCTCAAACTTTAACTATCAATATCCAAGATGGTGACGGCATATGGCCCATCTTGTTGACTGAACTGTCCCAATATGCAATATGCACAACTAGGATCCAAGGGGAACCTACATAAATGAAATTTGTGAAAGATCCCTTTTGTACTTCATAAGAAATAACAGTAACAAACTACAATTACCAAAGTTTGAGATGGTTTCATGGTGGCCATTTTGTTGACCAATTGGTCCAAAAATATTTTGTGTGAATTAAGGGCCGTAGGGGAAACTTCAAATAAAATTTGAAAAAGGTCCTTTTAGAACTTTCTGAGAAATAGCAGTAACTTAAAAACAATCCAAGATGGCTGACAATCCAAGACGGCTGCCTGTCAGCCATCTTATTGATTGATCATTCCCAAAATGCAATATGCACAACTAAGGTCCAAGAGGAACCTACATATGGAATTTTAGACAGACCCCTTAAGTACTTTCTGAGAAATAGCAGTAACAAACTTCAATTTTTGGTGTGAAAATAGTAATTCTGTTATGATGCAGTGACAAGTTGTATTGCTAGCCATGTAACACAGCTTCAGAAAACAGGTCCGGAGTGTATTGCCATAGAATAAATCAGCACTGCATTACACCCCTAGGTATAAAAGAAATAAATCTAATAAATAGATCCAAAGTAGTGTCAAACTTGGGGATCGGATAGACAATCACAATCATTCAATTGACACACAAATCAACTGATAATCGATAGTTCAATTGATTAATGAGGCATGCTTTGGAAAGGTTTAAGTACATGTATTTGCTGTTTTTTGTTATTTTACTGAATTAAATTAATGCTGGAATACAGTGTTACTAGTTTGATTTATAAGGATTCCCTTTCACAGACCTTTACAGCATACTAACAACTTGTATGTAACGTAAAGTGTTGTAAAACCTTCATCATTCTGAACCAGCAATAGTGACCTTAAGGTTTTATTGTGTTAGACATACCTCTTGGTCTATAAATATCTTTTTTAAAGACAATCTGTTCTACACTATACAATCCTTTAAATTTGAAATTAATCAGTGACGTCAAACAGAGGGAGTCTTATATGTTATGCTGAGACAATTCTATAAACACTCTAGTCGAATCCATTAGTATATATGTAATGGGCTTTATGGGTAATTCCAGAATTTGTTAATTGATAAAAGACTTTTTTAATTGATATTTTAACTGATTTAAAAAAAAATCAAACAAAAGTAAGCCTACGGAATGATAATGAATATAGAACATCTTACAAAGGTGGGAAAATCAATTTGGCTGGCGCTAATTGATGGATAGCATTAATTTGTTACTATGTGAGAGTCAATTAGATAGGCTTAAATAAATCCAGAGATACATCAACAGATTCTTAACATTGATGTGGCCAATAACAGCATTGGACCACACAGTGTTAAACTGACCTGTGTCCAGAAATTCTAACTTTTCAAATTTAATGAATAAAACATATGGGATGTGGATGCAACATTTTTTGGTCTTGGATATATATAAATAAAATAATGGAACTGTTATGGTTCTAATTGCTTTTCTCACCTTCAAATGGCTGTCCAACAGCAGCACCAAATCCCTGAATTAGCAGGATCATACCAAGCGCTCTGGGCATGACCTCTAGACCTACAAGGTCAATTAGTACAACAGCGTTAATAGCAACATAAGCACCGCCTGAAAACCCGTACACCGCCACATGGATAGCCATCCACCAGTATGTATCGGCCACGCCGTATAATACAATATTGGAGCCACAGATGATGCACATAACAGACATAATCTTGTACCTGTGACACAAATTGAGGTCTCCTAAAACACCCACAAATATTCGGCCAAGAAGGTCTCCGATCCCGGAAATGGACACCAGCCAAGTCTTACTGTGTTTGTCAATGTTCTTTGAGGCGGCGTCAAGTGGCATGAAGATGATGAAGTTGAAATAGCCAAAGAACAAGAAAAAGCTGACTAGTGTGTAGATGACAACTATTGGATTTTTGAACTCTGACCAGTATATCAGTTTTGGAAACTTCAGTCCACATGTGAGTGAGCTTTTTGTGGATTTTTCTTTTTCCTCCGACTGAGAGTCTGGAATGACAACTTGTCCCAAACTTTCCATGGAGCCCATCACCAGACTCCCAGTACTGGACAAATGTCCGTATCTCGCGTCCTTCTTTAATAAGGCTATTTCTGATATATTGTGACAGTTTCCTGAAGTCTCGTTTTCAATACATTCTTCCTGATCATCCATCTTGGACACATGATTGCCATCGAGGGGAAGTTTTGCCTCAAGATCTTGGTTTTTCCGGTGTGAGTAGAAATCTATCGGGCGATACAGTGCCCCACATATACACAGGTTCAAATAGAAGCCTCCTAGGAAGAGGAATGTCCCTCGAATGGTGTAGGTATCTAGCAGGTGCTGTAGAATCGGAGGAATCGCAAACTGACCTACACTCGCTCCAATCAGGGCTAATGCGTTAGCTATTGACCTTCGTTTCTCAAAGTAATACCCAAGCATGACTAGACCATTTCCAAACAAACAGGCATTGGAAAAACCTAAAAAATGGTAAAGTTCATTTAATTTGTAAAACTACATGTATTTAATTTATGCTTTTATTTAAAAGTCAATATCATCAAAAAGAAGAATCTGTTATTTATAATATTTTAATAATTAAAGTTTTTCAGTATATAATGTAGAATATTCTCTGACTCAAAATATATAAACAAGGAAGTAAATTTCAATGGATATGTAACCAAGAAAACAATAACTTCAGGATTATACTTTAAGCATACAGATGACGGATGAACTTACCTGCGAAGATACCAAACATACAGATGACATACTCAATGCTGATGACAAAGTAACAGAGGGACACACCAAAACATCCCATCAGTCCACCAAATATCACAACCACACGCTGCGAAAAATGCTGTCCAAACGCCAGACCGAATGGAGCTGTAGAAGGAATCATCAAAATCTCTTTAATAGCAAGAAAATCATTCATGAACATTAAATAAATTAATTTCAATATCAGACATTTCGACCATGCAATATAGCCTACATTATATTTACCAAATGATTTTGTGAAAAATCATGATTTAGCATGTGTAATTTGCAAATAATTGCAGTGTGTAAACATCAACGATAACCAGTTTATCACATGATTTTTCCATTATGACACATAGTACTTGGATAAATCAGTTGGTTATATTGACAGTGTTGTATCATACTTACAGGCTAGTGTATAGATGCCCCCAGCCACTCCCATTACAAGGGCTGCTGTAGCAATGTCCGTGCTGAAATACACCACTAGCTCCTCCAGCATGATTCCAAAGGATTTCGCTATACCCACCATGAAAAAGTTACAGCCAAAGAATCCTGCAGCAAAAAAGGAAATTATTAGTGAGAAGATTTAAGCAAACAAAATTATTCAGAAGAGACTAGGTCAACATGGTTTATCTCCCATGAAGCGACTAGGTCTCCCTTGCAGAGACAAGGTCAACATGGTTTATCTCCCCTGATTTACATACATAAGGTTATTGTGTTATCCAGCCTAATAGAAAACACATTAAAGATGCTCCACCACCGACAGACCATAATGGTAAAGATGCTCCACCGCCGACAGACCATAATGGTTAAGATGCTCCACCGCATAATGGTAGTGTCCACCAGACCATAAATGCAAAAGATGCTCCACCTCCGACAGACCATAATGGTAAAGATGCACCACCACCGACAGACCATAATGTAAAGATACTCCCCACCGACAGACCATAAAGGTAAAGATGTCACCACCGACAACCATAATGGTAAAATGCTCCACCGCCAACAGACCATAAAGGTAAAATGCTCCACCGCCGACAGACCATAATGGTAAAGATGCTCCACCGCCAACAGACCATAATGGTAAAGATGCTCCACCGACGACATAACAGAACCACGACCATAAGGTAAAGATGCTCCACCGACAGACCATAAAGGTAAAGATGCTCCACCGCCGACAGACCATAATGGTAAAGATGCTCCACCACCGACAGACCATAATGGTAAAGATGCTCCACCGCCGACAGACCATAATGGTAAAGATGCTCCACCACCGACAGACCATAATGGTAAAGATGCTCCACCGCCAACAGACCATAATGGTAAAGATGCTCCACCGCCGACAGACCATAATGGTAAAGATGCTCCACCGCCGACAGACCATAATGGTAAAGATGCTCCACCGCCGACAGACCATAATGGTAAAGATGCTCCACCGCCGACAGACCATAATGGTAAAGATGCTCCACCACCGACAGACCATAATGGTAAAGATGCTCCACGACAGACCATAATGGTAAAGATGCTCCACCCCGACAGACCATAATGGTAAAGATGCTCCACCACCGACAGACCATAATGGTAAAGATGCTCCACCACCGACAGACCATAATGGTAAAGATGCTCCACCACTGACAGACCATAATGGTAAAGATGCTCCACCACCGACAGACCATAATGGTAAAGATGCTCCACCGCCGACAGACCATAATGGTAAAGATGCTCCACCGTGGACAGACCATAATGGTAAAGATGCTCCACTGACCGACAGACCATAATGGTAAAGATGCTCCACCATGGACAGACCATAATGGTAAAGATGCTCCACTGTGGACAGACCATAATGGTAAAGATGCTCCACCGCCGACAGACCATAATGGTAAAGATGCTCCACCGCCGACAGACCATAATGGTAAAGATGCTCCACCGCCGACAGACCATAATGGTAAAGATGCTCCACCGCCGACAGACCATAATGGTAAAGATGCTCCACCGCCAACAGACCATAATGGTAAAGATGCTCCACCGTGGACAGACCATAATGGTAAAGATGCTCCACCGCCGACAGACCATAATGGTAAAGATGCTCCACCGCCAACAGACCATAATGGTAAAGATGCTCCACCGCCGACAGACCATAATGGTAAAGATGCTCCACCGCCGACAGACCATAATGGTAAAGATGCTCCACCGCCGACAGACCATAATGGTAAAGATGCTCCACCGCCGACAGACCATAATGGTAAAGATGCTCCACCGCCGACAGACCATAATGGTAAAGATGCTCCACCGCCGACAGACCATAATGGTGTGACCTTGAATGAAGGTTAATGTCATTCATTTGAAGAAACTTTGTAGCCCTTCATCCCATGAGCCAAATTTTCAGTTGTTTAAATAGAAAAGTTGACGCCAGACGGATGCCGCACCACGGCATTATAAGCTCACCTGCCCTTCTTCAGGCAGGTGAGCTAAAAATGTCAGGAAATCAACAATCATAATTAATTTGAATAACAGCTTACCTGGGTGGCATTCGCCATTGTGGATCTGTAGTGTACTCTGTTGTCTGTATGTTAATTCACATAAATGGCAGGTGAGTGTTCCATCTGTGGGAGGCTTGACTGTTCCATCTGAAAGACCCTGGACTGTTGCATACATGTATGTAGGAGCATGGACTGTTCTATCTATGGCAGCAGGAATAATTTTATCTGTTTTAACCTTGTGACTTAAAATCAATACCTTATATCTATGAAAATACTGTATATGTTATAAATATGAATAATTTCGTGGTGGATAAATTATATGACTGTATAACATTATTACTATATAAATAAATTGTATGCTCCACTTTAACTCCAATTTCTTGGACTAACATTTTTCAAACTTGATGCGATAATTGACCCATTGACATCTGTAGAAAAACGGCCAATTCTATATATAGGAGCCTGGGCTGTTCCATCTGTTGAAGCCAGGAGATTCCATCAGCAGGAGCCTGGATTATTCCAATCTGATTGAAATACAGATCCTTATAACCACTCCGTTCAATAGAGGATCTGAGAAAATCCGATTAAGGGTCATGTTCGGATGACCTTTATACCACGTGTAATTCTGATCAAATGCATTTTCTGCACGTTGTTCTGTCAATTGACAACGCTATTTCGTCCCAACATACAAATACGATTAGCTTTATTGTGCTCTTTGGGCGAGATGACTACCTACACAGAAATAATTCTTACAGTTTTTCAAACTATTTCGTCCCATGAAATTCACTGTCAAAATTTTGCCAGCAGCAATTTGATTGGCCATTTGCAAAGGTCACCTGGACATGACCCCTTATGGGATTTTCTCAGATCCTCTTATCTAACGTAGTGATAAAAAGGATCTGTATTTTAATCAGATTGGGATTATTCCTTCTGCAGGAGCCTGGAGAGTTCCATCTGGACTGTATATCTATAACAGCATGAATAGTTCTATCTGTTTGAACCCTGTGACCTAAAATGACATCAAAACCTAATGTCTATAAAAACATTATATATGTTATAAATACGAATAATTTCGTGGGGGATAAATTTCATGACTGTATAACATTACAACTATATAAATACGTATATGCTTCACTTTATCAAGAATGGTCCATTCCATTGACTAAAATTTTACAAACCTGATGCAACAATAGACCAAATCACATCTTCAGCTCTAGAAAAATGGATAAGTTCGATTGTTGGAGCCTAGATAATTCTGTCTGTTGGTGCCAGGAGAATTCCATCTGCAGGATCCTGGACTTTTCCATCTGCAGGAGCCTAGACTGTTCCATCTGTGGGAGCTTGGGCTGTTCATCTGTGGGAGCTTGGTCAGTTACATCTACAGATACCTGGACTGTTTTATTCGTAAGAGCCTGGATAGTGTCATATGCTGAAGCCTGGACTGTTTCATTTGTAGGAGCCTGGATAGTGTCATATCCAGAAGCCTTGACTGTTCCGCCTGTTTTAACCTTGATACCTGAAAAGCTTTAGACATACGGTATATACTAATTTGATTGAAGTCATACACCCATGACTTGGTTTACCAAGTACTATAAATAACAAGAGGCCCAGAGGGCCTGTATCACTCACCTGGTTTGTAATGCCTAGTTATGTTCTGAAAACCGGTCCATTGATTCTTTACTGAAGGAATTTGAATATTTACCTTTAATTCCCCTAATGGGCCCTACTCTTTCTGCTCCAGGGGGACAAAGCCAAAATTTATACAAATTCTGATAACCCCAAGGATGTTTCTGGCCAAATTTGGTTACAATCCATGCAGAACTCTAGGACAAGTAGCGATTTATAGGATTTGCCTGTTTTTCCCCAATTGGCCCCCGCCCCTCCTGCCCCCGGAGGGTTAGAGCCAAAATTTATACAAGTTCTATTCCCCTTTCCCCATGGATCTTTCTGGCCAAATTTGGTTACAGTTCATGCAGAACTCTAGGACAAGTAGCGATTTATAGGATTCACCTGTATTTCCCCTATTGGGCCCCGCCCCTCATGCCCCCGGGGGATCAGAGCCAAAATTTATACAAGTTCTGTTCCCCTTCCCCAAAGGATGTTTCTGGCTAAATTTGGTTACAATCCGTGCAGAACTCTAGGACAAGTAGCGATTTATAGGATTTTCCTGTATTTCCCCTATTGGGCCTTCGCCCCTCCTGCCCCCGGGGGGATCAGAGCCAAAATTTATACAAGTTCTGTTCCCCTTTCCGTAAGGATATTTCTGGCCAAATTTGGTTACAATCCATGCAGAACTCTAAGACAAGTAGCGATTTATAGGATTTACATGTATTTTCCCTATTGGGCCCCGCCCCTCCTGCCCCCGGGGGGGGTCAGAGCCAAATTTATACAAGTTCTGTTCCCCTTCCCCAAAGGATGTTTCTGGTTAAATTTGGTTACAATCCATGCAGAACTCTAGGACAAGTAGCGATTTATAGGATTTACCTCTATTTCCCCTATTGGGCCCCGCTCCTCCTGCCCCCGGGGGGTCAGAGCCAAAATTTATACAAGTTCTGTTCCCCTTCCCCAAAGGATGTTTCTGGCTAAATTTGGTTACAATCCATGCAGAACTCTAGGACAGGTAGCGATTTATAGGATTTACCTCTATTTAACCTATTTGGCCCCGCTCCTCCTGTCCCGGAGGTTAGAGCCAAAATTTATACAGGTTCTGTTCCCCTTTCCCTAAGGATATTTCTGGCCAAATTCGGTAACAATCCATGCATAAATCTAGGACTAGCAGCGATTTTAAGGAAATGTTGATGGACGACGGACGCCGTGCCATGACATGACTGAGTTTCACTAAAGGTCGTAAGTCTACACGTAGACGTTGAAGTAAATCTACTTACGATTTTATTTACGTCTATCTTAGGTGCGTTTCACTAAAGGTCGTAAGTATGGACGTAAACGTTGACGTAGACGTATCTTACGACTTGAACTCTTTAAGAAGGAGATAAATGACCCCTTAGATACAATAAATGGAGTCTGCGCATTACTTACTTTCGTTTTGGTATTTTTATCATCGTCTGCATAATGTCCGGCAAGAAGCCCAGAAAACCTAATTGGACGGATGGTAAGATGGAGGTTTTAGCGGAGTCTTTTCTGAACTCGGCCAAAATTCTCCGTGGGAAATTAACCCCAAACCTAACTGCTGATATGAAAAAGGCAAAATGGCTTAAAATATCGGAGGGGTGTGTTTATTTACAAATATTTATTATGGTACTGTGAAGGGTTAACTTTGTCATCGACTGGTCAAATGCTGGAAAAATATGTTATCTAATCGCAGATTTAAATATCAGGAAAATGTTGTTTTGTTCATTCTTTTTATAAGTGGTGATAAATAATTTATCACATAGTTAGTATGAGTTACATGAGAGAACCCGGTTCATTGGAGAAATGTGACTGCCTTGCGTTTTTTAGTGTTACTTTAGGCCTAACGTTATCCTCTTTAGGAAGGCTCTGGGTTCTGTCCCCTGGCCGAGACACACCAAAGTCTATAAAAGTGGTAGTTTCTGCTCCTGCTTAGCGTTCAGCATACATGGAGTGGGACGACTGGTTCGCCCGTTGTCAGTATAATGTGACCGGGTGGGGTGTGTTGCTTGGTGTCTTCGGCGGCATGCTTCAGTGATATAGCACTATAAAAAGGGCAACAGTTCCACTATACAAGAAGACACAACACGAACATACCGCAGTCTCCCAGTACACTCACCTCGCACAGCATACACGCAACACACCGCATACATGGGAGGCCGTCCTTACATGACCATAGCTGTTAATAGGACGTTAATTAATCAAACAAACAAACAAACAAACAATCCTCTTTAGGTTGAGGCCGCCATCGATTTCGGCAGCGATATTTTTCATTTTGAATCACAACTCATAGACTATCAATTCAGCAGAATCAACGCTGTCACGCAAACACGTTTATGATGGATAGGTCGTAGACTTTTTTAATAACTAGATCTACTTGAGAATCGACATGGATTACTGGCAATTGATAATCTTTAGTAAAAACGTCTTTAGACTATATAATTTTGATCACATACTTTTTGTCAACTCCGTTTATTTTAACCGCCATTTGGCACTTGTTGACAATGAGTTCCGGACCCCTATAGAAGACTAGGTGCTCCAGTTAAGATGAGACGAGAACACGAGTAAAATACCCAATGAAAATCTGTCAATTCCACTCTTAAAAATGTATGAACGTGTACAAATTACCCCAACAAATATTTTAACACCTCTTGGAGGATTAACACAGCCTATGTTCAGAAATCATATAACCGTGATTATCTCGGGATCCTCTGAACTCCAAATTTAATATAGCACTGTATATAGTGGTGTCGTTGACTACGTTCGAGCAGTTTCAAAAAATTGATTTTCACTAAAATCAGGATTTCCTTCTAGACGAGTAAATTCACTAAAACAGGCAAAAAAGGTGCAGGCGACGCTTAAACTTACAGAAATATTCTATTTTTTTTTTAATTCCTTAATATGATATTAGTCATTGTGATATCCAATGCAAAATTGCGCATATTTTTAATGGGTATTTAAATAATTGATGTTTTAGAAACCAGTGTCATTACAACTGAATGTAAATTTTGTCAATATATATTTACAACTTGATTATATGATATTTATTTCAAAATAACATTTTATTGAGCATTGACATTTTTTGACATGCATTGGTATGTAACATACATGTATATTGGGTGTTTTAGCATATCCAGTGGTGCACATTAGTGCAGAAACATATATACATAGTATATATCTGTTTCTTGTTAGTGGAATGAGGTATTCATGATATATATCACCTAATGCATTCATTAGATGTTCCTTATATTTAATAAATACTGTATGCTTATCCAATTGATTATATTAATGTTTATTTTTTATTAAGAATTAGTTCAGTGGCCATGTGTAATAGCACTGTTGATGAGACAAAAAAAAGATGGCTGGACGCGCAAAGTGCCGTGAAAAAAGGAGTCATTTTGATGGAAAGTAGCAAATGGGACAGGTGGTGGTTCACCCCCGGATGTCCCAATGAAGCTTGGGAGCTAATGGTGAGTTTTCTTCTTCCATTTTCTAATTTGAAAAGAAGCATGTACTGATTTATACCAATTACCAAATGTTTATTTTTTATAGCCAATTAAAAAAAACCACACAACTAACATGAACAACAAGAATGATTATTATGCAACAAAGATGCATGGTACATTATATTAATCTGATATGCATGTACATGTATATAATATTGACAATGAACAATACCCAGGGGTTACTCTCACTATAAATATATATACAATATGTATGACAGTAATAGAAGCCCTTAGAGTATTTGATGATAGATATTGACATCACAGATCATTTTAAGAATTGACAGACAGAAGCTTCTTAACTATACACTGACACAGTTAAAGACAAAATACAATACATGTATTACCCTTTTTATATAGAATAGTATAAATAAGTATTAATTGCAAAATAATTGATTAAAATAGCCTTTTGAAAAACATAAATTATATTATAATCATGAAGAAAGGGCGTAGTTGAATATTATTTTATATTTACATAATTTATATACACAGGTGTTGCAAGGAATCCCGGATGTGGCAATAAGTGGCATCGAAGGGGCAGTGGACACTGGACTAATAGATTGTGGGAGAGGTATGCTCTAGTTCAAATTTGTTCATTAATACATCATATACATTGTAATTGGATATCACATTTACAGCAGTACCAAACTTAGTGTAAAAATGACACTAGCTATATCAGGTTCGGATCCGGTTCGGATAAAAAAATGCTCAAGATATGAACCGATTAGTATACCGTTTTAGAAAATGTTTATCTTTATTATAGGTTCGAAACAGACTACATTTTGTATTTCTTCTACTTCAGGCTACCAATCGGAAGTCATGATTTCAATATACAGACTTGACTGTTTAGAGAATAAGATCAGAAAGTATTGTCTACTGGCGGAGAACTAGAAAATACAATAATTTACATATGAAACCAGGCTCTAGGTTCATCAAAACAATCTTTGAGCTAAGTTTAGAGTTAAGCCAAACAATCATTGTAGGTCTAAGCACATGGACTCATTCCTGGTGATGACATATATGAGATATTGTGTAATCGGTAATGTATGTAAATAGATGTTACCCTAGTTTGATTAACGTCCTATTAACAGCTATGGTTATGTAAGGACGGCCTCCCATGTATGCGATGTGTTGCGTTCATATTGTGCGAGGTGTGTGTTTTAGGAGACTGCAGTATATTCATGTTGTGTCTTCTTGTATAGTGGAACTGTTGCCTTACGCCAGAAATTCTATAAATCTCTCACCACTAGGAAAGAGTCCAAAGAGACTGTTTTAGACTTAAAACTGTATTGTGATTTTTGGGTCGGGCGACTGTTTTACTTAGCTTTAATGGTAGTCTTAATTAAACTAATCAGACGTGGTATTCCCTTCTCTCACGTCTCTGTAACAAGTTACGCAAAAAGCTATCGTTTCTTAGAAATAATTTTAGGGACTGTATACAGTACAAATAGGGATTTTCATAACTTCTTACGCTTACGCTTATCTCTGTAGTCACCTATATATAATTTTCATATTTGTTCTTCACAGTATAGCTGGTCATTTACTGGTATCAAAATTTTAAACTGAACCTGAGAAAATTTTAAAGTTTAGCGGAAATTGGGATCTTCAGGGTACTCAAATCGATGTCCCGTGAAATCACGAAAATATAGGCCTACTCACGAAATAACCGGCTATAAAGTGCATCTGTATCGATCTACAAATATAATGCCAATAGCGTAAACTTTGACGATATGCTGACATATGATACTTCCCCGGGATTAATATAGTGAATTGCAGTGCTATAACAAACGAGTGTCATTGTAAAGAGAGAAAAAAGAAAAGAAAATATGAATACAAGATTATTCAGTTAGCTCCCAGCTAATTGGAATGAGTAAAGAAGGCTATTGCTTGCAACACAAAACGCCAAAGGAGAACATTCTGTTAATATAAAGTACATGTACATGTAAATGTAGCTGCAATATTTTAGCTCAAAAGACTTTAAGACGGAAAATGTCGTACTTGTTTGATATTGCTTAACAATTCGTACCCGGCCGAAATGTATAGTAGGCCGGGTACGTATATTCGTTCTAATGTAAGTGATACTGATGGGGTTTATTTTAAGATCCAAGAGAAAGTTTGTCAAATTGGCATATGTCATAGAAGGATTCGGACATTGTGCTCTTTGTGTTCTGGAAAAATGATTAGGAAATAACACTCTCAGCGAAACGTCATGCGTGGTTTAACAAGAGTAATAAATAGAATTGCACATTGTACAGTTCTATTTCGCCTCTCTATTTCATGATACAGTATCACTGTGGTTGATAACGTAAATGATTGGGATTGTTTGTTTGTTTGTTTGATTAATTAACGTCCTATTAACAGCTATGGTCATGTAAGGACGGGGCCTCCACAAAGTATGCGATGTGTGTTTTGCGTGTAAGTGTTGGGCAGGTGCTTGTATCAGGAGACTGCGGTATATATTCATGTTGTGTCTTCTTGTATAGTGGAACCTTTTGGCCCCTTTTTATAGTGCAAAATCACTGAAGGCATGCCGCCGAATGACCCCAAGCAACACACCCCACCCGGGTCACATTATACTGACAGACGGGCGAAGCCAGTTCGACCCACTCCCTTTGGCTGGCGCTAAGCAGAGCAAGAAACTATACCACTTTCAGACTATTGGTGTGACTCGGCCTGGGACAAACCCAGAGCCTTCCTCACGAGGTGCGTAACGCTTCAACCACAAGGCCAAAAGTGAGGCGGTGGTGCCAAGGGAGGCATTAGGAAGGATTAAAGTCAGTATAATAATAGAAAAGATAAGATCCTAAATTTAGTCGCCTTTTACGATCATGCAATAGGGGCAGCAGGTACAATTCTAACGCCCTACCTGCAGGGCCAGATTGGGATTGTAAATACTAAACAACATTTTTTTGAAGTAGTGCAGCTGCACACAAAAAAAAAAAAAACGTCGCGAACTTGATGTTACGTCATTATTTCGGGCAGTGACGTCACATATTTCAGACAGTTCTGGCAGCAAGAGGGTTATTGAATATTCTAAGGTCAAATGTTAACGCATTCATGGAACCACTACGTAGACGTAATGAAATATATTCAAATTTTGAAAAAGGTGAAATCGTAGAAATCACTCTTACTGTGTTTGTGTTGATTTTTTCTGTTACTGATTTACTATTAGTCTAGTATGTTACACAAAAGTCATAGTGATATCCTGAAAAATGACCCGTCGCATGGTTTTTCTTTAGTGCTAAATTGTCACATCCGTAACATTCAAACTGTCTGCTAAGCACTGTAAACAAAAACGAAAATGAGATCTACTTACTTGCAATTGTGTTGGAATTGCAAAACTCCTTGCTGTCACTGGTCTCAGCTGGGTATCAACCCCTTCAATTAATGACAAAATGACGTGCCTCGGGAACCTATACCTGCTTATAAGGTTAGTATCTACCAAAACATCTCACGGCTGGCTCCTGTCCCGAAATATTGAGTTACGCCTCAACAAAGCTCGGTTTTGTTATCTCAAAAAGAAAAGTGACGCCATTTTGTTGTAAATAATAAGCTACGTTTAATTCTACGTGTACCATAACGCAGGCGTAGACTTACGTGTTACATTTAGTCGTAACCTCGCTGCACGTAAAGTTACGACTTTTAGTGAAACTCATTTTAGACGTAAGTTACGTCTACGTCTACATGTAGACTTACGACCTTTAGTGAAACTCAGTCCAGGTGAGCTATAAATCTGATGGTAATACGATAGTGGTCAGATTCAGTTGACCACGAGCCTTCTGATTACTCATTTATTATAGGCTAATTAGTAGTGTTGTTTTAAAATTGACTGTGGCAAGTCTTTAGTGACAAGATGGAATATATCTAATCTCTCAAATTAGGGTTGACCTCGGGTCACAGAATATTACGCCTCTTGTATATATTTTGTTTGTTTGTTTGATTAATTTACGTCCTATTAACAGCTATGGTCATGTAAGGACGGCCTCCCATGTACGCGGTGTGTTGCATGTATGTTGTGCGTGGTGCGTGTTTTGGGAGACTGCAGTATATTCATGTTGTGCCTTCTTGAATAGTGGAACTGTTGCCCTTTTTATAGTGTTATATCATTGTAGCATGCCGCCGAAGACACCAAGCAACACACCCCACCCGGTCACATTATACTGACAACGGGCGAACCAGTCGTCCCACTCCCTGTTTGCTGAGGGCCAAGCAGGAGCAGAAACTACCACTTTTATAGACTTTGGTTTGTCTCAGCAAGGGGACATAACACAGAGCCTTCCTCACGGGGGCGGGCGCTCAACTCAAGGCCAAAAGTGAGGCAGTGCCAAGGGAGGCATTAGGAAAGATAAAGTCAGTTAGAAAGAAGAGAAAAGATAATATCCTAAATTTATTCGACTTTTACGATCATGCAATAGGGGTAGCAGGTACAATTCTAACGCCCTATTGTATTCATATAAATTACGACGCCAAAAAAAAACCACTGTCACAGCGATTCTTTCTGAATTGTAGGATGTCTTATGTAAAACATTGTCGTTAGGCATGTTTGGCGACTCTCGATCTTTTCATTAAATAGCATAAAGTGTTGATGTGTAAGATGATTTAAGCAGCAAACCAATTGGCTAACCGAAAGATCATCTGAACGTGACCCCAGATGTGAACCTTCAAATCTTGACGTAATAGAGAGTAGGTTTACTGAAGCAGCATGGAGATAAAAATTTGTGATTTAAAACAGATTGTAGACTGTCTATGATTACATCATAAAGCTGAGAATTGTCATTTCTATTTTGCAATGTGTTAATTTCACGAATCACTATGTGTTGCTTACGTATATGGATAGTATGAGTTCATTCAGCAAACCTAAAATTGTACAATGTACCTTGATCTACGTATTTTGTTTACTTCCTCTCCAATGGGGAAATGGACGGCCCCGACAATTATGTTTAATATGTTAGACCAAAGGCCCCAATATCAAATATATACCCTATTTGGTACTAAGAGGATAACCAAACAATATCAAATTGAAATCCTAATTATTCCGTTGGATAAGCGAGACCGAATGCCCAACGCTCAACTCAAGGCCAAAAGTGAGGCGGTGCCAAGGAAAGGCATTAGGAAAGATAAGTCGTTATGTGAAGAAGCAACAAACATAAAATAAATGAGCATAAACATCTTGAATCATCCTACTATTAATTGTCTTGGAATAATTTCACTACCAATATATCCGCTTTAACATTACATTTTTTAAAAGAACATGCAATATGGGCAGGTTTCCCAGGTTGAACAATTTCTAAACGCCCTTACCTGCAGTTATAGGCCAAAACATGGTATTTTGAATACGTTTTCCAATAGTAAACACCGTTGATCGTGGAGCCAAGTTGAACGGTTTTCGAGTTTATAGCCCGGAATAGAAAGGAAACTTTACAATAGCAAAAGGCACAACTAGAGCACGCATGCCCATTGAAAAAGGTCACAACTAGAGCACATTGCCATGAACATGTACAGATAAGTTTTGTGTAGCCAAGTTGAACGGTTTTCGAGTTATAGAACGGAAATAGAAAGGGAAATCCGTCGAGAATGAATGAACGATCGCCACTGACGAAATTCTCCAAGCCCACTGCAGCCGATAATAGTAACGAACGTGACGAAGTTCCCACATGTAAGTGTTAAATCGGATGATTACAAAAGAAAATCCAAGAAAAACTCGGGCATTAAGTGATACTAATCGGCTTATCTTAAAGTCGATAAAATGAACTGGCAAAATATGTGTTTTAGCCTGGTGTGTCCAAGAAAAACTCGGCCGGGTTTACAGAACCCAGGATCATCCTCACAGGGCGATAACGGCTCATCTCATGGCCATTAAAGTGAGGCAAGGTGACCAAGGAAAGGCAAATTAGGAAAGATATAAAGTCAAGTTAGGAAGAGAGAAAACCTAAGATCCTAAATTAGTCGGCCTTTTACGATCATGCTTTGGTTTGATTTATTAACGTCCTATTAACTGCTATGGTCTTGTAAGGACGGCCTACATGTATGCGGACCTTGAATGAAGGTGAATGTCATTCATTTGAACAAACTTGGTAGTCGTTGATCCCAGCATGCCACAGGCCAAATATCAGGTCCCTAGGCTGTCTGGTTATTAAGAAAAAGTCGCTTAAAATGTTTAGCCTTTTTGACCCCTGTGACCTTGAATGAAGATCAAGGTCATTCATTTGAACAAAATTAGTAGCACTCTATCCCGGTATGTCACAGGCCTAATATCAGGTTCCTAGGCCTCTCAGAATGTTCCAAAGTGTCAAATATATGGGTGTAGACGTTTAAAATTTGGGCCTAGCTGGTATAGAACGCAAGATATAACGTTAGGTCACAAAAGGTGGTTTTTGACGGCCATTTTGAAAAACCAATATGGCGGCCGCCAGGGGCCGTAATTTTTCCCTGAAACCTTATGTCTTAGAGAGGTCATATGCAAAGTTTCATACTTTCTTCAAACTTTGAACGATTTTGCCAAAAAATTGACCTTAGCCGCTCCACTATTAGAGCTTTATTTGGAAAATTGCATCTTAGGGTCACATGAAGTGGGTGATGGGGATGAATATTATGTCATATTCAATGAAAGGTATCGTCTGTTAACTAAGTATCTTATTGGTTTCCCATGTCTATGCAAGCGTTTAAGCTACTTAAGTTTTATGAGAAAATCTCAAGCAACACAAACATTGCAAGTATAATGTTAGAATTGTGCCTGCTGCTCCATTGCATGATCGTAAAAGGCAACTAAATATGGAACATTTATCGAATGGCTTTAGAAATTAAAATAATGCATTTAAGTTAAATCTAGTGTTCATCATAAGCGGGTGTTATCTTGAAAATAACTGGTTTGTAGTGATAGAAAGAAACCTTCTCTATGTGAAGATTGAGACAAGAATTCAATACATTTTTATCTAGGTTGCCACTAGAATTGAGATCCCCCTTTTCCGATCATGCAATGAAGTAGCAGGCACCATTCTAACATCATACTTGCAATGTATGTAGATGTTGCTTATTACTTTCTCTTAAAACAAATTTAAATAGCTTAAACTTGCTTTCAACATGGAAAATCCAGAAGATTCTGAGTTGACAGAAGATACATTTCCATTGAATGTGACCTAATTTATGCGCTTGACCCAGCAAATGTGACCCTACGATATGTAGTTATTTGAAGTTAATAATAGCAAAATACAAATCAAGTGCCAGAAATCTTCGAAATGGATGAAAAATTAGAGTGTTTTCATGTCGGAATTTAAGATTCCAAATTTAGTCGCCTTTTACGATCATGCAATGGGGTTTGCCGGCACAATTATAACAATCTCATAAAACAAGCCCAAATAATTTAGAAACCTGCTTTAAACATGAGAAAACAGCGTATGCTTAGTGGATAGATGATATCATACATCGAGTGTGACCTAATTTATGCACGTGACCCTTGGCTGTACTCATTTTACGCAGGTCATGTCAAGATCCACATGCAGTATTAAAAATCAATCTCAAGCCATAAAATCGTTGAAAAAAAACCCTTAGTTTTCAGCAAAAATATGAAGTTTTTAATGCTAAAATGGAACAAATACTTAACAAAGTCACTCTGACCAACTTTTGAAAAATTTTCATCAGTTTTTCTTAACTGAACTTCACCAACCCATTATAAACAAGCTAAAACTTCGAAAAATATCATCTCTATTCTAGCATTTAGTTAGTTAGAATTAAGAACAATAAAAATGTGAATTTTTTACACTTCAACCCCTAAAATTACCATGAGCGCAGAAAATATCGGATATTCTGAATAGCATACAATATGCAGCTGACCCTAATGTATCTTCGTGCAATATATTTTTATCACCGGGCCGTAAAACGGTCCAAAGTGATAACCTTCCTTTATCCGTTTTATAAAATGTTTTATGATCGAACTGGTTTCAACGACGTCTAAACCTAACATCAAGTACTTACTCTGCATCGTTTCTATGTACGGTCAAGACTTATCCAAGGGACAATACTCTAGATTGAAATTTTTATACATGTACATAATTTGAAGTACTTTTACAGAATTTGAAGTACTTTCACAAAATGCCTTACAGATTTTTTTTCAGCGGTTGTAATAACCCATGATTCCATCAAAAGGGAGTTTCCGATGCCGCAACGTTGACCGTCCGAGGTCGGAATCACCCGTTAGCTAGCTTGCATTCAGCAACCCATGATATGTAGTCGATGTTATTTTTAGATCTCTCACTAGCAAAATACAATAATCATTCATGTTTGTTTGTTTGTTTATTTGATTAATTAAGGTCAAATTAACAGCTATGGTCATGTAAGGACGGCCTCCCATGTATGCAGTTTGTTGCGTGTATTAGAATCGTAAAAGGCGACTAAATTAAGGATCTTATCTTTTCTATTCTTCCTAACTTACTTTATCTTTCCTAATGCCTCCCTTGGCACCGCCTCACTTTTGGCCTTGACATGAGCGTTCGCCCCTGTGAGGAAGGCCCTGGGTTCTGTCCCCTGGCCGAGACAGACCAAAGTGTATAAAAGTGGTAGTTTCTGCTCCTGCTTAGCGTTCAGCATACGGGGAGTGGGACGACTGGTTCGCCCGTTGTCAGTATAATGTGACCGGGCGGGGTGTGTTGCTTGGTGTCTTTAGCGGCATGTTTCAGTGATATAGCACTATAAAAAGGGCAACAGTTCCACTATACAAGAAGACACAACATCAAAATACCACAGTCTACCAAAACACGCACCTCGTACAACATACACGCAACACACTCCACTTACATGGGAGGCCGTCCTTACATGACCATAGCTGTTAATAGGACGTTAATTAATCAAACAAACAAACATAGTTTGGGGAGATTGCGGTATATTTAGCTGACCTGGCCCGAAAGGCCCGAAGGGCCGGTGTCCGTCAACATTTCCTTTAAATCGCTCCTAAGTCATAGAGTTCTGCATGGATTGTAACCAAATTTGGCCAGAAACATCCTTGGGGAAGGTGAACAGCAACTTGTATAAAATTTTGGCTGTGACCCCGGGGGCATGAGGGGCGGGGCCCGATAGGGGAAATAGAGGTAAATCCTAAAAATCGCTACTTGTCCTAGAGTTCTGCATGGATTGTACTACCCAAATTTGGCCAGAAACATCCTTGGGGTTAACAGAATTCGTATAAATTTTGGCTTTGACCCCCTGAAGCAGAAAAAGTGGGGCCCAATAGGGGAATTAGAGATTAGTTAATATTCAAATTCCTTCAGAAAATAAACAATGATCTTGTATTCAGAACATTACTTGGCATTACAAACCTGGTGAGCGATACAGGCCCTCTGGGCCTCTTGTCGTATTGTGTCTTCTTGTATATTGGAACTGTTGTCCTTTTTATAGTGCCATATCACTGAAGCATGCCGCCGAAGACAACAAACAACACACCCCACCCGGTCACATATATACTGACAACGGGCAAACCAGTCGTCCCCACTCCTGTATGCTGAGCGCTAAGCAGGAGAAGAAACTACCACTTTTATAGACTTTGGTGTGTCTCGGCCAGGGGACATAACCCAACCTTCCTCACAGGGGCGAACGCTCAACTCAAGGCCAAAAGTGAGGCGGTGCCAAGGAAGATTTGTTTGTTTGATTAATTTAACGTCATATTAACAGCTATGGTCATGTAAGGACGGCCTCCCATGTATGCGATGTGTTGCGTGTAATGTTGTGCGAGGTGCGTATTTTAGGAGACTGCGGTATATTCATGTTGTGTCTTCTTGTATAGTGGAACTCTTGCCCTTTTTATAGTGCTATATCACTGAAGCATGCCGCCGACGACACGGGCGAACCAGTCGTACCACTCCCTGTATGCTGAGCGCTAAGCAGGAGAAGAAACTACCACTTTAATAGACTTTGGCACCGCCTCACTTTTGGCCTTGAGTTTGAGTGTTTGCCCTTGTGAGGAAGGCTCAGGGTTTTGTCCCCAAGCCGAGACACACCAAAGCCAAAAAAATGGTTAGTTACTGCAGTCTCCCTAAACACGCACTTCACACGCTACACACTGCATACATGTGAAGCCGTCCTTACATGACCATATCTGTAAATAGGACGTTAATTAATCAAACAAACAAACAAACTTGAATGAAATGAATATTAGAAATTTATTTCAGAAAATCAAATATTTTAGAAATATTGCATAAAAAGAATGAAAATGACTTTGTGAATTGAAAACATTTCCTGCCGAACTGGAGGTCACATTCCCTGAAAGGTGGAACTAATCGATGGTAAATTGTACTTTATCCATGTGCATGTCGTTATGGGATCTTGAAACCAACATATTGAATAGCGGTCATTTTAAGTTTCAAATCATACAGAAATTCACAACACTTTGTTTACAACATTAAAGGAAAAAATCATGACAAGTTGAACTTAACTGAATTCAAAGGTAAAAAAGTTCAAAATGAGTTTTTTCAAAAACAGTCAAACAATGTAAGCTATCTTGGAGAATAATGAACAAGAATTGGTCAGAGACCATCTCAGGATCAGTCCAAGAAACTTCAAGCAGAATCTCATTACTTCTACTTCCGGCAGCGACTGTTGATAATATAAAGATCTAGCCCAAGAGTGTTTACTATACTTTATCTTACCAAAGGTCACAGTTTGTGCGCACATGTCTAGGGTTTAACCACCCCATCCATCTATGTCCCCAAACTTGCCGAAAATGATAAGGGTCTGTAAATGGTTTTGTGTATTATAAAGTCCCAAACCTTTATGTCATTGGTAATACTAGCTGCCAAGTGAAGATATAAAAAATAGTTTTAAGTATTTATCTTCCTTTATGCAAAGTATCGTCCAACATAATCAGCATTGATACCTTAAGAGTTATATACATTATTTTATGAATCTCATAAGCAGCTGATAAAATCCATTATTTATCCACCACCATATACGACACCCTCCCTACCCACTACCAATCCCAAATCCTATATCATTCCATACACATACACACCCACTTAAGGCAAAGTAGATTTATTTATATATGTTTTCAATGCAGTTATTGCTATCCAATAGTTGGTTGTATAACTTAGAGGGGACTCAACTAATTTAATTGATAGCAAGTATAACAGGCCAGAAGGAATATCATAATTAAAACTTATCTCCGTATCTACGGTCCTATCTTCATAATGCGGCGCTAGCGAACTTATGAGATGATTGTCTGCAAAGTTCTGGCATAGATGGAAGTTAGTTATTGCTTATTTACGTTATGGTAACGTTTTCGGTGTCTATTTATACCCTCATACACTTCAAGTTAAATGTATGTATTTATTAATCAAAATCATTACTTAATACTTTCTGTTACACATATTTAAACAAGCTAGAGGTAACATAACATTAATCAAGTTATGGTTTGCATACATTACTTACTTTGTGTCGCACTTGATTTCTCCAATTGGTGAAGTGGTAGTATGCAAAACTCGCACACATCATGGCCGAATGTCCAGCAGGGATCATAAATTTCTGAATATTTTCCTAATCTCAACCTGACAAAAAAGATATAACATGAATTTATTTACTGTGAAAACACATATTTGTTCATTAGGTTTCTTCAATATTTAACATATTTAAACTATTTGACAAGGTCATTGCGGATTACTAGTTCGCAACTAGCCTAATTGTACCTGCTGCCCCTATGCGTGATCGTAAAAGGCGACTAAATTTAGGATCTTATCTTTTCTCTTCTTCCTAACTGACTTTATCTTTCCTAATGCCTTCCTTAGCACCGCCTCACTTTTCAGCCATGAGGTGAGCGTGAGGAATGCTCTGGGTTCTGTCCCCGGACGAGACATACAGGGGAGTGGGGACGACTGGTTCGCCCGTTGTCAGTATAATGTGACCGGGTGGGGGGTACTCCAGGGTGACTTCGTCGGCATACTTCAGTGATATAGCCAGTGTTCGAAATAACCGCCTGCCCGTCGGCCCGTGGCCGATAATAATTGCGTCGGGTCGAGTACTTGGCTACTACGCTGGCCCTTATTGCTGGCTGAATGATCTATTGTATGGTACATTGATAAAGTTAAATCTAGCAATCCTCCTCTGTATTCTTAGCGTTAAATTTTCCGGAAATTACGAGTTTATTTATAGAAATACAAAGCATGTAGTCTTACATTACGTCACCATTAGCCAATTAGATCATTATACAACCTGACAATTCAAGATCAGTTGTGCACTTTATCAGGACGACTTTTTTCACAGGCATACCGAAACATGTTATTGACACTGACTTGAGCCCTGCAGGTAGGGCGTTAGAATTGTACCTGCTGCCCCTATTGCATGATCGTAAAAGGCGACTAAATTTAGGATCTATCTTTTCTCTTCTTCCTAAGTGACTTTATCTTTCCTAATGCCTTCCTTGGCACCGCCTCACTTTTGGCCTTGAGTTGAGCGTTCGCCCCTGTGAGGAAGGCTCTGGGTTCTGTCCCCTGGCCGAGACAGACCAAAGTCTGGAAAAGTGGTAGTTTCTGCTCCTGCTTAGCGTTCAGCATACAGGGAGTGGGACGACTGGTTCGCCCGTTGTCAGTATAATGTGACCGGGTGGGGTGTGTTGCTTGGTGTCTTCGGCGGCATGCTTCAGTGATATAGCACTATAAAAAGGGCAAAAGTTCCACTATACAAGAAGACACAACACGAACATACCGCAGTCTCCCAGTACACTCACCTCGCACAACATACACGCAACACACCGCATACATGGGAGGCCGTCCTTACATGACCATAGCTGTTAATAGGACGTAAATAAATCATACAAACAAACACTGACTTGTTAGCTCACCTCGCCCGAAGGGCCGGTGAGCTTATGTCATGGCGCAGCGTCCGTCCGTCCGTCAACATTTCCTTTAAATCGCTACTAGTCATAGAGTTCTGCACGGATTGTAACCAAATTTGGCCAGAAACATCCTTTGGGGGAGGGGAACAGAACTTGTATAAGTTTTGACTCTGACCCTCCGGGGGCAAAAGGGGCGGGCCCTATAGGGGAAATAGAAGTAAATCCTATAAATCGCTACTTGTACTAGAGTTCTGCATGGATTGTAACCAAATTTGGCCACAAACATCCTTGGGGGAAGAGAAACAGAACTTGTATAAATTTTGGCTCTGACTCCCCCCCCCCGGGGGCAGGAGGGGCGGGGCCCAATAGGGGAAATAGAGGCAAATCCTATAAATCTGTTGCTCGCTCGGCCTCTTGGTCGAGACAAACAAACTTTTTGTGGATCTCTTGACCCCAGCTGTTAAACAACTCAGAACAGACAAATAAGAGAAATATTAATTTACAACATTTATTCACAAACAAGAGCAACAAATGGACAATGAGGAAATTACCCCTACTGCCACATTTAATAGGCTTACCCCTTGAAATCTACATATAGTAGTAAGGCACAGTCATAGTGAAGGTGCAAGGCAAGTCCTTAGAAGGTGCACTGTGAAGGTGCTACCAGACCGTGAAGGTGCTACCTTTACTGAAGGTGCTACAGTGAAGGTGCTACAAGCACAGAAAGGTGCCACAATGTCGACTAATGTGCATTATCGGCCTTAAAATCAATATAATATTACCACAATGGCTTAATAAATAGATATAAAAGTATGTTTCTTTGACTATTTAGTCATCAAGTATAAACGCAATCGTACACATCTTCTGAAAGTGGAGGTAGGTCGGCACAGCAAACAGAATGTGCTTGATAAGCACAGACATATATTAATCAGGTCTGGTTTCTATTCATAACTTATTCTCCAAGTAATTATCTCTGCTGCCATTATACTGCTACTGGATATATATCAGCAATCAGCAACTGGTATAATATATAAAAATATATACGCTGGAACTCAGCAAAGCAGCTCTGGATTTATTTACCGGGCTACCGTTCAAAACAGAATGCCGATCTGAGCTTGTATTCACCGCCTTTTATACACTGCGAGTGACGTCACCACCATCTACTGACGTCACACTTGTAACCTCATAGGTTTCCGCTCTTCGCTCGCCCTCGATCATATCAGCCAATCAGCGTCGTCGAAACATCAGTTTAGGCAAACACTGTTGCGTCCCGGCGAAGTATACAAGGAACAGCTCTCTCGCTTTTCGGTGTAAACTACAGCTATTTTCCAAAGAAATATAGACTACTAAACCATAAATATGGTTGATAGGTATGTGTGACATGATTATGATCGTACCTTGTTACATATTTTTACCGTCAATGCGTATTATGAATAATATTAGTGGTGTAAGTACTTTGTTTGCTGTCGTCTGCCTGACAGTTGACAGCGCGCCATATTGTTTACAATCTCGGACATGCGGATTAGTAAACAGACTGTTCTGCCGTGTATGTAACAAATCACTACTTGTCCTAGAGCACAACGAACCTGGCACACACGCCTGCAGAGAAAGCTATTGAAACAATGAACAAAAACAGTCTTCACAAGACTTGAGAAAACTTTTCAGAAATGCACACGCAATTGCGAAAAAGGTAGCGTTTATGGACTATGTTTGGATGACAGAAACTTGATACTGTGAAAGGAGTTGATATTGGAAAAACACGTGACAAAATGTAGACACTTTGTACATGCATGCCGCCTTAGAAAGAAACAGACTTGTTCAAACTGCTAAATTTCTTACACTTTTATCTGATGGATCTACAGACATTTCAGTCAAAGAAAATGAAATTGTGGTATGGCCTGATTTGGTACAGCTGGGTAACATTTATGTTCATTTTTCTTGGCATAGTTTCTGTCCAAAGAAGGCAGATGTAAACGGATTCTGGGTGCAATAAAAAATGCATACATTTGACATTCTCTACTGCCCCATAGAGAAAAAAATAATTGCTATGGAAGTGATGGAGCTAGTGTGAACAAGGGAAAACGGGTGGTGTTGTGGCTAAAATGGAGAATATCTGCCAGCGGATGATCCTGCAGGTAGGGCGTTAGAATTGTACCTGCTGCCCTATTGCATGATCGTTAAAAGGCGACTAAATTTAGGATCTTATCTTTTCTCTTTCTTCCTAACTGACATTAATCTTTCCTAATGCCTCCCTTGGCATCGCCTCACTTTTGGCCTTGAGTTGAGCAGTTTCGCCCCTGTGAGGAAGGCTCTGGGTCCTGTCCCCTGGCCGAGACACACCAAAGTCTATAAAAAGTGGTAGTTTCTGCTCCTGCTTGGCGCTTGGCATGCAGGGAGTGGGACGACTGGTTCGTCCGTTGTCAGTATAATGTGACCATGTGGGGTGTGTTGCTTGGTGTCTTCGGCGGCATGCTTCAGTGATGTAGCACTATAAAAAGGGCAACAGTTCCACTATACAAGAAGACACCACATGAATATACCGCAGTCTCTCAAAACACGCACCTCGCACACATTCACGCAACACACCGCATACATGGGAGGCCGTCCTTACATGACCATAGCTGTTAATAGGACGTTAATAAATCAAAGAAACAAACAAACAAAGCCAGCGGTGTGAATCAATAGTGAGTGTACATTGTCTGGTACATAGACTGGAATTAGCCTATAAACAGGCTTTAAAATCAGTGGATTTTTTTTTTAATTTTGCTATCTGGATTGTATGCATTGGTACCACAAAAGTCCTCTACACGAATTAATCTTGATAACGCATTCAAGAGCCTTGGCAAAACTGCAGTGTACCCTACTCGCATAGCAGGAACCAGATACTTGGGTACACTATCATAAATATTGATAAAACTAATGCAGGGCTACCCAGCCATTGTGCTTTATTTGGGTCATGTGTGTATTTAAATATAATTTGCATTATTAATTATCAATTTGATTGTTCTGACTTTATTGCAATTTTGTTAATTTAGTTTAAAAGTAAAATTTCTAAATATCAGATACAGCTCTGATTATCTGATAGTTTTGACCTTAGAAATAGAAAATTAGTTCAATAATATAAAACTTACATCAGTTCTACTTTTTGAAATTAAAAAATAATACTTTTAAGCTATCAAATGAGGTATTATTGCACAATTTATCATGTGTTCATTTTTAATAATAGGTTGCATGCTCAGCTCTGGGTTTCTGATTCTGGAAACATCAAAATCCAAAGCCACTTGACTTCTGAAGCTATCTGAAATCAAGAATTCTGCATGGATTGTAACCAAATTTGGCCAATAACAATCCTTGAGGGAAGGGGACAGAACTTTTATAAATTTTGGGCTCTGACACCCCGGGGACAAGAGGGGCGGGGCCCAATAGGGGAAATAGAGGTAAATCCTAATAAATCGCTACTTGTCCTAGAGCTTCCCGTTGAATGGCGGACCAGTGAGGTGGTGAGTGAACCTGCTCCGGTTTATTTTGAAAATATATTGAAAAGACTCATGAACGGTCTTCTCTGTTGAAAAACTTTGTGCTCTTTAATAACACTGGAGTATACATATCTCAAAAGCGGAGATATAGCAAAACCCAATTACGTGTCTTTGAACTTGCCTTTTATATATACCCGTATTTCAACATTTGTGCACGTGCACACGTGTGTGTAGGCCAATATAGTACGTTATGTCGAGTACACACTACAGGCCGTTTGTACCGAGGTGACCATGGATGACCCAGCTCACCTATGGACTCAAGTGGTGAGGACTCCCAAGGGGAGTGGTGTTAATCCGGGTTCGTCTATCGCTAATAATAATTTTACCCGACGCATTAAGTGCAATGATTTTGAGGATATTGGCAAATGGTTTCATGAAACTCACCTCCAAGATATCGGGTGTACAAGACGATCGTCGAGTGTCTAAAGACAAAAGGTGTCAAATTTAGAGCAGGGTTCGCGGAGCAGCCTCAAATGAAAGTAACGGAGCTATCATTGAAGAGACCACTAAACATCGAGATAAAATCGCAGCGGGTAGATAATGAGAGAGTGAAGCTTGACATGTGGGGGAGAAAATGGAACTTGATTATCACGAGGTGGTAAAGGCGATTCGAAAGAAAATCCCAGAAATACTGAGAAGGTTGTAGATGACAAATTCCTCATCACAACTTGAAAATGGAGAAATCCTTTTCTAAAAAACCGTTCTCTTGACAGCCGTCCACAGACTCCAAGGAGGCTCTGAAGGATGTGTCCTAACATCATTATTAGGTTGAGTAAGCTTTTGGACAGGGATGAAATGCAGGGATGACATCATGAACGCCGCATATAAACTAAAAAGGGTTTGTTTCCGTGGTTTCAGTCGTGAACCTGATCTGCCAAACGTCGTAAGTTAAGCAGGTCGGTCTTCCTGCTTGAAAAAACGCTGGAAAATGCCCCACGGGAAAGGAACAATTACAAGCTGATATATAGAAATTTTAGAATTGTTTGGGAGAAACGTCATCGATAATAAAAAAAAAGGACAAGTGATTTCAAATCTGTGAACTTTCTGAAAATAAAAAAATATGTTATAGCAATACTTTTGTACATGGTGTCTCTTTGCTAGAATCTCGCGTCGCGCGCGCGCGCGCTCTAATAAGTACATTGCGAATATACTAAAACACAAATGTTAACCTGTGTAAGGAATTGCAAAATTACTTTTGATACAAATAATTTTTTTTTTAAATCTCATTTTTCACACTTGAATATGAATAATAAATATGTAAACTTTCTCTATGTATTGAAACAAATTGACTGTTCCAGAACAAGAATTATAAGTTGAGGAATATAAGGTCCTTGGTTCAAAATAAGCTATTTTTTTTCTTAAAATTGTTGCGTGACTTTCTGTTTGGCAAGGGAAGGGAAAATTGTAACGTTTTACATGCACAGGTAGCTACGAGTATTATCTATATATTACTGTGTACGTATAGTATTTTAGACAATTTAGTCTGATTCTATATAATGCTCCACCGTAAACAAAATATGAACAATGGGTAAACCATACAGGTTGATTCTTGGAAATAACACGTTTAGTGCAGTGACTTTTGTGTAGGCGGAATTACTGACTTTTTTTCTCACATGCGAATCTATATTTACGTGGTTTGGTTAGTTTTTTGAGTTACGAAACTAACATGGACCAGGGCTGCGCCGACAAACCGGAGCAGGTGCAAATGCCGCCATGGCGGTCGATCCGCGATCCGTTTGGGAGGATCTGTGACCCGGAAGTGACCTTTGTGTTTAACGTTTCGTCCTGTTTCGACGCCAAGAATACGGCAGTTCGTTAGTGTTTGCATTGGTTGTATAAACGTGTATCGTACCAAGTTTGGCTGAAGACAGACTGTACTTGTGAACAGGATGACTTTGATATCGCCACGTGTGCTTGGCGCATATGTGCATTTGATAATTGATGATTCGCGAGTGACTGTTGTTGGCATTGCTAACGTTGTGATAGTTTATAGACATTCAAATACTTTATTGTGATTAATAATTTGATTTCTTATGTTGCTATTATGTATCAATAATTATTCGTAAATCATATATAACTTTATAATTGAATAGTCATTAGAATTTAATTATAATTTTGTACACATTTTACACATTAATTTTTTGTAACTGTTGTTGATCTCAAAATTGACTTCAGTAGCCCTATAATTTCCATTTCACATTTCTATTTTGCTAGTTAACTTAAAAATTTGTCCTCGTGTTTCTCAGCTTATAATGTACTTTGTTATGATTTATTATGACCATAAGTTGCATAACTGTCAGGATGCTTGTGTGGGTTTGTGAGTGATATTTCATGTATTCATTGTTCTAGTTTTCTTGCCAGGGCTGGAAGGATTTGATCACTGTCACTGAGCACCATCAACTTCATCACATCATCATCATCATCATCATACATCATTGACTCATCATCATGATAGGTTACCTCCCTTTGCACTATACCTGATTCCCAAATGCACATCATGGAGTAAGGTAAGCATGTATGTATATCTGCATTGATCCTGTTTTCAACTGTGTTTCATCATATTGTCATATTTATTCATTGATTTGCACCTGGCTGCCTACTCTTGGTAATTCTTGTATATTAATGTTTGTAATTGTTGTTTACTGTTGATAGTTGTCATTGATTATCTATAACTAGTGTTATCAACAGGGGCGATATATATTTTGTATCCACTTTTGTCATTTTGGACCTCAGATTAATTCTAATGAGTTTGAGTAAGTTGGAGAAGTATTTAGATAAACCAATTGAATCCCCACAAAGGTTATCTAGTAGACCTATTACTTGTAACTAGTAGTAAAGGTTTTTCTTTATTAAGGAATTTGGATTTAATCAAATGTTTAGGGTTCGAACTAGAAATAAATTGTTGGCCTGGAGCAAATTTCAATCAAAAACTTATTAATTGGCTAAAGTCAAATCTTGCTGGTAAACAAAGAAAGTATGAGGATATCACATTATACATCTGGATAGGTACGTGTGACTTAACCAGCAAGAAGTGCAAATTTATAGATCTCGCTCAAAACAGCGACAATGAGTGTGAGGGAATTTGTTCATTTTCAAAATTGATAGGATTGTATCATTTGTTAAGAACTTTTCAACAATCAAACTAATATTTTTAGATATTCCTCCATATTCAATTGTATCCTGGAATACTTATAAGGGTCACCAGTGCCCTGATTTGTTTATAGATCAGGATAGGATTCTGGATGGCAGAATTACTTTATTAAAACAATTACATTCAGGAGGTAGACCAACATTTAGGTGTAAAATCTCTAAATTTTAGAGCAGACCTTTTGAAATACAAGAGAAAAGGCAGGAAACCTGTAGTTAATTTTGAGTTATTTAAAGACGGTGTTCATCCCGGCAGAGTTTTGGCTCGGGTATGGATGAAGCGTTTTGTCACTAAAATTTTTCATGATTGTGTATGATTGTTTATTTTGCATTTAT
The DNA here is from genome assembly GCF_041381155.1 of Argopecten irradians. NCBI lineage: Eukaryota > Metazoa > Mollusca > Bivalvia > Pectinida > Pectinidae > Argopecten > Argopecten irradians. The sequence goes on from NC_091147.1 coordinate 2,903,709, forward strand.
TACTTATTGTAAGCTTGTATGTTGACATAACCTGTATATATATATGCAGTTATGCCCAGTCCAATAAAGATGGATCATGATACAGTAGGTATGGATGATGGGAAGGGAGCTGGAGTAGCTTCTGGCGGCCCAGGGGATAAACAGGTTAAACCTGGGGTCAAAATTGATCCCGAATCACCTACAATGTCTGATGATGACATGATTAGACATCTCTTGTCCAAAGGGAAATATGTTATATCCACTAAGGGTACTGTGGATGGAACTGGTATTAAACCATCAGTTATTCCCCCCTTGGATAGAGGGAGATCTAGTTCTATTTCATTTTTAAATAGCACAAGTAATGATGGCACTTCATCATTTTCCGGGTAATTGGTCCCATTACGGTACCCAAAGATTCCACCTATTTTCTGGGGATTGACCCTCCCATGAAAGGGGACATATCCTATATGGAGTGGAGATTTGAGATCAGGAGTGTGGACAGAGACCCAGATGTCTCGTATCCAGCTTAGTTGATTGCAGCGCGATCCGTCGGTCGGTGCGTGGTACTGCGAGAAGTTTGTATTATGTCGTTAGGGGAGGGGTCCTACTGCTAACCCACTGATTTTGTCCAATATTAGATTCTTTATTTGGCGATACATGCAACTCATTGGTATGGTCATGCTGGAAATTTTTTAAATTCAAAATACAAAGTCCTGATGAGTGTGTTGTCATTTATTGGGTGTCGATTGGGAATCACTATTACAGACAGCGATTAGATAATGGTTCCGTACACAGGTCAGCAAAAAATGATCTCTTGCGTCACAAATTTTGGACGTCATTGTACTCGGATCAGTTACGGAGTCAGACTAGGCACAAATATGACTCAATTACGAGTTATGACCAACTATTGCGAGAAATCCGCATGGTGGAAAAAAGAAATCAATATTTCTAAACAGGATACTGTACATTCCACTGATAACAAGAAAAAGGTTAAGAGTCATAGTCACTCTGTTACTTGTGAACTTGAACAGCAACAGGTAACTACTAATCCTTCAGAGATTAGCAAGGACTTTAAGGATAAACTCAAAGATGTTGAGGACAGACTCTCGGCTAGAATCGATCAAAAATTTGATCAGATTCTCTCCAAACTTGGTAATGCGGAGCATGGCAAATCAGGCCAAGGTCATAATAAGGGTCAAGGACAGAGGTCAAATAGAGGTCGTGGTTACCGGGGTAACCGAAACAATCCTAAATCAGGTCAGGATAAGGGTAAGTCCAAGGAGCACCCAAACAACTAGCGGTCTCTGCTAGTGGCCGCGTAGAGACCGTCAATGAAGGTCAAGGTCAAGGTCACACTGATATTTTGAATCGTTTGGTAGGAGTATCCAACGAATGTCATGTGGTCATTGAGGGACACAAAGTCAAGTGTTTGATAGACAGTGGTTCTATGGTTTCCACTATGTCATATGGATTTTATAAGAAGTTGTCCAATAAACCTGAGTTACAGGATTTGAATACACTTGCTGTCGATATAACAGTGGCCAATGGTTCTAAGTTAATGCACCAATGCACCAGCTACGTTCCAGCGTTTAATGGAAAAGTGCATGGGTGATATGCATCTGCGCGAGTGTCTCATCTTTCTTGACGATATTTTGATATTCTCCAAAACTTTTGACGAACACCTCGTAAGGTTAGAGTCCGTATTCTCAAGACTCGTACAGCACGGCTTGAAACTTAAACCATCTAAGTGTGAGCTTTTTAAGTCTTCAGTGACGTATCTCGGTCATGTCGTCTCAGAGTACGGTATAGCAACAGACCCTGAAAAGGTGTCTGCTGTTAAGGATTGGCCCGAGCCAAAGAACGTAAAGGATTTACGTCAGTTTTTAGGATTTAGCGGCTATTATCGGCGATTTTTAAAGGATTATGCCAAGGTAGTCCAGCCTCTTAATAGTCTGCTTCAAGGCCATGACTTGAAAGAAAAAAACCAAAACGGATAAGTCTCGAAAGTCAAAGCCTAAGGCTAAAGCCAAATGGGTTTGGGGTACACCCCAGCAGGAGGCCTTTGATTTGGTTAAACAAAAACTGACGCAACCCCCTGTTCTGGCATATGCTGACTTCTCAAAAGATTTTCTTGTACATACAGATGCCAGTTCTTTAGGCTTGGGTGCAGTTTTGTACCAGGTACAAGAGGGAAAGGAGAAAGTAATTGCGTATGCGAGTCGGGGCCTTAGACCCAGTGAACGGAATTATCCGGCACATAAATTAGAATTTCTAGCATTGAAATGGGCGGTTACAGAGAAACTTCATGATTATCTCTATGGTAATAAGTTTGAAGTTGTCACAGACAATAACCCCTTAACTTATGTGCTGGGTAAGGCCAAGCTGGATGCTACCGGTCAGAGGTGGGTAGCAGCGCTAGCCAACTATGATTTCACTCTGAGATACCGAGCTGGGAAAAAAAAACCTAGATGCCGATGGTCTCTCTAGAATGTCACAGGTCCAAACCGATTCTGTTCATGCCATATGTCAGTCTATGGTGTCTAACTTGCCTCCGTTAGCGGACAGTGTATCGGATGTTGCCGTAGCTCATGTGGCCAGTGAGTTTGCGATGGAATCTGATACTATTAGCACAGTAGACATGAAACAGGAACAACAGGTGAATCAGGACATTGCTAGGGTTTCCGATCTGGTGAGAACCGGTTTTCATCCCAGGGGGAAACCATTACAGAATGAGACCCCATATGTGCAAAAACTTTTAAGAGCTTGGAACAAATTGTGTTTGCGAGATGGTGTTCTCTATAGAACCGCTTCTCTCGATGGTCAGAAAGTAAATCAGCTCGTCCTTCCAAAGCATTATCATTCCCTAGCACTTAAGGGTGTCCATGATGATGTTGGACACCAGGGAAGGGAGAAAACTCTTTGGTTGGCACGTCAACGCTTTTACTGGCCTGGTATGGAGAAGGATGTAAACACTAAAGTTGACACTTGTGGCCGCTGTATAAGACGTAAGACTCCAGTTAAACCAGTTGCTGAGTTGGTGCCAATAGAATCCTCTAGACCACTTCAGATACTCTGTATCGATTTCCTCAGTCTTGAGAAATCCTCAAGTGGTTATGAAAACATTCTGGTTATAACCGATCACTTCACTAGGTATGCGCAGGCAGTGCCATGTCGTAACCAGACAGCACACACAACAGCTAAGGCTTTGTACGAAAAGTTCATTGTCTACTACAGCTTCCCTGAGCAGCTTCATAGTGATCAAGGGCGTAACTTTGAGAGTAAGATGATAAAGGAGCTGTGTAAAATCGCAGGGGTTCGGAAGACCAGAACCACTCCTTATCATCCTCAGGCAAACGGCTCAGCCGAAAGGTTCAACAGAACACTCCTAGGGATGCTTGCAACCCTCGAGGAGCATGAAAAACCAGACTGGACCTCTTATATAGCGCCCCTGGTTCAAGCCTATAATGCAACAAAGAGCGATGCCACCGGCTATCCACCACATTACTTAATGTTTGGTTGGCATCCTCGATTGTCAGTAGACGCGTTTCTTGGCTTCAACCCAGCCGAGCAACAGGAATCTGTGGACCCGTCATCCTATGTTGGTAAACTACGGGGCCGCATGGAATTTGCGTACGAGACTGCCCGTCGTACCGCATCTAAAAGAGCTGCTCAGAACAAAGACCGATATGACCGGTCAGTTCGAGAGTCAAAGTTGGAGGTTAATGACCGTGTTTTGGTACGCAAAACTGGTCTCAAGGGAAAGAATAAATTGGCTGATAGGTGGGAACAGGAACCCTATTTGGTGACTTCTATTCCAAATAGTGATATTCCGGTCTATAAGGTTGCACCCGAATGTGGTAAGGGATCGAAACGAACCCTTCACAGAAATATGCTGCTTCCTTTCCACTCAATTCCAGTGGACGTTCCTCCTAAGGTAGCGAACCGTAAGGTTAACCGACCAAAACAGTCAATCCCTGAGCGACGACATAGTCCAGACCCAACTTCCACATCTGAATCTGATTCAGAGTCAGATACTGAGCTCTATCCTGTTGTAAGAAAACGTACAAGACAGTCGAGAAACCGTAAGCCCAGTGAGGTAGGCCTTAGTCCAATTCCCCGACCTAGTCGATCCACTATCGATTTAGGTACGACTGGACCTAACGAGCCTGTGTCACCACAGGAACTCCATATCGACCCTCCGGAGAGTCTCCACTCAGCCACTCCGTCTACGGAAACACCCTATTGATGATACCATCAGTGTTGTGGACGAGATTGAGGTTGATGAGAGCGTGGTTTCTCAACCTGTTCCAAGGAGGTCAACTCGGCCATCTAAACCTCCAGAGCGTTGGGGCTATACGGTTTCCTCTTTAGCAGCTGTGAGTAAAGAGTCAGGAGAAATCTTTGTGTGATTAGAAACACAATATCCAATTTTATCCAATACTATGAGTAGCCTCCCTTGGAAAGTTGATACCGACTGGTAGGGGGTCCCCCAACCGTTGGAGATTAAGTTCCAGAGTGGGAATGTATTTTTTAATATGTCATTTTATATTTTATCTTGTGATCAACCTCATTTTATTGATACCATGTTTTTATGTATTAGTATCCTTCCAGATACAACCAACCACCACCTGTTGTCAGGTATGGGGCCCCCAAACCGTCAGCGGTGGTGTGTTGTAGTACGATGGTGGGTGTGATATTTCGGTCGTAAAACCAGAAAGAATTATAGTGAGTTTCTTTTGTTAACGTTACACATGCCATCCAGAACTTAGACTGCTTTATTCTTTAAGCCGGTATAAATGTTCTATTATTAGCATGTCCCATTTAAAGGTCCCTTCTGCAAAGATGGTTCCTGTCTCTCCTGTGCTATTGCTCCTAAATAGGGTTCCTTTATAGTAAACCATACCTATATTAGTTCCTATTTCTAGGGCACTACCAGTTCTAGAGCGGTAGTCTCCGTGATATTTTTATCGTTAAATTATCTTTAAAAATGTCCTATCGAGAAATGCCAGGTGTCATTTAACAAAGCGGGGGAGTATGTAGCCAGGTGTTGTTTACATCATTTTAAATCATCGCGCCATTCGTCATTTAAATGTATGTAAGTGCACGTGCGGCACGGACCACTTGTCCACATTCTATCACCGGCCTCTCCCCACCGCACTCTCACTTCACCTCTCGACAGGAACGGACGTCCCTGTCGAGCTCAACCCCAGCTATCACCATTTTCACAAAGAGCCAAGAAGCCCTGGTAAGTATCTGTATGAAAGTGTTCATTAAACGTATTCATCATGTAAATATAATATGTCCATTTCTGTCCATTTATATCACCGTGTGAATGACGTGTGAGAGAACTTATACTTTTATACTTTATCTGCTTTGCAGGTCTTCGTACCAATTAATAAACATTTGTACCAAAAGACAGCGTCCCTTATTATTTTGGGGAACCCATGCTACACTAACATCATACTTGCAATGTAGATGTTGCTTATTACTTTCTCTTAAAACAAATTTAAATAGCTTAAACTTGCTTTCAACATGGAAAATCCAGAAGATTCTGAGTTGACAGAAGATACATTTCCATTGAATGTGACCTAATTTATGCGCTTGACCCAGCAAATGTGACCCTACGATATGTAGTTATTTGAAGTTAATAATAGCAAAATACAAATCAAGTGCCAGAAATCTTCGAAATGGATGAAAAATTAGAGTGTTTTCATGTCGGAATTTAAGATTCCAAATTTAGTCGCCTTTTACGATCATGCAATGGGGTTTGCCGGCACAATTATAACAATCTCATAAAACAAGCCCAAATAATTTAGAAACCTGCTTTAAACATGAGAAAACAGCGTATGCTTAGTGGATAGATGATATCATACATCGAGTGTGACCTAATTTATGCACGTGACCCTTGGCTGTACTCATTTTACGCAGGTCATGTCAAGATCCACATGCAGTATTAAAAATCAATCTCAAGCCATAAAATCGTTGAAAAAAACACCTTAGTTTTCAGCAAAAATATGAAGTTTTTAATGCTAAAATGGAACAAATACTTAACAAAGTCACTCTGACCAACTTTTAAAAAATTTTCATCAGTTTTCTTAACTGAACTTCACCAACCCATTATAAACAAGCTAAAACTTCGAAAAATATCATCTCTATTCTAGCATTTAGTTAGTTAGAATTAGAACAATAAAAATGTGAATTTTTTACACTTCAACCCCTAAAATTACCATGAGCGCAGAAAATATCGGATATTCTGAATAGCATACAATATGCAGCTGACCCTAATGTATCTTCGTGCAATATATTTTTATCACCGGGCCGTAAAACGGTCCAAAGTGATAACCTTCCTTTATCCGTTTTATAAAATGTTTTATGATCGAACTGGTTTCAACGACGTCTAAACCTAACATCAAGTACTTACTCTGCATCGTTTCTATGTACGGTCAAGACTTATCCAAGGGACAATACTCTAGATTGAAATTTTTATACATGTACATAATTTGAAGTACTTTTACAGAATTTGAAGTACTTTCACAAAATGCCTTACAGATTTTTTTTCAGCGGTTGTAATAACCCATGATTCCATAAAAAGGGAGTTTCCGATGCCGCAACGTTGACCGTCCGAGGTCGGAATCACCCGTTAGCTAGCTTGCATTCAGCAACCCATGATATGTAGTCGATGTTATTTTTAGATCTCTCACTAGCAAAATACAATAATCATTCATGTTTGTTTGTTTGTTTATTTGATTAATTAAGGTCAAATTAACAGCTATGGTCATGTAAGGACGGCCTCCCATGTATGCAGTTTGTTGCGTGTATTAGAATTGTACCTGCTGCCCCTATTGCATGATCGTAAAAGGCGTCTAAATTAAGGATCTTATCTTTTTTGGATTGTACTACCCAAATTTGGCCAGAAACATCCTTGGGGTTAACAGAATTCGTATAAATTTTGGCTTTGACCCCCTGGAGCAGAAAAAGTGGGGCCCAATAGGGGAATTAGAGATTAGTTAATATTCAAATTCCTTCAGAAAATAAACAATGATCTTGTATTCAGAACATTACTTGGCATTACAAACCAGGTGAGCGATACAGGCCCTCTGGGCCTCTTGTCGTATTGTGTCTTCTTGTATATTGGAACTGTTGTCCTTTTTATAGTGCCATATCACTGAAGCATGCCGCCGAAGACAACAAACAACACACCCCACCCGGTCACATTATACTGACAACGGGCAAACCAGTCGTCCCCACTCCTGTATGCTGAGCGCTAAGCAGGAGAAGAAACTACCACTTTTATAGACTTTGGTGTGTCTCGGCCAGGGGACAGAACCCAACCTTCCTCACAGGGGCGAACGCTCAACTCAAGGCCAAAAGTGAGGCGGTACCAAGGAAGATTTGTTTGTTTGATTAATTAACGTCATATTAACAGCTATGGTCATGTAAGGACGGCCTCCCATGTATGCGATGTGTTGCGTGTAATGTTGTGCGAGGTGCGTATTTTAGGAGACTGCGGTATATTCATGTTGTGTCTTCTTGTATAGTGGAACTCTTGCCCTTTTTATAGTGCTATATCACTGAAGCATGCCGCCGACGACACGGGCGAACCAGTCGTACCACTCCCTGTATGCTGAGCGCTAAGCAGGAGAAGAAACTACCACTTTAATAGACTTTGGCACCGCCTCACTTTTGGCCTTGAGTTGAGTGTTTGCCCTTGTGAGGAAGGCTCAGGGTTTTGTCCCCAAGCCGAGACACACCAAAGCCAAAAAAATGGTAGTTACTGCAGTCTCCCAAAACACGCACTTCACACGCTACACACTGCATACATGGGAAGCCGTCCTTACATGACCATATCTGTAAATAGGACGTTAATTAATCAAACAAACAAACAAACTTGAATGAAATGAATATATTAGAAATTTATTTCAGAAAATCAAATATTTTAGAAATATTGCATAAAAAGAATGCAAATGACTTTGTGAATTGAAAACATTTCCTGCCGAACTGGAGGTCACATTCCCTGAAAGGTGGAACTAATCGATGGTAAATTGTACTTTATCCATGTGCATGTCGTTATGGGATCTTGAAACCAACATATTGAATAGCGGTCATTTTAAGTTTCAAATCATACAGAAATTCACAACACTTTGTTTACAACATTAAAGGAAAAAATCATGACAAGTTGAACTTAACTGAATTCAAAGGTAAAAAGGTTCAAAATGAGTTTTTCAAAACAGTCAGACAATGTAAGCTATCTTGGAGAATAATGAACAAGAATTGGTCAGAGACCATCTCAGGATCAGTCCAAGAAACTTCAAGCAGAATCTCATTACTTCTACTTCCCGGCAGCGACTGTTGATAATATAAAGATCTAGCCCAAATGTTTATATAATATATCTTACCAAGGTCACAGTTGTCCGCATGTTGAGGTTAACACCCCCTCCATATGTCCCAAACATGCCGAACAGATAGGTCTGTAATTGGTTGAGTGTTATAATCCAAACCTTTTTGTCATTGGTAACTAGCTGCAAATTGAAATAAAAAAAAATATGTTTAAGTATTTATCTTCATTTATGCAAAGATGTCACCATATCAGCTGATACCTTAAGAGTTCTATACATATTTTATGAACTATATGCAGTAAAAAATCCATTATTAACCCCCACCTATTCACACCCTCCTACCCACACAATCCCAATCCTTCTCATTCATACACATACCACCCACTAACTGCAAGTAGATTTATTTATATATGTTTTCAATGCAGTTATTGCTATCCAATAGTTGGTTGTATAACTTAGAGGGGACTCAACTAATTTAATTGATAGCAAGTATAACAGGCCAGAAGGAATATCATAATTAAACTATCTCCGTATCTACGGTCTATCTTCATAATGGGCGCTAGCGAATTATGAGATGATTGTCTGCAAAGTTCTGGCATAGATGGAAGTTAGTTATTGCTTATTACGTATTGGTAACGTTTTCGGTGTCTATTATACCCTCATACACTTCAAGTAAATGTATGTATTTATTAATCAAAATCATTACTTAATACTTTCTGTTACACATATTTAAACAAGCTAGAGGTAACATAACATTAATCAAGTTATGTTTGCATACATTACTTACTTTGTGTCGCACTTGATTTCTCCAATTGGTGAAGTGGTAGTATGCAAAACTCGCACACATCATGGCCGAAGGTCCAGCAGGCTCATAAATTTCTGAATATTTTCCTAATCTCAACCTGACAAAAAAGATATAACATGAATTTATTTACTGTGAAACACATATTTGTTCATTAGGTTTTCTTCAATATTTAACATATTTAAACTATTTGACAAGGTCATTGCGGATTACTAGTTCGCAACTAGCCTAATTGTACCTGCTGCCCCTATTGCGTGATCGTAAAAGGCGACTAAATTTAGGATCTTATCTTTTCTCTTCTTCCTAACTGACTTTATCTTTCCTAATGCCTTCCTTAGCACCGCCTCACTTTCAGCCATGAGGTGAGCGTGAGGAATGCTCTGGGTTCTGTCCCCGGGACGAGACATACAGGGAGTGGGACGACTGGTTCGCCCGTTGTCAGTATAATGTGACCGGGTGGGGGGTACTCCAGGGTGACTTCGTCGGCATACTTCAGTGATATAGCCAGTGTTCGAAATAACCGCCTGCCCGTCGGCCCGTGGCCGATAATAATTGCGTCGGGTCGAGTACTTGGCTACTACGCTGGCCCTTATTGCTGGCTGAATGATCTATTGTATGGTACATTGATAAAGTTAAATCTAGCAACCCTCCTCTGTATTCTTAGCGTTAAATTTTCCGGAAATTACGAGTTTATTTATAGAAATACAAAGCATGTAGTCTTACATTACGTCACCATTAGCCAATTAGATCATTATACAACCTGACAATTCAAGATCAGTTGTGCACTTTATCAGGACGACTTTTTTCACAGGCATACCGAAACATGTTATTGACACTGACTTGAGCCCTGCAGGTAGGGCGTTAGAATTGTACCTGCTGCCCCTATTGCATGATCGTAAAAGGCGACTAAATTTAGGATCTATCTTTTCTCTTCTTCCTAAGTGACTTTATCTTTCCTAATGCCTTCCTTGGCACCACCTCACTTTTGGCCTTGAGTTGAGCGTTCGCCCCTGTGAGGAAGGCTCTGGGTTCTGTACCCTGGCCGAGACAGACCAAAGTCTGGAAAAGTGGTAGTTTCTGCTCCTGCTTAGCGTTCAGCATACAGGGAGTGGGACGACTGGTTCGCCCGTTGTCAGTATAATGTGACCGGGTGGGGTGTGTTGCTTGGTGTCTTCGGCGGCATGCTTCAGTGATATAGCACTATAAAAAGGGCAAAAGTTCCACTATACAAGAAGACACAACACGAACATACCGCAGTCTTCCAGTACACTCACCTCGCACAACATACACGCAACACACCGCATACATGGGAGGCCGTCCTTACATGACCATAGCTGTTAATAGGACGTAAATAAATCATACAAACAAACAAACAAACACTGACTTGTTAGCTCACCTCGCCCGAAGGGCCGGTGAGCTTATGTCATGGCGCAGCGCGTCCGTCCGTCCGTCAACATTTCCTTTAAATCGCTACTAGTCATAGAGTTCTGCATGGATTGTAACCAAATTTGGCCAGAAACATCCTTTGGGGGAGGGGAACAGAACTTGTATAAGTTTTGACTCTGACCCCCCGGGGGCAAAAGGGGCGGGGCCCTATAGGGGAAATAGAAGTAAATTCTATAAATCGCTACTTGTACTAGAGTTCTGCATGGATTGTAACCAAATTTGGCCACAAACATCCTTGGGGGAAGAGAAACAGAACTTGTATAAATTTTGGCAGGAGGGGCGGGGCCCAGCCCCAGGGAACTTGTATAAATTTTGGCAGGAGGGGCGGGGCCCAATAGGGGAAATAGAGGCAAATCCTATAAATCTGTTGCTCGCTCGGCCTCTTGGTCGAGACAAACAAACTTTTTGTGGATCTCTTGACCCCAGCTGTTAAACAACTCAGAACAGACAAATAAGAGAAATATTAATTTACAACATTTATTCACAAACAAGAGCAACAAATGGACAATGAGGAAATTACCCCTACTGCCTCATTTAATAGGCTTACCCCTTGAAATCTACATATAGTAGTAAGGCACAGTCATAGTGAAGGTGCAAGGCAAGTCCTTAGAAGGTGCACTGTGAAGGTGCTACCAGACCGTGAAGGTGCTACCTTTACTGAAGGTGCTACAGTGAAGGTGCTACCAAGCACAGAAAGGTGCCACAATGTCGACTAATGTGCATTATCGGCCTTAAATCAATATAATATTACCACAATGGCTTAATAAATAGATATAAAAGTATGTTTCTTTGACTATTTAGTCATCAAGTATAAACGCAATCGTACACATCTTTGAAAGTGGAGGTAGGTCGGCACAGCAAACAGAATGTGCTTGGATAAGCACAGACATATATTAATCAGGTCTGGTTTCTATTCATAACTTATTCTCCAAGTAATTACCTCTGCTGCCATTATACTGGTACTGGATATATATCAGCAATCAGCAACTGGTATAATATATAAAATATATACGCTGGAACTCAGCAAGCAGCTCTGGATTTATTTACCGGGCTACCGTTCAAAACAGAATGCCGATCTGAGCTTGTATTCACCGCCTTTTATACACTGCGAGTGACGTCACACCATCTACTGACGTCACACTTGTAACCTCATAGGTTTCCGCTCTTCGCTCGCCCTCGATCATATCAGCCAATCAGCGTCGTCGAAACATCAGTTAGGCAAACACTGTTGCGTCCCGGCGAAGTATACAAGGAACAGCTCTCTCGTTTCGGTGTAAACTACAGCTATTTTCCAAAGAAATATAGACTACTAAACCATAAATCAATCTGATTAAAATACAGATCCTGATAACCACTCCGTTATATAAAGGATCTGACAATATCCCATAGGAGGTCACGTCCAGATGACCTTTATTCCACGTGGTCTTCATATAGGATACATTTTCTACACCTGTCACATCCATTGAAAACGATATTTCGTCCCAGTATACCTAAACAATGAGCGTTATTGTGCTCTTTGGGCGAGATGACTACGTAAACCAAAATAATTCTGACAGTTTTTTCAAACTATTTCGTCCCTAAAATTCACTGTCAAAATTTTGCAAGTAGCAATTTGATTGGCCATTTCCAAAGGTCACCTGGACACGACCCCTTAAGGAATTTTCTCAGATCCTCTTATCAAACGTAGTGATAATAAGGATCTGTATTTTAATCAGATTGAACCATAAATATGGTTGATAGGTATGTGTGACATGATTATGAATCGTACCTTGTTACATATTTTTACCGTCAATGCGTATTATGAATAATATTAGTGGTGTAAGTACTTTGTTTGCTGTCGTCTGCCTGACAGTTGACAGCGCGCCTTATTGTTTACAATCTCGGACATGCGGTTAGTAAACAGACTGTTCTGCCGTGTTTGTAACATTGCCCCCTTCTTAAGAGTCGGCTTTGGTCCTCCAAAGTGGTAAGTTGTCAATATTATTCACAAACTTAACCTTCATTGCCTGCACAAGAAGACTGTCGTACGTATGTACTTTCAGTCGGTATTAAATGACCATTCACCTATTCACCGTTTTTGACATCTGCTGTCACATGCATATATTCTTCTTCTCTCTGCAATCTGCCTCAGCGAATCGATGTGCAGCTTGGTATTTATCGTGGTAAATCCACATTCTAATAGAAAATAGATATATCTACTGATCCACATGTTGAGGTATACTTTCTATTTCATTGGATCAAAACAATCACAATATTTGAACATAAATACATGTAGGCCTAATTTTCAACATTGAAATAGGTCTTGATATCAAGAGTTAACATGTTCATGCATGACGTGTAGATATATCTATTTGTAGGGCAAGAATAACTTTTATCATTTAATTAGGATATTTTTTTTCTTTAGCAAAATCCTGACCAATTATATTCACAGTAACACATAATGTATGGTCTCGCACACACATTCCATAAGAATGTTTGGATGAAAATCCTCCAATTATTTAAATATTTACATTTAGATATGATTTCTCTGCTCACCACTCATGACAGTCATGTCACAGTGCACCTCGATGCATACAAAAATCTTGCATCCCCATGCATCCATATCTAGCATCCCCATGCATTCATATTCATAGTCTGGAACTGTTCAAATCATAAAAAACAGTACTGGTACAGTACAGTTTCTGACAATTCCTTAAAATTCAAAAGTCTTTCAACTATTCGGCAAAACTTGAACACTGCCACTGGTTAAAATCTTAACACTCGCAGTTAATAATATTATTAACTGCTATTAACTCCAACTCTGTACACAGATGTACACAATAATAGTAACACACTCATTCAAAAATTCACTTTTGTTCAGTAGTGAACAGATTTTCTTAAGGTGTAAGTATCCACCAAAACAAAATACTCAGCATCTTGGCATTATACAATATGCCATGAATTATTATGATATACCACAATTTGGGATATCAAACTCTATAAAACTGGAAACTCTATCTAATCTGTAACATGGCATGCTTACATGTATACCATATTCGCCAGGTAATTAAATTACAATAAATGTACAAAAATGAACATTAGTTCATCTAATTTAACTGCATTCCCTTGATTCGGCTTTCCCGATATCTTAGCTGTATTATTGCAAGTAATTATTATCAGAAACTGGTACTTATTATATACAATAGTACATAATAATAATACAACTTTCTGCATTCATTTTCAGCCGTCCCATGACTTGGTGAGGGATTAATCCATTACTGCTCAGGTTTTGCTGATCCGAATTCTACGTTGATCTGTTATTACAGCAACTGGTTCCTCGGTCAAGCTGGTGTACTGGTAATTTGTATCAGAAACCTCAGGAATGGGCTTGGTTTGTATTGTGTACTCTCCATAAGCTTAAAGCTATATATGATAAAGACTAATTTTTATCAAAAATGTCTTTTGACTACAATATACATGTACTAAATACTCTTAAGACTATCTTGAGTTACATGTGTATGTGTACACCTAATTATAGATTACTTGCACACTTTACAAATAAATCAAAAATAGTGTGCTATGCAGCATAATTAACTTGTGACTTTCTATAAGTTTTCAGATGTGCACATATCTGATAAGTAATTATATTATAACTATAAGTGTAGATATACTTACTTATGAATATTCAGGATTATATTACTAAAAATTATATATATATATATTAGGTATGAGAAGTGAAGTGTTTAGCTAGTAGAGTGGTGATATTACAAGATGTGAAGATGAATGAAATATAAAATTTGGATGGTACCGTACAGAGACTAAAATTGGCCTAAATTATTAAATATGACTTGTTAGCTCACCTGGCCCGAAGGGCCGGTGAGCTTATGTCATGGCACGGCGTCCGTCGTCCGTCCGTCGTCCGTCCGTCCGTCTGTCCGTCAACATTTCCTTTAAATCGCTACTAGTCATAGAGTTCTGCATGGATTGTAACCAAATTTTGCCACAAACATCCTTGGGAGAAGGGGAACAGAACTTGTATAAATTTTGGCTCTGACCCCCCCGGGGGTAGGAGGGGCGGGGCCCAAAGGGGAAATAGAGGTAAATCCTTTAAATCGCTACTTGTCATAGAGTTCTGAATGGATTGTAACTAAATTTTGCCACAAACATCCTTGGGGGAAGGGGAACAGAACTTGTATAAATTTTGGCTCTGACCCCCCGGGGGCAGGAGGGGCGGGGCCCAATAGGGGAAATAGAGGTAAATCCTTTAAATCGCTACTAGTCATAGAGTTCTACATGGAATGTAACTAAATTTTGCCACAAACATCCTTGGGGGAAGGGGAACAGAACTTGTATAAATTTTGGCTCTGACCCCCCGGGGGCAGGAGGGGCGGGGCCCAAGAGGGGAAATAGAGGTAAATCCTTTAAATCGCTACTTGTCATAGAGTTCTACATGGATTGTAACCAAATTTGGCCACAAACATCCTTGGGGGAAGGGGAACAGAACTTGTATAAATTTTGGCTCTGACCCCCCGGGGGCAGGAGGGGCGGGGCCCAAGAGGGGAAATAGAGGTAAATCCTTTAAATCACTACTTGTCATAGAGTTCTACATGGATTGTAACTAAATTTTGCCACAAACATCCTTGGGGGAAGGGGAACAGAACTTGTATAAATTTTGGCTCTGACCCCCCAGGGGCAGAAGGGGCGGGGCCCAATAGGGGAAATAGAGGTAAATCCTTTAAATCGCTACTAGTCATAGAGTTCTACATGGATTGTAACTAAATTTTGCCACAAACATCCTTGGGGGAAGGGGAACAGAACTTGTATAAATTTTGGCTCTGACCCCCCCCCCCCCCGGGGGCAGGAGGGGTGGGGCCCAATAGGGGAAATAGAGGTAAATCCTTTAAATCGCTACTTGTCATAGAGTTCTACATGGATTGTAACCAAATTTGGCCAGAAACATCCTTGGGGGAAGGGGAACAGAACCTGTATAAATTTTGGCTCTGGCCCCCCGGGGGCTGGAGGGGTGGGGCCCAATAGGGGAAATAGAGGTAAATCCTTTAATTCGCTACTAGTCATAGAGTTCTGCATGGAATGTAACCAAATTTGGCCAGAAATATCCTTGGGAGAATAAGAACTGAGTTTGTTTAAATTTTGGCTCTGGTCCCCGGGGCAGGAGGGGCGGGGCCCAATAGGGGAATTATAGGTAAATTCTATAAATTGCTACTTAATTGTCCTAGAGTTTTGTATGGATTGTAACTAAATTTGGCCACAAACATCCTTCGGGGTAGGAGAACAGAACTTGTATAAATTTTGGCTCTGACCCTCAGGGGGCAGGAGGGGCGGGGCCCAATAGGGGAAATAGAGGTAAATTCTATCAATCGCTACTTCTCATAGAGTTCTGCATGGATTGTAACCAAATTTGGCCACAAACATCCTTTGTGGAAGGGGAACAGAACTTGTATAAAATTTGGCTCTGACCCCCAGGGGGCAGGAGGGGTGGGGCCCAATAGGGGATTTAGAGGTTAATATTAAAATTCCTTCAGAAAAGAAACAATGAACCTGTATTCAGAAAATTATTTGGCATTACAAACCAGGTGAGCGATACAGGCCCTCTGGGCCTCTTGTTTTAGTAGTTACATTAATTTTTTGTATGTTTAATTATTTTCCAGAATGGAATGAAAATCCTCGTTTCCAGGATCTTGTGAAGGTCATGTAGTTCATAGAATTCAGCTTCCAGCTGGAGCTCCCTAAGTTGTCCAGTACTACTTGGTAGTGTCTCCACAAGGATCCTGGTACGGTTCCTATAGTAATTTAATATGGTCCGAAAGTGTGTGCTGTCTCTGTCGATGAAATACGTATATACTCCTTCAACACAGTAAGGTTTCATTCCGATGTTCTTTTGCACCATCCTGTGTAGTAAGCTATTTGGCACCTCAGCAAGGGTTGAAGCTGACGTCTCATACCTTTTCCCTCCAACATTGATAATAATCCTCTTGCTTTGGGCCCTTCTCAATCTATCCATCCTTCGGTCTTTCTTTTTTTTCCTCTCTGTCCTCCTGCTCCTTCTGGTGTTATCACTTTCATTACCACTGCTACTACTACTACTTCTACTTCTATTACTATTACTACTTCTACTCCTATTACTATTACTGCTTCTACACCTACTACTATTACTACTGCTACTTTGGCTCCTGTCTCTTCTGGTCTCCTCTGTTACTGTAATTTCCTCGATTTCCCCTAACTCCCATTGTTCCTCCTCTCTCTCAACCTCATTCTCTAACTCATCCATCTCCTGCTCTCTGTCCTTCTCTTGTCTTTCTTCCTCCATCTCTCTCTCCTTCTCCAGTCTTTCTTCCTCTATCTTTATCTCCTTCTCCAGTCTTTCTATCTCTAACTTTTCTTCTTCAGCCTTCTTCCGTTCATCTTCTAACTTTTCTGCTTCCTGTCTCTCCTTCTCCTGCCGTTCTTTCTCTGATCTTTCTTTTTCCTTCTCTTGCTGTTCCCTCTCCAACTTTTCTTCTTCGGCCTTCTTCCGTTGCTCACGTTCTAAACTTTCTGCTTCCTTTCTTTCCTTCTCCTGGTTTTCTTTTTCTAATCTCTGCTTCCTTCATTTCTGTTTCATTTCCTTCTCCTGTCTTTTCTTTTCCTGTCTCTCTTCTTTCTCTCGCTTTTCCCTTTCCAACTTTTCTTCTTTAGCTTTCTCATGTTCTTTGCTTTTCAATCTTTCTTCTTCCTGTCTCTCTTTCTCTAATCTTTCTTCCTTCTCCTGCTGTTCCCTTTCCAACTGTTCTTTGGCTCTCTCTCGTTCTTCACTTTCCAATCTTTCTACTTCCTGTCTCTCTTTCTCTTGCATCCCCTGAGTCATCTTTGGGATCTTGAACTCTTTCAGCTTTGTATCAATCTGAACCTTTCGGCTATCTTCTATCTTTCTTTTCATCGTTTTCTGGTGGGAAATGCTACGGTTTGCCTTGCTCTGGTCTTTTTCCCCGGAGATGGTCGTGATAAGAGTGGACGTGGACCGTAAAAATGAATTGTACTCTTCCTCCACTTTCTGGCCACTCTCCATATTGCTTCTCCGCACAAGAACCATCGGAGGGAGCCTCCCATCCTTCGAACAGGCATGCTTGGACGTCGAGCGGTTAAACAGCCCCTTGCATCCTTGGCACTGCCAAGCAAAACCAGAGTGCTGCTCCAGCATGTGCCTCTTGGCTAAATATCTCTCCCTGAAGCGGTAAGTATTGCTACATAAGCCGCAGGAAAACATGCACTCCTGCAATAAAATAATGAGTTTGCTAGTATATTCAGGATTAATATTTAATAATATTTTAACATCCTCTAAACAGTTACAGTTGGCATCCCTAGATAAGACTTTAGATGATCGTGGTGAACAACCTTTGGTTTTGACTTTGTACTGCGCTGGATACGGTAAATGTTGTCGCTAAGACGGTCAAGGACTATAAAAGGGCCATTCCATTTCTTCTGGAATTTGCTCCTTCGTCCTTTACATTTAGAGTCATACAGCCATACATAGTCGCCACGATTATATCTATGTAATTCTGCACGTGCGTCATATACCCTCTTCATTCGGTCACTTGATAATTTCAGTTTGTTGCGTGCAAATTTATGAATAGTTTCTAAATGTTTTGCCAAATTGTAAGCATATTCACTCTGGAATTCTAAATTTTCTTTTACAGAATCTACACGCCCAAGAACCAAATCAATCGACAGAGAAACTTTACGGCCTAACATCATCTCACAGGGAGAGACACCGGTGCTATCATGTGTAGCTGATCGGTAAGCTAACATCAGAAGGTAAATGTGTTGGTCCCAATTTTTTGATTGTTCGAGACAAAAGCAGATAGCATATTCGCGATTGTTCGATTGGCTCTCTCAATCATACCGTCGGATTGCGGTCGATAAGGTGTCGTTTTAGTCTTCTCTATGCCTAAAATTTTACACATTTCATGTATAACTGTGGACTCAAAATTTGGACCTTGGTCTGAGTGTAACTGCATAGGGACGCCGAAAAGGGAAACAACTCTCTACAATTTTCTCAGCAATAGTATGTGCTTTTTGGTCCCTAATTGGTACAGCATCTACCCACTTAGTGAAATAATCACCCATCACTAGCAAATAGCTCCACTTAGTGAAATAATCACCCATCACTAGCAAATAGCTCCACTTAGTGAAATAATCACCCACCACTAGCAAATAGCTGTTGCCTTTACTGCTAAGTGGTAATGGACCCATGATATCAACAGCTAACCGTTCCATCGGTGCTCCAACTATGTATTGTTTTAAGGGAGATCTATGTTTTTTTAAAACAAGCTATAATTTTCAAATATATAGCAGAACAAAATACTCGGAAAACATATAAATAAAAATTTTCTAATAAAACTAAATAGATCTATGCACAACTATCTGCATCTTGATTTTAACCCTTTAACAATTTTGTCCCAAAATTTAGCAGATGAATGCATGTGTCATAATGACATTCACACGCTGATGGTCTTGCTTTTTATATCTTTATAATGACACAAACACGAATAAGCAGTGATTCCATGATCAGAATTAATAAACTGACCTCGTTGACATCATTTGGTTACTTCTGTCTGGCTTACGAGGTCTAAATCATAAAACAAAATTTCTAGTTTCATTTGTATTTTAAATCTTTTGATAGTCTATCTCTACCGGAAGTCACGGGGTATATAGGATTGAACCAGAAATATATATTTCGAACGCAGTTATATTGAAATCATCGGGAAAGGAAGACATTGTGATCGACATTATTATCCAGATATACATTTATGTACATGACGTATACACAATATCGCATAGTTAATTGATATTGCGTCATTAGTTTTAACTGATGATATTTTCAGCGATATACATGTAATTTCAAAGTTTCTCAGAAGCTCTTACCCTCTTTTGTCGTATAATTACCAACTGTTCTCCTATAGACGCAAGTATCACATTGTTCCAAACCTCTTACGATCGTGTTTCAGTGTTAGAATAAATAAACCATTTTGAGAATGTCGATATATGTTTATGGTCAGAAGAATAGAAGTTTTGACATTAGGTTGACAGCTGACAGAAACTGAGTTCAATAGGCCTTTGAACATATCATGTGTAGAAGTTTCTGAACATACATAAAATTTAATTATTCAAACGATTTTATTACAGCTTTATTACAAACCAGATTGGATTGATTATTAGGCAAATTTGTTTGAATTGTCTACGGTGTAGATATAGGTAAGTCATCACCAATATGTTGATGGTATTATAATGATAGGAAAGGCCTTTTTCAGTAAATCACGAAAACATGCTTTTAAATTTAAATATACGTATCATCTAAAGCCCACGGCGGCGTATTAGGGCCACTATGTCATTTTATTTATCTTATACATATAAGGTGTTATCTTGTACGTACAAGCCATATATACTGAGTTGTACGTTCATGATACATGTACTTTCTTGTACGTATAATATATATATTAAGTTGTACGTACAAGATAAATAAAATGATATAATGGCCCTAATACAGATAGTATATATTTATACTATGCAAAAGTATGCACAGAGCGGGCAATAAATTGATACTTTGATAATAAGGAAACAGACTATTCATGAATACGGGTTACTTTAATAATAAGCGATACAAATCCATTCTAAGCAGAAATCAATTTGGATTAAACAAAACAATGAGAAGTAGAAATGTTTCCTTACTATTGATTTCGCGTGTTGTTCATAATACAAGCTTACTAAGTACCTTGTTACAAGCGCACGACAGCCATATGCATTATACAGTGTCTAAATCTCGAATTTCGTTCAGTTTTCAGAGTCAAAAAGTTAGTATTTTGAATATTTTTTTCGTCAGATGTTTTGAGATTCACTTTATGATATAAAAAATAGTCAATTGATAGTTACATTTCATCATATTTTAAGCAACACTTTTAAGTATTTTAGGATTCTCGATACCATATGGAATGTGTTCTGGTTGGCGTTTTCAACGATAAATAACTATTCAAACATAACTTACATATGTATTTAGGCTCTTTAGAACGACATGCAAATATAAATGTTGAACAAGGAACTTGAGATATATGTTGTAACTATTAATATGTGGTCTGCACTAGCCTGCATACATTTGTACGTATACGATTTTAAGTGCTTGGTTCATGTGAGGTCTCGAAATTGAATACGAAACTTACTATTCTAGTTTTATTCTAGCTTTGCTTTTTGCGTACAATAACCAAATAACTGGCCGCGTGCACGTGGTAGTCCTACCGCTCCAATGTTGCACTTTAAATTGTTCATCAGTCACATCATACTCAGGTGTCCGGTGTAATTATGTAACATAGCCTTCACACCTGTACTACGCCCCAGGACAAGGCATGGGACAACCATTGACACGGGTGTGTATTTCACGGTTGGTTGATCAGACCTACCTGTGACATCCCTGTATGGACCCCCTTGTATACCTGTAGGTTGGTAACCCAGTGGAATTGATATCAATCAATCGACTCAATCAAATTGTTTTATTTCATATAGAGATTTAGATAGCTATTTATACCATTTATGTCTCAAGAAATAATATATGTTTCTTATGTCTCGGATATAAGTGACCTACCTTACCTGGCAGAAAACAGCGAGTGTTCACAGTTCTTATCATGTAATCATGAGTAAATAATCAATGGTCTATCCTTTCGCAGAGATTTAGATAGTATACTATGTATGTCTCTGTCTTGGTGTAATATACCGAATGTAAAATGTGATTAACCTTGATTAATAATAGTAACTCGGCTTATCTGCTTATGGAATTAAGTTTACATCACCAACTTCATTGGATTGAAAACATAGCTTTTTTAACGTAGACCGTGTGTGTGCACAGTGGTCACTGTCGTTACTAGCAGTACTTAAAACTAAACCTGGTACTCATTCTTGAAAATTATTTTCTTCGTGTTGACATATAAAACTGGATAATAGTCAAGGCCATGACAACAGAGTCACCGACTGATGAGCGGGCATTGTTTTGATTGGTCGTAGTATCAGTTTGAGTGACACTTTCCAGGTACTTTGTTTTCCAGGTACAACCAGAGGATCAGCTCGCGTGTCACTCTTACCTGTATGGATGGAGATGGACACCCTGTGGTCAGCGAAAGCTACAGGATGTTTCCCACGACTAAAATACACATGTATAAGCAGTCTAAAGGCATCACCTTGTGCAGAGATTTTAATAATGAAATTATCATTATCTCTGCCTTGCGTAAACTTTTAAACATGCACGGCTCGGTATCTTTTTACTAGAAATCTAATCTCTGTTTTAACAAATTACTTAATTATCAAACTTCGAGAATATTCAATTTTCACTATGTAATTTAAAAGGAGAAGAATTCGGAAAAAAATGGTCATATTTAATCATCAAGAACCAATTCAACATAACGAAAAGAAACAAAATATGTATATAATATATTTCGTTGTTCAATACACGAAGATCATAGACAAAAATTAGGGCGGGGGGTTAAAAAAACTGAAAAAACCTGCGAGTTTGAATTATATAATACACAATTCATTTATAGTTGTAAACGTGTTTCTCTTCTTTTTAAACAATCTTCAACAGTACATTTATTGGTCATATAGATTATCATTATTGGTTAAAGAATTGGATATCCGAAATCTAGCAACTATCAGAAATGTTAAATTCCTGACATTGTGCATTACATTTGCATTGTTCCTTCTCGACATGCCATTTGTAAATAATTTTGCAGTTTCTGGTATAAAAATACATATACATGTAACCAGAAACATATATCTTCATGTACAAATGCATACATGGGTGTTTCTGAAGTGCATACATGGGTGTTTCTGAAGTAAATACATGTAGTGCTTGATACACTGGTTACATTTGTATATGTTATGTACGAACGGTATATGTTACTGTAAACCAAGGACTTATAAGTGTTTACGAATATGACATTATACTGCAATTACATGTTGGTCCATCTAACTTACCTGTGGACTGATATTTTGACACGCGACGTGTGCTAATCAACAAAGCGTGACAGGTCACTAAACATCCTTCTTACGTAATCTGGTTAGCCCCCCTAATTAGCCGGGGTTGACCACGCGTTTTAGTTACAGCAGTATACAGGTATAGAGATTAACGCAGCACGACATTGGCTATATTCGGAAGTATTCTGATTTCAATACTTGATATCTGCTATTGGTATAAGACATTGACATTTTCAGCCTCATTTTTTTCGTCTGATCCGTGTATGTTTTATTTTCAAGTAAAGACATTAATGAATGAACTTGAGCGAAATATCAACAAGTCGTCGGATGTACTGTATTATATGAAAGCTGAATTTATTTCATCAAAACCAAATTGGTCGAAAAATACCACTCCTGATAAATTATAAATATTTGTGATATGACGGTTCTCAAAAACTTGTTATATAGAATTAGAACCGCCAAATTACAGTAGAATTAAATGACAAAGATATATACTGATGATTAGCAATATAATAATCCTGTACATGTATATGTAGTTCTAAACACCGCGGATATACTTATTATGTACATTTTATTGTGTATAATTATGCAGAGATGGCAATTCATCTACGATAGGTCCATCAATATATGTGTGGTATAAATCCCTATTTCCAAGTGTATTCCGAACTATTTGTGCCTTACAAATCGATGTTCAGATTCAGATTCTTTATTTTGTTTAAGTGTTACAACTTATCGCAACATAATGCATAAGGTTCACACTTAGCCAACATTCTGAATATTTAGGTATACAGGTAAGGTATTTTGTTGGCCAATGGAGACTAGGTGTGAAAGACAGAACAATAGGAGATAATTACAGGTGAGGCTATAGGCTGTTTCATGAAACTTTCAAGTTTTATAGGTATGTACTTTATGTGATTCCCCACTTTATGTAAAGGGAAAAAACGCTTGATATTTTGTATTATATGTATTTTAAATAATAAACACACGTTGTATATCAGAATGCATACATCCAGTAATAGATTTTGAATATAGCTACTACTTTCAAATAATTTCATTTTTAATGCATATATATCATAATGGACACAACATTTTGAACATAGCTACTACTTTAGAGTCTGTAGAGTCCTCATGACGTCACAGGTCAGGGTTCAAAGCTTGGGGCTTCAGGTGTGTTCTAAGAAAAGTCGCATTATCTCTAATACCGTAATGGAAATCGTACTTTGTCCATTCTAAATTTCATTCAATGGTGCGTTTTGCAAGTTTTATACATCAAACCATTCCGTGTACACTAAAACGGAGAGAGAGAAGTACAGAAGTGAAAAAAAAAATTAAAAATCAGTAAGATGATTATAACAATTATGTGTTACTTATTCCAGCTGTCTTTAGAAATTGCAAAAGTAAGAAATCTAAACGAAAGTTGTATCCTCATTAAATATATATAATCCTCTATCTTCAGCCAGCCTCCGTATCCAGGTAAAATTGTACAGGTTTAGGTCGTTCATCGCAGTTGGTCCCTCATTGATTGGCATTTTTAACTGAAAAGCATATAAGAAAACGGTAGTTCAAGACAAAGCTATTTATAAGAAAAAAAACCGTTCCAGATAACAAATCGGCAAAATAACCATTGTTCCCCCTTAAATAATTTTTCCTGCTGGTCCTAAGGACCGGCTGACCCTAAAAGTTACTGGTCCTTACAAAGTTACAATTCATCTTTATAGCTTACATAATTACTAGCAAAGTCATAGTTTTACTAACAAAATATATCGGCTATCAACAAAATTGGCCGAAAACCAGAATATTACCAAAATTTGTTTTGTACAGTTCGATCTTCAACCTTTCTTCAATTCTACTGCCATTTATGTTTTTTATACCTTCTATCTGGACCAAAAGTTGCCTATCAAAGGACCAGCTACATTATAAAAATTGTCTACCTGACTATAAAATTGGCGGTCAAGGGCAGATGGACAGGCGTTAATTTTGAACGCTGAAAATAACGATCCACGATGGCGTCTCCTCCGGCGTATCTGGATCCGTATCTGCACGAGGACGTAAATGAGCAAAGTATCACATTTTAATAATGAGAATTATACAAAGAATGGTAATCGCATAACATGTAAAAATTGAAATTATTTAATATTAAACGTTGCTACTCATCCTATATTTCCAAGGGAACAAAACAATTTCGTAAAACTAATTATATATATACATGTATATTTTAATCATCCTCATGATTAATTCTTATTATCTTACTTAGAACGACGAATTTCGTCGAACAAGTAGTTAAAACACCTTAAGATAAATGAATAAATAAATAAACAGTAATTATATTTTGTCTGGGTTTTGTCTTTTTCTTGCATAATGCATCCGAATGCGACATACAAGTAGTGTGTATATCATGATATGTATATGAGTGTAAGTTGACCAATAATGGTTATGAAACAGGTTTTGAAAATCACAGGTAGGCGTGTCGGGCGCTGTATGCAAATATTGATAGTGATGAGCTGCGGGTCGATTACGTCACGCACCAAATAAGTCTCGTTACCACAACATATATTCTGATACCAAAAGGCAACTGTTAACTAATAACTGATATTTTAGAAGCGATCTTTATAATTATGTTTTTAATTTTAATCCTCATTTCTTTGAACTTGATGATAATCATAACTTACAGTCCGCCCATACAAAACATGCTAGGTAAATATTACATGTACCTTATAAAATATGTGTTTTAACTTCATATAATTGACAGATCGCCAGCTGTCAGTCAAGTCGCACATGACTTTGCATTTTGTATTGTGTGTGCTACGATGTATGCTCCGACATTGAAAAGAAACACGTGCGTTTGCGAGCACGAGACGTGTTTATATTACACATGGCGATCGGTCAATTCATTTTCAGTTTTACTTCTTTTACCCGTTTCGGTGTGACATAATTGTGTATGTGTGTGTTTTTTCCTTTTTTTTACTTCAAATTAGTGTCTCATAAGTCAGTTTGTGTGGATATCATTATCATAATATTTTCATATGTACTAGTACTCTGATGAAAACTCGGTTGTTTTTATGTGATTTTGATATGTGACACTCAAATAAAATAAAATGTACTGATACTCCAAGTGATCGCGTCTAGATCTTGAAAGGAGTACTCACTTCATTTTAGCGTGAACAATTGCAAAGTGAAAAATCGTTGCACTATTCTTTTGATAGTTGAGAATAGTTTTCCTTTACATGACATATCACTATGCCATTCTCCAATAAACAGGGTTCATGGTACATCGTTTTAGCTAGTAACAGCAAAGATGGCGGTCCTACACTCTGAAAAATGATTATCAGCACTAGTAAAGAAGGTATCGTAAAAGTATTTCATGAAAGTAGAAGTTGTTTAATGTGTTTACGTTATTGGAAAATAAATGCGATAGAAATAAGCATAACTTAGTCGTCGAATAGCACCCACTTCAACATTTATGGTCATTTCGTCCATTTCGATGTATCGTAGGTGTATCGCTGAGCGAAGTCGTATAAATTAGATAATATTTGAAATTTAGTGAAAGCATCATCGTTAACACTTTTTCTTCAAAAATGAATATAATGACAGGCACTTACCGTTTTGGCTGGAATATGCGATGTTGGTATTTTTACATTGAACAGGCATATTCATCGTATTTTGTTTCCCCGCTGGTCGATTTCAGGTCTTTCCAGATAAATATATATTGCACAGTGAAGATATCGAGGACAAGTAACAACATCCAGTCAATTGTTTTATTTTTATCTTAGTGTCAAACAATTTGCATCGTATAAAACACTTCATACAAATAATATTTTCATCAAACGTTAGGTATGTCCAGCTAATGATGGCGTACTTAGACAATTTACATAATAAATAAACTACATACATATACATGTAATTACATGAAGCAAAGCATTCTATAACGTTGCATGGTAAAAGTAAATAAGGATTTTGAGAGGAATTATCTGACATTAATTTGAATTGGTTAAAAATATCTACTGTATATATTCTGAGTATAAATTAAAAGAGGCCATATCATAAAAACATCATTCAGATGGTAAAAAATACCAGTTAGTTAAAGACATTTGAATTACAGGCCATATGCATATTGTTTGAATTTGTCTTCACGACCATTTGTATGTCATCATGCCAAAAACGGGGTATTTTGATAAAAACGACGAAACTATACGACACATTCTAATAATAGATCAGTATATATCAAATCTTGAATTAGTGTCAAATTTTGGAAAGACAACACATGGACATATACTGTATATATTATCAATAGTATATTTTATTAAATACTGAATAGGATTGATTCACAAAGCACGTGTTAACACATCATTCTATTTTAAAACAATTTCTTCATAGTTTCCGATGAGCAAGTTGAAGAAGGTTAGTTCGTTAGCTAACTATACTCGTCCCTTTAGTTTTAGATTGTGTCATGCTAAGTAATCAAAGCTGAAACGATGACAATATCTACCAACAGATCGCTTGGTGACAAATCGATGCCGAAGTGTATCATATCGCTACCGAAGCAGATCATATCGCTGTCGGAGCGGGATCGCTGCCGTAGAGGATGATCTCGCTGCCGGAGCGGGATCGCTACCGGAGCGGATGATCTCGCTGCTGGAGCGAGCATTAAATCGCTTGCGGAGCGGGACCGCCGCCTGAGCGATCTCGCTTGCGCGGATCCGCAGCGAGTTCCGGGCGAGTTCGCTCGATTGTCGCTCGTCGCTCACGGAGCGATTTAATCCCGAATCACCCTTCGGGTAGTGTAGTTCCTTTAAGACAAATTCAAGCAGGCAGCTAGGTAGCACCTTGTGATATTCTACTACATCACCAATATCAGACTCCCACTGTCTAGCTAATATTCCATCGACAAGCCGTAAAGATTCAAATCTAGACCAGTAGTACTTAACAGCTTCAGTCAAATTACTTATGTCAGCCCAGGGAGGTTTTTCCCCTTTGCACACCCATTCTCTCATTCTCATTGCATTTACTATACTATTTGTGTTTGTCTGCTCTTCGTCATTTTGTTCAGGAGTCAATTTACTTGATCTTGTACAGATATCTACATCTATTGAACAGTCATAACGTCCTTCTGCTTTACTACAGAACCTGCAGTCGTTTTCCCCGTAACACGGACGTCTAGACAGAGCATCAACATTACCATGACTGCGACCTGCCCGATGTTCAACTACAAAGTCATATGAGGACAGCAGTTCAAACCACCTGGCTATCTGGCCTTCAAGATTTTTGAAGTTAACAGCCACCTAAGTACACCATGGTCAGTTCTGACCTTAAAGTGTCTTCCATACAGGTAATGGTGAAAATGCTTTACAGAGCTTACTATAGCAAGCAATTCTCGCCTAGTTACACAATATTTTCTCTCTGTCTTGCAAAATGTTTTACTGTAGTAGCAGATTACTCTTTCCTTTCCTTCCTGCTTTTGTGATAATACAGCCCCTAACCCATTGTCACTTGCACCCGTATCCAAAACAAACTCATCATCCGATGTAGGATAAGATAGTATAGGAGCACTTACTAGGGCTCGCTTCAATTTGTCAAATGCTACTGCACACGCCTCGCTCCAGGTAAACGGCTGATCATGTTCAGTCAATTTGTGGAGGGGTCTAGCTATGTCTGCAAAATTCTTTACAAACCTTCTAAAATAGGAGCACAGTCCTAAAATACTACGAATATCTTTGACATTCTTTGGCACTGGCCAATCTTGTACAGCAGCAATTTTGCTTTGGTCTGTAGATACACCTTCATCACTAACTACATGGCCTAGGAAATGGGCTTAATCGTAAGTTTGCTTCTCTATGGGCTTAATCGTAAGTTTGCTTCTCTAAGTCTGTCAAACACAAGTTTAAGATTCTCAAGGTGACCCTCGCAAGTCCTTGAGAAAACTATAATGTCATCTAAATATACAAGGCATATCTTGTAGGATAGTTTTGTCAACACCTTCTCCATCAATCTCTCAAATGTACCAGGTGCATTACACAATCCGAATGGCATGGATATGAACTGCCATAATCCACTGCCAGGTATTGAGAATGCTGTCTTTGGTCTGTCTTCTTCTGCAACCTTAACTTGCCAGTACCCTGATTTAAGATCAAGGGTAGAAAACCATTTTGAGCCAGCAAGGGCATCTAATGTATCATCGATTCGAGGTAAAGGGTGTGAATCTTTGATAGTCACGTCATTAAGTCTCCTATAGTCAATACAAAATCTAATAGACTGATCTTTCTTCTTCACTAACACCACAGGCGAGGACCAGGGGCTATCAGAGGGTTCTATTATTCCTTTATCTGCCATATCCTTAATCTCTTGTTCTGCCTCTTGAACTTTAGAAAGGGGTATCCTTCTTGGATTTTGTCGGATAGGGCGGGTAGAACCGGTATCTATCTTATGTTGTACTAAATCAGTCATCCCCATGTCATCAGAAGACTTGGAAAAGATATTTTGATTAGTAATCAGCAGGTCTTTAAGTAACTTAGTCTTTTCAGCGGGTAAACTGTGACTAGATCTCGTAAACATATCATTTAAATGTTTCCTGCTTACTGGATCTTTGGTCGGTCACTACTTGGCTAACAATGTGTTCCTTAATAGTAGAGTTATCTATGGCTTCTACACTAGCTAGTATAGTCTCGCTGTGTATGGTGTAAGGTTCATTGCCTAGATGTAAGGTTCATTGCCTAGATAAACTACTCTAATGGGAACTATTCCTCTGCTGGGGTCAATAACAGTTTTAGCTATGAGAATATTCTCAGACTGCTTAAATCTTGGTGAGGGCTCTACCAATTCATTGGTTTCCCTCCAGACAGGATCCATAAATCTACCTGTGATAATCATCTCACTATTCGCGGGAACAATCCGTTTCTCTACGACAACAACTCTTGAACATGAGGGCTTTACCTCGTCGCAAAATCTGAAACAGGGTACATTTAAACCGCTAACCGCTATACACTGCTTACTAAGCAACACATCACAGGAATTCTTAGAATGGAAATCCATACCAATGATTCCTTTGTCCTTTATATCTGCTACAAGTACACTGTGCAGGAACATATTTCATCCTAACTGTATATTGACCTCACACTCTCCAACAAAAGGTTTTCTTTCCCCAGTTGCAGTTACTAAATCTATCTCTACAGGAACAATATTTAAGTCAGTCCCTAAGCTCTGCATAAAAGTATTACTTAAAATAGTAATATTTGCCCCTGTATCTATGAGCATGGGAATAAGTTTATTCTGGACCTTAGCTGACACAAACAACCCTTCTCTTATTCCGCCTGAACTCCTTACAGAAATCTGTTTTCTACTCCCTAACAATTTCTTAGGATTGGTGCTCTCTTTTTGACATTTATCACCCTTTTTATACTTAAGATCCCTTGAGGGCCCATTCTTACTAGTCGAGCTGTGGCCCCCAACTACGACTGGAACTGGTTTCCCTGATTATTATTTCCTTTATTCCACCCCTTGGAGTTTCCCCATTGCTGCTGGTTTGACCAGTTTCTGTTATTCCCAGAATTCCAACCCCTTGGTTGTTATTTGAGTGCCTCTGCTGATTTGGCTTATTATCTCCCCTTTTATTCGGATCTGAATTATTCTTACTCTCAGATTGTCTCTGGGATTTCACTAAGGCTTTAATCTCCTTAGTGAGTGAACTAAGCTCATCTTTGACTTCTTTTAACAGGGAGTCTGTTTTGTTAGTCTCGTCAGCAGGTTTTGGTATATTTTCTGATACAGTGCTACAGACAGTATGTATAGGTCTACATCTTTATTTGTCTGCAAGGCGATGTGTCTCGAGTCTTACAGCTTGAATTTCTTCATCATTTATGTCTGCAGGTCTCGACTCTTTTAGTCGCATTCTTATGTCTGCATCTGGAATAGCCTCAATGAAGTTTTCTAATGCTAATGTCCCTACTAGTCTTGAGTCGGCTGTCGGGTAAGCACTTCGTGTCAGTCTTCTGATTGATTGAGCCAACTCTGGAATTGATTCATTTTTAGAACGGACACGGGTTTGCAGTTGAGCTCTAAATAGCTCTGCTTAACCAAATCTAAATTTTAATGCTTCTACTAGAGATCTAAAATCTCTGCGGCTAGTGGCATCTAATTCACTTAGAACTGCACGGGCATTTCCAGACAAACAACTAGCTAGGTACAATGACTTTGAAGAATATGACCAGTTGTTAAGCTCAGCCAAAATTTCAAACTGCGAGATATATTCATCGAAGTCATCACCTCCATCATATGGGTGTGGTTTCATTAGAACCTTATTTACCCCTGTATGTTTAAATTGTAGCGTTTGTCCGGTTATCATTCCTGTTATTGTTATCTAGCAACGGTGTACTATGCCTATTACCTGCTATATGTTCACCACAATCATCATTTTCTACTTTTTGTTCAAGATTTATTATGATTTCTCTCAGGTTATTTATTTGCTCCTTTAAATCATTCTTATTTGATCTGATTTTAATATTTTTTATATTTCTACTTGCAGATAATGATCTGGCTGGTACAACAACTTCAGCTACCTCAACCGGATGTTGACTGATTGACTGTGCCTCCATACCATCACCTTCATGCGTACTGTCATTATCCATGTCAATCAACAAATTACGGCCAAATACTACTTCAGAGTCATCCATTTTTCAGCTGTTAATTTGACAAAATAAAGATTTCAGGACTGCTCTGGATTCGTGGATTATTTTACAGCAAAATTTCCATCAATGATATAAACTGCTCAAAAGGTTCACTGTTCTTTAAGCCTCATTTGCTGCCCAGGTTGTGAATATATCAGATATAAGTCTGAACTGAGTGTTTGCTAAGGACAAGGTTTAAAGATCCCACTTCTGACACCAATGTTGCTCGCTCGGCCTCTTGGTCGAGACAAACAAACTTTTTGTGGATCTCTTGACCCCAGCTGTTAAACAACTCAGAACAGACAAATAAGAGAAATATAAATTTACAACATTTATTCACAAACAAGAGCAACAAATGGACAATGAGGAAATTACCCCTACTGCCTCATTTAATAGGCTTACCCCTTGAAATCTACATATAGTAGTAAGGCACAGTCATAGTGAAGGTGCAAGGCAAGTCCTTAGAAGGTGCACTGTGAAGGTGCTACCAGACCGTGAAGGTGCTACTATTTACTGAAGGTGCTACAGTGAAGGTGCTACCAAGCACAGAAAGGTGCCACAATGTCGACTAATGTGCATTATCGGCCTTAAATCAATATAATATTACCACAATGGCTTAATAAATAGATGTAAAAGTATGTTTCTTTGACTATTTAGTCATCATGTATAAACGCAATCGTACACATCTTCTGAAGGTGGAGGTAGGTCGGCACAGCAAACAGAATGTGCTTAGATAAGCACAGACATATATTAATCAGGTCTGGTTTCTATTCATAACTTATTCTCCAAGTAATTACCTCTGCTGCCATTATACTGGTACTGGATATATATATCAGCAATCAGCAACTGGTATAATATATAAAATATATACGCTGGAACTCAGCAAGCAGCTCTGGATTTATTTACCGGGCTACCGTTCGAAACATAATGCCGATCTGAGCTTGTATTCACCGCCTTTTATACACTGCGAGTGACGTCACACTTGTAACCTCATAGGTTTCCGCTCTTCGCTCGCCCTCGATCATATCAACCAATCAGCGTTGTCGAAACATCAGTTAGGCAAACACTGTTGCGTCCCGGCGAAGTATACAAGGAACAACTCGCTTTCGGTGTAAACTACAGCTATTTTCCAAAGAAATGTAGACTACTAAACCATAAATATGGTTGATAGGTATGTGTGACATGATTATGATCGTACCTTGTTAAATATTTTTACCGTCAATGCGTATTATGAATAATATTAGTGGTGTAAGTACTTTGTTTGCTGTCGTCTGCCTGACAGTTGACAGCGCGCCATATTGTTTACAATCTCGGACATGCGGTTAGTAAACAGACTGTTCTGCCGTGTATGTAACAAATCACTACTTGTCCTAGAGCACAACGAACCTGGCACAACGCCTGCAGAGAAAGCTATTGAAACAATGAACAAAACAGTCTTCACAAGACTTGAGAAACTTTTCAGAAATGCACACGCAATTGCGAAAAAGGTAGGCCGTTTATGGACTATGTTTGGATGACAGAACTTGATACTGTGAAAGGAGTTGATATTGGAAACACGTGACAAATCATGTAGACACTTTGTACATGCAATAGCCGCCTTAGAAAGAAACAAGGTTGAAGACTTGTTCAAAACTGCTAAATTTCTTACACTTTTATCTGATGGATCTACAGACATTTCAGTCAAAGAAAATGAAATTGTGTATGCCTGATTTGGTACAGCTGGTAACATTTATGTTCATTTTCTTGGCATAGTTTCTGTCCAAAAGGCAGATGTAAACGGCATTCTGGGTGCAATAAAAAAGCCATACATTTGACATTCTCTAATACTGCAAATGATGACATAGAGAAAAAAATAATTGCCTATGGAAGTGATGGAGCTAGTGTGAACACAAGGAAAACGGGTGGTGTTGTGGCTAAAATGAGAAATTATCTGCCAGCGGATGAGGTCCTGCAGGTAGGGCGTTAGAATTGTACCTGCTGCCCATATTGCATGATCGTAAAAGGCGACTAAATTTAGGATCTTATCTTTTCTCTTCTTCCTAACTGACATTAATCTTTCCTAATGCCTCCCTTGGCATCGCCTCACTTTTGGCCTTGATTTGAGCGTTTGCCCCTGTGAGGAAGGCTCTGGGTCCTGTCCCCTGGCCGAGACACACCAAAGTCTATAAAAGTGGTAGTTTCTGCTCCTGCTTGGCGCTTGGCATGCAGGGAGTGGGACGACTGGTTCGTCCGTTGTCAGTATAATGTGACCGTGTGGGGTGTGTTGCTTGGTGTCTTCGGCGGCATGCTTCAGTGATGTAGCACTATAAAAGGGCAAAGGTTCCACTATACAAGAAGACACCACATGAATATACCGCAGTCTCTCAAAACACACACCTCGCACAACATTCACGCAACACACCGCATACATGGGAGGCCGTCCTTACATGACCATAGCTGTTAATAGGACGTTAATAAATCAAAGAAACAAACAAACAAAGCCAGCGGGTGAATCAATAGTGAGTGTGCATTGTCTGGTATATAGACTGGAATTAGCCTATAAACAGGCTTTAAAATCAGTGGAATTTTTTTTTAATTTTGCTATCTGGATTGTATGCATTGTACCACAAAAGTCCTCTACACCGAATTAATCTTGATAACGCATTCAAGAGCCTTGGCAAAACTGCAGTGTACCCTACTCGCATAGCAGGAACCAGATACTTGGGTACACTATCATAAATATTGATAAACTAATGCAGGGCTACCCAGCCATTGTGCTTTATTTGGGTCATGTGTGTATTTAAATATAATTTGCATTATTAATTATCAATTTGATTGTTCTGACTTTATTGCAATTTTGTTAATTTAGTTTAAAAGTAAAATTTCTAAATATCAGATACAGCTCTGATTATCTGATAGTTTTGACCTTAGAAATAGAAATTAGTTCAATAATATAAAACTTACATCAGTTCTAATTTTGAAATTAAAAAATAATACTTTTAAGCTATCAAATGAGGTATTATTGCACAATTTATCATGTGTTCATTTTTAATAATAGGTTGCATGCTCAGCTCTGGGTTCTGATTCTGGAAACATCAAATCCAAAGCCACTTGACTTCTGAAGCTTCTGAAATCAAGAATTCTGCATGGATTGTAACCAAATTTGGCCAATAACATCCTTGAGGGAAGGGGAACAGAACTTTTATAAATTTTGGCTCTGACACCCCGGGGACAAGAGGGGCGGGGCCCAATAGGGGAAATAGAGGTAAATCCTATAAATCGCTACTTGTCCTAGAGCTTCTCGTTGAATGGCGGACCAGTGAGGTGGTGAGTGAACCTGCTCCGGTTTATTTTGAAAATATATTGAAAAAGACTCCATGAACGGTCTTCTCTGTTGAAAAACTTTGTGCTCTTTATAACACTGGATATACATATCTCAAAAGCGGAGATATAGCAAAACCCAATTACGTGCTTTGAACTTGCCTTTTATATACCCGTATTTCAACATTTGTGCACGTGCACACGTGTGTGTAGGCCAATATAGTACGTTATGTCGAGTACACATACAGGCCGTGTACCGAGTGACCATGAATGACCCAGCTCACCTATGGACTCAAGTGGTGAGGCTCCCAAGGGGAGTGGTGTTAATCCGGGTTCGTCTATCGCTAATAATAATTTACCCGACGCATATAAGTGCAATGATTTTGAGGATATTGGCAAATGTTTCATGAAACTCCACCTCCAGATATCGGGTGTACAAGCCGACGTCGAGTGTCTAAAGACAAAGGTGTCAAATTTAGAGCAGGTCGCGGAGCACTCAAATGAAAGTATACGGACTATCCATGAAGAGACCATTCCTAACATCGAGGATAAAATCGCAGCGGTAGATAATGAGAGAGTGAAGCTTGACATGTGGGGGAGAAAATGGAACTTGATTATCAGAGGTGTAAAAGGCGATTCGAAAGAAAATCCCAGAAATACTGAGAAGGTTGTAAGAGAATTCCTCATCACAACCTTGAAAATGGACGAATCCTTTTCTAAAACCGTTCTCTTGACAGCCG
The DNA here is from genome assembly GCF_041381155.1 of Argopecten irradians. Taxonomy (NCBI): domain Eukaryota; kingdom Metazoa; phylum Mollusca; class Bivalvia; order Pectinida; family Pectinidae; genus Argopecten; species Argopecten irradians. The sequence continues at coordinate 2,938,960 of NC_091147.1, forward strand.
TCCACAGACTCCAAGGAGGCTCTGAAGGATGTCCTAACATCATTATTAGGTTGAGTAGCCTTTTGGACAGGGATGACATCATGAACGCCGCATATAAACTAAAAAGGGGTTCCGGTTTCAGCGTGAACCTGATCTGCCAAACGTCGTAAGTAAGCGTCGGTCTTCCCTGCTTGAAAAACGCTGGAAAATGCCCCCACGGGAAAGGAACAATTACAAGCTGATATATAGAAATTTTAGAATTGGTGGAGAAACGTCATCGATAAATAAAAAAGGACCAAGTGATTCAAATCTGAACTTCTGAAAATAAAAAATATGTTATACATACTTTTGTACATGGTCCTTTTAGAATTTTGTTTTCTAAATAAGTACATTGCGATATACTAAAAAATGTTACCTGTGTAAGAATTGCAAATTACTTTGATACAATAATTTTTTTTTAAATCTCATTTTTCACACTTGACTGAATAATAAATATGTAAACTTTCTCTATGTATTGAAAAAATTGACTGTTCAAACAAGGAATTATAAGTGAGAATATACGTCCTTGGTTCAAAATAAGATTTTTTTTCTTAAATTGTTGCGTGACTTTCTGTTTGGCAAGGGAGGGAACTTTGTAACGTTTTACATGCACAGGTAGAGTATATACTATTATGTGTATAGTATTTTAGACAATTAGTCTGATTTATATAAAGCTCCACTGTAAAAAAAATATGAACAATGGTAAACATACAGGTTGATTCTTGGAAATAACAGTTTAGTGCAGTACTTTTGTGTAGGCGGATTACTGACTTTTTTTCCCACCATGCTAATCTATATCTAGTGTTAACTCGGCATCAATTTCCGAATCAAAGCTAGTTTTTAACTCTAACTTTAAATGATAAAATATATATTGAATTGTAATTGAAAACTGCTTGTTCTTTTTTGTTTGTCATGAGTATTATGTTACGAAAACTAATTAATGAGAAGTTTATGTGTTGGCGCTTTCATTGAGCCGACTAAAAAATGAGTTGTCATTTAGTGATGCCAAACAGAGTTATCTGTACTTCCGGCGTAAACAGCTAGGCTATGACACGAGGATTGGTACATTATGTTTTTTATTGTATGTAAGTCGCCTATCTACATGTATGTTGGCAGGTCAAATTGAAAAGTGGAATCAAATTGAAATCTTCTGCATTCTATTAATATAAAACCGAAACAGTGATTTGAATAATAGCTTTTTTTAGGTCATCGAAGGGTAAATATTTTTCGCTGTTATGAACTCAGACACTTGTGAATTATTTGAAGATTATGATATTTATACTTTAGTTTAAACATATTTTATTGTATCAAATATGTACAATAGGATTGGGCACAAGTTTTACCAACTTATATTAAGCCCTTTCCATACAATATTAGGTAACACATACAAAATTATACAAGATGACATTAACAATAAAATAGTATTTTTTGTGGAAGTGTGGATAAGGGAAGGGTAAAGATAGGATGTAAGAAGGTGCAGGTACATGTATATGAAAAGAATGTGACAGAGGCCTTCATTTATATTATCATAAATTATAGTTAAGACATTTTCACTATTAAAAGAAGCATTGTTTAAGACTGCGTGAATGATCTTTCTCGACCCAGATGGCACAAGTACACAATCCACTACGCACAACTTTCGGCTTATCAATGTTCATCATATCTCCTTCCATCGTTTTCCTTCACTATGTTCATTCCTTTCGTTCTGATATTTCCGTTTCGCAAGTGTCATATGAGTCGAGAAAGATAAAAGACGCAGTATTTGATAAAGTTAAAGTGGGTAAACAGTTTATATATATATATGAATTATTTCAAATACACAATATATCAAATGTATCAAGTACTGAAGAGAGATATGTTGGAAAAAATTATGAAGGCTTGCACAATTGTAACTTGAATAGAAAGAGGTAGGTGATAGAGAATGTACAGATGTAAAATCAAAATCTTTTTGTATCGTTAATATATTTCTGAGTGTGCAGAAAATATTTTTTCATTGTCTGCTTTAGATAATTCTTGACTGCCATGTAAAATTAGCTGAAGGTCCAGTGGGATGAAGTCATTTAACTCACGGTACCACTTTATTCTCTGATCTACATACTTATTGCAATTAAAAAAAAAGTGAAAAGCATTTTCAATAGAATGTCCACAATGACAAAGTTGGAAATCAATTAAATTAGCATGAAATAAGTCATCGTTTAGAGTACTTGAATTAGTTCTTAATCTAGCATGCAAAATATTAGTTTTCCTGTCTCCAAACAAATAATACGAGGGACTATTTATGTCATTTAACTTACTAAGAGAGTGTTTAAAAGCTGGGGCTGTCATACTCTGTCTTATAACAGGGTCTAAATTGTTCCAAAGTCGGATAGTAGAGGGGAAAAAAGAACTATTAGAAAGTTGAAGCCTGAAGTTAGGTAAGGAGTAATTGCTAGCATTACGGAGGTTATATTCTACATTTTGTGACACTAAAGGAGGTAGTAAAGCTGAAAGATAATTTGGCGTGAGGTTAGCTTGAATTTTGAAAAAAAGCTGTAGTTTTCTCTTCTTTCTTCTATTTGCTAATGGTTCGAGTCCACTTTCTGAGTATAATGAAACCCTACTTGCATAAGATGGTAAACCAGTTATTATACGAATAGACTCTAACTGTAGTTTTTCTAAATTGTCTGCGTCACCGAGAGTACATCCGTCCCAAGCTTCACAACAGTATTCTAGTAATGGAAGAATATATGCTCTGTAAATTTTGTCTAAAGTTCGTCTGTTTAACAAATACTTAAGTTTTCGTAGAACACTTACCTGTTTTGATACATTTTTACAAATATTTTCGATATGTTTACTCCATTTACAATTTTCGCTTATTACCACTCCCAGGTGCTTATGATTTTCTACAAAGTCTACATTTACATTATTAAACTTAATTTCTATTGCATGTTCAAGTTCAGAGTTGGAAATAAGTAATGCCTCTGTTTTAGAAGGATTAAAATTTACTAGCCACTTACTAGCCCAGTGTTTAATTTTATCTAAATCATTATTTATTTTTGTTTCAATTGTTTGAGGAGATGCATCAGAGTATAATAAGGAGGTATCATCGGCGAATAATTTACAAAGACTTTCCAAGTTATCAGCTATGTCATTAATATATATAATAAATAAAAGAGGGCCTAATACAGAACCTTGAGGAACTCCGGCATTGGTTGATTTAACTAAAGACTTCGTATTTCCCACAAAAACTTGCTGTTGTCTATTACTAATATAATTCTTAAACCACTCTAACAATTTTCCGGAAATGCCATAATTTGCTAGTTTCACTTCCAATCCCCTGTGCCATACACGGTCGAACGCCTTTGAAATATCACAGAAAACTAAACATGAAGGACGTTTTTTTTTCTATGTTTTCGCATAAGGTGTGATATAATTCAATAATTTGATGAACTGTCGAATGACCTGGCTGGAAACCTGACTGATATTTATAAATTAAGGAATGATCTAATAAATAGTTATGTAAATATTTCACTACCAATCTTTCAAAAACTTTTCCAACGGTGCTTAATAGTGAAATAGGTCTATAATTTGAAACTTCGTGCTTATCTCCCTTTTTAAATAAAGGCATTACTAATGCTTTTTTCCATTGTTTGGGAAAGATACCAGTTTCCAAAGAAGATCTAAAGATAAGAGATAGAGGAAGAGCTGATGATAGTGCTGTATTTTTTAACATGTTGTGACTTATGGTATCAATACCTACAGCTTTATTAATATTTAACGATTTAAGGATGTCGATAATGTCATTTAAATTGAAAGGTATGTCGGATAGAGTGGCGTCCGTCCTAAGTTGTACAGCAGGCACGTCGGTATTGGAATCGTCGATAGTAGAAATGGAAGCAAAGTAATCATTTAAGATGTTAGCTTTACCATCTTCTGTAATTTCAATTTGACCAAATTCATTTCTAAGAGGAGGTATAATATTGGCAGTATCAGTTGTTTTAATTAGCCTGCGGACAATTTTCCAAAAAATTTTAGGGTTCGAAACTGAGTATTGATCAAGAATGCCGTTGATGTCCGCATAAAACCTTTCTTTAGTGCTTTTCTTAAGATTGTTAACATGATCTCGTTGTTTCCGAAAGTTAGTTAGGTTAGCTGGCGTACGATTTAAAAAATTTTTTAAAAGTCTGTCTCTTTTTCTGATTTCCCGTCTTAAGTCAGTGTTAAACCAAGGTTTGTCATTAGGTCGTACTGTCACTATTTTTGTCGGTATACACTCCCCAGCTATATCTAAAAATCTAGATGTAAAAATATCACACATGTCATCTGGGGAGTGTGTCCTTGTGAAAAGATCTTGCCAGTCAGTTTCGTCTAATCTATTATTAAAAAGTCCGTAATTTGCGTCACTATAACATATAACTTTACGCTTATATGTCTTAACTATACCAGTGTCAACAGACAAATTTACAATCGTCGCTTGGTGGTCAGAGATGTTGTTATCAATGTCTATTACGTCGGCTAAACTGAAGGTACACGTGTCGGAGAGCAGTATAGGGTCAATGAGTGTAGAGGACGTCCGTCCAATGCGCGTCGGTTTGTTGATAACGTTTGTCAAGTGAAATGAGTTAATAATGTCATAAATTGCATGTGTGTTCTCAACAGTTAAAAGATCAACATTAATGTCTCCTACTACTACTACATGTGGAGTTTCTTGCATGGCTGTTTCTACTGAGAGTTTAAAATAATTCCAAAATGAGTGTGCTGTGTTTGGAGGTCTGTATAATGTGCATAAGAGGAATTTCTTATCTGGAAACTGGATCTCTGTCCAAACAACTTCACCCACCCGAAATTCTAAATCGGCTCTACGACGGGTACACAGGAGACTGGAAGTGTAAATAGTTATCCCCCACCCGGAGTTCCTCGATCTTTACGGTAAAGCTCATAAGCATCCAGGAGTACATCACAGTCAGCTATCGATGAATCAAGATGAGTCTCGGTAACACAGACAATGTCATAATCAGAAACGATGTTTTCTAAAAAAGACATCTTATTTCTCAGACTACGTATATTTAAATGAAAGATAGATAGATCATTTTTATGATTGAGGGGGCCGGGGTTTGGATGAACGTCGTTACAGGAAAGGAGGAGAAGCTGTAGTATAAAGAGGAAGTTTGAGTTGTTCACGATACAAGATAAGATAAAATTAGTGATAAAAGCAATATTATTTAAAATGGACATCACACTGGACCTGCAACACATGAATAATTTTAGAAAATTTATGTAGAATAAAAACTGTTGGGATATCAATATAGAGTGTGTACGTTGGTAGAAACAGCCGATCGCCGCCCTATACTGAGCTAAATCACTACCCATGATCATCAATAATTAGTACATCTCGTATAGGGTGACGGTCGGGTGTGTATACCATAATACATTTGTAAATATAAATAACTGGACACTCAGACAAGAAGACAGTTCTGTTGCAGAAGTAAAGACAGAATGGGTGAAAGGTAATGAAGGTGAATAAACAAACAATGTGAAAGGGAAGAAAGGTGAATGGAAAAGAGGGAAAAAATGAAAGAAAGATAAGTAAACAAAATAGGAACAGAATGACTAAAATTTCATCAAACATGGAAAAAGAACCACATTTGGATGTTTGGCAGGATAGTGCGAACTACATTAATTTAGTAGCATAGGAATGATTTATAAACAAAGAAAACTGTTTTATATACAATTGAGAACCAGGTAACATTTAGCTGATCGTACAGGTGTGTATTGAAAAAAAAAATCATAATAAACAACAAATTGGACATTCTTTGAGTATCACACAACATACTGTTTGAATATGTATCACATAAGATTACTTGTATTCAGACTGAAAATGATAATAACAATAAAACAGAACACTCGCAGGATTGTATCTACCAGTGCACATGTATATAGAACAACCGAATGTAAACTGTATGTTTTGTTTTGTTGTTGTTTTCTTACAGATAAGTTGAATAATCTCGTGCATTTAATAATCGAAATAAAAGGAAACTTGTAATTTAGAGACACTTATGTTGTTATTACATTTGCCTTACGATATAACTTCACCATTTATCAATGTAATGGTATGCCTAAATTAACGCTGGACAGATTTGTAATGGTATTCAAGCGTTAGTGTAATACTCAAGATCATCTGCATTATATATTTGAAAAATCATGATACATTAATGATAACGTGTCATCACTGTTGATGATCAAAACTACTGATCATATTCCTCAAATAGTCGTGGGGTTGGGATTCTTTTTAATAACACTTTCGGCTATAAACTACTGTCTATTACCCGAGACAAAACTGGAAACATTCTTATTCTTGCCATTGTACTTGCTTCTTCTGATAAAAACATAACTCTAGTGGCAGTTTATGGCCCAAATGATACCAATGTTAATTTTTTACAGAGTTATGATGTACAGCAACTTCAATTGCGACAGAACACTTCTTTTATTTTAGGAGGAGATTGGAATGCTCCACAGAGTTATGATGTAGATACCAAAAATTATGTTAACAGAAATAATGAGGTAAATCGAAAAGAAATTCTTGCATTAATGGAACTATTTGATCTTTTGGATATTTGGAAAAAAACAAATACTGATAAACATTTATTCACTTGGCATGGTCCACATAGAAAACAAGCCAGGTTAGATTATTTTTTAATATCTTCAGATTTATCTCCCTTTGTTTGTAGTTCTAAAATTGGTTCAAGCTATCGTTCTGACCATTCACCCATATTTTTGAATTTAAAATTTGTAAATCAACCAAAAGGGCGGGGAACATGGAAGTCTAATAATAGTCTGCTGGGTGACCCAGAATATGTAAATATTGTTAAAAATTGTATTAGAGATACCATAAACATTTATGCTATTAATCCAGAAGAAGATGACCAAAATTTAATTAATTATACAATAAGCCATCAATTATTGTGGGAAACTAAAATTAATGATTAGAGGAAAAACAATTGCTTATTATTCATTTAAAAAAAGGAAAGAGAGAAAATAGGGGAAAAAACCTTGAAAGTTTAAATCAAGAAAAGGAAAGAAGGGCTAAAGTAATAATTGAGGAGGTTGGAAATGAATTGAAACTTATTAGAGAAAGTAAAATAAAAGGTATTATAATGAGAGCCAAATCCCAATGGAAAGTCGAAGGTGAGCGAAGTTCAAAGTCTTTTTTGTAATCTAGAGAAAAGGCACTACCAAGAAAAAAATATACCAAAACTTTTAAAAGATACTGGTGATGAAATTACAGATCTAAAAGATATTTTAAATGAACAAAAACATTATTATGAATGTCTCTATTCTAGTACCACTAATGACAATGAAACAGCAAATACAGATAATTTATTTTTTAACAATGATAATCCTTTTATAACCAAACTCGCTGTTGAGCAGCAAAATATTCTAGAAGGTGAAATTAATTATGACGAATGTCTTAAATCATTAAAAAATATGAATAATAATAAGTCACCAAGTTCGGATGGGTTTACTGTGGAATTTCATAAATTTTTCTGGGCTGATATCTATAATTTTTTGATAATTCTTTTAATCAAGCACATGAACTTAGTATGCTCGCAATTACTCAACGTCAGGGTATAACTTGTATCCCGAAAGAAGGTAAGTCAAAATTATATCTTAAAAATTGGAGACCCATTACTCTATTAAATGTAGCCTATAAGATTGTATCATCAATTATTTCTAATAGATTTAAAATAGTATTAAATAGTATCATTAGTGAAACTCAAAAGGGGTTTTTAAAAGGTAGATATATTGGTGAGTGCAGTAGAATAATTAATGATTTGATATTTAAAACAGAAAAAGAGAATATCCCAGGTTTACTTTTGCTAATTGATTTTGAAAAAGCTTTCGATTCTTAAAAATTTAATTTTATTTTGAAAACTCTCTCTTTTTATGGTTTTGGTCCTTCTTTTTTAAATTGGATAAACACTTTTTATAATGATAGTTCATGTTGTGTGACAAATAATGGTCATTGTTCTGAATTTTTAGCTCACCTGCCAGAAGGGCAAGTGAGCTTATGCTATGGTGCAGCGTCCGTCGTCCGGCCGTCCGGCGTCAACTTTTCCATTTAAACAATTTCTTCTCCAAAACTTGGATACCTAGAGTCCTGAAATTCGACTTATAGCATGCTGGAATAAAGAGCTACCAAGTTTGTTCAAATGAATGACCTTGACCTTCATTCAAGGTCACAGGGGTCAAATAGGTGAAAATCTTTAACAAACTTCTTCTATATAACCAAGAGGCCTAGAGACCTGAAATAAGACCTGTGCCATGCTGAGATGAAGGGCTACCAAGTTTGTTCAAATGAATGACCTTGACCTTCATTCAAGGTCACAGGGGTCAAATAGGCTGAAATATCTTGTTAAGACTTCTGTTTCATAACCAAGTGGCCTAGAGACCCGATACTTGGCATGTAACATGCTGGGATGAGGGACTACCAAGCTTGTCCAAATGAATGACCTTGACCTTCATTCAAGGTCACAGGGGTCAAATAGGTTAAAATCTTTAAACGACTTCTTTTTAATAACCAAGAGGCCTAGGAACCTGATATTAGGCCTGTGACATACTGGGATAGAGGGTTACCAAGTTTTTTTCAAATGAATGACCTTGACCTTCATTCAAGGTCACAGGCGTCAAAAAGGCTAAAATCTTTACACGACTTCTTCTTCATACCAAAAGAGCCTAGGGACCTGATATTGGGCCTGTGGCATGCTGGAATAAAGGGCTACCAAGTTTGTTCAAATGAATGACATTGATCTTCATTCAATGTCACTTAAGGATTGAATGTCAATTTTGTTGCTTGCATTGACTGATGAAGAAAGTTAATCTCGTGCAAATGAAGTGAACTGCGAAGCAGTTCATGTAACATTTGCACGAGATTAACTTTCTTCATCAGTCAATGCAAGCAACAAAATTGATAATCAATCCTTATATTTACGTTAATCAATTTAAAAATCCCGCTGTTGAAAAAAGTCAAATTATATGTATTCGGTATAAGATTATTATACAAATTTGCAACATTGTACCAGTTATCGTACCTGTATGTACAGCTACTGAACAGCCGCTAGTCAGTTCTTCTCGTCACCAAGGCAACACAAAATGTAGTTCCGAAAATAACTTCATTCTTTGTGCGTTGTTACGATTAAAAACGGCAATTTTGAAATATTGGTTTTATGTACAGAAATTAATAGCTTAAATTTTATCATAAAAACATTATTATGTAGCTTCAAATACAAAAATTGCTGCGCAGTACTAGCAGTGCAGTCAATGTGTAATCCGGTTGCTCAATTTAGCAGGGGTCCGGTTTTGAAGAAAATGACGATTGTAGTGAAAATGCTGAATAGTTGGTATCTAAACATAATCAAACCTTTTAAAACTTAATTGTAATTGTTGTGGAATGTAACTGAATGTTGTATTTCCGTCTGGTAATTATTTGTAGCTGACATTTAAATGTTTATTAACTAGACACGTTGTGAAATCCAACCCCTGTGTCTATGGTATGCGATGCAGTCCAATAACATGGTGCTTCCGGGGCTCAATAAAACGTGTCAAAATGTGGGATTTAGTCGCAGATCACTGAAAGACTTCTGTGTTATTCTTGAAATGTGATAACTTCTCTGTCAACTGGAGTTTTGGGATTAAAATTCTGTATAAAGTAAGTAGAGAAACATTTATTTGAAATATTGGCGGTTTCCAACGACCCTCCAATGCCGTGGGTTTTGACACTCACAGAATCGTTTCGTTAGTCTTAATTTCACTGAAATCAGCCTGTTTGCTATTTGAGCGTATTTTCATAGAATCTATCGTTTCTAAGCTTACATGTATATCATCGCATCACATATATTGTACAAATTATCGTAACCATTTGCGTTCGATTATGCCTACTTGCGATGAGTTGTGAACCTCACTGCGTTCGATAGGCTAGCCTATAGCTATGTTCAGCATTTTCCGGGGTTTGAGCCTAAGTCAGCGTTTCACCAAAATACGTGTTAAATATCTGTATATATTATATTACTGACAATTTCTAATATCATTTTATCAAGCATTTCTGGATGTACAATGATAGGCTACATTGCAGAAAGTTCATTCAAAACTGAAGCGGCGTAAAACTAGGTCAAAATGTAAACAATGTCAAAATGTATTCTCACGCCGGTCAGAGGTCAGCGCGTGACCAAACATCTTCATTGGGAAATAAAGTGATCGGAGTTTACTAGTTTCATTGAGGCGGAGCGAAGTGGAAATGTAAATATAGGGGTTTGTTTTCTATGACACTAAACACATGTAGTTGTGAGATAAGGGAGATAACTCCTATAGCTTTGTTATCCATACATCCTATAAAGGTCATATCATTAATCTAGGTTATAGAACTTTCTAGAATATTATCATGTATAAACAAATATGTTTGTAAACATGTTGATTATAAGTAGAGATCTAGAATGATCTATTTCCAGAAAGTTCTGTGTGTTTATTTGTTTACTGTTTTTAGTTAGATATTTCTAGAAGTAGAAGGTTCCCCAATATTCTTGAATTAGGGTTTAGCTATATATACTCCAGCTGTCCAAGGCTAATCAGAACTGTAATGAGACCTGTAATGAGAAATATCAAGAATTGTACAGTGCCATATTAGATTCTATTGGGAGAGCTATTGTGACTTTATCTGTGGATTATTACAACACTTTGTGTGGATTTATTCATACTGTCTGGAACTTTACAAATCATCTGTAGATATTCATTTTCCTCCTGGATTTGTGATTATTGTTAATTTGAAAACCTGGAAGGATCAAGGATTATACCAGGACATTCGCATACAGATAAGTAACACTTTAAATCATCGTATTACTCTTGTACCACCACCAATTAATTTAGATATTGTAAACCATCTCTGTATAATATTGTATATATAATTAAATTGTGTTTTGAATTTAGCTGCTGGTTTCTCATTTCTGTTATTCTTGCTTGTAACAGTTTGAAAAGGCTTAAATCTTTAAATGACTTCGACTTAATAACCAAACAGCCTAGGGACCTGATATTAGGCCTGTGGCATGCTTGGATCAAGGGCTACCAAGTTTGTTCAAATGAATCACCTTGACCTTCATTCAAGGTCACAGGGGGTCAAAAAGGCTAAAATCTTTAAACGACATCTTCTTAATAACCAAAAAGCCTAGAGACCTGATATTGGGCCTGTGGCATGCTGGAATCAAGGGCTACCAAGTTTGTTCAAATGAATGACATTGATCTTCATTCAATGTCACAGGGGTTTGTTATCTAAGACACTAAATACATGTAGTTATGAGATAAGGGAGATAACTCCTATAGCTTTATTATCAATACATCCTATAAAGGTAATATCATTAATCTAGGTTATAGAACTTTCTAGAATATAATCATGTATAAACAAATATGTTTGTAAACATGTTGATTATAAGTAGAGATCTAGAATGACCTATTTCCAGAAAGTTCTGTGTGTTTATTTGTTTACTGTTTTTAGTTAGATATTTCTAGAAGTAGAAGGTTCCCCAATATTCTTGAATTAGGATTTAGCTATATATACTCCAGCTGTCCAAGGCTAATCAGAACTGTAATGAGACCTGTAATGAGACATATCAAGAATTGTACAGTGCCATATTAGATTCTATTGGGAGAGCTATTGTGACTTTATCTGTGGATTATTACAACACTTTGTGTGGATTTATTCATACTGCCTGGAACTTTACAAATCATCTGTGGATATTCATTTTCCTCCTGGATTTGTGATTATTGTTAATTTGAAAACCTGGAAGGATCAAGGATTATACCAGGACATTCGCATACAGATAAGTAACACTTTAAATCATCGTATTACTCTTGTACCACCACCAATTACTTTAGATATTGTAAACCATCTCTGTATAATATTGTATATATAATCAAATTGTGTTTTGAATTTAGCTGCTGGTTTCTCATTTCTGTTATTCTTGCTTGTAACAGGTTAAAAAGGCTTAAATCTTCAAATGACTTCGACTTAATAACCAAACAGCCTAGGGACCTGATATTAGGCCTGTGGCATGCTTGGATCAAGGGCTACCAAGTTTGTTCAAATGAATCACCTTGACCTTCATTCAAGGTTGGCCCTGCAGGTAGGGCGTTAGAATTGTACCTGCTGCCGCTATTGCATGATCGTAAAAGGCGACTAAATTTAGGATCTTATCTTTTCTCTTCTTCCTAACTGACTTTATCTTTCCTAATGCCTACCTTGGCACCGCCTCACTTTTGGCCTTGGGTTGAGCGTTCGCCCCTGTGAGGAAGGCTTTGGGTTCTGTTCCCTGGCCGAGACACACCAAAGTCTATAAAAGTGGTAGTTTCTACTCTTGCTTAGCGCTCAGCAAACAGGGAGTGGGACGACTGGTTCGCCCGTTGTCAGTATAATGTGACTGGGTGGGGTGTGTTGCTTTGTGTCTTCGGCGGCATACTTCAGTGATATAGCACTATAAAAAGGGCAACAGTTCTACTATACAAGAAGACACAACACGAACATACTACAGTCTCCCAAAACACGCACCACGCACTTCACACACGCTACACACTGCATACATGGGAGGCCGTCCTTACATGACCCTAGCTGTTAATAGGACGTTAAACTAATCAAACAAACAAACAAATCATTCAAGGTCACAGGGGTCGAAAAGGCTAAAATCTTTAAACGACTTCTTCTTAATAACCAAAAAGCCTAGAGACCTGATATTGGGCCTGTGGCATGCTGGAAACAAGGGCTACCAGGTTTGTTCAAGTGAATGACCTTGATAAATTCAAGGTCACGGGGGGTTAAATAGGCTAAAATCTTTAAAAGACTTCTTCTTAATACCCAAAAAGCCTAGGGACCTGATATTTGGCCTGTGACATACTGGGATAGAGTGCTACCAAGTTTGTTCAAATGAATGACCTTGACCTTAATTCAAGGTCACAGGGGTCAAAAAGGCTAAAATCTTAAAACGTCTTCTTCTTAATAACCAAAAAGCCTAGGGACCTGATATTTGGCCTGTGGCATGTTGGAATGAAGCGCTACAAAGTTTGTTCAAATTAATGACATTGACTTTCATTCAAGGTCACAGGGTTCAAATAGGCTAAAATCTTTAAAAGACTTCTTCTTAATACCCAAACAGTCTAGGGACCTGATATTGGGCCTATGGCACGCTGGGATCAAAGGCTACCAAGTTTATTCAAAAGAATGACCTTGACCTTCATTCAAGGTCACAGGGGTCAGAAAGGCTAAAATCTTTTAAACAACTTCTTAATAACCAAAAAGCCTAGGGACCTGATATTTGGCCTGTGGCATGATGGGATGAAGCACTACAAAGTTTGTTCAAATGAATGACCTTGACTTTCATTCAAGGTCACAGGGGTCAAATAGACTAAAAACTTTAAAAGACTTCTTCTTAAAAACCAAAAGGCATAGAGACCTGATATTGGGCCTGTGGCATGCTGGGATCAAGGGCTACCAAGTTTATTCAAAAGAATGACCTTGACCTTCATTCAAGGTCACAGGGGTCAAATAGGCTAAAATCTTTAAACGACTTCTTTTTAATAACCAAGAGGTAAAGAGACCTCTAATGTGCTTAGGGATGATATAAATTCTTATTTACTCTTTTTGTTAAGTATGACCAGGTTGCAGGTGAGCGATTCGGGCCCATTGGGCCCTTGTTTAAAATTTCTCGTGGAGTTAGGCAGTCCATCAGTCCATATATTTTTATTCTTTGTGTTGAAATTTTAAACGCAACAATTAAATTCCATCCTGATATACAGGGTATCACAATAAATCACTCTGAATATCTAATTAATCAATTTGCTGATGACACTTCCTTCACATTATCAGATGATCCACACTCGATGAATATTGTTCTTGATATTTTACAGGATTTTGGCCATATATCAGGTCTTAAGATAAACATTGGAAAAACCCAGGCAATATGGATTGGGGCAAAAAGGGGTTGTGGTGAGGAGTTACTTCCAGAAAGAACTTTAAGCTGGAATCATCAAGGGAAATTTCAATTACTTGGCATTTCATACAATCTCCAATCAGAAAATATATTTTATGATAATTTTGTACAAAAATTAACTTCTATTAAAAGACTTCTAAATGACTGGTCCTTTAGAAATCTTACATACATTGGTAAAGTAACTGTAATAAAAAAAATCTTGCTCTACCCATTTTTATCAAATCAATGACAGTTTTTCCTGATCCGCCTCCTCAAATTGTGCAAGAACTCCAAAAGTGTTTTTTGAATTTATTTGGAACGATAAAATAGATAAAGTAAAACGAAAAGTAATGTATGGGGATTATGAAGAAGGTGGACTACGAGTTCCGCATATTTTAACTTTTTGTCATGCTTTGAAAATGTGTTGGATAAAAAAAAAACCTAATAGACCCATCAAATTGTTCTCCATGGAAGTCACTTCTTTTAGATGATATTGAAGCTTATGAAGGGGACAAGGTCTTAAGGCTAAGAAAAGAAGGGATTTTGGAAATAAGTAGATTTTTAAATACTTTATGGAAAGAAATTTTTAAAATATGGGCTGAGCTAAGTGGAGAGGAACTCCCCACAACCCCAGTTTTAGTTGCCTCACAACCATTATTGTTAAATAATTTCATAAAGATTGATAACAAAATTTTTATCTACAAATATTGGTGTGATTTTTTTTTTTTTTTTTATTAAAGATGCTCCACCGCTGACAAATGGTATTTTTTCGCCATCAAAAACAGGAGGAAACGATTTAGTATTTTTCTTCAGTTACAAAAGTTACTTACTTCACACCATTACCACCATTGAAAAGTTTGAGCTTCTAATTTTATTTGAAGTTCAAAGTATAAAAAATAATTAATTGCATCCCTAAAAAATCCGTGTCACTATATCCTATATGAAATGAAATACTGACTGCGCGTGCACCAAAGGCAAAATAAATTATCTTATCATATTTTTTGTGTTAATTAGACATATATATACACGATTAAACACAAATTATTGTTCAAATGATGAATGTCATTTATGCTCTGTCGGCGGTGGAGCATCTTTAATGATTTGATAGAAAACAATGAACTTGTAATGTATGAAAGGTTTTGTGATAAATATAACCTGACAATTAATTTTCTTGAATTTTATAGTGTAATGAATTCAATTCCAAGGCAATGGAAGAGTATATTGCTTCAACAGGAAATTGACTTAATCAATTTGAATCAAAACAAATTTATTCAATATCTTAAGAAATATGATAAGATTACAAAATACTTTTACCATCTATGCTAAAACCGATTATTGAATATCCACTTAAAAGTCAAAATTCATGGCAGGAGATTTTGCATGTCAACATCCCAAGAGAGGTTTGGAATAAGATTTTTATCATACCTTATAATGTTACAGATGATATAAAGCTTCAAAACTTTAAATTTAAATTTCTCCATAAAATAATATATTCCAATTGCAAATTAATGCAATGTAAAATGAGTGAATCAGAAAGATGTTCTTTTTGCATGGTCGAGAAACACTCATGCACCTATTTTGGGAATGTTGCCATGTTCAATCTCTTTGGACATCCTTTTTAAATTTATTAAAATCAAACTATGAAATTGAGCTGGGCAGAGACCCAATGATAATGGTTTTTGGTATTGTAGACAATGTTTATAGCTATGACTTGAATTTTTTGATATTATTGCTGAATATATATACTATTGTAAATTAAAATCAAAAACTCCTTCTATTGGAGAGTGGAAAGTTAATACTTTATTTTACAAAGAAATTGAAAATTTTGATTTCATTTTATATTCAGAGAGAGAAAAAAACACAAAATAAAGCAAAAGTGGGTTTTTGTGGCCAATTTTTTTGGAGATTAGCGGAAGAAAGATACAAATTAAATTTACATAGTTTATGCATGTATTTATTATTGACAACTTCCTGAACTTTCAGTACATGTATGCCATTTGTTTTTCTTACTGTGGTTTGAAACATGGAAAATGAATGTAACAACAAAAAAGTTGAATTAAAAAAAAAATTATACAAGTTCTGTTCCCTTTCCCCCAAGGATGTTATTGGCCAAATTTATTTACAAACCATGCAGAACTCAAGGACAAGTAGCGATTTATAGGATTTACTTCAATTTCCCTACTAGGACTAGAATTCTGCATGGATTGTAACCAAATTTGGCCAATAACATCCTTGAGGGAAGGGGAACAGAACTTGTATAAATTTTGGCTCTGACCCCCGGAGACAAGAGGGGCGAGGGCCCAATAGGGCAAATAGAGGTAAATCCTATTAATCGCTACTTGTCCTAGAGTTCTACATGGATTGTAACCAAATTTGGCCACAAATATCCTTGGGGGAAGGGGGACAGAACTTGTATAAATTTTGGCTCTGACCCCTCGGGGGCAGGAGGGGCGGGGCCCAACAGGGGAAATAGAGGTAAATCCTATAAATCGCTACTTGTCCTAGAGTTCTGCATGGATTTTAACCAAATTTGGCCACAAACATCTTTGGGAGAAAAGGAACAGAACTATAAATTTTGCCTCTGACCAGCTGGGAGCAAAGGGGATGGGGCCCAATAGGGGAATTAGAGGTAAATATTAACATTCCTTCGGAAAAGAAACAATGAACCTGTATTCAGAACATTACTTGGCATTACAAACCAGGTGAGCGATACAGGCCCTCAGAGCCTCTTGTTTTAATTCTATAGAGGTATGGAAAAAAAAGTTTGCAAACTGTGTAAATCCATGCAGCAGATTCTTAAAAAGTTTGCAAAAATAAAATTACAATCTGTTAGAATTTTCTTACTGTAAGAATCTGGCTGTTGTCTTCATCAAGCCACGGACTGTTATAAAACATCCCTTTGGGTACAGCTGTCAATGGTTTCTAAAAACCCACGCAAAGTAATCATTTAATGTATTATCACAATATCGGTGCATTAAGCAATGTAATACGTGTATCCAACATCAAAAATAAAAATGGTGTAAATAAGTATTCATTAGTTTAACTAAAAGATAGATTCTCGGCAAGGATATTTTCTGTTTATAAGCCTGGAAAAAAGATCATCAAGATTCTTCTCTAGTCAAAAGAAATTGGTTGAAAATCATAATTGATAGGGGTTGGTACTGCTAATGTGATTTTGGCAATGGCGATTTGGTAGATTTAATTTGTTCGTCGGGGTTACGTAATTTACACATGCGCCTTAATCATAATACCCTCATAACCTCGACAAAATAAAAATCTGTCTTTATATTTAGTTTTTTAATGATTGAGTCCTCAATGCACACAGGCTGTACAATAGGTAAAGTAAATCCTTTAATTTCAGTGCAGAACTACAAAATTTCTGAAAAAAAAAATAATCAAAAAAATTTGTAGAAAAAATTTCTTACCTTGACTGATGAAGATACGACATTTAAACTTGAGTTGAGCTTTCGCCCACGACATTTAAACTTGAGTTGAGCTTTCGTCCCCTGGCCGAGACACAACAAAGTCTATAAAAGTGATAGTTTCTGCTCCTGCTTAGCTCTCAGCAAACAGGGATTGGGACGACTGGTTCGCCCGTTTTCAGTATAATGTGACCGGGTGGGGTGTGTTTCTTGGTGTCTTCGGCGGCATGCTTCAGTGATATAGCACTATAAAAAGGGCAACAGTTCCACTATACAAGAAGACACAACATGAATATACCGCAGTCTCCCAAAACACGCACCTCGCACAACATACACGCAACACACCGCATACATGGGAGGCCGTCCTTACATGACCATAGCTGTTAATAGGACGTTAATTAATCAAACAAACAAACAAACAAACAAACTATTGTTTAAGTGCACGTTTCTCTGCTAGAGAGCGGAGTGGTTATCTTGTGAACTGTAACTGTATCCTGTAAATGCTATTGTTGCTGAATACACGTGGTAACTTTATTACGGCGTTGAATTGTGTTTTGCTCGACGACCCACTCTACTTTAATCAAAACTCGGGTATTGTGGCGGGTGCCTGACGCTACCCTAGAAGGCATCTACCGAGGGCTGCGGGCTTGGAATACGTAATTATATAACTCCCGCAGTTTTTCGCTGCAATTGGTGGCAGCGGTGGGATCAGCTCGCAGTTTTTCGCTACATTGTGATGTAAAGGGACTAAATTGTTTGAAAAAGCTGTCAGAATTATTTTCTCGCCCAAACAGCATAACAAAGCTAATTGAATATATATACTTGGACGAAATGTCGTTGTCAATTGATGTAGCAATGTCTAGAAAATGTAGATCTGAAGTACACGTGGTAAAGGTCACCAGAACATGACCCCTAATGTCAGATCCTGTCTATTTTAATCTGATTGTACTAAACGTTACGTGCGATTGAAACTAATAACTATTCGTAAAACTGACAACTTATGCGTATCTCGCAACTACAAACAGTAAGTGTTTACCTACAATACAACATGTGTTTATCCTGCTTCATCACTGAAAAGGGGTCACACAAGTCGTGGTTGTTGCATATGGAATTTATTCCACACGAGTGAGTTATTTTTTTAAACTTACAAAAGACTAAAGCTCGTGTATTTTGTAAGTTTAAATTAAAAAAATACGAGTGTAGAATAAATTCCATATCCAACAACCACGTGTTGTGTGACCTTTTGCTACCATAATTGTTTCTGCAGTTAGCCGATAGAGATACGACGAGGATAATGTAACATGTGTTTGTCGATTTATGCAAATAAGATGTAGTGATACTTATATCAGCAAAATAACACTAATTAATATTCAAAAGTCATATTTTGGTAAAGAATCCATTCATACAAAAATCTTCCAATTGGGAATAACTTTAGAATGAAAAAAATCTCATTTGACGTATTATTAAATTAAATATTTCAAAGTTAGTTCAACAATATAACACTTATTGCCGGACTGTATAAAATCATGGGCACAGCAGAGCCGTGCCATTTACTTTCCGTCAAATAATCATCAAGTCATCGTAATAAAGTTTCGTTTCAGACTCATTTAATCTATCAAAATCACCAGTAAGATCCTTTTCCGGCAAAACGATTCACAAAGATTATTATGCTACATCTAAAAACGTCTTGTTTTGACACAACAACCACGACACATACGGTACGCTTTCCAATAGCAGTTTTGACGTCAACCGGCGAACAAAACATAGCATGACGTCATTCGTTTATATTATTGATTACCTTGACATATGATAACGTGGCACTGAGAAATAAGCAGTTTGGTTGAAGTTCGCCATGTCAGCCAATTAGAATGCGTACAGAGGTTTATACCACGTGTGGCATCAACATATTGTTAATCAACAGCTGCACTGTTCATTTAATACCCAGAGAGATGAATAACTCGGCCTATTGTGGTATAATAAGAATTTGATATATGCATATGCGAATAACTACAACAAGGAAGTATTTACTTAAATTACAACACGTGTTTAACCTAACACTATTTGACATTCCCTTGTAAAAATGATGATATTATTGGTTGAGCAAGTGATTCACGCAGAACTCAACTGCTATCATAGTACAAAATCTAGACGGAAACGGAATAATACAATTAGTTTCATTAGATTATTTAGTATTATATTTAAGTTCTTAAATGTAAGTTTTAACAAAATCAAACGGGGACTAGGATTTACATTTACTATTATTAACCCCAATCCACCTGTGGTGATGTTCCTTGAGCTAAGAAAACATATCTGTTGCTATTTATAGAAAGTACGACTTTATGTTAAGGACACAGATCACATTATTGTTAGATTGTAATATGTTTGAGGTTTTGTAATGTTTGTTTTCTTTTAGAGTTACATGTTTCCCTAATTCATTTTAATTTTTAGACAGATGGTCGCCACCGTATTGAACATTATTTAGCTTCCTCACTTTATAGAGGTCCACAACTCGTGGTTGTTAGATATGGAATTTATAAATCATATCCAATAACCACGAGTTGTGTAACCTGTCTACCACAATTGTTTCTGCAGTTAGCCGATAGAAATACGACGAGGATAATGTAACATTTGTTTGTCGATAAATGCAAATAAAATGTAGTGATATTAACATTAGCAAAATGGCGCTTATTAATATCTAACAGTGATACTTTGATAAAGAATCCATTCATATAAAAGTCTTGTAATTAGGAACAACTTTAGGATAAAATATTTCTCATTTAACGTGTTATTAAAGTTAATAATAATAAATCCTTTTCCGGCAAAACGATTCCCACAGATTATTATACTACACCTAAAAACGTGATGTTTTTGAGACAACAACCACGTCAGATACGGTACGCTTTCAAACAGCAGTTTTGACGTCAAGCGGCGATCACAACACAAGTGTCAGTGCATTCTGATTTTTTTTTTTTTTTGGGGGGGGGGGGCTGGGTGTATATGGTAATAGTTAACTTAATTGTTCTCTGTGTATGGTTGCATGTCTGTATATAAATTATAGTTTGTTTGTGTTGGTAGAGTTGGTTGTTGGATGCCGAGACGCTAAACCCAGAAATCCCTTGTGCAGTGTATCCGACTTCGTTGTACCGTCATATAGGCGGGTGCTCCGAAAAAAATATACGGAGGAATTTACGTTGATACATACATACATCCATAGCATGGCTTAACTCGATTATTGATTATGTTGACAGATGATGACGTGGCACTGAGAAATAAGTAGTTCGGTCAAAGTTCACCATGTCAGCCAATCATAATGCGTATAGAGTTTTATAAAACGTGTGGTATCAACAGATGCATCGTATATTTAATACCCTGAAAGTTGGTAGAATTAAAACTTCTATATGGCAGCAGTGATAAAACATAGTAAACATGTCATTTTAATGTCTTTTAATGTTAAAATTATACAGTATCACATGTCTTATTATTTGTTTTGAATATTTATGTGTATTTTGGTGGTCATCTGGTATTCATATATAATATATATATATGAAAATATAGTCTTATTCATATCATACTTACAACCCTCCCAACTCTTGTTCCGTTTGAAGATAAGCTTTAACACAGACGTGACGTGAAATTAGGATTCCATAATTTAATTTTCCGTCAAATATAACTTTACCAAATGTCCTGGGAAAAGTAATAAATTGTTAATTATCACAAACTCAATTTTAAAACGAATGGCAGCTGTTGATAAGTTGAAATATATGGTACAATCATAATATAATATAATATGATGATGTTTGCAAAGATTTTATTTGGCATTAGGGATAACAAACAATTTTTCCATTATTTTCTTGCACTCAGAAATCATTTAATATCATCTTAGTTCTAACTGCGACATAGAACATTTCGAAGATATTTAATTTTTTTATTTTTTTATTTTAACATTTTTTTATAGCATCAATCACATATAAAAGTTACAATTTTCAAAATGCTCTCCATGAAAACATGTATCACAGATACAATATATGTTAATAAAGTTATAATAATATTTCATTCTAAATAAGCTTGATACTTTCCCATTTCTGTCGGTTCTTGTTTGCTGCGTTTGGAGTAAGCATATAGGTCGAATACTGATCAATGGCTCTGTAATTTCTAATAAATGTCTTACATATTTCCCAATTTGGAATATTATCATATTGTCGCATTAAAGATATATATTTTTAACCAATAATATGCATACATTTAGACCTGTCAATTGAATGCTTTCTACCAGACCAAATAGGAAAATAACAGGATTTCTTTCTAATACAACATTATATTTAAGAATAACAGAATTTATTAGTCATGTCCAGAGTGCTTAGCTATGTGGACAATTCCAGAAAATATGCAATATTGTTTCAGATGCCCCACTACAAAAACTACATTCCTGATGTTCTAAAATATTTCGTTTTAAAAGCATAGAATTTGTGAAGAAGATTATATGTATTATTCTTAATTGTAAAGTTTGTAATTTTGAATCCTTTGTCTCCTGAAATGGAAGAGCATGAATGCTTTCCCATTGATCTTTACTCAGGGAAACATCTAAAACAGCATGCCATTTTTCATGAGTTTGCTGAGGATAGACAAACACCGAGGATAATCTTTTGTGAAATATCGACATGGTTTTTAGCTCACCTGGCCCGAAGGGGCGGTGAGCTTATGTCATGGCGCGGCGTCCGTCCGTCCGTCCGTCCGTCCGTCCGTCCGTCAACATTTCCTTTAAATCGCTACTAGTCATAGAGTTCTGCATGGATTGTAACCAAATTTGGCCACAAACATCCTTGGGGGAAGGGGAACAGAACTTGTATAAATTTTGGCTCTGACCCCCCAGGGGCAGGAGGGGCGGGGCCCAATAGGGAAAATAAAGGTAAATCCTATAAAACGCTACTTGTCCTAGAGTTCTGCATGGATTGTAACCAAATTTGGCCACAAACATCCTTGGGGGAAGGGGAACAGAACTTGTATAAATTTTGGCTCTGACCCCCCGGGGGCAGGAGGGGCGGGGCCCAATAGGGGAAATAGAGGTAAATCCTATAAATCGCTACTTGTCCTAGAGTTCTGCATGGATTGTAACCAAATTTGGCCACAAACATCCTTGGGGGAAGGGGAACAGAACTTGTATAAATTTTGGCTCTGACCCCCTGGGGGCAGGAGGGGCGGGGCCCAATAGGGGAAATAGAGGTAAATCCTATAAATCGCTACTTGTCCTAGAGTTCTGCATGGATTGTAACCAAATTTGGCCACAAACATCATTGGGGGAAGGGGAACAGAACTTGTACAAATTTTGGCTCTGACCCCCCGGGGGCAGGAGGGTGGGGCCAAATAGGGGAAATAGAGGTAAATCCTATAAATCGCTACTCTTGTCTGCTATTTGAAAGTTGGTCTGACCCCTTAATGTATAGAGTTCTGCATGGATTGTAACCAAATTTGGCCACAAAAATCCTTGGGGGAATTTGTTGGGGAAGGGGGAAAAGAACTTATATAAATTATGGCTGTGACCCCCCGGGGGCAGGAAGGGTGGGGCCCAATAGGGGAAATAGAGGTAAATCCTATAAATCGCTACTTGTCCTAGAGTTCTGCATGGATTGTAACCAAATTTGGCCACAAATATCCTTGGGGAAGGGGAACAGAACTTGTATAAATTTTGGCTCTGACCCCCCAGGGGCAGGAGGGGCGGGGCCCAATAGGGAAATAAGAGGTAAATATTCAAATTCCTTCACAAAAGAAACAATGAACCTGTATTCAGAACATGACCTGACATTACAAACCAGGTGAGCGATACAGGCCCTCTGGGCCTCTTGTTGAAGTATTCTGATCTGGTTTAAATTATCATGTAAAACATTTTCAATATTTTTGCCACAGTTCTTTACGATTCTCTTCCAGTCTCTAGGTATTGCGCTAATAATACTTTTATAACACATAAAACTGATATTTACATGATATTTCTGAACAAGATTATTGAAAGACATAATATTTCCGTTTTCGTATATTGTGTCGTTAAAATAGAAACCGCCTTCATTGCATAATATTTTTGTTTTTGTATAATATTGTTTTTCTATTATTAACTTGTATTTCTTTATTGAACCATAGAGGCTGGGAGAGAACAACTTCTGGGTCTGCTGGGGGGTTGTCGTACAGATTTCCCCAAATAGACAAAATTTCACTCCCAAACTTTCCAAAATTGTGACTTTTTGTAACTTCATCTATACCACATTTTGTTAAGCTCCATATTCTATTTCATCCAAAATGCTCAATGTCATCAATTAATATTTTTTTCCAATCTGCGTTATTATTTGTGTCTAAGCATTTTTTTTATCCAGATAAGTTTTAAAGATTTGCTGTAAGAAAAATATCCGGAACTTTTAGACCTCCGTCATTATAGTCACCAATTAAAAGATTTCCCTTAAGCTTGTCAAGTTTACTATTCCATAAAAAATGAAATGTTAAAGTTTTGATAACAGTCACTCTCCCAATAATAGATAGGTTTCTAAAAGACCAATCTGGGAGATGAGATTCGATAAATGTCAGTTTGTCAGTAAAATTATCTTCATAAATGTTTTCTTTTGATAAATCATATTTAACCCCTAAAAGTTTGAATTCCCCTTGATGATTCAATGAAAGAGTATGTTCTGTTTCAATTTCCTCCCCGCAGCCCCGTTTCACCCCAATCCATACAGCCTGTAACTTATCAAAATCAGTTTTAAGACCAGAACACTCTCCATAGATGTCGATCAAATATAGTGATTTTGCTAAGGATCTTGCATCATCATCTAGTATCAGTGTGGAGTCGTCAGCGTATTGACTGATAAGATATTCAGAGTTATTAATAAGCATCCCTTTTACATCGAGTTCAAATTTAATTGCTGCACTAAGTAATTCAATACATATAATAAAAAGGTATGGAGATAAAGGATCACCCTGTCTTACTCCTCGTGTAACTTGAGAAGAGTTGGAGAGATGATCATTGTTTATAAAGATTTAAAACAATTTAAAATAAAATCACTAAAACCAAAAAAATCGCAAACATCTTCCAATGAATGCCCACTCAATGGAATCGAAAGCTTTATCAAAATCTAACATTAATAAAATACCTGCTTGATTATTCTCTTTTGCGTTTTCAATTATGTCACTTATAATTCTAGTGCATTCTCCTATATACCGACCTTTGACAAAGCCTGACTGACGTGGGCTAATGATCTCAACTAGAACTTTTTTAATTCTGTTAGCTATACAAGATGAAGCGATTTTATAATCTACATTCAATAATGCTATACAAGATGAAGCGATTTTATAATCTACATTCAATAATGTAATTATGTAATGTAATGTAAAAAAATTTGTAAAATTCTACAGCAAATCCGTCTAAACCTGGTGATTTTCCATTACTCATATTTTTTTAAAACTTTTAAACATTCTTCCGCATTGAGTGGGCCATCCATTGAAATCTTTTGCTCGTCTGTCAGTTTGGTAATAAATGGATTATTATCATTAAAAAAGAATCACGGTGAATATTGTTAAACAGAGTTCCCTTTGAATTATAAAGATTTGAGTTAAAAAACGATTGATCATGAAGAATATCCTGTAAATTGTTTATTTCTTCACCGTTGTCATTTATAAGTTTAGAGATCATTTTTTCGTTAAATTGTCGTTTTTCAAGATAACAGAAATACTTTGTTCTTTTTTCACCTTCGACTCTCCATCGCACCTTTGCTCTAGTGATCAACCCCTTTACTTTTTTTTCTCGTAATATTTTCAATTTGCCCTCCGTTTCTGAAATGGCTGGTAGTAATTGTGAATTATGTTCAGATTGGTGTCTATTTTATAACTGATGTAGTTCGTTTTCTAGATTATTTTCCTGTTTTTGTCGTACTCTTTATTTAAATGATGAATAGCTAATGGTTTTTCCCCTTATTATTAGTTTTAAATTTTCCCAAAATAACTTATCACTAATATCAAATTCTGGGGGTTTTTAAATCAGTTTTTTTCTATATTGTAATATTACTTCCGTGATGATATTTTTAAGGTTCATGTAAAGGCTTTAAACAGTAATATTTTGCAAGCCTAAAACTCATTACTGTGCTGCAATTGAACAGAACTAATTTCATTAATTGTTGGTATATAACCTGGCTAACTGTCAGTCTTACTGTTGATATGTAATTTGTGAAGCTGCTTGTAAAATTCAGTAAAATATGAGAAAAATGTATATTTCTGGAGAAGAAATAGAACTCATGTGAATAGCATTGATGGAACCAAATAATTATGCCATCGTGTTCAGTTGTGAATATGCCAGGTACTCCAACAGTTGGTTTGGCAAAATCGGACCAGCAAATAGCGCAGGAGCCTATTGTAGTAAATGCAAATGGCTGCTATAAATGGCGGATCACAACTATCGCAAATAAGAAGCCATCTCAATTGATACAAATGTTCTTATAGACACCATAAGGTACTCTGAACATGACAAGAAGACTCTTCACGAAAAAAATAATTCAACCGATCTGTTTGGGGCGAAAACTGCAAATTTCCGGAAAGAGCCTCAAAGTCCACATTTTAATTATTTTTTTTGTAAATAGTCTTCTTGTCATGTTCAGAGTACCTTATAGTGTATATAAGATCACTTGTATCAATTAAAGTTGTATGGTCTATAACTTTCGCTCTTTTTGTCATAGTGAAAACTGTTTAAGTGTTATACATATTTTTCTCCGTCTGTCTGAGGTTTAAACTTTCTAATTTTACCACTTTTTATAAAGTTGCAGCACTGGAAGTATCTTTAATTATAAAAGTAAAAAAAAAATTAACGTGTACACGTGAAAAATAGGCTCGAAAGATGCCGAATCATTCCGAATTCTTCCGAACATCGTCGCGACAATCTCGAAGTAAAACGAGAGTTGTGAAACCAAGAGAAAATATCAACAATTTTTCATAAACAAATATGTGGTCGACCTCATCAGACTCTATCTACAAAGAAAATAATGCTCGCACATTACAATATTTGATACACACAACATTTTACGGTGATGTGTAAATTGGATGTTTCAAATACTCAATCTGTGGACATATACTAGCATGATTTGCTCATATAGGCCAGAAGGAAAACGTAAACAAACACATGTGTGCTTCGCTAGTTACCTGGCTCACCACGTGCAGGTCGTGTCGAACGTCAGTAACGTGATATGATTAGGAATCCGACAAAACCCGAAGTCACTGAACATGGCGGTGATTGAAGGTGATTTATTCAAAACCAGGAATATATGATTCCTAGATTTCGGCTCTCTTATAGGCCGACATATGCTTTTGAGGAGCTAAATCATCAAGTTACATGTCAATGTTTAAATATCAGATGTATAAGTTACATATCGTTACAGTGAAATTAGCAGCAATACAACTTAAAAATGTCTTCTTATATGCTATATTTGTGATCCGCAATTTAAAGCAGCCATTTGCATTTACAACAATAGGCTCCTGTGCTATTCGCTGGTCCGATTTTGCCAAACAAACTGTTGGTGGAGTACCTGGCATAGTCACTACTGAACACGATAGCATGCTTATTTGGTGCCATCAATGCAATTCACACGAGTTCTATGTCTTCTCCAGAAATATACATTTTTCTCTTATTTTACTGAAATTTACAAGCAGCTTCACAAATTACATATCCGCAGTAAGACTGACAGTTAGCCAGGGTACATACCAACAATTAATGAAGTTAGTTTTGTACAATTGCAGCACAGTAATGAGTTATAAGCTTGCAAAATATCACTGGTTAAAGCCTTTACATGAACCTTAACTAGGCTGATATATTCGGGATCGCCGAGAAGACTATTATTGAATTTCCATGTCCCCCTCCCACGCTGTTTGATAAATTCAATTTCTACAAAAATAGGGGAATGGTCAGATTTATAAGCAATGTCCATACCTGCAGTAAGAATATTGTTTTGTAGATCAGATACCAAAAAATAATCTAACCTACTTTTTTTCCCATTCGGCCCAAACCATGTATATTTTCTTTCGTCCACATTCAATTCTCTCAAGACGTCAACTAAATCTAAATTTTGAATCATGTTATGAATTTCATTATTAGCTTTAGTATTATTTTTATTGCGATAATTCACAGTGTCTACTTCATAATCAAGCGCCACATTCCAATCCCCTGCTATTATTAAAGAGTCGTTTCTTAAAGCTTCAATTCTATTTTGAAGGTTGCTAAAAATAAAGGATTATCCTCATTCGGACCTTATACTGCACATAAAGTTAGCTTTATGTTTTGGACAATAATATTTGATAATATGGAGTTTCCGTTTGGATCTTTATATTCATTTTCTACATTGTAGTCAAATGATTTTTTTTTAAAGAATTGCGACGCCTCTACTATTCGAAGAAAAAGACGCAAATTTTATGTCACCTCCCCACTCATTTCTCCATAGCGATTCTGTACTCGCATCACTATGTGTATCTACTAATATAGAAATATCATATTTTGATCGACATCTATGAAAAATATCCCGTCTCTTAACCAAATCACTTGCAAGACCCCGACAGTTAAAGCTTCCAATTCGTATTTTACCCATTTTCAAAAACCCTAATACTTCTTGACATTATACATATTGTCAAACAGTGCATTTTATATTTGACAAAAATAGAGATTGATGTATTTGAAACTAAACATGAAAAAAAACCGTTCCCAAAATCCCACGAACGAACTTCCCTTTCAGGCATGTTAAAACCTCTTAATTTAACCACTACCAGAAGCCTGAGAAAACTCCCAAATTTTTAGTAAAAATATCCAATCCTTAACATTACTGACAATCCTCCTTACTATTAAAAATCATAGTGGCAATTGACAAATGACAATTTAAAAGCACAGTTTCAATACACGTACCTGTAACTAATAATATAATATTTTGAGTTACATACATATGGATACTACTTTTTACTAGATTGATCATGTTGTCATTTTTCGAAAGCCAGAAGTTGCAAGAGATCAATTTTGTTCTTTTTTTGGATCCAATGATATATCAAAAATTCATTACACGTACCAATCGCAATATCTTCAAAAAATCTCCGTGAACATTCGGAAATTCCGAATATGTGCACGTTAGGGGGAAATACAAAAAAGGGGCAATAACCCCGACGGAAAAAACCTACAAAATGCATGTCAATCATTTCATATTTGCAGATTAGTTTCAGTAATGTAAACTGTTATAGTATGTCAAAATCAGTATTAATATTTCTAGAAAACATGTACTCCTATATCATAGTTACATAATAATTATTATTATTGCATATTTATGCTATATATTTGTAATTATAGGTATTTTCATTCATGTCGTATACATTTTACTTCGTATTTTAATAGCAATACCGGCAATTGAACAACAACAAACACAAACAATATGTATATGTGTTCATGTTAACACATTGTAGTTATACACGTGCACTGGTACATCTCAACACGTGGAAGGCGCGCGCATGCTCAGCCCGTGTCACGCATAACGGCCTTCACACAATAACAGACTAAAGTATTGTCAGCCTTCATCGTGCAGAATGTAGATCAATCAAAGCGCCGAAACCATGTGTAAAGAATTCAGATTGTCCGTCACGGTACGTTATGGAATATTACAAGAGGTAATAACATCTGCAAAAAACACTAAATTCATAATACTTGCATCAATCATTTCATATTTGCAAATTAATATTAGTAAAGCAAAAGTATTTGTCAAAAACAATTGTCATATTATCACTATTCTAGTTTTATATATTAGAGGATATGACGTTGTTTTTTTTTTAATTTACAAAACGAAATTATATAAATATTCATGAGTATACTAAAGTGTTTGTAATTTCCACTTATCCAGCAGAGAATAAAGAAATCACAGAGTATGAAACTTAACCCCTTAAAGCCCCATTATGTTTTGGGGTGAAAAAAATATCGCCATAAAGTACCAAACTTTGCTGAATAGTAGAGCATATATCCTTATGAAAATATCCGCTAATAAAAAATGCCCAACATTTCCATATTTTCGAAAAACAATAGAAAACCCCTATTCGGAGAGGGGGAAATCCGTAGTTCCGCCCCACAGCCAAAACAATCTAGTACGCATGCGTAGGCCAAATATGTGTCAGTGATCGCGCACACATGGGTCCGTTCCTTCAAACGGCGATAATTTAGCAGTCAAGTTGCTCGATCGCGATCGACTGCACGTTACGAACCCACGCATTCCACGCGTGGACCTACAAATACATGTTTTATATGTGTGTATTTACATGTAGTTTCTATATAAAACTAGACTAAAACTATTCAAAAAGTGTTTGTTCTTGAATGGAAAGCAAGCAATTAACAAAATTATAATTACAAAGGTATTTGCTGATCTTATGTATTTTGTAATAAAGATTTATAGATGCCTATAGGGCCTAATCTAGCTTTATTGAAATGTACATCGAAACCGAACACACGTTTGTGTTACCTGATGAGGCCTCCCACGGGGTGGCTCAACAAAACTCGTAAACAAATGAAAGTAAACACAAATACGCCATATCGTTACCTGCTATATAGATATTACACTTTGTTTCTTTTTATAATAATACAGCGATGTATACATACATACGAAGTCTGGTAATCCTAATTGTTCTACTCTATCGAAGACCGAACATAAACTTAGACCAGTGATATCGGCATATATCGGATATATCCATGACAAGTGATCATGATCATGAATTACTAACTGAGTACAATCCACATTGTAGCATAAGATTATTATTATGAACTTTGTAATTACTACATGCAGAAACATATATACATAATATATGTTTATGCTACATGTAAAGATACATGTATATGAACCACATGTGTTTGGCTCTATAGACATTTTTCTCTCTTAATATATACAATGTATGTAATACGGTGTCAATATATAAAGAGAGAAAATATCTATAAAGCCAAACACCTGTGCATGAACCACATGTAGGCCTATGTGATTCGATCATATCATCTCATAATTCATTGCATACACGGGACAGGAAAAGGAATGGATACACATTGTAGAATAGTTTGGTTTGATTGAATAGTACCAAGAAATAAAGTATAAAAACAGTCCGTTAATGATTTCTACACAGTTCATCAAGTGAAGAAGATCTGGTGGAAAAGTATACCTAAAAAGCTAAAGAAAACCTGGATCAGTCCTTCATTAAAAAGAAGAGAAAATGGGGAAAATATCCGTTTTAAAAAGACTGGTAAAGTACTAGGCATCACGAACTTATTTTTTCTTACATATTTTATTTAGCGCATAAACTTTTAGACTTGCTCCATAAACCGAACTTTTTCTATAAAGCTGAATGCTAATAAACATAATTCACGTTCAGCGTAAAATGGAATGCACACTCGTGAAATTAGAGAAATTTCAGTTTCAATTCCCTTTCCCTTTTTACTACGTTCATGTATACGGTACGGTACCTACGGTTCTAAGAATTACGTACTGACGGCAAATGATAGTCCACCAGGTAGCATCAAGAGTCAAAATGATATATGTTGTGTCTTTTTAATGATGAAACTCCAATAGTTTGACAATATTTATATCCCCTTAGTTCACTCTAATACTGACGTTTGTACTAATATAAATGCGAGTCTTTGATTAGTTTAATTCGTTCCGTGTACATAAAATCGTAGGCCTATATATAAAATTGCCCATACGATAATTAAAACTCATGTACCTGGTAATCAACACTTTATGTATACACGCATACTCTGATGAAATGTATGATGATCCTTTTCTAACCACACGAAACGTAATCGAGAAACATTTAATCAGTTCATTTTACAGAAATGAAATATCTTTAATGTATAATGTATATAATGTTGGAATATATACCAGAAACATGTATAATTGATAAAAAAAAATAAAGGAGATAATAGCAACGATATAAATGTCAATTAAGTGCTGGGTCCTAACAAACACATATATAATGGGTACATGAATACTGAGAATAGATATATATATATATAGATGTAGTAATTATAATATACGATATGTATACATATATTTACAAATAACGTATATATACATGCAGTAACCGTGTTGATCATGAGCAAATTAAGTAATATACTGCAGACATGTCTCAACATACAATTTGATGTATCTCGACAAGCGCCGATTCTAGTGATCTTTCATCTACATGTACTATCACATATTTCATAGACATAAAAATATCGTTATAAATTACCCAAAGAAGAAATAGAAAGCAGTTATAATACATGTATATAGTAAGCTATTAGTCCACCTCTTTATGTATGTTCTGAGTATTTAGATATACTGTGCTCTAGCTCCTAACTCTCAAATTATGAATAGATTAGTAGTATCTTGATATTTATTTATATATATATAGTTTGGGATAAATACTGTATTTATCTCAAATAATTACACGAAAGGAAAGTTAAAATCAACTGATCATTACCAAAATTGACACGGCCACATGTTTATATTTGTACGATAAAATACCCCACATGGTGCCCCATGTATGCATTTCACTATTTACATCCACTATTTTTCGATTAATGCGTATTTTGTATTAAGCTTTATATAAACTATATATAACCTTTGACAGGACACATTTATAATCTGTGAAATCTAATATGTATCATATACTTAAACAATTATAGAACATTGTATTGCTCACCGTTTGCTCAAAACTACCCTCTCTCTTGGCCACGCTTGTTTTGTTTACCTATCCGGGTATCGAACATATACGTATACAAGAGGTATTTTTAGCTATGCAAATCAACCCGTTCTATTTTAAGAATTCTTTACTAATTGATTATGGCGTAATTATCTTCTTTGGAAAAAAAACAAATGAAGAACCTTTCATAAGGGATGTTAATGTATATTTTAGCAAAGTTTGGTGAAAGCATAATGGGACTTTAACTCCCAAGAATTTTTTGTGGAACTCATGAAAACCCAATGTTTTGTTTCAAAGTGATTTTTCACCCTTTTGCATCAACAATTTTGGTAATCAACCCATATATATTTAGAAACTTCAGATCACACCCTTTACAGATTTGGTATGAAAAATTATTTTTTTGCGTTAATGACGTTACCATAGTAATCGGAATTTGGGACTTTCATAAAAATGTTTCTTACATTTAAAGCTCTTAAGCCGATGAAAGTTATTTAAATGATCATTTAACAACTTAAAAATCAAGTATATTATTAAAGAAGAGATGAAAGCTCCATTGGATGTCATATTTTCAATTTAGTTTTGGTTGTTACCATGGTTACGAAGAAATATTCCAAACCAATGATTTTTGAAAATGGTTTGATTTAGCGCTATAATCTGTCTTGCTTTCGCTGTAGCAAAAATGTTTTATATTATAATTTTGGTTACCTTTCAAAATGCATATTGATTTTTGAAGAGAACATGGTCAATTTTGATGACAAATCATTTATGTTTGGGACTAAAATGTTACCATGGCAACCGAAAGCGAGCCTACACAAAAATGCATTTTTTTCTGCTCATACATGTAGAAACATTTATGTGGGTATCCAGTCGAATGAAACATGGAAAGATATATTTTATTATGTTGTACAACGTTTTGTTTGTCTCATTAACTGTTAACAACATTAAATATTTTTTATTTATGCACGGGTCTTATTATTTTAGATGAGTGTTTGAATGTCAATTATATTCAACATTACATGTATAATATTCTATATCATTTCTTACCTATTCCGTCATATGTAGTAAGCCGATAGCGCATGTGTTTCGAAATCAAGATGTTCAGATGAATAGGTTTACATATGGATATAATCAAAATTGCAATGCAGTACTCTTCATATGTGTGCACACTGCAGTAATTTGCTAGTTACCAAGGCAACTAATTTATCAATGTACCTAGTATAACCTTTTTCTTATACTTCGACACAAAAGTATCAATACCATCAACAGAATAATTGTTGACAAATCAAAAGTTTGTAAGAGTCAGGGACTTGCACGTTTATGGAAACAAATTATGCATGTTACCTGTACCTTTACTAAAACAGGAAAATAAAGCATATATATATATATATATATACATTTCAATGTTTCATAGGGTTAAATATTATGCATGTGAACAATGCTCCATCTACATGTATATAGCTTTATACATGTAGCTAAGTAAAGAGGGTGCTAATTTATAGGACAGGAGACCCCCATCCACTAAATCCCCATATACATGTATACAAATGTACATACATGTACATTTGTGATGTGTCTTGATCATATTGTATATACCATGCATTGGTACATGTGTGTTGTTTCTTGTTTAGTTTGTAGATACCCTGCACGTATATGTCTTGTCCATTTCATAGATACACTGCTGTATCTACAAACATATACATGTACATGTATGTTCTCTTGATCATATTGCAGATAAATATATAAATGGCGTCTATCACAGGCCTTAGACACCTCTGTTTACGGGCAATACTGTGTTACACATATATGAGGTGTCCGTGTATATCTATAAAACCAAAGTCCTGTGGTGTCTATGTCCATGTGCATGTATCTATACATTGTGTTTGTCATGTTTTTAACACAATAACTTGTAAAAGTTCACAACTGTATGAATTAAATTAGAAAGAACTCAAAAGTCAGATACAGGTATGGTATTTTTAATAATGCAGATTGGAAAATGGTGATGAACTGGCTGAGTTTCAGTTTCATAACAGGAGATTGGTTATCTTCCTAAGGTTGTCACCCACTGATGTTCATATACATGTAGTCCAAACTGATGTACCTGTAAGTTTTCAATAAAACAAACATTGTAAAAAAACATCCAGAATCATAAAATCATTTGAATGGCAGTCCCTGGTTGTACAAGCATCAAATGAAATGTATGGTACACTTTAAGTAACTAAGTATAAAAACATGTACATGTTACATGTATATATGTACATGTATATAGTTAAATACCTTTAAAAAAAATCTTGCTCATATTGAATACACCAGTGCTTAGAAAGTTACACTTAAAAATAGATCTTAGACTAATAAAGATACACTTTTGGTATAAATTCCAAGGTGTTGTCATAAATGTAAACAAGAGGCCCATGGGCCTTAACGGTCATCTGACTATTAGTACAATACAACATAGTCGTTTAAAGATTTTAGCCTATTTGACCCCTATGACCTTGAATGAAAATCAAGGTCATTCATTTGAACAAACTTGGTAGCCCTTCATCCCAGCAAGCGACAGGCTTAATATCAGGTCTCTAGGCCTCTTAGTTATTCACAAGAAGTTGTTTAAAGGATTTTAGCCTATTTGACCCCTGTGACCTTGAATGAAGATCAAGGTCATTTATTTGAACAAACTTGGTAGCCCTTCATCCCAGCATCCTACAGGCCCAATATCAGTACCCTGGGCCTTCTGGTTCTTGAGAAGAAGTCGTTTAAAGATTTTAGACTTTTTGAACCCTTTGACCTTGAATGAAAGTCAAGGTAATTCATTTGAACAAACTTGGTAGCCCTTCATCCCAGCATGCCACAGGCCTAATATCAGGTCTCTAGGCCTCTTAGTTATTCACAAGAACTTGTTTAAAGGATTTTAGCCTATTTGACCCCTGTGACCTTGAATGAAGGTCAAGGTCATTTATTTGAACAAACTTGGTAGCCCTTCATCCCAGCATCATACAGGCCCAATATCAGTACCCTGGGCCTTCTGGTTTTTGAGAAGAAGTCGTTGAAAGAATTTTAACCTATTTGACCCCTGTGACCATGAATGAAGGTCAAGGTCATTTAACTTGGTAACCCTTCAACCCAGCATGTCACAGGCCCAATATCAGTACCCTGGGCCTTCTGGTTTTTGAGAAGAAGCTGTTTAAAGATTTTAGCCTATTTGACCCCTATGACCTTGAATGAAGGTCAAGGTCATTCATTTGAAGAAACTTGGTAGCCCTTCATCCCAGCATCCTACAAGCCTAATATCAGGTCTCTAGGCCTCTTAGTTATTCACATGAAGTTGTTTAAAGGATTTTAGCCTATTTGACCCCTGTGACCTTGAATGAAGGTCAAGATAATTCATTTGAATAAACTTGGTAGCCCTTCATCCCAGCATCCTACAGGCCCAATATCAGTACCCTAGGCCTTCTGGTTCTTGAGAAGAAGCTGTTTAAAGGATTTTAGCCTATTTGACCCCTGTGACCTTGAATGAAGATCAAGGTCATTTATTTGAACAAACTTGGTAGCCCTTCATCCCAGCATGTCACAGGCCCAATATCAGTACACTGGGCCTTCTGGTTCTTGAGAAGAAGTCGTTTAAAGATTTTAGCCTTTTTGAACCCTTTGACCTTGAATGAAAGTCAAGGTCATTCATTTGAACAAACTTGGTAGCCCTTCATCCCACAGGCCTAATATCAGGTCTCTAGGCCTCTTAGTTATTCACAAGAAGTTGTTTAAAGGATTTTAGCCTATTTGACCCCTATGACCTTGAATGAAGATCAAGGTCATTTATTTGAACAAACTTGCTAGCCCTTCATCCCAGCATCATACAGGCCCAATATCAGTACCCTGGGCCTTCTGGTTTTTGAGAAGAAGTCGTTTAAAGATTTTAGCCTTTTTGAACCCTTTGACCTTGAATCAAGGTCAAGGTCATTCATTTGAACAAACTTGGTAGCCCTTCATCCCAGCATGCCACAGGCCTAATATCAGGTCTCTAGGCCTCTTAGTTATTCACAAGAAGTTGTTTAAAGGATTTTAGCCTATTTGACCCCTGTGACCTTGAATGAAGATCAAGGTCATTTATTTGAACAAACTTGCTAGCCCTTCATCCCAGCATCCTACATGTCCAATATCAGTACCCTAGGCCTTCTGGTTCTTGAGAAGAAGTTGTTTAAAGGATTTTAGCCTATTTGACCCTTGTGACCTTTAATGAAGATCAAGGTCATTCATTTGAACAAACTTGGTAGCCCTTCATCCCAGCATCATACAGGCCCAATATCAGTACCCTGGGCCTTCTGGTTTTTGAGAAGAAGTCGTTTGAAGATTTTAGCCTATTTGACCCCTGTGACCTTGAATGAAGGTCAAGGTCATTCATTTGAACAAACTTGGTAGCCCTTCATCCCAGCAACCTACAGGCCAAATATGAGTACCCTGGGCCTTCCGGTTATTGAGAAGAAGTCGTTTGAATGAAAAGTTTACGGACGGCGGACGGCGGACGGCGCACGACGACGGACGGTGCATGATGACAATAGGTCATCCTGACCCTTTGGTGAAAACACCTTTATATATATATATAAAATTATCCAAAATAAGTTTCCAAATGCCCCCAAAAAACTCTTGATTCATCACACAGGGACCTGGCACGATTTTTTTAACCAACAGACTGAGTATACAAAGCTATGATAATATAATTTATATATGTACTCTTGGTTAAAAAATCGTGCCAGGTCCCTGTGATCCATTTCTGATTAATTGAACTTAAGAGACATGTTTGCTCTTACCTCTGTAGTAACACAATATAGCAGATTTCTCAAATTTTCACTAATCTTCCATTAAAACTTCTGGTTGGCAGTATAATTCAATAACTGATCATTACAGGTAAGAAAAAAATCCTGTAAAGAAGATGAAATATTCATGTCAGATTTGAACTTTTTTACATTACTCTCATTTCAAAAGGCTTGGGCATATTAGAGACTGAAAAACAAAATACAGTATGAATAATCTTATTCAGCTATTGCAGATACATTGGTGTTTTTAATCTGGTCAGGTATTCCATCCATATATATAAAGTCCAGGTACAGATTATTCTTGTTCCAATGACTATAGATCTATTGCCAGACTAAGTGGAGTGACATATATCATACTATAGAATGTCTATTATGTGGTGTTAGAGTTGGAAGAAACTCTGGTTACTCTGAGCAACAGGTGCAGATTGCATGTATTTTTATTTCATCTTTTTCATCACAATTTAACTAATGTAATATAATATGTTTTTCTTGTACATAAATCCTCTGGGTATCAATTTCTGGTATTCTATAGTAAATAATGAAGAGACAGATCATTGGAGTACATGTTTGTAAACCTTGAACTGAGGG
This sequence comes from Argopecten irradians, assembly GCF_041381155.1. NCBI lineage: Eukaryota > Metazoa > Mollusca > Bivalvia > Pectinida > Pectinidae > Argopecten > Argopecten irradians. Next base: position 2,976,475 of record NC_091147.1, read on the forward strand.
ATTGATCAACTGCGAATTTGAATACCGCCTACAAATATATACATGGTCCATGTACACAGTACTTATACATCTTACCAGTTATACATAAAATATCACTGAAACCATATACAATTGTGTATATGCACTGTATATCTACTACTTAATTATTTATATTTGTTGTATATTCCATTTTAGAACAAAATCTGACATGACATAAATGTTCATGTACTGCTTGAATTTGGACAAAGACATATCAAACATATGCATGTTAACACCATTTTAGCAACTTGAATGTGCAGTAACACTATACATTGTACATCTACATGTAGGGGTGGAAATAGATTGTGACCACAACATATGTACATTGTATATTGGTCAAATAATGTTCTAAATCTGTAGAATTTATTTGTAAAATAACAGAGCCTTTTCATTCATGTAATAATTACTCACACAAACCCATGCAAACATATGTTATGCTATTCCAATAGGCAAACAGACAAAAAGTGTGTGTGTGTGTGTGTGTGTGTGTGTGTGTGTGTGTGTGTGTGTGTGTGTGTGTGTGTGTGTGTGTGTGTGTGTGTGTGTGTATGTTGGGGGGATACCTATATTTATAATACAAAACATGCTATGTACATACATTGAAGGATATCACAGTGCAGTTCATTCTTATGAATTTTGCTCTAGAATTACAACCTGATAATGTATTTTGTATATTTTGTATAGAGAAATTCAAATATACTTACTCAACATAAATGTGCCTTGGAATCCTTGGTGCAGTTACAGTATAATTCAGCTGTCAATGTATGTTCATAATAACTGTTATGTAGGCTTGTATCATCAATAACGTTGATATCACTTCAAAGTTTATTTGTTGAATATCATAATCAGAAGGTTGGTCATGTTGTTTTGGTAACTATTTAGGTAAAATGTCCACATACATGTACATCTGCACATGGCCGTGTTGTAAATCGAAAGTGGCTGTCCCGGTCAGGAAATACCCTTCTACTATAAATAGATATCGCTGTCGTCAGCATCATATAATTCTTGTTCTTCGTCAAATATCAAACAATGTTTTAAAATTCATTTTTCTAATGATAAATTGAATACGTTTTCTTGTGTGAATTTTATCTTATATTTATATCGTTTGAGAATATCAACTCAGAATCACAGGTGCTTGTTTTGTACCGATGACGTCAACATATTAGAAATTGTACCGGACGCGATTTCCGTCGAAACTAGTAGCTGATTTGTAGAGGCAATAGAAAACTGATTTCGGCATGTAATGAATTACAAATTTGTGTTTTTTGACCAGTGGTTTCTCGGCTTTCTTGGTATGTATGGTAAATAGATATTTTGTTTATTTTGTATTAGGATTTTGTCGAAGTTTACTGTGTAGTACACATAGTACTTATTACATGTACTAATGCTACGAGAAAAAAATAATGTTAGAACGGATTTCTTTCAATATAATTAGTCACACATAAAATTGACATCATCAACTACAAAATCCGTGAAATACAAGTATTATTTCTTGCTACATGTTGCATAATTCGAGATGCAATGTCGGATCTCCGGTCCGGCGGTTACGCCGTCTGACACACGACGTCAACAATTTCAAAATGCTCGGAATTAAGTTGGCATGAATTTTTAACTCATTGAAAGAGAAAAAAGACGATGCAAAATGATTTTTTTTTCTCAAAACAAAAGTTGTCGGCTATTATCTGTAGTTTTACAGGATGTAAACAGTATCCCGATAGCTCAACAGATAAGGGAGATATTGCGATTTTTCTAACACCGACACGAAAATGCGTAGAAATGCGTAGTTGGGAGTTATGGGGTTAAATAGGCTGTGAGAGGTTTGAAAGTAGTGAGATTAAAAATTGAATTCCATAACGTAACAGTAAAGAGAATAGAGAGAAGAGAGAAACTAATTTAGAGAACGGAAAAACTATTTTGGAGCCAAATTCGTTTCTCCTTTCTTCTAATTCAAACAATAATTTTACATTGCATAAAATATATATGTTATACCTAATATTTATAAGGCGTTATATGTTTGTTTGTTCTTTTGAATTATTTTCACAGCTTTTTACCCACTCAGATACAAGAACATAGCTAATTATTGTGAGCAAAGTTGCTTATCATTCTCATTTTGTAAAAACTCCTATATATACGCTAACGACAGCAGCCAACTTACCTAGTCCGCGTTGCGGGGTCGTGAGCCAGTTGGTGTTGCTGTAGTACGGCTAACGTAGTCGTAGGAAAGGGTTCCAAATCCCGGCTTGTAGGATGTTTCGTGTTACACATTCTCTCAGGTCGGGGTCTAGCCCTATACGTTCAGCTATGAGTACATGACGGGTCGTCACGTACGCGTGCGGGTCGTCGCGTTCACGGTTGGACTGTTACGATTGTACGTGTCTGTGTGGTACATGTATGCCCACGCCCCTCACGTACTCATTCACAATAGTAGCATCAAAACTGAATCTTTTGTAAGATTGTTTTATTATTTTTTTCACAACTTTAAACTGCTATAAAACTGATGAGTCAAATGTAGATTCTGTAATCAATTACTATAGTTTTGAAATTGTACTTTTGATTATTCCTCTGTGTACATATGCATTACGCAACAGTGCATCGTCTGTTGAAAATCATGTTTAGATTTATTCATCATGCATGTTCACTTCTCTAATGTTATATACAACATAATTATGACTATTATAGTTTGGACTTCCAAATATTACAGTGTCATGGTCGGTTTCATATAAGTATACGCTAGCATTACACAAGCTATCTTACCTTCTCAAAATGGAATCGCCTGATTTTTTGTTTATTTCACTGTGATGGCAAACGGTGACACGCGAAATTTAATTTTGAATTAATAATATCTCGTTCTCCACCTAACCGTGTGGTTACTATAAGTATAAAGACCTGCTATTTTGATATAGCACTATAAAAAGGGCAACAGTTCCACTATACAAATCATATCTAACATTCAAGCAATTTTATTCTGATATACTTTTATATTAATATTTTTTCTATTGTTGGCATTCAAATTATTTCTTATAAAGTTTCTATTATTGTGTAATGATATCGAATAAAATCCCGGTCCTCTGCGCACTCTCCAAATTTCACATCTTAATGTAAGATCACTTAGAAATAAATTAGATATAATAGATAGTGAGCTGACTGAAAATGATATAATATGTCTTACTGAAACAATCAATCAATCAATCAATTCTTTTATTCCTCTAAGTTGAGATTTACAAAATAAAAGGATTTCTCAAAACTTTACAGTTTTACATATCAAATGAGTAGTCAGATTCTATTAAAGTCTACATACAGGATATTTTAACAAGGCTTCTTTAGAACAGGTTTTTATACTGGTGAAAATGTCTTGACGAAATTTCCAGAAATTGTACGCCGTCTTTAAGAAACATCATATATTCTGCCCTTGAGGTAAACATATTTTTGAATTCTTGGCAGTCCATTCCGAACAGTATTCTCAAAAAGTGTTCGTGGGATATATCATCAATATAAGTGCACACTTCCGGTCCATATGTCGCGAGAATCTTCTCCATGAATTGAATCCTGTCCAATTTTGTATGCTGACATTTAGTAGTAAAATGTAAGACGGGATCTATATACAGTTCTTCACATTTTTCGCACACTGTTTCATTCCAAGTTGGAGCAAAGGCTAGCATTTTGGCAACGTATCGTGTTGTGGGTGTGCAATGTAGTTTCCATAATATATGAGGTGAACTGTAGGTACAATGTATATATTGGAATCTTAGGAAATCTCCTTCCGCGTGCATTCGATCTCTTAATAACATATTTTCACTGTTAGATATCGATGAGTTAACTATCCTTTTCCACATAATTTTGGAGGGAAATTGTGCTGCCTTTACATATGTTATAAGATGACATTGAAGAGTATAATTTTTCAAAAGCTTTATAATATCAGGAATAAATCCAGTTTGTACAGAAGGTTGGTCCAAATACTGGTATAATCGCGACAAAAATATTTGTTTTGTTAATGTTTTTGATGGCAAAGCGATAATAGCTTGTAGAAATAGTAGTTTCTTTTTGTCGATCTCTGCGCCGATTCTTCGCATTCCGAGCATTGGCTCGGCAATGTCTGATCGAGTAGGTTTTATAAAGCACTGGGTTCGTTTAAACGATTTCATGTTGGAAAACATTAAGTCGTTGAATGTCTTTGACTAATAGTTTATTCCAGAATTGTGATCCGTATAAAACACTGGGCAGGACGACTTTCTTATATAGCCCGGCGATTACCGTAGGGTTTGTAGTTTTGCAATCTTGACCAAACTTTGTCATCAGATTAAATGATTTCCTTCCTTTTTGAATTCCATTTGATATTGCATCACCAACTTTAAGGTTAGAAGTTATCAGCATTCCGACATGTTTGTACGAAGTTTCGATTGTTAGACTTGTTGTGTTCAATGTCCAATTGTAGTTAGGGTTAATAGTAGTTTTTCCAAAGACTAGGACTGCACTTTTACTTGCATTGTATTCGAACTGCCATGTGTTCGAGTACCGCCCACATATATTTAAAAGTTCTTGTAATGACGCAGGGTTTGTAGCCAATAATGCCAGATCATCTGCTAACGCTGGATTACCACAATTTATCTCAGAGATTCTTGCTCCAAACTTTGTTGATTCTAATTCCTTCAAAAGGTCATTGATATAAATCAGATATAAAAATGTTGACGTCACTCCTCCTTGACGGATTCCGGACCGTACTGCAATCCAGCGAGATCGAGTTCCATGGGTCATTACGGCGCTTGAAATGTCTGTATAGGAATTACGAATAATTTCAAATGTGTGTCCCCTTATGCCAAAATCATACACTTTCTTCAGAATTCCCTCATGCCATACTGTATCGAATGCTTTACGAGTGTCCAGGAAAGCGGCGTATACATTGCTATGTTTTTCAATATTGTAATGAATACATTCTCGAAGGTTGAATGCTACAGTTTCACAACTTAATTTCTTTTGAAATCCTTGTTGTTGTATACACAGTTTGTTTTTCGTCAGTATTAGCCAATCTTGAAGTCTTAAATGAAGCAATTTTTCCATAATCTTGTATAATGCTGGTAGCAGCGAAACTGGTCTATAATTGTCCGGATTTTGTTTGGATTTGTTTCCACCTTTGTATATAGGAATAATGATCCCGCGTTTCCATGTCTTCGGAATAAAATGATATGTTTGGATTGCCTTTAATAACCGTAGAGTGCATAACAGTAAATCGCGTCCTCCATATTTCAGATGTTCGTTACATACGTTGTCAACACCTGGTGCCTTGTTGAGTTTAGTATCCTGAATAGCATCTCTGAGTTCATTGAATGTAAACGGTGCGTTGAGCATATTTTGAGCCTGCTGATCTGTATATTCTTCGGATAGTGTCATAATATTTTCTCGAAATAGTGGGGTTTGATAGATTCCTTCGAAATAACTTGCGAATGCTTCAGATATTCCCCGTGGTGTATCATGAGGGTTGTTGTTAAAAATGATTCTTTGGCTTCGGTCTGTTTTCGGACATTTTCTTTGGCGAATGATTTTCCAAAACAACCTAATGTCACAATCCGCTGTATTTTCAAGCTCCATTTCAAGCTCTTGTCTGTATTGTTCGTAGGCTAAATCATGGGTATTTCTAAATAAACGCTTTGCTTTCTTATATTCCTTATATGAATTGTTATGAAATCCTCTTGGTCGACCATCGTAAATCCATTGTTTCCTTGCGTTTAGCGCATGCTTATGAGCGATTCTGACATCACGTGTCCAGTACGGTTTGAGACGTGGGTTCCTATTTACAGGTGGTATTGTCACGTTTGCTGACATGATTATCGACAAGGTAAGTATTTCCGTATAAGCGTCTATATCATATTGAGTCCTAAGAGGCATATCTTCGAGTAGTTTGAGCCTTTCTGAGAGTTGGCGTTGATATAAAATCAAGTTCTCAACAGATGCTTTTTTCCAAGATCGCGAATCATCGGATAGTATTGGTTCATTGGAATATGTATGTTGAATAGGTATTAATAAGATACACGTTACTGGTAAGTGATCAGACGCGATATCTGTCTCTGCAGTCGCAAATATCTCTGCATGTTGCAAATAAGGTCGAAGCTGCTCGTCAATACATATATAATCCAACATAGATTTCATTGGAGAGAAAGTATATCTGTATCCAGTACAAATGTTGTTTAAGTTTACAATTTTAAGATTCATGTCGTTTATTAAAGTTTTCATTTCGTTGGATTTGTGCCTCAAAGCGTAGTGTTCTGGGGTTTCATTTAATCGCGCATTCAAATCTCCCGCTATGATAACTTTTCCGTTTCGTGAGTAAAAGACGCAAGTATCTCGTAATTGCTGTAATATTGAGCCATATAAATTCAAGTCATTGTTACTGGGCATGTATATTCCAACTATAGTAAGACAATCAATTTCGTTATTACTTATTTGTATAACGACGATCCGATCCGTACATGAGTTTTCAAGTATATTTACGCTGTGATATATTGTATTTTTAATCATGATAACAGTCTTCTGTTTATCCGTTGTACCGTCTGTAGGCTTAGGCCTTGGAGCAACAAAATAATCTGAATGAATATCATCAAGAATACTCAACTTATCGTTGTCCACATTTGCCTCCGTGAGGATAATTACGTCACTAGCTGTTTCACTCATAAATTTCTTCACACATAGACCCGAAGATCCGATACCTCTTACATTCCATGTAGTGATAGACAAGTTCATTAAGAGTAATAGTAAACAAATAAGTAGATTTTTATTGTTCATTTTGTAAAGTCTGTAATCCATTTAAATTTTCTATTTGTATCGTTCTGTTCCCCAGCGATCTCTTCGCCCATTGTCTTTGTTCACAAATTGTTCATTATCACTATTATGTGCTCGGCGATGAGAATCTTCTTGGTAGTTACCATTGAAATTGTCTGATTCATAGTCAAATTCAGAATGACGTGTCTCGTCCCTATAATCCTCATGATAATCATAGTCATTTTCATAAGGGTTGTGGCGAAAACCCTCCTTCCAGTCACGATTATAGCTACACTCTGTATCAAAGTCATTTTGACGTGATCTATTATAACTGTATGTCCCTCTCTGATTACTACGAGAGTCAAACCTTCGTCGCGAACCGCTACTGCGACGCGTAAATGTCTCCTGTCTCTGCTTTTCCCATTGGTTACGGTTTACCCAGGGACGACATAGGATATCCTCAGGCCAGAAATCGTCTCTAAGAAGGATATCTGGGTTATCCGTGCTGACGTTGAGTTTTGCCGAATATGTATTCCCTTTGTTATTGAATAGTACGAGATCAGTGACTTTGATTCCTTTGTCCGTTACATATCTAGTAATACCAGATTCTGTGGATTCGTCACCGATGCCACACAGGTAGAACCGAGCTGATTTTCTCCGTTTTACTCCTACAAAGACGTCAGTTGGTGGACCACCGTGTATGAGTGTATGGACCACCAGCTATGAGTACATGACGGGTCGTCACGTACGCGTGCGGGTCGTCGCGTTCACGGTTGGACTGTTACGATTGTACGTGTCTGTGTGGTACATGTATGTCCACGCCCCTCACGTACTCATTCACAATAGTAGCATCAAAACTGAATCTTTTGTAAGATTGTTTTATTATTTTTTTCACAACTTTAAACTGCTATAAAACTGATGAGTCAAATGTAGATTCTGTAATCAATTACTATAGTTTTGAAATTGTACTTTTGATTATTCCTCTGTGTACATATGCATTACGCAACAGTGCATCGTCTGTTGAAAATCATGTTTAGATTTATTCATCATGCATGTTCACTTCTCTAATGTTATATACAACATAATTATGACTATTATAGTTTGGACTTCCAAATATTACAGTGTCATGGTCGGTTTCATATAAGTATACGCTAGCATTACACAAGCTATCTTACCTTCTCAAAATGGAATCGCCTGATTTTTTGTTAATCGCGCAGGAAATTTCACTGTGATGGCAAACGGTGACACGCGAAATTTAATTTTGAATTAATAATATCTCGTTCTCCACCTAACCGTGTGGTTACTATAAGTATAAAGACCTGCTATTTTGATATAGCACTATAAAAAGGGCAACAGTTCCACTATACAAATCATATCTAACATTCAAGCAATTTTATTCTGATATACTTTATATTAATATTTTTTCTATTGTTGGCATTCAAATTATTTCTTATAAAGTTTCTATTATTGTGTAATGATATCGAATAAAATCCCGGTCCTCTGCGCACTCTCCAAATTTCACATCTTAATGTAAGATCACTTAGAAATAAATTAGATATAATAGATAGTGAGCTGACTGAAAATGATATAAGATGTCTTACTGAAACATATCTTGATCCGTTAGTTCCGGACTCTGCCCTTGTTTTAGACAGTTTTAGTAGATTTCATCGAAGGGATAGGCAGGTAGGATTTGGTTGTGGCATTATTATCAATCTGATTGAAATACAGATCCTTATAACCACTCCGTTCAATAGAGGATCTGAGAAAATCCGATTAAGGGTCATGTTCGGATGATGTAAATGGCCAATCAAATTGCTGCTGGCAAAATTTTGACAGTGAATTTCAGGGGACGAAATAGTTTGAAAATCTGTCGGAATTATTTCCGTGTACGTAGTCATCTCGACCAAAGAGCACAATAAAGCTAATCGCATTTATATGTTGGGGTGAAATGGCGTTGTCAATTGACAGAGCAACGTGCAGAAAATGCATTTGATCTGAATTACACGTGGTATAAAGGTCATCCGAACATGACCCTTAATCGGATTTTCTCAGATCCTCTATTGAACGGAGTGGTTACAAGGATCTGTATTTCAATCAGATTGCATGGTTGTGACAATTGTGATGAAGAAAAAAATACATATTTGTTGCAATGCATATCAGAATATGTATCTAAAACTAAAAGATTTTTTTAGTTTTTTCTACTATGATAGGTTGGGGAGATACACTAATAATAATATTCATTTATAATGTAATGTTAAATGTTAAAATATTTTGTTGATAATTGTACTATACCGGATTTGTTTGGAGATGGCTAATATAGGCTTTGCCTGTTGCCAAATCCATTTGCATATAAATTTTTGCAATAAAATTTGTTGAAACTAAAAATCATTCTCATTTATTTTTTTTTGGTCACCGGAGACGAAGTCTCATGGTGATCTATTCTAATCCCCATTTTTCTGTAGTCCGTCTTGCGACAATAAACATAAACAATTAACATGTTCTACTTCTACAAAACCGCTGAAGCAATGTCAATAAAATTATGCACGAACTTTCTAAGGCGTAGGACCAATAAGAATTGTAAGTTATATGACCCCCACCCCCAGGGGGCTGTGGGAGAGGCCAAAAGTGGAAAAATTAACTTAAATTTCAAAAGGCTTCTTCTCCACTCACAGATGTGGTAGAATCAAATACAATTCATGGATAGAAAGGTCTCTAGGCCTTCTACAAAAATTATGAATTTACGACCCTAGGGTCTCGGGTTTCCCACGGGAAAGATGGTTAAGTTTATCATAACTTCTATAGGGAAAAGTTTACTATAGTTTATATTAGGGAAAAAACACATTTTTGAGCATTATTTGGTCATTTATAATAGAAAATTAGTCAAATGTTGTGAGAACTATCCTTAAGAGATGGCCATTGAATCATATTAACAAATTTCCCGTGAATGACCACCAGGGGCCTTAGGGGCGGGGCCAAATAGGCTAATAAAAATTCTAAAATTCTGGAGCCGATAGAATCAAATTCTCTTCATAGATGAAAAGGTCTTAAGATCCTTTACAAAAATTAAGAATTATATGACCCTGGGGTCTCATGTTTACCCCTGGGGAGGGGGTCAAGTTTACAATAGTTTATATAGGAAAAACACATTTATGAACATTATTTGCTTAGTTTTCATGGGAAATTAGTCAAACTTGGTAAGACTTATTAACCTGAACTAGCATTTTAACATCGTATCAATATTCCCTGGGGAGGGGGTCAAGTATACTATAGTTTATGTAGGAAAAACATATTTATGAACATTATTTGCTTAGTTTTCATGGGAAATTAGTCAAACTTGGTAAGACTTATTAACCTTAAATAGCATTTTAACATCGTATCAATATTGCTTCTGACCGACGCCCAGGGCAAGGGGAGCTGGCCATGGGCCAGCAGTCTCCCAGTCTCCCAGAGTACGTACCTTGCACTTCATGCATACTGCAAATTTACATAGGAGGCCGTCCTAACATAACCTAGGCTGTTAATTAAACAAGCAAAGCAGATATACTTCCTGGTGAATCCTAACACGAAAATAATGGCAAAATAATAAAATAAAAAAATGATTTAAATTGTAAAAGCAAGAATTGTCATGTTAACATATATGTATCAAAACTATTTTGATAGTCTTTTCACCAGATAGACCAGGTTGACTGCCAACTGCAATGATAATTAGACCTAAGTTCAGCACGCGCGTGAAGAACGAACTTAAAGTCGAAGTTGATGCAGAATGTCCAATAAGGCTGTACAAGTAAATGTTTATTTGCATATGGCGTTTCAAAACCTCCGGTTCATCACCCGAATATGATCTACCCTTACAGAAGAATGGGTAATCCTTCCGACACTTACACGTTTAGTGATTGTCTGTGTTCATGTGGATTAAGTATATAGTTGTATATCTTCTCTGTTCATATATCAATTAATGAGGAATCCATCATTGTATGATCGGCCGTCAGTAATGTACAACTTATGTCGCTGATAACTGATAAAGTTAACCCGATACCGTCGTTTTACTCAAAGATTGTACAAGTATCATGTCTATCGCACATGTTACAGAAAATTTAACAGTGGTGGTGTATATTTACCTAAACGTTTCCATGACAAGGATAACCTACGTACGTTTATGGATATTGATGAATATCAATGTTGATTATTTAACAACTTCACGCACCATTTGTTGACTGTAACAGTTGTGGAAACAGAAAGCATTAGATAGACGTAGGCCGATTCTTAAGCACTGAAGTCAATAACAAGTCATAATGGAGAATGGAGAAAATATTACGGATTTCGATGACAGTGAACCAGCGTTAGCAGAAGCAAGTAAATTAAAGTGGTCGTCGAGAAAAGAATTCATTATTTCCCTCCTTGGGTATTCTTTAGGGCTAACAGACATATGGCGTGTACCTTATCTCACCTACAGGAATGGAGGGGGTAAGTATACCCATAAGACAACAAAAGAAAACAAATTAACATGTAGTATGTATGAAACTGTCATATTATATAGGAATGGATATGAAATGAGGGATCGGGATCGACATGCTACATCGCTGACGAATGATATTTCTGCTCTATCAAAAACAGAAGCTTTTACACCATTACCACCATTATACAGTAATAATAATTATTTGTTATGCTTGATGTCAAAATGAGTTAAACTCTCCGCTAGCTTTTGGTCAAGTTTACATAAAAATGTACAGTATTTACAAATCAAAACATATCACAGAGCCAAATCATAGATAAACTATAATGAAGATAAAATAATTTAATAGTAAATTAGAATGAGTCTAGTAAAAACGTCTTTGCACTTAGTTTAAAAGATAACAAGAGGCCCATGGACCTTAACGGTCATCTGACTATTACCACAATACAACATAGTCGTTTTCACAAGAAGTTGTTTAAAGTATATTAGCCTATTGGACCTCTGTGACCTTGAATGAAGATCAATGTCATTCATTTGAACAAATTTGGTAGCCCTTTATCACAGCATGTCACAGGCCCAATATCAGATTTCTAGGCTTCTTAGGTAATCACAAGAAGTTGTTTAAGGGATTTTAGCCTATTTGACACATGTGACCTTGAATGAAAGTCAAGATCATTCATTTGAAAAAAACTTAGTAGCCTTTCATCTCTGCATGTTACAGGCCCAATATCAGTAATCTGGGCCTTCTGGTTCTTGAGAAGTTGTTTAAATATTTTAGCTTTTTTGACCCCTTTGACCGTGAATGAAGGTCGAGGTCATTCATTTGAGCAAACTTGATAACACTAAGTCCCAGCATGCCATGGGCCCAATATAAGGTATATAGGCCTTTTAGTCATTCACAAGAAATTGTTTAAAGGATATTAGCCTATTTGACCCCTGTGACCTTGAATGAAGGTCAAGGTTATTCATTGGAACAAATTTGGTAGCTCTTTATCCAAGGATGCCACAGGCCAAATGTTAGTACCCTGGGTCTTCTTGTTTTTCAGAAGTCGTTTAAATGTTTTGGCCTGTTTGACAGCTTGCCGCGAGCCCGCTATCAGGTCTTTAGGCCTCTTTATTATTCACAAGAAGTTGTTTAAAGGATTTTAGCCTTTTAGACCCCTGTGATCTTGAATGAAGGTCGAGGTCATTCATTTGAACAAACTTGGTAGCCCTTCATCCTAGCATGCTACAGGTCAAATATCAGTGCCCTGGGCCTTTCGGTCATTTAGAAGAAGTCGTTTTGAATGAAAAGTTTACGCACGGCGGACGCTGCATGATGACAATAGGTCATCCTGACCCTTCGGGGTATGGCATTTCTGACATGTTCAGGTTAAACATTCCAAGTAGAAGGACCCTGGTATGTAAAAGATATCTGAATCGTTTTAGTGTTAAATAGATAGTACACCAAAATTGTCTGGTTGTATAAAACATTTAGAAATTCAAAAATTTAAACATATCACAGGATGGTGTATTAATATCACACTTTAATATAATCCTAGCTGCTCCTATTAGAAGTTTGTCAAATTTGGCAGTATTATTTTCCCCACATACTTGCACAATAGTTTAAATGCAAGTAGACAAAAAAGTTAAAATATGTTTGACATGAAAATTGACTAAGAAATAGACTACTACGTTTCATTTGAAAAAAAGTAATGGACAGCTTTTTGAACACATAGCTAATTTGACAATTTCACAGTGACACCGAACAGTTTTTTATTTCTCTGATTTGCACTTTCGATTACAGGGTCATTTATAACAATATTAAGGCGTCTATTTTGTTTATCGTTGATGAGTACACTCAACACAGCGGGTTTTTTTTCAGCATTTATACATATCTACACCAATCAATAATAAGTTGTAAATCTGCTTTTAGATTGTCACTAATTACATCAATGACTTCGTCAGAATACATAACTGTGGTATCATCAGCTTACATATGGAAGTTACAGCTTTTGTTAAGTAGAGACAACTCATTTACATATGAAATATAATATGAACATCAGAGGACCAAGTATTGATCCTTGGTGTACACCAACGGTAGGCTACTGTCTATGACTCAAAAGATTGTTTAAAACTTACAGAGCAGTCGTACACTAATTTTTTGTAATAAAATATTATGATTGACCAGGTCAAAAGACTTGCGAAAATCAAGGAATAACACACTTGTAGGAAAACCTTTGTCGATAGCTTCAAACCATAAATTAGTGATCTTTGTCAAAGTTGATTGGCATGAATGACGAGGTCTGAAACCCGATTGATTTTCCAATAACAATTCGTGCCGTGATAAAAAGTCATAAAAATGTTTGTGTGCATGTTTTTCAAGACCTTAAATGCACATGAAGTACAGATATAGGTCGATAATTGGAGATTTGTTCTTAATAATCACAATTTCTTATTAAAAGATACTTTAGCTGTTTTCCATACAGTTGGAAAATTACATGTATCAATAAAATGATTAATAATTTTGCCACACGATCTACACAGTGTTGTAAAAATAATGTGCTTATATTATCTAAACCAGTCGATGACTTACTATGTACTTAAAAACAATAAAACATCCATGTGTGGAATAGAAACGGTATAATTTTTAGTGGTAGTAAAACCAGTCACCCCACTCCCTTAAAGCTGAGAGTTAGTAGAAACTAAAACTTCTATAGATTGCTAATATTTTCATAGCACTCCGCCTACAACTTGCGACTGGTGTCATGCATAAAATGTACCTCCTGCAAAAATAGTATTCGGATACTTTTTATACCCTATCAAAACATGCATCCTTGCATAAAATGTCTCCCTAATATGTTCATATTCAACATACTTTGTCTCAAAATTTTGTTAGAACAGAACTGAGGGTGGCAGTTATTAGTGTGACCCACACAGAGAGATCGTTACACCCAGTGCAAATTTGAAATTTTGTCTATTTAAACAAATTCGGATAAGAGAAAAACATTTCACACATGCACTGACCATAAAAGCACTTAAAATAGAGCTGCCCTACCTCAGAGGCGTGGGGATACTGTTTATTCTGCATAAAAAGTACTCTTTTTTCAAAAATTTCAATCCTCAATCAAATTAGTTTGCAATTGATAGAATTTGTATACAAGTGACCTTAAAGATCTCATTTAAAAGTTTCTGTAACCCAACCTAGCTCATCCTCACCCCAGGGGTATAAATGGTACATGTATTCTTCATAAAAAGTTACCCATTATAAAACAAGAGGCCCAGAGGGCCTGTATCGCTCACCTGGTTAGTAATGCCATGTGATGTTCTGAATACAGGTTCAGTGTTTCTTTCTGAAGGAATTCGAATATTTATCTCTAATTCCCCTATTGGACCCCAGCCCTCCTACCCCTAGGGGGTCAGAGCCAAAATCTATACAAGTTCTGTTTCCCTTCCCCAAGGATGTTTCTGGCCAAATTTGGTTACAATCCATGCAGACCTCTAGGACAAGTAACGATTTATAGGATTTACCTTTAATTCCCTTATTGGGCCCCGCCCCTGCTGACCCCGGGGAGTCAGAGCCAAAATTTACACAAGTTCTGTTCCCCTTCCCCCAAGGATTTGGATACCAAAACTGATACAAGTTCTGAAAGCGCTCATGTCCACTGTGATTGAGAAATATATCTCAGAACCACTTCTCAATCTCATCGGACATCCACCCATTCTCCTGGGTTGTCCAAATGGATCCCTCTGCAGCCTCTTCGACATTTAACCGTGACGATTATTTGTTTTATGAAAAAGTTTACATTAATTATTTGTATTTGTCCTGTTTTTTGTGTTTGTTTTTTTCTTTTTAAACGGCATAGGATCACATTTGATATGATGTAGGCTTATAATCAGAAGTTAAAAATGCTTGTCCGAGATAAAAATGATACTAGAAAAATGACTGGATAACTTGGACAAAAAGGAGTAGATATGGTAGGACCAGTATTTGGCCTTAATTTTTCAGGCCGAAAAATATTAACTCTGATCCACATCAATTTCACATCAATAAATACTCTCATACTTGCCATTCATCAAAACATAACTTTTTATAACCATGTACATGATGTGCTCCACCGCCGACAGACCATAATGGTAAAGATGCTCCACCGCCGACAGACCATAATGGTAAAGATGCTCCACCGCCGACAGACCATAATGGTAAAGATGCTCCACTGTGGACAGACCATAATGGTAAAGATGCTCCACCGCCGACAGACCATAATGGTAAAGATGCTCCACTGCCGACAGACCATAATGGTAAAGATGCTCCACTGTGGACAGACCATAATGGTAAAGATGCTCCACCGCCGACAGACCATAATGGTAAAGATGCTCCACCGCCGACAGACCATAATGGTAAAGATGCTCCACCGCCGACAGACCATAATGGTAAAGATGCTCCACCGCCGACAGACCATAATGGTAAAGATGCTCCACCGCCAACAGACCATAATGGTAAAGATGCTCCACCGCCGACAGACCATAATGGTAAAGATGCTCCACCACCGACAGACCATAATGGTAAAGATGCTCCACCACCGACAGACCATAATGGTAAAGATGCTCCACCGCCGACAGACCATAATGGTAAAGATGCTCCACCGCCGACAGACCATAATGGTAAAGATGCTCCACTGCCGACAGACCATAATGGTAAAGATGCTCCACCGCCGACAGACCATAATGGTAAAGATGCTCCACCGCCACAGACCATAATGGTAAAGATGCTCCACCGCCGACAGACCATAATGGTAAAGATGCTCCACCGCCGACAGACCATAATGGTAAAGATGCTCCACCGTGCCGACAGACCATAATGGTAAAGATGCTCCACTGCCGACAGACCATAATGGTAAAGATGCTCCACTGCCGACAGACCATAATGGTAAAGATGCTCCACTGCCGACAGACCATAATGGTAAAGATGCTCCACCGCCAACAGACCATAATGGTAAAGATGCTCCACCGCCGACAGACCATAATGGTAAAGATGCTCCACCGCCGACAGACCATAATGGTAAAGATGCTCCACTGTGGACAGACCATAATGGTAAAGATGCTCCACTGCCGACAGACCATAATGGTAAAGATGCTCCACTGCCGACAGACCATAATGGTAAAGATGCTCCACTGCCGACAGACCATAATGGTAAAGATGCTCCACCGCCGACAGACCATAATGTAAAGATGCTCCACTGCCGACAGACCATAATGGTAAAGATGCTCCACCGCCGACAGACCATAATGGTAAAGATGCTCCACCGCCGACAGACCATAAAGGTAAAGATGCTCCACCGCCGACAGACCATAATGGTAAAGATGCTCCACCGCCGACAGACCATAATGGTAAAGATGCTCCACCGCCGACAGACCATAATGGTAAAGATGCTCCACCGCCGACAGACCATAATGGTAAAGATGCTCCACCGCCGACAGACCATAATGGTAAAGATGCTCCACCGCCGACAGACCATAATGGTAAAGATGCTCCACCGCCGACAGACCATAATGGTAAAGATGCTCCACTGCCGACAGACCATAATGGTAAAGATGCTCCACCGCCGACAGACCATAATGGTAAAGATGCTCCACCGCCGACAGACCATAATGGTAAAGATGCTCCACCGCCGACAGACCATAATGGTAAAGATGCTCCACGCCCAACCGACAGACCATAATGGTAAAGATGCTCCACCGCCGACAGACCATAATGGTAAAGATGCTCCACCGCCGACATAATGGTAAAGAGCTCCACCCACCATACCATAATGGTAAAGATGCTCCACCGCCGACAGACCATAATGGTAAAGATGCTCCACCGCCGACAGACCATAATGGTAAAGATGCTCCACCACCGACAAACCATAATGGTAAAGATGCTCCACCGCCGACAGACCATAATGGTAAAGATGCTCCACCGCCGACAGACCATAATGGTAAAGATGCTCCACCGCCGACAGACCATAATGGTAAAGATGCTCCACCGCCGACAGACCATAAAGGTAAAGATGCTCCACCGCCGACAGACCATAATGGTAAAGATGCTCCACCGCCGACAGACCATAATGGTAAAGATGCTCCACCGCCGACAGACCATAATGGTAAAGATGCTCCACCGCCGACAGACCATAATGGTAAAGATGCTCCACCGCCGACAGACCATAATGGTAAAGATGCTCCACCGCCGACAGACCATAAGTAAGAGCTCAACAGACAAATGGTAAAGATGCTCCACCGCCGACAGACCATAATGGTAAAGATGCTCCACCGCCGACAGACCATAATGGTAAAGATGCTCCACCGCCGACAGACCATAATGGTAAAGATGCTCCACCGCCGACAGACCATAAAGGTAAAGATGCTCCACCGCCGACAGACCATAATGGTAAAGATGCTCCACCGCCGACAGACCATAATGGTAAAGATGCTCCACCGCCGACAGACCATAATGGTAAAGATGCTCCACCGCCGACAGACCATAAAGGTAAAGATGCTCCACCGCCGACAGACCATAATGGTAAAGATGCTCCACCGCCGACAGACCATAATGGTAAAGATGCTCCACCGCCGACAGACCATAAGATGCCCAACCGTGGTAAAGATAAAGCTCCACCGCCGACAGACCATAATGGTAAAGATGCTCCACCGCCGACAGACCATAATGGTAAAGATGCTCCACCACCACAGACCATAATGGTAAAGATGCTCCACCGCCGACAGACCATAATGGTAAAGATGCTCCACCGCCGACAGACCATAATGGTAAAGATGCTCCACCGCCGACAGACCATAAATGGTAAAGATGCTCCACCCGCCACAGACCATAATGGTAAAGATGCTCACCACCGCGACAGACCATAATGGTAAAGATGCTCCACCGCCGACAGACCATAATGGTAAAGATGCTCCACCACCGACAGACCATAATGGTAAAGATGCTCCACCGCCGACAGACCATAATGGTAAAGATGCTCCACTCCGACGACAGTCACCCAGACCATAATGGTAAAGATGCTCCACCGCCGACAGACCATAATGGTAAAGATGCTCCACCACCGACAGACCATAATGGTAAAGATGCTCCACCGCCACAGACCATAATGGTAAAGATGCTCCACCGCCGACAGACCATAATGGTAAAGATGCTCCACCGCCGACAGACCATAATGATAAAGATGCTCCACCGCCGACAGACCATAATGGTAAAGATGCTCCACCGCCGACAGACCATAATGGTAAAGATGCTCCACCGCCGACAGACCATAATGGTAAAGATGCTCCACCGCCGACAGACCATAATGGTAAAGATGCTCCATGGTAAAGATGCTCGACTGACGACAGACCATAATGGTAAAGATGCTCCACCGCCGACAGACCATAATGGTAAAGATGCTCCACCTCCGACAGACCATAATGGTAAAGATGCTCCACCGCCGACAGACCATAATGGTAAAGATGCTCCACCGCCGACAGACCATAATGGTAAAGATGCTCCACCACCGACAGACCATAATGGTAAAGATGCTCCACCGCCGACAGACCATAATGGTAAAGATGCTCCACCTCCGACAGACCATAATGGTAAAGATGCTCCACCGCCGACAGACCATAATGGTAAAGATGCTCCACCGCCGACAGACCATAATGGTAAAGATGCTCCACCCCGACATACCATAATGGTAAAGATGCTCCACCGACAGACCATAATGGTAAAGATGCTCCACCGCCGACAGACCATAATGGTAAAGATGCTCCACCGCCGACAGACCATAATGGTAAAGATGCTCCACCCCGACAGACCATAATGGTAAAGATGCTCCACCGCCGACAGACCATAATGGTAAAGATGCTCCACCGCCGACAGACCATAATGGTAAAGATGCTCCACCGCCGACAGACCATAATGGTAAAGATGCTCCACCGCCGACAGACCATAAAGTAAAGATGCTCCACCGCCGACAGACCATAATGGTAAAGATGCTCCACCGCCGACAGACCATAATGGTAAAGATGCTCCACCGCCGACAGACCATAAAGGTAAAGATGCTCCACCGCCGACAGACCATAAAGGTAAAGATGCTCCACCGCCGACAGACCATAATGGTAAAGATGCTCCACCGCCGACAGACCATAATGGTAAAGATGCTCCACCGCCGACAGACCATAATGGTAAAGATGCTCCACCGCCGACAGACCATAATGGTAAAGATGCTCCACCGCCGACAGACCATAAAGGTAAAGATGCTCCACCGCTGACAGACCATAATGGTAAAGATGCTCCACCGCCGACAGACCATAATGGTAAAGATGCTCCACCGCCGACAGACCATAATGGTAAAGATGCTCCACCGCCGACAGACCATAATGGTAAAGATGCTCCACCGCCGACAGACCATAATGGTAAAGATGCTCCACGGACAGACCATAATGGTAAAGATGCTCCACCGCAACAGACCATAATGGTAAAGATGCTCCACCGCCGACAGACCATAATGGTAAAGATGCTCCACCACGACAGACCATAATGGTAAAGATGCTCCACCGCCGACAGACCATAATGGTAAAGATGCTCCACCGCCGACAGACCATAATGGTAAAGATGCTCCACCGCCGACAGACCATAATGGTAAAGATGCTCCACCGCCGACAGACCATAATGGTAAAGATGCTCCACCGCCGACAGACCATAATGGTAAAGATGCTCCACCACGGACAGACCATAATGGTAAAGATGCTCCACCGCCGACAGACCATAATGGTAAAGATGCTCCACCTGCCGACAGACCATAATGGTAAAGATGCTCCACGCCGACAGACCATAATGGTAAAGATGCTCCACCGCCGACAGACCATAATGGTAAAGATGCTCCACCGCCGACAGACCATAATGGTAAAGATGCTCCACCGCCGACAGACCATAATGGTAAAGATGCTCCACACGCCGACAGACCATAATGGTAAAGATGCTCCACCGCCGACAGACCATAATGGTAAAGATGCTCCACCGCCGACAGACCATAATGGTAAAGATGCTCCACCGCCGACAGACCATAATGGTAAAGATGCTCCACCGCCGACAGACCATAATGGTAAAGATGCTCCACCACGACAGACCATAATGGTAAAGATGCTCCACCGCCGACAGACCATAATGGTAAAGATGCTCCACCGCCGACAGACCATAATGGTAAAGATGCTCCACCGCCGACAGACCATAATGGTAAAGATGCTCCACCGCCGACAGACCATAATGGTAAAGATGCTCCACCGCCGACAGACCATAATGGTAAAGATGCTCCACCACCGACAGACCATAATGGTAAAGATGCTCACCACCGACAGACAGACCATAATGGTAAAGATGCTCCACCGCGACAGACCATAATGGTAAAGATGCTCCACCGCCGACAGACCATAATGGTAAAGATGCTCCACCGCCGACAGACCATAATGGTAAAGATGCTCCACCGCGACAGACATGGTAGATGACCGACAGACCATAATGGTAAAGATGCTCCACCGCCGACAGACCATAATGGTAAAGATGCTCCACCGCCGACAGACCATAATGGTAAAGATGCTCCACCGACAGACCGCTCCAGACCATAATGGTAAAGATGCTCCACCGCCGACAGACCATAATGGTAAAGATGCTCCACCGCCGACAGACCATAATGGTAAAGATGCTCCACCGCCGACAGACCATAATGGTAAAGATGCTCCACCACCGACAGACCATAATGGTAAAGATGCTCCACCGCCGACAGACCATAATGGTAAAGATGCTCCACCGCGACAGACCATATACTGGTAAAGATGCTTCACCGTGGACAGACCATAATGGTAAAGATGCTCCACCGTGGACAGACCATAATGATAAAGATGCTCCACTACCGACATACCATAATTGTAAAGATACTCCACCACCAACTAAGTAACTTTTGTAACTGAAGAAAAACACTAAATTGTCTGATCCTGTTTTTGACAGTGAAAAAATACCATTTGTCTGCGGTGGAGCACATTTCAGCTACAGACACAATACACATGATTATTAGGATTAGTGAGATATTTCCAGGTACTCATTAAATGGTTATAAAATATACATATATATGTATGTAATTCTCATCACACTAATTCAAAAGACAATATTTAGCATAAACTGGGAAGTTTACTCTGCAATGAATATCATAAAACCAATTCCATAGTCAAGGTGAAAATATCTTGTATATTGGTAAAATCTAATTGATAAGATATGAGGCTGATGAATCATCCTCTTTACATTCACAAAACAATATTCTAAGGGAGGTTCACTTTAACTAACTTAAAGGGGTACTACATTTCCGAAGCGGCTTTTGATTCTTTAAATGGGAATGTAGAAAAAGATTGATAATTTTGTAGAGTCGCACAATCAAAGATGCTCCACCGCCGACAGAGCATAAATTTATTCATCATTTCAACAATAATTGGTGTTTAATTGTGTGTATATATGTCTAATTAATATAGAAAATAATATAAAATAACTTATTTTGC
Organism: Argopecten irradians; assembly: GCF_041381155.1. Classification (NCBI taxonomy): domain Eukaryota; kingdom Metazoa; phylum Mollusca; class Bivalvia; order Pectinida; family Pectinidae; genus Argopecten; species Argopecten irradians. The sequence continues at coordinate 2,998,250 of NC_091147.1, forward strand.
CTTTGGTGCATGCGCAATCAGTGCTTCATTCCATATAAGATATAGTGCCAGTTATTTTTTTCGAGATGCAATTAATTATTTTTCATATTTCTAACTTGAAAATAAAATTAGAAGCTCAAACTTTTCAATGGTGGTAATGGTGTAGAGAAGTAGCTTTTGTAACTAAAGAAAAATACTAAATCGTCTGTTTTTGATAGTGAAAAAATACCATTTGTCAGCGGTGGAGTATCTTTAAGTTATAAACTAAACGTTAATACTACACTTATCATCACTTCCTAAACAATTTACTGTAATAAATAGATTAAATGTTAATTCTCATAACGCAGGTTGTATTACATTTCCCGCTGTCGTCCTAATTTCCCCGCTTTAGATGATTAACACTGCGCTAGACGACAGCTGACTGAATCTTCACTGTAAACACAAATTATGCAGGAAAACTTCCATATGTTTGGTGTTGTAACCTTATCATATGTCATCGATATAAATGTTTGTATGCTATTATTGTTTTTAAGAAACTTTAATTTTTTGTTACAGAAAGGTAATGGCCTTTAAAGCAATCATACATTGTATCTAGGAGATGAATTTGACTCCCTTGAATTAAACCTTAGACAACCATCCATGGGAGGTGGATGTGAGTTACCTCCCTTCACTTACCCAAGACAACCATCCAGCCCCAGCCCCTAGCCAGGGGAGGTGTGTGTGAGTTATCTCCCTTCACTTACCAAGATAACCATCCAGCCCCAGCCCCTAGCCAGGGGAGGTGTGTGTGAGTTATCTCCCTTCACTTACCAAGATAACCATCCAGCCCCAGCCCCCATCCAGGGGAGTTGGGTATTGTTTTTTTCCGCTTTACTTACCCCCATCCAGGGGAGTTGGGTATTGTTTTTTTCCGCTTCACTTACCCAAGACAACCATCCAGCCCCAGCCCCCATCCAGGGGAGTTGGGTATTAGTTATCTCCCTTCACTTACCAAGATAACCATCCAGCCCCAGTCCCCATCCAGGGGAGTTGGGTATTAGTTTTCTCCCTTCACTTACCCAAGACAACCATCCAGCCCCAGTCCCATTCAAGGCAGGTGGGTGTAATTTAGCTCCATTCACTTACCAAAGACAATAATCAGTGATTTTTTATGGTATTTTAATTGGGAAAAAAGGTTTTGTATTCAATTGGGAATTTTTAATCGACAAAAGATCAGTTTTGGGAAAAAGTTACACATTACTGAATATCTATAGGTGATTAAATATTGTAAAATAGTAAACTGTTTCATTTTATCAAAAGGTAATGACCATCACAACAGTTTCAGAGTATTTTTTTTCAGATTAAACAACAAGGGTAAAGATTTCATGGGTTTATTTGTTTTTCAGCTATTTGATTGGGGAAGTTTTCATTGTAATTGGAAACAAGAGGCCAAGAGGGCCTGTATCGCTCACCTGGTTTGTAATGCCAAGTAATGTTCTGAATACAGGTTCGTTGTTTCTTTTCTGAAGGAATTTTAATATTAACCTCTAAATCCCCTATTGGGCCCAACCCCTCCTGCCCCCAGGGGGTCAGAGCCAAAATTTATACAAGTTCTGTTCCCCTTCCCCAAGGATGTTTATGGCCAAATTTGGTCACAATCCAAGCAAAACTCTAGGACAAGTAGCGATTTATAGGATTTACCTCTATTTCCCCTATTGGGCCCCATCCTTCCTGCCCCAGGGGGGCCAGAGCCAAAATTTATACAAGTTCTGTTCCCCTTCCAAAAAGGATGTTTGTGGCCAAATTTGGTTACAATCCATGCAGAACTCTTGGACAAGTATCGATTTATAGGATTTACCTCTATTTCCTCTATTTGGCCCCGCCCCTCCTGCCCCCGGGGGGTCAGAGCCAAAATTTATACAAGCTTAAGTTCTGTTTCCCCTCCCCCAAGGATGTTTGTGGCCAAAGGACTAGATATGGTAAGGGTCATCTATGGCCCCCAAATCCGCTATTTTTCAAAGTCTGTTACTTTAAAGGTAGGTTTCGCCCAATGAAATATAAAGACTACGAAATTGAAATTTATCCTATACATAGATATAATCTTCAGATCATTTTCAATGCATACAGCGAACGATATGGGTGGTCAGTTGCCTAGCTTGACCAGGAAAATACTCCTCTAAAAATAGAGCGAAGTCAAGCTTTACATAGAACATGATGTATTTTTTTCAAAACGAGGCCGCAGCAACAAACGGAAGCGTGCAACAAAATGTCAAATAGAAGTGACAGTCTTGCCACGCCATGTTTAGATAAAAAACAACAACAACAAATCGAAGTGCGAGGGACTGTTTATACATATCATATAATCTAAAACACTTCATGTTACTTACATACGCTCGCTAACTTTGTACACCAAATATACATGTAGTTAGTCTGCGGTTGTTTGTGCGCTGGCATACGTGTTGAAATTTAACTCACCATGTGCAATGCCGTTACACGAGTCCCAACAGATCCCGGCAAGTTCCGCTTGAGATGTGGCTTCTGTTTCTTCTATTGCTACATGCCATCTCTGAATTCAATTCCCTATAGATATCCTAGGGTGCTACCGAATCAATTATAATTTCCTCCACTTTGTTGCCGATTCAGATATATTTTTTTTCAATCTCACACACATTCGTTCAGCCATTTTGTTTACTTTTAGTGCGTGACAATGCGCATGCGCCAAACTTCGACAACACAATCCATCGCAGCTTCATTTGCATATTATTGTCTGACGGACACCGTAATAAATCAAGGATTTCCTTCAATTTTGGATTCAAGACACATTTGTTCAATCTCAAACACATAAAGAAATTAAATTGAGATATTTTAATGTTTTTTCATCTTTTCTTCCACTTATCGAATTTCACAAAGAAATATTTATTTGGTTTGGCGAAACCTACCTTTAAGATGTTATTCTTGCATTTCAAATATTAACTACATACCGGACATATTTGATAGTGCTATAAGGTAATATAGCAGTTCTAGTTGCCATGGCAACCATTTTATTATACATAAATTATGCAAAATGTGAAAATTTCATCAAAATTGGCATTTTTTATGCAGTTTTTCATCTAGTTAACATAGAGCGCATTCTAGAACAAACTTTATATTTCTCAAAATGATGTATTTTTCGAGTCTGCTAATTCTCTTAAAATATAAAGTTTGTTCTAGAATGCGCTCTATTGCTTTTAAAAGAAAAACTATCAAAATATATGCCAAAATTGACAAAAAATTTCAAATTTGCATAATTTATGCAAAGTTACCATGGTTATATAGCAAAAACATACTTTCTGTCAACAAAAACATCATTAAGTTTTTATCAGGGGTGTATTCAATATTTCAAACGCGGCAACTTAATTTCTAAATACTTAATTTAAAATTTGGTAGATTTAGGGGCCAAAAAGAGCCATTATCATATCTAGTCCTTTGGTTACAATCCATGCAGAACTCTATGACTAGTAGTGATTTAAAGGAAGATGTTGACGGACAGACGAGAGCTAAAAAATAGGGGGATTTGGCATTGGGAATGGTGTCATTTGCTGACCCCAGTCATATAAGAGAAAAATCATTGACAATCCAGCCGTGGCCCCATCCAGAGAGGTTGGTGTGGGTTATCTCCCTTCACTTACCCAAGATAACCATCCAACCCCAGGGGTTTCATTATCTTTCAGGAGAGGCGGTACAATTGCAATTTCAGGGGGTACTTTTCTATACCATCTGTATGCTATCTAATGTAATTTAGCCCAAATCAGGCGGTACCACAGCCAGGTTCAACCAGCAAAAAGTACCGGGTACCGCCTGATATTGAAACCCCAGCAAACCTACCCAGGGGAGGGTGTGTGTGAGTTTATCTCCTTTCACTTACCGAAGATAACCATGCATCCAGTCCCATCCCCCAACCAGAGGAAGGGGGTATGAGTTATCTCCCTTGACTTACCAGGTGTGAGTTATCTCCCTTCACTTACCCAAGACAACGATCCAGCACCAGCCCCCATCCAGGGGAGGTGTGTGTGAGTTATCTCCTTTAACTTACCCAAGATAACCATGCATCCAGTCCCATCCCCCAACCAGAGGAAGGGGGTATGAGTTATCTCCCTTGACTTACCAGGTGTGAGTTATCTCCCTTCACTTACCCAAGACAACCATCCAGCCCCAGCCCCCATCCAGGGGAGGTGGGTGTGAGTTATCTCCCATTTTCAAATCGCACACATCTGTACCTTCAAAAGACATTATAAAGAATATCATATTAATCATTAATTAACTGAAAAAAAACCTTTAAGTGTATGCATGTATTTAAAAAAATCTAAAAATGAAATGAAGTGAAACCTGTATATATGTAGCTTCTTTTTAGCAGAAACATATATACATAGAGATTGGAAACTCCTTCTTTGTCTATGTTGACAGGCAGAGGGACCTCCAGTTTATAGGCATTTTCCCTTGGATAACTATTTTTAAGAGTATTCTTTTAAACATGATATTTTTGCATCAACACAAAGTTTAAACATTATATCATGGTTTGATGTGATCAGTTTTCCGAATTGATGTTATTTAATATTATTTTTGAAAGAACGAATATGAGCAATTTTACCTGGTTTTTCGAAAATCAGGCATTCAAAACCGGAAGTGCATTTTGTTTTATTAATATATAAATTATAAGTTAAAATATAATCTTTTCTTTCCAAAATCGTACTCAAACCATCTGAAAATTACTTAACTTTTATAACATATCAAAGTTATTCTGCTGTATTTAACTATTTAAGAGTTTATCTAAAAGCCCCTAGGGACATACAGAGGTACATCTGCCTATCGTAAAAATGACGAAGTTGCCAGAGATTTTGAATGACAGAATGATTGAGAATATGATATCTTTATTGTATATGGAAATCAAATGAACAAGGAAATAGAAACAGTTGATATTTGGATTTGATATTCAAAATTAAATCAAACCATTGAACTTAAGGTAGTCACTTGATCATAAACCATATCTGCAATTTTTTTTATTTTATCAATATAGACTCCCGTAATTTAAAATGAGAGTCTCCAATTTTCTTAAGCAAAAAAATCTGTGCAGTTTTTACTGTACATTTAATGTCTTTACAAAAAAGATTTATAAAACAAGAGGCCCAGAGGGCCTGTATCGCTCACCTGGTTTGTAATGCCAAGTAATGTTCTAAATACAGGTTCATTGTTTCTTTTCTGAAGGAATTCGAATATTTACCTCTAATTCACCTACTGGGCCCTACCCATCCTGCCCCCGGTGGGTCAGAGCCAACATTTATAGAAGTTCTGTTCCCCTTCCCCCATGGATGTTTGTGGCCAAATTTGGTCACAATCCATGCAGAACTCTAGGACAAGTAGCCGATTTATAGGATTTACCTCTATTTCCCCTATTGCCCCCCCCCTCCTGCCCCCGGGGGGTCAGAGCCAACATTTATAGAAGTTCTGTTCCCCTTCCCCCAAGGATGTTTGTGGCCAAATTTGGTCACAATCCATGCAGAACTCTAGGACAAGTAGCGATTTATAGGATTTACCTCTATTTCCCCTATTGGGCTCCACCCCTCCTGCCCCCGGGGGGTCAGAGCCAACATTTATAGAAGTTCTGTTCCCCTTCCCCCAAGGATGTTTGTGGCCAAATTTGGTCACAATCCATGCAGAATTCTAGGACAAGTAGCGATTTATAGGATTTACCGCTATTTCCCTTACTGGGCCCCGCCCCTCCTGCCCCCGGGGGGTCAGAGACAAACTTTATACAAGTTCTGTTCCCCTTCCCCCAAGGATGTTTGTGGCCAAATTTGATTACAATCCATGCAGAACTCTAGGACAAGTAGCGATTTATAGGATTTACCGCTATTTCCCCTATTGGGCCCCGCCCCTCCTGCCCCCAGGGGGGGTCAGAGCCAAACTTTATACAAGTTCTGTTCCCCTTCCCCCAAGGATGTTTGTGGCCAAATTTGGTTACAATCCATGCAGAACTCTCGGACAAGTAGCGATTTATAGGATTTACCTCTATTTCCCCTATTGGGCCCCGCCCCTCCTGCCCCCAGGGGTTCAGAGCCAAACTTTATACAAGTTCTGTTCCCCTTCCCCCAAGGATGTTTGTGGCCAAATTTGGTTACAATCCATGCAGAACTCTAGGACAAGTAGCGATTTATAGGATTTACCTCTATTTCCCCTATTGGGCCGCCCCTCCTGCCCCCGGGGGGTCAGAGCCAAACTTTATACAAGTTCTGTTCCCCTTCCCCCAAGGATGTTTGTGGCCAAATTTGGTTACAATCCATGCAGAACTCTAGGACAAGTAGCGATTTATAGGATTTACCTCTATTTCCCCTATTGGGCCCCCGCCCCTCCTGCCCCCGGGGGGTCAGAGCCAAAATTTATACAAGTTCTGTTCCCCTTCCCCCAAGGATGTTTGTGGCCAAATTTGGTTACAATCCATGCAGAACTCTAGGACAAGTAGCGATTTATAGGATTTACCTCTATTTCCCCTATTGGGCCCCGCCCCTCATGCCCCCGGGGGTTAGAGCCTAACTTTATACAAGTTCTGTTCCCCTACCCCCAAGGATGTTTGTGGCCAAATTTGGTTACAATCCATGCAGAACTCTAGGACAAGTAGCGATTTATAGGATTTACCTCTATTTCCCCTATTGGGCCCCGCCCCTCCTGCCCCCGGGGGGTCAGAACCAAACTTTATACAAGTTCTGTTCCCCTTCCCCCAAGGATGTTTGTGGCCAAATTTGGTTACAATCCATGCAGAACTCTAGGACAAGTAGCGATTTATAGGATTTACCTCTATTTCCCCTATTGGGGCCCCGCCCCTCCTGCCCCCGGGGGGTCAGAGCCTAACTTTTATACAAGTTCTGTTCCCCTTCCCCCAAGGATGTTTGTGGCCAAATTTGGTTACAATCCATGCAGAACTCTAGGACAAGTAGCCATTTATAGGATTTACCTCTATTTCCCCTATTGGGCCCCGCCCCTCCTGCCCCCGGGGGGTCAGAACCAAACTTTATACAAGTTCTGTTCCCCTTCCCCCAAGGATGTTTGTGGCCAAATTTGGTTACAATCCATGCAGAACTCTAGGACAAGTAGCGATTTATAGGATTTACCTCTATTTCCCCTATTGGGCCCCGCCCCTCCTGCCCCCGGGGGGTCAGAGCCAAACTTTATACAAGTTCTGTTCCCCTTCCCCCAAGGATGTTTGTGGCCAAATTTGGTTACAATCCATGCAGAACTCTAGGACAAGTAGCGATTTATAGGATTTACCTCTATTTCCCCTATTGGGCCCCGTCCCTCCTGCCCCGGGGGGGGGGGGGTCAGAACCAAACTTTATACAAGTTCTGTTCCCCTTCCCCCAAGGATGTTTGTGGCCAAATTTGGTTACAATCCATGCAGAACTCTAGGACAAGTAGCGATTTATAGGATTTACCTCTATTTCCCCTATTGGGCCCCGCCCCTCCTGCCCCCAGGGGTTCAGAGCCAAACTTTATACAAGTTCTGTTCCCCAACCCCCAAGGATGTTTGTGGCCAAATTTGGTTACAATCCATGCAGAACTCTAGGACAAGTAGCGATTTATAGGATTTACCTCTATTTCCCCTATTGGGCCCCGCCCCTCCTGCCCCGGGGGGTCAGAGCCAAACTTTATACAAGTTCTGTTCCCCTTCCCCCAAGGATGTTTGTGGCCAAATTTGGTTACAATCCATGCAGAACTCTAGGACAAGTAGCGATTTATAGGATTTACCTCTATTTCCCCTATTGGGCCCCGCCCCTCCTGCCCCCGGGGGTCAGAGCCAAACTTTATACAAGTTCTGTTCCCCTTCCCCCAAGGATGTTTGTGGCCAAATTTGGTTACAATCCATGCAGAACTCTAGGACAAGTAGCGATTTATAGGATTTACCGCTATTTCCCCTATTGGGCCCCGCCCCTCCTGCCCCCAGGGGGGGTCAGAGCCAAACTTTATACAAGTTCTGTTCCCCTTCCCCCAAGGATGTTTGTGGCCAAATTTGGTTACAATCCATGCAGAACTCTAGGACAAGTAGCGATTTATAGGATTTACCTCTATTTCCCCTATTGGGCCCCGCCCCTCCTGCCCCCCGGGGGGGGGGGGGGTTCAAGAGCCAAACTTTATACAAGTTCTGTTCCCCTTCCCCCAAGGATGTTTGTGGCCAAATTTGGTTACAATCCATGCAGAACTCTAGGACAAGTAGCGATTTATAGGATTTACCTCTATTTCCCCTATTGGGCCCCGCCCCTCCTGCCCCCGGGGGGTCAGAGCCAAACTTTATACAAGTTCTGTTCCCCTTACCCCCAAGGATGTTTGTGGCCAAATTTGGTTACAATCCATGCAGAACTCTAGGACAAGTAGCGATTTATAGGATTTACCTCTATTTCCCCTATTGGGCCCCCGCCCCTCCTGCCCCCTGGGGGGTCAGAGCCAAACTTTATACAAGTTCTGTTCCCCTTCCCCCAAGGATGTTTGTGGCCAAATTTGGTTACAATCCATGCAGAACTCTAGGACAAGTAGCGATTTATAGGATTTACCTCTATTTCCCCTATTGGGCCCCGCCCCTCCTGCCCCCGGGGGTCAGAGCCAAACTTTATACAAGTTCTGTTCCCCTTCCCCCAAGGATGTTTGTGGCCAAATTTGGTTACAATCCATGCAGAACTCTAGGACAAGTAGCGATTTATAGGATTTACCTCTATTTCCCCTATTGGGCCCCCCCCCTCCTGCCCCCGGGGGGTCAGAACCAAACTTTATACAAGTTCTGTTCCCCTTCCCCCAAGGATGTTTGTGGCCAAATTTGGTTACAATCCATGCAGAACTCTAGGACAAGTAGCGATTTATAGGATTTACCTCTATTTCCCCTATTGGGCCCCGCCCCTCCTGCCCTCGGGGGGTCAGAGCCTAACTTGATACAATTTCTGTTCCCCTACCCCCAAGGATGTTTGTGGCCAAATTTGGTTACAATCCATGCAGAACTCTAGGACAAGTAGCTTTTTATAGGATTTACCTCTATTTCCCCTATTGGGCCCCGTCCCTCCTGCCCCCGGGGGGGGGGGGGGGGTCAGAACCAAACTTTATACAAGTTCTGTTCCCCTTCCCCCAAGGATGTTTGTGGCCAAATTTGGTTACAATCCATGCAGAACTCTAGGACAAGTAGCGATTTATAGGATTTACCTCTATTTCCCCTATTGGGCCCCGCCCCTCCTGCCCCCGGGGGTCAGAGCCAAACTTTATACAAGTTCTGTTCCCCTTCCCCCAAGGATGTTTGTGGCCAAATTTGGTTACAATCCATGCAGAACTCTAGGACAAGTAGCGATTTATAGGATTTACCTCTATTTCCCCTATTGGGCCCCGCCCCTCCTGCCCCCGGGGGTCAGAGCCAAACTTTATACAAGTTCTGTTCCCCTACCCCCAAGGATGTTTGTGGCCAAATTTGGTTACAATCCATGCAGAACTCTAGGACAAGTAGCGATTTATAGGATTTACCTCTATTTCCCCTATTGGGCCCCGCCCCTCCTGCCCCCTGGGGGGTCAGAGCCAAACTTTATACAAGTTCTGTTCCCCTTCCCCCAAGGATGTTTGTGGCCAAATTTGGTTACAATCCATGCAGAACTCTAGGACAAGTAGCGATTTATAGGATTTACCTCTATTTCCCCTATTGGGCCCCGCCCCTCCTGCCCCCGGGGGTCAGAGCCAAACTTTATACAAGTTCTGTTCCCCTTCCCCCAAGGATGTTTGTGGCCAAATTTGGTTACAATCCATGCAGAACTCTAGGACAAGTAGCGATTTATAGGATTTACCTCTATTTCCCCTATTGGGCCCCGCCCCCTCATGCCCCCGGGGGTCAGAGCCAAACTTTATACAAGTTCTGTTCCCCTCCCCCAAGGATGTTTGTGGCCAAATTTGGTTACAATCCATGCAGAACTCTAGGACAAGTAGCGATTTATAGGATTTACCTCTATTTCCCCTATTGGGCCCCCCCCCTCCTGCCCCCGGGGGGTCAGAACCAAACTTTATACAAGTTCTGTTCCCCTTCCCCCAAGGATGTTTGTGGCCAAATTTGGTTACAATCCATGCAGAACTCTAGGACAAGTAGCGATTTATAGGATTTACCTCTATTTCCCCTATTGGGCCCCGCCCCTCCTGCCCTCGGGGGGTCAGAGCCTAACTTGATACAATTTCTGTTCCCCTACCCCCAAGGATGTTTGTGGCCAAAGTTGGTTACAATCCATGCAGAACTCTAGGACAAGTAGCTTTTTATAGGATTTACCTCTATTTCCCCTATTGGGCCCCGCCCCTCCTGCCCCCAGGGGGTCAGAACCAAACTTTATACAAGTTCTGTTCCCCTTCCCCCAAGGATGTTTGTGGCCAAATTTGGTTACAATCCATGCAGAACTCTAGGACAAGTAGCGATTTATAGGATTTACCTCTATTTCCCCTATTGGGCCCCGCCCCTCCTGCTCCCGGGGGGTCAGAGCCAACTTTTATACAAGTTCTGTTCCCCTTCCCCCAAGGATGTTTGTGGCCAAATTTGGTTACAATCTATGCAGAACTCTATGACTAGTAGCGATTTATAAGGAAATGTTGACGGACGGACGACGGACGGACGACGGACGCCGCGCCATGACATAAGCTCACCGGCCCTTCGGGCCAGGTGAGCTAAAAAACCAATGAAGCAATTATACAATTATGCATGTATTTAAGCAAGTTGTAATAACACATTATGCTACATTTATTACAAATGGTTCAACATGAAATAAACAATTTTAAAAAAGTACAACATCCTATGTATATTACTCCCACAGCATGAAAGTCGACTGGTCAGCCATTTTTTTAACCGATGTTATTTTTCTGGCAGTCGACTCTCATTTCAGAGGATGCTGGGCCTATTTCATTGATGGCTGTTCCGATGTCAGATGAATGCGGAACGAAAATTGCAATTGTATAAATATTTTTAGCTCTTACCATAATAACAACAATGTGTACTTACATTTTAGGTATTGATTATCCCATTTATGTAGTAAATCCATAACTTGGGGCCTCATAAAATAGCATTTTAGCAGATTAAATATGATGAATCCTTTCAGAAACATTTTGACCTAGTTTCAAATATGGTGACTGGTTACCACAAAAAAAGAAATGTGAATTCAAGCAGGCAGAATACAAGTAAAAGTGAAGGGAGATCAAGCGTTTTGGTGACATTGCACTTTGTTTTTTCTATTAACAGAACAGATCACAATCACCATGAAGTTTTGTCTCGGTTACGAAAATCTATGTTAGTTAATGTAAATATTTGTTTTAGATGGATTTACCAGTTGATTTTGTCAAAATATTTGTCAATATATGAAAAAGAGGTAGGCATTTGACATTGAAGACTATTTAAATGTGATTTAAATATTTTATATTGTCACAATCCAAACTTTGAAAATGTAATGCTCAGCTTTGGGTAAATGGCCTATCAGAAGTTAGAGGTTAGACACAACGTAATGTTTCTGTTCATCATGCTATACCTCTAACATTGTTGGGAGTATATGTATCATATGTATATATCAGAATATATGGAAGCATTGTAATATAAACATTAGCTTCAATTATCTATTCTGAATTTATGACTCAAACAGAATCAGGGTGCACTCCACCTTCGCCTACCAAACAATACCGACATACATTTCAGTGTTTTTCCTGCCTATATATTTGGGGCCGGAATTCGGCCCCATTCCCAATTGTGTTTCTTGTTATTTTTTCCCAAATCTATGTCTAACTTTCCCAAATCAGTGAGTTGAAGCGTATTTTGTGTGACAAAACCAAAAAAATCTGGAAATCCCAAGTCTGAACATTGTATTTTAGTATACATTCTTATACTTGATTCTTAGAGAAGGATAATTGTTTATTTCTACCTTTTCCAATATTTCCATAAACATGGTTAAAAATTTTCCCAATTTCCTACTTTTATCGCACAAAAATTCCCAATTTTCACCAGGTGGCAATTTCCCAAAATACCCAGGAAAAACACTGCATTGATGAGTAAGGAGTGTAAAGGTTTATCTTGCCTTGACATGTGAAGATGGGTGTACTCATGATCAGAATCAGTTATAAAAATAGACGTGTAACAGGTTTTAATTGTACAAAAATTAAATTAATGTATGCTTTTGTTTTTGCAGAGAAACTCAAATGTTATAGTCATATAGTCTACTGTATAATGATATAATAATGCACAACTTTATATACATGTACAATATGTAGGAACAGATGTATGATGTCTCCATTGTTTACAACAGCTATATAATGATTCCCTTAAAATAGTGCAACGGTTTATTTACATGCGTTCTCGCCAATGCCTTGTCAATCTGATTAAACACACAGACTGTGTGACAAACCTGTAAAATACTGGAGACAGAGTGAACAGCGAGTGTAGTTCTGCATTGTCATCCGAATGCAGAACATGTGCACGATTTTTTAAAATCTCAAATTCAACAGCACGCAATGGTCGAACAGCGAGATGACAAAGGTGACATATTACTTACCGTTAATTGGCAGGTTTGTTAGATGACATGGAGCTTTGTTGATGATTCTATGGTTTACAAGTAAAAAAGGCCAGCCAGTGCGACCTATTTAACATACACACATGTGCATGTGAACTTTTTTCATGTGGACGCATTCATTCGATTACTATCAATAATTAAAGCGTGCCAAAGAACCAGACACGGTAATCTAAACGTTGAACTGAATGACGGAATAATGGAATTACGGAATTGTCGGTCCCACATATTACAGTATAGATACTGAGGTTTTAATTTATTTCGTTGATAAAATATGATCAACGTTATATAATACTTCTCCACAGAGAAAATCAAGTTTATTTAGATAATTAATTTTCTTTTCCCATTACAAAAAAAAAAAGAAAAGAAAAAAGATAAGAACGGAAAATCTGCATTCATGTATAATATGACTGAAGGCAACAGCCAGATATTTTAATATGAATCATACACGGCTACTTGTTTATTTTATTTTCTATTTCATGTAGAAGACATAATTAAGAAATAAAAGGACACACTTTAAACTATAGAAGTATATGATGTAATAATTGCCTAACTCAAAGAAATGAACTCAAAGATTCTGATTTCTCTGTGTCCATTCAAGGCCTGGAGTGCCGCGTATGCGAATCCTTTGATTTCGCACCATTTGTTGACGTTATGTGACGTCGTGATTCCTTGTGCTCATCTTCGCCTTAGTGGATATTTTGACTGCATTCTATAGCTTTTAATTTTCAAAGTGTTATTATTATTTTTTTTAAAAAATTAATAAATTTTTATTACCCCTGTTATGCATTCGCATTAGTTAAATATATTTACTGGGGAGAGCAGTACCGGAGCAACGTTTAGGCTAATGTAAATTTTTGAAATATGTATTCAATCTTTCTAAATCAGTAGATTATCTATTTTTCATATATCAGTAACTTTATATATATATCATTGTCGATCGAGTATGATAAGTTTGTATTATTTGGTCGTGGTATGTAGTGTATAAGTTGTTGTGTTTGATAATAATATCAACAGACCTTTAGTTTTACTAGTAGCTTGATATTTGTATTTGTTGTGGAGATGTGTGAAATTGTTCGATAATATTTGAACATTCTCCGAATCTAAATATGAGTTTTGTAAGTGTGAGTGTAATCACTTTGAGTGCGTTCGATTGTGTGTTAATGAGTGTTATTTGTATATTTTATAGGGACTGACTAGAACCGGAAACCCGAAAATAAAAGATGTTAACGAAATCACTCTCTTCTTGTCGTATGTCGGAGTCAGCCCCCCAAGAGGAACCCGCTAAAACCCTCAATTTTACAATAGCTATATATAGGATTATAGACAAATTGAATAACGCGCGATAAATAGAAATATTTTTAATTTGATAACATGTTTTAGCCATATTTATTATAATAGGGAGTAAATTGGGTATTCCACAAGTAACTCACCCCACATTCAGGGATTGATACTAGCGGTGGTCCTGTGGCCCGAGGCCACAAGAAAAATGGAAGGACCACTAAGTCATTCTTGATCGGTGGTCCGTTGGACCAACTAAAATATTCATGATATTATTACCTTTTTCAATCGCTTTTCTAATTCACCATTCCAAGTTGATAGTTTTTTTGTTTTTGTTTAGTTTTTTCTTGTTTTTTTCTCTCTCTTGTAAATCGTAGTATGGGAACTCTCTAACAGATGGAGAGTAAAAATATGTACTTTATTCCAATAAACGGCCATGAAGACAATGATATTATGTATTTGTGCTTTTTTTATTACATGATGGAAGGACCACCTGAAATTCAGAAGGACCACTAGAAAAAAATAGTTGGTGGTCCTGCTGACCACCTCATAAAATAAGTTACTATCTAACCCTGACATTTGTTAAGTGTAGATTTAACAAAACTATGTAACAGGTTTATGCTGATAGTAATGATGACTTAAGTCTGTATAAAGTCAGTATAAAATGACATTAAATTTAGAATCTTTAGAATGTATAGCCCTTACCAGCTCCCAGAAAGAGTCTTCCATAACTTTGACTGTGGGGATTTACTAGGTCCGTTTAAAAATCCGTTTGAACAAAGTTTTGGGTTACATTCTCTTGATTTTTCCTTCATATCACATTATTGATGCTTGTATTAGCGTAGTGCGTGATAGTGGTGACGTAACACATCAAGACGTCGTTTTCACTCTGCTTTTCTGACGCGGTTTTATAATGTTTGTTTTACCGTTATTCAATAAACACATGTACCATTAATTCAAGAATGATACACTTATATACATTATTACATACTGGAGTGAATTTCCTCAAGATGATGCTCACGATTTTATTGAGGTTTCCGGCCTTGCAGGTAGGGCGTTAGAATTGTACCTGCTGCCCCTATTGCATAATCGTAAGAGGCGACTACTTCCTAACTGACTTTATTTTTCCTAATGCCTCCCTTGGAAACGCCTCACTTTTGGCCTTGAGTTGAGCGTTCGCCCCTGTGAGGAAGGCTCTGGGTTCTGTCCCCTAGCCGAGACACACCAAAGTCTATAAAAGTGGTAGTTTCTGCTCCTGCTTAACGTTCAGTATACAGGGAGTGGGACGACTGGTTCGCCCGTTGTCAGTATAATGTGACCGGGTGGGGTGTGTTGCTTGGTGTCTTCGGTGGCATGCTTCAGTGTTATAGCACTATAAAAAGGGCAACAGTTCCACTATAAAAAGGGCAACAGTTCCACATACCGCAGTCTCCCAAAACATACACCTCGCACAACATACATACAACACTACGCATACATGAGAGGCCGCCCTTACATGAACATAGCTGTTAATAGGACGTTAATAAATCAAACAAACAAACAAAATTATTGAGGCTTCTTGGAAATTACGGTACCGCGATGGCCGAAATGTACCGACATACATGTAATATCACCACTGATTTTCGAGTTCGGTTCTCATTTCTCAGATCCCTGTGGTTTTGGCCATTCTTTGGTATTTCGGTGTTTTTCCCCGATACTCCGGCTTTACTCTAATTTAGCACATCCTTATATCGCCCCGCTGTTTAAAACTAGCACCAACAAAGTTAATAAGCGTTTCGTGCAGACCATGATCTACGAAAAGTCATCATTAAAATGCCTAATTCTGTTTCAGTTTACTGTCCTGTTCGGTATTTGAGGTTGGCACATAACTTTAAATAAAAAAATCTTCAATTTATAGACTCGTACATATGCACGTGGTTCTTCATGGATATCATTTACATCTCCAGAGCACGTGCACTTGTGCTTCATGGCAATGCCGACGCATAGTCCGTAAAGCAGAAGAAGCATCACGCGATTGCTACCGAGCAGGCGCAGATCTCGATCAGCTACCATGTGGTGGTTGCAAATACTGCACAAAGATTCACAAGCAATGGGCTCGCTTTGAAGCAGATGTAGACGATATACTGCCATTAGCAGAGGAGCGACGGGTTAACGTAGTTACAGCCATAATAGACAGGCCCTTTTATTGTTGTCAAGTGCCATGGGTCTGTCTTGTACGAAATAGAAAACGCAAGAACAAGTAAAGTCGTTCATCATGATCGCCTTAAAGTATTAAAACGCGGACAATTCCAGCATGGATAGCAAAGGAAACAACAGGCTTTATCAACTACAGACATCAGCCTGGAGACAGTGACGGAGCCAACAAGTGTTGATAATGATGTTTGTTTGTTTGTTTGATTAATAAACGTCATATTAACAGCTATGGTCATGTAAGGACGGCCTCTAAGATCTCTATTTGTCAAACAAAAATTAGCAAATACTGGAATTGAACACTAAAAAAGAAAAAAAACAATAAACAATTGCAAACATTTATTATGGAAAGATGTTCTAGAGGCTTGGTGTACGAGTTTAAGTTCAAGTAATGTTTACAAAGCAAATATTTTAGAAAACCCTATTTGGTTTAATGTGAAATAAAAATAAATTATAAAGTTATCTTTAAGAAGTTATGGTATAAAAATGGTGTTATTTTTATCTTTAACATGTTGAAAACAGACAAATCCATATATGGTCTAGAAGAATTTCGTGAAAAGTACAATATCCAGACCAACTTACTTGAATATCAGGGTATAAAAACGCTATTAATCATGTCATAGGAAACAATCAACATAATTTTGACTTCGAAAAAATATTACTCTTCCCAACATTCCAATAAACCTCAAATTTATTTTTAGTTGTAAAAAGGGTGTTCAAAATATATATGCTGTTCTAATCAAAAATGATTTTATGCCTACTGCTCAAAATAAATGGAATTAAATTTTTGAAATTGACAGAGATGGATGGGGTAATATTTATAAACACCCTTTTAATGCTACTACTAGCTCCAAGCTTCAGTGGTTGCAATTCCCATAAAATCACAGAATACTAACTACAAATACATTTTTATTAAAATTGGTAAATCAAACAACAATTTATGTACATTTTGTAAAACATATCCAGAAACAATCACTCATATATTTTGGGACTGTGAAAATGTATCAAATTTGATTGAACAATTAAGAATTTCTATACAGTAATTACTAATAGTTTAGGTCTTAGATTTGAAAAACAGGATTTTATTTCCGGCAAACAAGATAGTACATATAGTAATTTTCATATTGAAAATTTAATACTGCTTCTAGGAAAAACAATACATTTTCAACTGTAAATGCCTTGAAAAAGAACTCAATTTAAACAGTCTAAAAATCATTAATTTTGAACTAAAAGCTCATAAGATTACAAGAGGCCCCAAGGGCCTTATCTCTCCACCTGGTTTTTTGTAGTCTATTCATATCTGACAATAAGTAAAATAATATTTCAATGGGTGTGTATATTGAATAATTTGAATTTACCATACAATACTGCAAAGATATGCTATCCAATACAAGGTTCAAACAAAGTAAGTTATATGAAGAGTTAGCCTAATTGAACCGTTTTTGACCGTCGGCAGTCTATGGTGCTGCCTATAGCCGGGTGTTAGAAACAATTTCAAATGCCCAACCCTCATCATTGCATTATTAAACAGTGCAGAGACAGAAGCTCGTTTATAGAAATCTAGAATTAATTTTGAACTAAAAGCTCATTTGCAAAATTTTGAATCCAAATAAAGATTATAATATGAGCGTAATCACAAGTTAATTGCAGAGAAAAATTGTATAGGAGGAATTGACAACTTTTGATCCCGCCCCTCAGGCCCCCGGGTCACCCCTATCATTTGCACAATTTGGAATCCCCACCCTATAAGGATGCTACCATTGCATTATGGGTGCTATACCATGCTTAGTTGCAGAGAAGAAGTCATTTATATGGAAAATAGCCAAATTGACCCTTTTGACCCCGCCCTTCAGCCCCCGGGGTCAGCCCTAATCATTTGCACAATTTTTTAATCCCCACACTATAAGGATGCTACCATTGCATTATGGGTGCTATCACCATGCTTGGTTTCAGAGAAGAAGTCGTTATATGGAAATAGCCAAATTGACCCCTTTTGACCCCGCCCCTCGGGTCCCCCCGGGGTCAGCCTTATCATTTGTACAATTTTGAATCCCCACCCTATAACGATACTACCATTGCATTATGAGTGCTATCTCTTGCTTAGTTTCAGAGAAGAAGTCGTTTTATGGAAATAGCCAAATTGACCCCATTTGACCCCGCCCCTCAGGCCCCCGGGAGGTCAGCCCCATCATTTGTACAATTTTGAATCCCCACCCTATAAGGATGCTACCATTGCATTATGGGTGCTATCCCATGCTTGGTTTCAGAGAAGAAGTCGTTTGTATGGAAATAGCCAAATTGACCCCTTTTGGCCCCGCCCCTCAGGCCCCTGGGGGATCAGCCCTTTCATTTGTACAATTTTCAGTTCGTAGCCCATAAGGATGCTACCAGTCAAATTTTGTTGAAATCCGTCCAGCGGTTATGGAGAAGAAGTCGATTGTTGACGGACGCCGGACGACGGACGACGGACGCCGGACGCTGCGGTATCCCATAAGCTCACCTCGGTCCTTCGGACCAGGTGAGCTAATAATATCCATTAGTCATTTCAAGCGTAAAACAACAAACACATGCAGAATTTCAAAATTGGTTAATATACGAACAGTAGTAATATTTTTAAAGTTGTTGAAAAATCTCTGACCTAGGTTTACCCACCCCCCTTTTTCTGTCTTGGGTGTATTTCTTTTCTTCTGCTTTATCAAGAGATGTCTACCCCTAGTTAATTTTTTACTACATTTGTGTAGGAAGGGAAATAACTCTTGATAGATATTTAATCTGAGTGTTAATATGTGTGTGTATT
This sequence comes from Argopecten irradians, assembly GCF_041381155.1. Lineage (NCBI taxonomy): Eukaryota > Metazoa > Mollusca > Bivalvia > Pectinida > Pectinidae > Argopecten > Argopecten irradians. Next base: position 3,017,053 of record NC_091147.1, read on the forward strand.
ATGTTGTGTTAATAAGATACTTGTAAGTACTTTGAAATATGTGATTTGAAATAGTTCTTCAAATATAACATCTATTGTATCTGTCTTTCATATATCTTCTGTAAATGTTCTGTTGTGTATATATTATTTGAAAAAAATGAATTCAAAAAAATGAAAAACAAGGATATAGTCATTCAGATCCCCCGCCAATGGAGATATCAAAGCTGAAGTAAGTGTGATTGTGGAGACTTATGTGTATGAAAAAAAAACAGGAAAAAGGAAGTTGAGCTAAAGAAAGATGGAGTATAATTCAAGTAGAACGGGGCTGCAATTGTTGAATCAGGTTGACATTTATATTAGACTATATACACAAAGATGGGTAGAGTTTTGCAAAGTAACATTTATCATTTACCATGTTATTTTCAGCAATGTTTCCATGGTAACGGAAAAAGTGCAAAAAATTAAAAACCTAAAAATAGCAAAAGGTACTTCTAGACCATAAAAAGAATGTGTCTATGAAGTTTCGTGGAAATATCTCTGCTGGTTTTAGAGTTATGTTCCGGAAATGAACCTGCTACAATATGATATTTTCAGCAATGTTTCTATGGTTACAGAAAAAAGTACAAAAAGTGAAAACCTAAAAATAGCAAAAGGCACTAATAGACCATAAGAACAATGTGTCTATGAAGTTTCATGGAAATATCTCTGCTGGTTTTAGAGTTGTGTTCCGGAAAAGATTCTTACACAAAAATCTGCCATTTTCAGCAATGTTTCCATGGTTACAGAAAAAAAGTACAAAAAGTGAAAACCTTAAAATAGCAAAAGGCACTACTAGACCATAAGACAAATGTGCTTATGGAGTTCCGTGCATATATCTCAACTGGTTTTCCAATTATGCTGCGGAAACGAACCTGGTACAAAAATATGATATTTTCAGCAATGTTTCCATGGTTAAGGAAAAAGTGCAAAAAATGAAAACCTAAAAATAGCAAAAAGGCACTACTAGACCATAAGAACAATGTGTCTATGAAGTTTAATGGAAACATCTCCGCTGGTTTTAGAGTTGTGCTCCGGAAACGATTCTTACACAAAAATCTGCCATTTTCAGCAATGTTTCCATGGTTACAGAAAAAAGCACAAAAAGTGAAAACCTTAAAATAGCAAAAGGCACTACTAGACCATAAGACCAATGTGTCTATGTAGTTTCGTGGAAATATCTCTTTCCCCCGCCAACTTCGTTGGGCGGGGGATAAAAATGTTTTAGCAAGAAAAACCCAGAAGAATCTTGGTACCCACCTACCCACCAAATATTGCTCTATATCTGACAATGGAAGCGGGGTCTTTTCTCTGCTTTAATCTTCCTTTCAAAAAATGGCACGTCCTATTACATAAAGTTACGTAACAGAAGCACCAAGAGGCCCAGAGGGCCTGTATCGTTTACCTGGTTTTTTATTAATAATTATCACAGAGACTGAAATTGAATTAATGATTTATTTAATTTTGATTCCCCGCCCTATAAAGATGCTACCAATGCATTACGAGTGCTATTCCATGCTAAGTTTCAGAGAAGAAGTCGTTTATATGGAAATAGTCAAATTGACCACTCTTGACCCCGCTCCTCAGGCCCCCAGAGGTTCAGCCCCATCATATGTACAATTTCGAATCCCCACCCTATAAGGTATGCTACTATTGCATTAAGAGTGCTATCCCATGCTTAGTTTATGAGAAGAAGTCGTTTGTATGGAAATAGCCAAATTGACCCTTTTTGGCCCCGCCCCTCAGGCCTCTGGGGGTGTCAGCCCCATCGTTTGTACAATTTTGAATCCCCACCCTATAAGGTATGCTACTATTGCATTAGGAGTGCTATCCCATGCTTAGTTTATGAGAAGAAGTCGTTTGTATGGAAATAGCCAAATTGACCACTTTTAATAAATGCAATTTAATATTGTCACTGTCTGCACTGTTAGATCTGTTGTGGAACTCGGGACCAAAAACTTCCCATAAGTTTAATTTGAAAAAGCTAGACCTTTTTAGTACTTTTTGAAATAGTAAAAAACACACGGTAGCATTCACGTTTTGATTTCTTTTTATTTACGAAATGTAACTGACAATCTATAGGGACAAAGAGAAACTTACATATGAAATTTCAGAGAGATCCCTTTTAAATTAGCTCTTTTTAACAGTAACAAACTCCTACTATCAAAATTGAAGATTGCTTCCTTCCGACCATCTTGTTATGCAGCTGTTCTAATATATTCGTCCAAATAATGAACTATTTCTGACATCGACAAGCGTAAAGTGAGCAAGCTTCCGAACACTAATTGCTAATGCGTAATGGGAGTGTGTTGTGTTATGTTGTTTTGTTATTGTTATGTGTGTTATATACTTGTGCAATCGAACTGTTAAGATAGGAAAGCTAGCGCATCTATCTATTCACAATTCAAATACAAAAAAAGATGATAGCTGTTCTATAACCAATGTATACCGAGTATTGATTTAATGGGTCTGTATAAAGAGTACGTTACGACAAGTTCAGGGAATTTTCTAGAAGTGTTTTCCACATTGTTACATTGCCATTCATTTCAATTGATTATGTTCACCTTACTTCCGGTTTTAACTGATGTCAGTATCTCGTTAACGGCTTGAGGAATTTCTTCCTGTTTTGGATATGTTATTTATAATTACACAATGAGCAAATTACTAATGCAACACTCTGTAAAACGTCAATGTCCGCTTGGAAATCACCTGATTTCGGATTCAGAATGAAACAAATACATATTAACACTATATATTGACCTATCAGGCGCTTTAAATCAGTCAGTGATTTTATAAATTTGACTTTTTAATCTATGAAGAGTATTTGGTTCCATCAAATTGTGAATCCAAAAGAAGATTTTTAATTTTTTTTTTAGTCATTTTGACCACGTTTGCAGTCGCCCAACTGGTCCCTGAGTGTCAATGAGGACGTATATGGATATGTTAAAATGCTATATCACAGGGTAATAGTTCTACCCAAGTTTGACTAATTTCCTATGAATATTGACCAAATAATGCTCATAAAAGGGTTTTCCTATCTAAAATATAGTAAATTTGATCCCCTCCCAAGGAGAAAATCTGGGATCCAAGGGCTATGAAATTCACACTTTTTGTAAAGCGCCTTAAGACTTTTTAACCTATGAAGAGTATCTGGTTCCGACCTTTTAAGCTATGAAGAGTATCTAGTTCCATCAAATCTGTAAATTCAGAAAAAACTATTTTTTTTAAATGTTAGTCATTTTGACTCCTTTTAGCCGCGCCCCTCTGCCCCTGGGTGCGGCCAGGACCAATATGGATACGAGTTTAAAAATACTATCTCAGGCTTATAATTATATCAAAGTTTGACTCATTTCCTATGAAAATTGAGCAAATAATTCTCATAAATGTATTTATCCTACATAAACTATAATAAACTTGACCCCCTCCAAAGGAGGAAACTTGAGACCCCATGGTCTATAATTCACAATTTTTGTAAAAGACCTAAAACCTTTCCATCTATGAAGAGTATTTGATTCTACCATTTCTGGAATTTCAAAAGAAGATTTTTGAAATTTTCGCCTATTTTACAAATTTTGACCCTACACCTCAGGCCACTGGGGTCAGTCATGGAAAAAATTGTTAATATGATTCTATGGCCATTCACACTGATAATTCTGACAACATTTGGCTATAAGGTTTCTTCAAAATTTCAACAAATCTGATTCAGCAGTTTTGGAGAAGAAATCAAAAATATAAATTTATAATTTATCGCCATACGACAGACGACGCACGATGGACAAAAGGCGATTAGAATAGGTTACTCGAGACTTCGTCTCAGGTGACCTAACAATCTGCTTCTCAAGTTCTAGAAGGCTCATGGATCTAATATTAGGACGTAGAATGCTGACATAAATGACTTTCATGTCTTGTATTATAAATGGCAAGGTCACAAGGGCCAAAGATTATAAAAACTTCAAATGATTTCTTGTAAAGGTCTAGAAGGCCTATAGACCTACAATTGGACCTGAAGCATACCAAGGAAGGACTACAAAGTTTGTTAATATGAATGACCTTGACCGAAATTCATTGTTGGTGAAATGATAAAGTATATAACTTGTTTCGCAATCGATATAACAGAAATAAAGTGTATAGTCCCAAATTAATGTGTGATACTATTAAGATGTCAAAACGTTATGTGTGATAATGTTCACTGTTTGTCTGTTATCAATTAACTATGGTTGCTTTGTAGTATATTGTAAAACATAAAACATATGAACAACATGTACATGTCTCTCACTTACACAACACTCGTGTATCCTTATCTTTGCCTGGTACTAAGCTCATATATCATAGTTCTCTTTACCTTACTATACAAAAGATTTTGATAAGTGTCATGTACGCATCTTCTATTTCGTACATTTGCTTATTAATAACATTTCCGTTATAGAATATTATCTAACTGCTAAGTCCATAGTTGCTATAACGGTAATTAGCTTCTAGTTAATGTTACATAATTGTCTTATTACCATCTCTATCATTATATATACATTTCCATATTCTCTCATTTATATACCTCTATACCCTTTCCAATTATATATGTTGTAATTACATCATTTCTGTATCTCTGTATACAAAATTTACATCATAAGCAATGTTTTGATATTTAGTTAAATTGTTTTGTTTTCCTTATTCATCATTTGTTTGTTATTGTAATAAGACCAGAAGATAGTTTGGGACTTACTAGAAAAGACTTGTAAAGATTTTTCCGATTTATTGTTTGTTTTATTATTGGACATAACTGAACGTGTTAAAGGTCTCTTCGCTAATTTTACAAAATGTACATATTAGACCGTTTGCTTTATTTCTTGTTTGAAGTTCATTTTCTGTGCTGACTTTCCGTTATACAAACCATTGTAAATCCTTACATTTTCCATTTGCTATTTTTAGTATTTGATTGCTTCACACTAAGTCCCTATTGATATCCTGATTATCAATTTAAAAGTCTACTTCCCATTTATACATGAGTTTTGTTTTTTAATTAAATCTATACAAGATTTAAAGAGTTGTATGAAAATGACAATTTTCGTTGAAACATGCATTTATGTAATATGGACTGTGTGTCCGTTAACTAGCAGTCCTTATATGATACTGTCGTCATTCCGAAGTTAAAAGCCCTAGTCAGCTTCTGTCTGCACAAAACTTGTGGATCTCAGATGTTAATTTTCATTGCCCTCGGCCATTGTTTTAAAATGGATACAGTGGCCTACTAATGCAAAAGTATAGATCTGCATCTGATTTTTATTTCAGATACCATTTTGAGCTCTTTTCAAAAAGGGAAAAACAGTAAAATATTTTGCAACATTTAGGTTAAACATGCATAGAGGGTCCAAGATGCCAATTATTATTATTGTAAGTATTTTCAAAATTGATAATGGTGACATAATTTTGCAAAATTTGAGCATGCCTTGTTCATCCTATATATGAATTGTTGTTACACTGTCACACTGTTTTCTAGATAGTTGATCATAGTGACCTAATTCTGCAATATACAACTTCAGAATGCATTGTGATCGAAAATGTCCTTTGTCAATGTCTTTAAAAGTAGATCACAGTGACCTAATTTTGTTAAATTCAAGGACAACATTATTTGTTTAAGCTAAAATGTTGCTACAAAACAAGGAAAATTTTGCCTTTCCATAAACTATAAGAAATGCACTCTTTAAAAAGAGTCTCAAAATTTGTAATTTGATAACATTCCGTTTAAGAAAAAATCTACAAACAATAACAGTCTAATTTATGCCGCATTTTTATATAGAGACGCACAGAGACAATCATTAAAAAAAATCACAAAACATCTTTGATCAATGTTGAAACCAGAATTAAATGACACTAAACCACACTAGAGGTAATCCTTAAATGCTTTATATTTTTATTACAGTGAACCATAGAAAAAAACGTGATCTAGCTGGAATTGTCAAAGCATGGACTGATAATTTAAATCAAAAGTTTGGAAAAAAAACAGCGATAGAAACTCAGTTTAAGTTTTGCAGCTAAATGGTCATTTCTTATACTTCTTGCAAACAAGTTTTGATACATTTCATTCACTTACTACAACAAGAGACCTGATGCCTTTACGGTCATCTAATGGTCAACCTGTGTACCTGAAAATTGAAAAAAAGAAAGGTAAACTAATAAGTGTGGTTATTTTATACTCTCCTATAAAATACTGCAGTTTTGGTCCAAATCAAAAGCTGGAAGTCAAAGCCAATATGTTGCGAAAGATTTGCAAAACATTTACAAAACTCATATGTTTTTAAGATAACGATTACGACGGTCTTTCGTGTCCTTTGATCAAGATGGAAACAAGTATTCGATGAGACTGAAATCTGGCTAGAGAGGATCCGTAAGAGTTGTTGTCCCACCCCCAAATCACCGGTATACATCAGTAGATAACTGTCGTATTAACAAATCAATACACATGGATACTAACTCAGTACAGTTCAAACGCACGTACTGTATTTCTGTTCTGTTGTGATTCATTTGTCACCACTAATTTGTTCCTACAGACAGATATCGCCCTTGGTGTCTCTATACCGTCTGCGGACGTCAGCAATTCCCCGAGGTTTGTCCCGTCACCAAACATCTGTACGACATTATTGGAAACCCGTCCACATACGTACACTGTCATTGGCATCGACGTCTACACCAAAAGCTTTCTTTAGGATACGGGCCTTGGTAATGTTTTCACGTGTACCGTTTAAATATCTATATACAGCTATTCCATTGTACTGCCATTGACTGCCGTATATATGTTGGGTGTTCGGAACATACGCAATGTGGCAGCATAACAGAACATATGATACGCTCCGTGTCCCCAGTCTGGTTTACTCGGTACAGTTGATTGCCATCACTAACAATGAATTCGTTTCCTGTAGAAGTGACTCCATAGTCCATATGTTTGATAGCCTTATTTCTGCCGAGAGAGTTAATTTTGATGATGTAACCCTGACGCAATCTATATAGGTGCATCATTGTATACGAATGCTACTGTATAGTCATCAACACGGCACATGTGTGGATTTCCTGAGTTCATCTTCCAATGTCCCATCTGTTGTTAACAATTTGACCTGTCTGTTATTACATTCTGCGATAACGATATGATTACTAGGGAGGTACACAACTCCTTTGGGGCAACACTATGAGCTATCTGATGGACACTTTTCTTCAGGTCCAGGACCATGTTGTGGTATGACTCTATTTCTGCCTTACCTCTCTTGTACAGTAAGATTGAGTTCATGCTGTCATTCCGCGCAACTGCTGCCTTCAAACGCTCAATTGTGTTTTGAATGGATGACATCAATCGTTCACATTGTTGTCTCGTTAAGTCCAGATTTTCCTTCTCTAGTTTATGAAACGATGTCCTTCTGTATGGTATTAGTTTGTCATCAACCTGTTTTCGTATATCTGTTACACTGTCCAATGCGGTGTTTATATCTTCTTGGATAATTTGTGTTTTCTTATCAAATTCTTTGACGATAAGCTTCGTGCTATCCCTCGATTTCTGTAGTGATGTCTTCAAATCCTCAACATGTGAGTTCCCTGTCATTTTAACAAAGTACTTTTGGGTCATTGTCACTTCTTCACACCTTCTGTGGTCAATGGTGATGCATCTACTACAGCCAAGTATCTGGTGGTCCTCACAGTAGTACCACATCTTCTTCCTGTGTTGGACACATCTGATCCGATCTGTGTCCTGTCGCTGTTTCATGTTTTCCTTCGAATTCCCGGTTACATCTACCGTGTCATATCCTTCGTGAATGAAATCGTGGAAATCTGTCTTACATGTTTTACAGAAGAATGCTTTACATATGTTACACCAGATCGTGGCTGGAATTTCACGCTTCCCCCTTCTTCCCACATGGTTTACAGTACTTTAACTCCGGACCCGTAGTCACCATCTGGTAGTTAACGAAATCGTTGGCTGGGAATTGCTGTGCCCATTTACCCTTTGTCTCAGACGGGTTGAGAGGCTGGGTCATCCTCCAGCACACTGGACAAGAGAAAACAGTCGCCGACACCATCTTCCCCGAAAGGTCTTTGGTGAAAAAGGTAGACAGACATTCTTGACAAAAGGAATGGAGACAGGGGAGGGATTTCGGCTCGTGTAGTTGCTCCAGGCATATTCGATAAGCTAACAAACGATCCCTCACCGGTACGGGATTGCCGGGATGTCTTTAGTAGATCCAGCTTCAGCCATGATATTAAGAATATTAACTGTAAACAAACAAATAAACACATACATCATTTTGTAAATTTAACCTGACATACGGTAATTATATAGCACTACACTTATGAAAATTCCCAACATTATGTTTGTTTTAATATCATTAACAGCCATGGGTCATTTAAGGCAAAATGTGAAGTTTGTTTGATTAATTAACGTCCTATTAACAGCTATGGTCATGTAAGGACGGCCTCCCATGTATGAGTGTGTTGCGTGTATGTTGTGCGAGGTGCGTATTTAGGAGATTGCGGTATATTCATGTTGTGTCTTCTTGTATAGTGGAACTATTGCCCTTTTCATAGTGCTATACCACTGACGCATGCCGCCGAAGACATCAAGCAACAAACCCCACCCGGTCACATTATACTGACAACGGGCGAACCAGTCGTCCCACTCCCCGTTTGCTGAGCGCTAAGCAGGAGCAGAGACTACCACTATTATAGACTTTGGTGTGTCTCGGCCAGGGGACAGAACCCAGAGCCTTCCTCACAGGGGCGACCGCTCAACGCAAGGCCAAAAGTGAGGCGGTGTCAAGGAAGGCATTAGGAAAGATAAAGTCAGTTAGGAAGAAAAGAAAACATAAGATCATAAATCTAGTCGCCATTTACGATCATGCAATAGAGGCATCAGGTACAATTCTCTAAACACATTTATGAACATTATTAAAAGGGGTCAAATTGGCTAACTTTTCAAAAATCTTTCTTCTGAAGTCAGATTCGATGGAACCAAATACTCTTCATAGATTGAAAGGTCTTAAAGGGACAATTCACTCAGGCTAATTCTTTTACATAACTAAGAAGCAAAATATGGCATAAATGTATTGTTCTTCATTTCTTATGAAAGATATAACATAGAATATGGACCAATTCCACTACAGTGTTAAGTGTTTTAACTGATACCGTTGTAATTACAAATCGTTGATCAATGATATTAAGCAGGTACAATATATATGTACGCTGTACCCATATCCGAGCCAAAGTCACACACGTTAAACAAATGAACTACATAACCACTGTGGAAGTGATAAAATTATTTTTTAGGCAAGACAATTCACCACAGTAAAACCGACTGATCTAATTTTCATTAGAACTGGGTTTTCCCCCGATGTATGTACAAATTTTAATGTTCTCTTAGACTGAATTGTACCTTTAAGGTCCTTTACAAACTGACTGACTTGTAGTTTGGTTTTGTTTTTTAACCTTGGGAAAGCAAATTGGAATTTTAAGCATTAGGTTCGGTAACAGAATACACTAACTATCAGTATTGGAAACAAAAAATGAAAATTTTAATATGAAAGTTCAAGTTTACAGATTTGAACCAACTTTGCAGTGCTCTTTCTGTATCGGCACTCAGGAGACCGTCAAGGCCTCTTGTTTCCCGTATTCTTTATACATTGGTTTGCTTGTTTGATTCATTAACGTCCTATTAACAGATATGGTCATGTAAAGACTGCCTCCCATGTATGCGGTGTGTTGCGTTTATGTTGTGCGAGGTGCATGTTTTGGGAGACTGCGGTATATTTGTGTTGGGTCTTCTTGTATAGTGGAACTATTGCCCTTTTCATAGTGTTATATCACTGAAGCATGCCGCCGAAGACACCAAGCAAAAAACCCCACCCGGTCACATTATACTGACAATGGGCGAACCAGTCGTCCCACTCCCTGTATGCTGAGCGCTAAGCAGGAGCAGAAACTACCACTTTTATAGACTTTGGTGTGTCTCGGCCAGGGGACAGAACCCAGAGCCTTCCTCACAGGGGCTAACGCTCAACTCAATGCCAAAAGCGAGGCGGTGCCAGGGGAGGCATTAGGAAGGACAAATTCAGCCAGGAAGAAGAGAAAAGATAAGTTCCTAAATTTAGTCACCTTTTACCATCATGCAATTGTGGCAGCAGGTAAAATTCTAACGCCCTACCTGCAGGGCAGAGGCGGCAAGAAGGTCGTCGGGGGGCGATGGGGAGGAGAACCCGCAAGTGCTCCACACACTTGTCCAACATGGAAAACCAAATGATATTGCAATGGGTACAAACCTTTATTAAAGATAGTGCTATATTTTAGGTCAAGTCTGTAACAAAAAACTCATTTTGATTTTTTTCCTATTTCTTCTTCAATATTCTCTGTATATATACATAATTATATGATTGTATGATGTCAAAGTATTGTATATACATGTATTATGGAGAAGGCATTATTAAGTTGTGATAACTTGTGCCTAATCCATTATTGTATTTTTGACAATAAAAATATGTTTGAATCGAGAAAAATAACCAAGAGATTCCAGAGGGATCTTGGCGCCCAACAAAGAATGATCTTTGTCTGACAATGGAAAGAGGGATCTTTTCCCTGCTTTTCAAACATACTACATATGAAATTTAAGACAGACTGCTTCATTACTTTCCGAGAAACAGTGGTGAAGTCCAAGATGGTGGCCACTTGGCCATCTTGTTGACAGATTAGTCCCAAAGGTACTAAGCACAACTAGGGCCCAAAGGGAACCTATGCATGGAATTTGAGAGATATCCCTTCAGTAATTTCTGAAAAATAGCGGTAACTATCAAAATCCAAGATGTTGGCCATCTTGTTGACCGATAAATTCAATATGCACAACTAGGGCCCTAGGGGAATCTACTTGTGAAATTTGAGAATGATCCCTTCAGTACTTTCTGAGAAATAGCGGTAACAAACTTTAGTTATCTAAATCCAAGATGGCGGGCTGTCGGGAACCTACGTATGGAATTTGAGAGAGATCCCTTAAATACTTTCCGAGAAATAGTGGTAACAAACTTCAACTACCAAAATCCAAGATGGCGGCCTCTCGGCCATCTTGTTGACCGATCAGTCTCAAATTGCAATATGCACAACTAGGGCCCTAGGGGAACCTACATATGAAATTTGAGAAAGATCCCTTCAGTACTTTCTGAGAAATAGCGGTAACAAACTTTAACTATCAAAATCCAAGATGGCCGCCGGTCGGCCATCTTGTTGACTGATCAGTCTCAAATTGCAATATGCACAACTAGGGCCCTAGGGGAATCTACATATGAATTTTGAGAAAGATCCCTTTAGTTCTTTCTGAGAAGTAGCGGTAACAAACTTTATATATCAAAATCCAAGATGGCCTCCGGTCAGCCAACTTGTTGACTGATCAGTCCCAAAATGCAATATGCACAACTAGGGCCCTAGGGGAACCTACATATGAAATTTGAAAAAGATCCTTTTTGTACTTTCTGAGAAATAGCGATAACAAGAATTGTTAACGGACGGACGGACCACGGACCACGAACGAAAGGCGATTTGAATAGCCCACCATCTGATGATGGTGGGCTAAAAAGGAGAACCCTCTTGCTCCAGGTTTCTGTGTCAATGTTTCAGAAATGGAGCAGACATGGGCAAGAAACCTGAAAAGGGCGGCCCCCACAGGGGCTTCCGCTACCCCTCATATCCATAATACAAGGACCGCCCAGTAATGGTCCACTTTCACGAATGGTTCACCAGTCTGGAGCGAGGCAAGAACAAGACGACGGCAGTCCAGCACAGCCGTCAAGTCCTCGCAATTTAGAGAAGTGTAGATATGGGGCCATCACCCAGCCTCGAAAACCTCCACGACACTGCAAAGGTGAGGACATACTTGATGGAACCAAGCAGGGAGTCCATGCAGCTTGGGACGCCGCGTTCACACATGGGTCATCAGAGCACCTGAACCAAGCTTTGGCACGCTGGGCAAGTACGATCGGTAAAATTGCCAGGCGGCAGGCAATTAAAGGTGCCGTAAATGACAGCCAAGATCAGGTGGCACCGGAAGACTGCGTCAGCTCCGAGGTCGCCATCAGCGGAAGAGGCAAAAACTCTCTTGGAGATGTCCGCTACTGGCGACCTCCGTAGTCTGAGCAGTAACAGCTTCGCCAAGTGCAGGAATTACCTGATGTTTAGGGTTATTGCCTGCAATGCCCAACGGTCAGGGGCCGTTTCATCCCTAAGCATCATGCGCAAGAGCGGTCGGGGGATGGGGTTTGTGTAATGGTAGTCGCCGACCACAAGACAGGCTACCGGACCCCGGCCAATCTTGCAGTGGTATCTGATCTCTGGCGGCTCTTGAATATTTACATGAGGATGCGGCACGTACACATCATACCAAAAAAGCAAGAACAGGGTGCGAGTTAGATTCATCCCATGTGAATAATGGGATCAACTCGTTTTGGGCTGCGCCGTGCCCTGGCCCAACTGCCATCAGCGCCACAAAAATAAGGAAGGTGACGGTCACGAAGGTAAGGGAACAACATCCAGAGATGCGAGTCTCTCGCGAGCCATATGACCCACCGTCCTGCCATCGTTGATAATTATTATATGCTCCATCACCGGCAGGCAGAAAGCGTCCAGATATCCGCAGCAATAACGGATATGATGCTTGATGGGTCATGAGGCTCACGAAAGCCTCAGCCTTGTCCCTGTCCCGGAAGAGGACGACAGGTAATCTGACCTAGAAATAGAAGATGCTGCCGGCCCCTCCCTACACTGTTGGCGACGCTTCAGTGAGAAGGATGCTGCCTTCATCCTATCTACTTGCCTGATTGTGAATGGCAATTCCACCATCACTCAATCTATGGTCGAAGATTGTTTGAAGAGGTCGGATGAAGGCAGCATTTTGATCTCGAAGTATTCCAGGAAGCAGATCACCGACAGTGTGAGGACGACACGGAGGAAACTGAAAAAACTTTAATTTTCCGTAACCAAATTGTCGCACAAGAGTCAATACCTTGTAACCTTGTTGTTATTTTCCTTTTGTAGGAGGATGCTATATTATATCAATTATTGATAACACGAAAAAAATAACTTCAATGGTTAATAATTGAATTGTATCCCTTTTTATTGCCTTTTCCTTTTTTCACATGTCTTTGATTATTTTTTGTTTTCGTGAAAAAAACATTTTATCATTCAAAACATTTTAAACGTCCATAATAACTTCGAATACATTTTAAAACATCTCTAATTTCTACCTTTAATCTGTTTTAAAACCTGTACTATTGTTGGATTTCTCACAAGCATGCTACGGTGCGAATATCAAGTAGATCTCCCTTATAATTTCCAAGGAAATGGTGGATCAAGATTGCTGATCCTTTGGCAAGTAGATGGCTACTAAAATAGCAAAAGGAGATTACTTAACAGCAACTTGTTACGCATATTGAAGGCGGTAGCCAAGCGTAAGTGCGTAAATCAATGCAACACTTCAGTATCACCATGGTGCAACCTAACGCAATCATTACATAAGAACATGGGTTCGAATTAGCAGCTGAGTTCTGTTTCGACCATAACTTCAGACACTCTGAGGACCAGATCTTGGGAGGGGACTCCATCGTAATGTTGAGGGGTAAAAGTATATACGAATTAGAATAAACGAAAGTTGAACCTTCGTATTAGAATTTTTCAGGCTAAATATTCTAACCTAGTTTGAATCATTTCCCATTAAAACTAAGCAAATCATGCTTATAAATGTGTTTTTCCAATATATATATAAACTATAGTAGATTTGACTCCCCACTTTGGTGTGTCTCGGCCAGGGGACAGAACTCGGAGCCTTCCTCACGGGCGAACGCTCAACCGAAGGCCAAAAGTGAGGCAGTGCCAAGGGAGGCATAAGGAAAGATAAAGTCAGTTAGGAAGATGAGAAAAGATAAGATCCTAAATTTAGTCGCCTTTTACCATCATGCAATAGAGGCAGCAGGTACAATTCAAACGCCCTACCTGAAGGGCATCTGCGTTGTACTACCATTATAATCATGTCAAAGATTTTACACTTTTACCCTAATGGCTTTGGAAATTCTCATCAATTCAATCATAATTATTCTTGATAGACAGGCCGAAGACCAACTACCGGGCGGCAAATACTTTGAACCAGATGATAATTTCCAAAAACAGTCCAAATCTGTTCCAAAAAAGAACCCACCATCTCAGAAAGAGAATTTAGCAGGTTAGACTATCTTTTTCGTTTCAAGTCATCAAGTACAGTTAAATGTTTATAGTTCATGAACAGTGCTCAGTTCTACACAGCGCTCTGAGCAAAGCTCCTCACCTGAAAAAAATGTACGAGGAAAACAATTAATAATCAAAGAGAAAAAAAATAAGGAGAGACAAGATAAGACAAGTAAGGAGGAAAAAGATAGGCTCACTAAAGATGATCAACCGAACAGGTTGATGAAAAAGTGTCCCAGTTAAGATCTTCATAGGAAAAGTCTATGATTCAGTTTATACACAAATAAAATTTAAAAAAAAGTCGTCTTATTAGTGTTGGTCCCAGATAACTTATCCAGAAGTAAAACAAGAGGCCCAGAGGGCCTGTATCGCTCACCTGGTTTGTAATGCCAAGTAACGTTCAGGTAGGGCGTTAGAATTGTACCTGCTGCCCCTATTGCATGATCGTAAAAGGCGACTAAATTTAGGATCTTATCTTTTCTCTTCTTCCTAAGTGACTTTATCTTTCCTAATGCCTTCCTTGGCACCGCCTCACTTTTGGCCTTGAGTTGAGTGTTCGCCCCTGTGAGGAAGGCTCTGGGTTCTGTCCCCTGGTCGAGACACACCAAAGTCTGGAAAAGTGGTAGTTTCTGCTCCTACTTAGCATTCAGCATACAGGGAGTGGGACGACTGGTTCGCCCGTTGTCAGTATAATGTGACCGGGTGGGGTGTGTTGCTTGGTGTCTTCGGCGGCATGCTTCAGTGATATAGCACTATAAAAAGGGCAACAGTTCCACTATACAAGAAGACACAACACGAACATACCGCAGTCTCCCAGTACACTCACCTCGCACAACATACACACAACACACCGCATACATGGGAGGCCGTCCTTACATGACCATAGCTGTTAATAGGACGTAAATAAATCAAACAAACAAACAAACAAACAAACGTTCTGAATACATGTTTATTGTTTACCTCTTAATCCCCTATTGGACCCCAACCCTTCTTCCCCCAGGGGGTTAGAGCCAAAACTTATACAAGTTTTGTTCCCCTTCCCTATGCATGTTTGAGGCCAAATTTGGTCACAATCCATGCAGAACTCTAAGACAAGTAACGATTAATAGGATTTACAACTATTCCCCTACACGGCCCCGCCCCTCCTTCCCCCAGGGGGCCAGAGCCAAAATAAATACAAGTTCTGTTCCCGTTTCCAAAAGGATGTTTGGGGCCAAATTTGGTTACAATCTATGCAGAACTCTAGGACAAGTAGCGATTTATAGGATTTACCTCTAATTCCCCTTTTGAGCCACGCCCCTCCTGCCCCCAAGGGGTCAGAAACAAAATCTATACAAGTTCTGTTCCCCTTCCCCCAAGGATTTTTGTGGCCAAATATGGTTACAATACATGCAGAACTCTAGGACAAGTAACGATTAATAGAATTTACCTCTATTCCCCTACACGGCCCCGCCCCTCCTTCCCCCAGGGGGCCAGAACCAAAATAAATACAAGTTCTGTTCCCCTTCCCCCAAGGATGTTTGTGGCCAAATTTAGTTACAATCCATACAGAAATCTAGGACAAGTAGCGATTATAGGATTTACCTCAAATTCCCCTATAGGGCCCGCCCCTCCTGCCCCCAAAATTTATACAAGTTCTGTTCCCCTTCCACCAAGGATGTTTGTGGCCAAATTTGGTTAGAATCCATGCGGATCTCTATGACTAGTAGCGATTTAAAGGAAATGTTGACGGACAGACGGACGGACGACAGACGCCGCGCCATGACATAAGCTCACCGGCCTTTCAGGCCAGGTGAGCTAAAAAGGTAAAAGAATATTCTGAGGACTTGTTCATTTCTAATCTTAATTTTATTTGTGTGTAAAGTGCTAGTTGCGTGGTTTGAGGGACAGCGGTATGTTCGTGTTGTATCTTCTTGTATAGTGGAACTGTTGCCCTTTTATAGTGCTTTATCACTGAAACATGCCACCGAAGACACCAAACAACACATCCCACCCGTTCACATTATACTGACAATGGTCGAACCAGTCCCTGTATGCTGAGCGATAAGTTTGTTTGTTTGATTAATTTACGTCCTATTAAAAGCTATGGTCATGTAAGGACGGCCTCCCATGTATACGGTGTGTTGCGTGTATGTTGCGCGAGGTGAGTGTTTTGGGAGACTGCGGTATGTTCATGTTGTGTATTCTTGTATAGTGGAACTGTTGCCCTTTTTATAGTGCTATATCACTAAAGCATGTCGCCGAAGACACCAAGCAACACACCTCATCCGGTCACATCATATTGACAACAGGCGAAAATCCAAGACAACTGGATTAGGGTCCTCGGGAAACCTACATATGAAATTTGATTCATTCAGTACTGTCTTAGAAAGAGCAATAACAATATAACAAGACGGACCACAGACGAACGGCAATCATCATCAGATGGTGCGTTAAACACTAGTACTCATTTTCATCAATACAATATACCTGCTGGCTTAAAGTTGATCTTCATCAGACAAGGCCATGTGTTCCGCGGTGGCCGAGTGGTTAATATGTCTCAACATATAACCACAAGCCCTCCACCTCTGGGATGCGGGTTCGAATCCCATTTGGGGCAGTAGCCAGGTACTGACCGTTGGCATGTGGTTTTTCTCCGGGTACTCCGACTTTCCTCCACCAACAAACCTGGCACGTCCTTACATGACCCTGGCTGTTAATATGACGATAAACTAATAAAAAAAATGTTGAATTAATCCATTTGTTCCTCATGCCATTTTGGCCTTTCTTGATAGTCCTTTACCTTCAAGTCCTTCACATCTGCCCTCCTCCTTTTGTTAAATAGGATTGTATTACATGACCCAGAATATTTCCAACATACCTTCCCAAAGAGACAGCCGGATTTTCCTTGTTGATGGATCAAGTAAGTAGATGACACAACAAGATCAAAATGTTCTGGAGTAATGAGATTGTCTAAATTGATCACCGAAGACACATTTTCTTTCTTGCACTGCAAAATCAGTCTTCCTAATGTGCGACAACACTGTGATACTCAGAGCTGCATATTTCCTGATGAGCTTGTCATGTGTAACAATGTCCTTCACTTCATCATCATGCATCCTGTGCAACATTTTGTCACAAATGGATAAGAATTATTCATTAGTGCACTATGCAGTAGATGTCTTCCACGTCGTACTGGATTATTTGAGTTTGAATCACTGCCACTTTCAACCTGTGTGTCGTCTTCTGGTTCCTATTTTCATAATATTTTCTAACAGTGCATGTTCGATGATGCCACCAGAGAGTACTTTTCTGGATAAATTTTCTGCAGTATTCACATGGCAAATACATCCGGTTGAATAGCTTTTCTAGTTGTTTTTCTTCTTCCAACAACAAGAAAGCCTTCCTTTTTTTGCAGAACCTCAACATTGTGCTTGAAATTTTCTTAATTGGCAATCATTTCCAGCTCAATCCTGCGTTCCTCTGATCTTTTTGGTAAAAGGGAAATTTTGCTGACTCTTGTATAGAAATTCAAACAATGTCAAATCTTACAAATATAGCTTTCCAAAGGAGTTGAGTATCGATGTTTTCGTAATCAAAGATGATTTTCCGCTTACAGTATTTGTAGATGGGTTAAAAGACGATATATTTAAGCCATTTTATGCATTTTTATACATTTATTTTGCAACAAGAGGCTTAACAAACATAGTTTTCACATTGGCCGCAGCTTTGTCCAAACACCTTTTTTGTCATCAGAACCAACATAAAAATCTGAATCATTGCAAAATATCGAATTTGGACACAAATGCGGCCAATCCGAAAAAAAGAAAATTATATGAAATAAAACGAGCCAGAGATCGCAGCGGCAGTGATAATATAAAACGGTGTCGGGCACGGCTTTTATTTATCCGGAAATATAATAAATGGGAAACATATTCAGTGAATTGTGGAATTATAATGATAATATCAATTTTTAATTAGTTTTAAGACGACATAAAATTATTACTCCGTGCAGAAAGCGACATTCACAACTTTTTGTAGCGAAAACGTTGTGATAAAAATAGTGTCCATATTTTTTTGCCCGGCTTACGGCCCCGCCTTTATAATGTACTCGGTGTTTTGACACAGCGTAACTGGCGATGTTTACGCTGATTTTCTACATACATATATCTTCCCGGTCGTTTTCAACATGGATCGTGCTGTTGAATTGAAGAATCAAGTATACTCTTCTTAATATATATAGTCTATAGATCTACTACTGTTTACCTCATGAGATGAATTATGATCATAGATGGAACCCCGCAAATGACCTTGCATTTCGATACGTCACTCATGACAGGCAGGTATCGTTGGTAACAGGCTACAGTACAGCAATGTTAACGTTCACTTCATCATAAATCATTTTGTCATATAGGCCTAGTTGATCATATTAATCGACACCATCTTCATGTATTAGCCTTTGTGTTTGATAAGAAAATGCTCATTTTTTTATTTTGAAAGTCTGAAAAGTTGGCGATTCTACACTCACAGTAGTCCTACTATGCTACTAGATCTAGTACAGACGACTTTGGACAACCTCCAGTGACTTACGGTAGGACACTGGATATGTATGGGTTTTACTACTGTAGTTATTTTATCTATATAAATGATAGATAGATTTATATCATGAAGGCTTTACATACCTTTATATAATAAAATCTATAGAATCGAGCAACAAATTGTTTACATTAGAATGCTTTATATATTTTTTCAACAAAAAAATCTTAATCTTTATCTTTTCCGTAACACGAACATACCGCAGTCTCCCAGTACACTCACTTCGCACAACATACACGCAACACACCGCATACATGGGAGGCCGTCCTGACATGACCATAGCTGTTAATAGGACGTTAATAAAACAAACAAACCGTTGCAAATCAGGCGCGCTAGCCGTGCGATTCTGTTCTCCTTCCTATGATATAAAGATGGCGAGTTAGAATCTCCATATGCACTTATTTTTATTTTTTCAAACTAAACTCAACTTTTAGTAAAATTATCAATTTAACCTTTCGTAAAACCAAACAAATAAAAAATGTATCTATTTCCCAATCCCGTTCCGCAATAAAGAAATCATATTATTTATTGCGTAAGAAAACTATATCGACGACCTATCACGAGGCTACAGCACTAAACAAATATAAGCTTTCCTTCGTGTTTTATCTATTTTAACAGTGAAGATTCCTTTCGCTGTTTTGCTGTCTGGCCCGGTCATAGTTAACTAACACGTGGTAATTAGGACAACGGCTGGAAACATTTTTATTTTGATTAAATTGTTCAGAATGTGTTGACAAGTGCAGTATTAACGGAACGCTAATAACTTTTGCGAATCTACAAACTTATCTATCTCGTTTTACTTTCCAATTTAAACAATTAAGAGCCTTTTCGGAAAGGTAGTGGGCCTTTAAGTAATATTATGTTAGGCCTATACCTACATGTATTATTTTAGTAGGCTATAGTTCCATTTACCATTTAAAATATTTTTGATTTTGGATCAACCAAGGATTTAATAACTGAACAATTTGACAACATCATATCGGATCATTTTAGGCATGTTTCAGCCAAATTGCACTGTCAGAAGAATATCAAATATGTTTCAAGATGGTGACTGTGGCGACCATCTTGGAATTCGGACAATCTGATTGAAATACAGATTCTTATAACCACTCCGTTCAGTAGAGGCAGTGATAAAAAGGATCAGTATTTTAATCAGATTGGGATTTCGGATCGACCCGAAAAATAACAACTCTTGGTCTGTACCAAGCATAATTTCATGTCAGTTTCAGCTAATCAGATTGGGATTTCGGATCGACCCGAAAAATAACAACTCTTGGTCTGTACCAAGCATAATTTCATGTCAGTTTCAGCTAAATCGCACCGGTAGAACTTGAGAAGTTAAAAATGTTTCAAGGTGGCGACTGTGGGGGCCATCTTGGATTTCGAATCGAATAACAACACTTTATAATAATAAAAGGGAAATCGTTGCCATAGTCAATTAACCTATGTACAATACTTCCCTGTAAACTATCATTGACACCCGTAGTCTTTTTCTTTACTATAACCAAATGTTAAGATGCATATACATGATATGTACATGTATACGACAACTTGTTGTTTGTGGTCTGAGCGTTTATTATCTGTACATCTGTATGGTAGGATGCCTAAGCGATTAATTTGATTCAATTGTGGAAAAGTGGACACATCGTAAGGGAGGGCTGTATGGTTGCCATATTACCAGTATATACTAAATGTTTAGGAATAAACCACTGCGTTGCTTGTCAAAAGTATTTTCTTACATTAAGAGATCATGCTTGAAAGTAGTGATTCCAAGAACAGGATACAAACCTCTGGAACACAATGAAAAGGTGACAGTCCGAAGTCGCTTGCGTGGTTGAGAATGCTCATAAACTTGGCCTGTTGTACATCTAAATCTATTATCTTATCTTATTGCACTTTGACATATTTACATGAATTAGAGTATTGTCAATTTTACTTTTGTAAATAGCGAGCTTATAATAACTATTTTAAAGTAATACCGTATTGTGAGTGTGCCATTGTGATTATATTGTATCGTTGCTATCATTTTGGGACTTTGACAGATTGAGAAATATGAAGACTGCCCTGTTGTTTTAATTTTTACGTTACGCTACAATTTAATTATCTGATTACATTCTGTCAGAATAATATCGACAACTAAAATACAGAAATGGAATAAACAAAAGTTAAACTTTCATTGATTAAATATCTTTAAAATCACATTTTTTGTGTTTCGAGTGTTGAGAGTGTTGTTGCTGTGGAGAAGAAAAAAAAATATTGCTATACTGTAACAATGGGCTATAATATGGTTAAGTGTTATGGAACATGACATGATTTAGATGATTCCTTATACACATCAAAATGTACAAACTTTCTTAAAGTTTCCACCTTAATATACAAGTTAGAAATTCTTAAAAGCAATTCAAATGTCTGGTTTAGCTTAAATACGGTATACTCGTTGCCAGGCCTGTTGCTAGGCAACAATATAACAGAATGTATTGAAACTGTGTTTTTGATAATTCCCATATCAGGGGTCGACATTAACTTTCACTTGTCCGAATGAAATTATAACTTGTCCGACATAACTTATTTTACTGGCTGCTTTAAGTTCCATTAACTTAAGGTATCGCATATGTCATCGATTATGATACAATAACAAATGTGCAGGTGGAGTTCTTGCATGAAATAAAGTTTAATCATGTCTTTTTAGCCCACCATCATTAGATGGTGGGCTATTCAAATAGCCTTTCTTCCGTGGTCCGTCGACCGTCCGTCCGTCCGTTAACAATTCTTGTTACCTCTATTTCTCAAGAAGTACTGAAGGGATCTTTCTCAAATTTCGTAAGACCCTAGTTGTGCATATTGCATTTTGGGACCGATCGGTCAACAAGATGGCTGACAGGCGGCCATCTTGGATTTTGATAGTTAAAGTTTGTTACCGCTATTTCTCAAAAAGTGCTGAAGGGATTTTTCTCAAATTTCATAAACAGGTTCCCCAAGGACCCTAGTTGTGCATATTGCATTTTGGGACCGATCGGTCAACAAGATGGCTGACAGGCGGCCATCTTGGATTTTGATAGTTAAAGTTTGTTACCGCTATTTCTCAAAAAGTACTGAAGGGATCTTTCTCAAATTTCATATACAGGTTCCCCTAGGACCCTTATTGTGCATATTGCATTTTGGGACCGATCGGTCAACAAGATGGCTGACAGGCGGCCATCTTGGATTTTGATAGTTAAAGATTGTTACCGCTATTTCTCAAAAAGTACTGAAGGGATCTTTCTCAAATTTCATATACAGGTGCCCCTAGGGCCCTAGTTGTGCTTATTGCATTTTGGGACCAATCGGTCAACAAGATGGCCGACAGGCGGCCATATTGGATTTTGATAGTTAAAGTTTGTTACCGCTATTTCTTAAACAGTACTGAAGGGATCTTTCTCAAATTTCATATACAGGTGCCCCTAGGGCCCTAGTTGTGCTTATTGCATTTTGGAACCAATCGGTCAACAAGATGGCCGACAGGCGGCCATATTGGATTTTGATAGTTAAAGTTTGTTACCGCTATTTCTTAAACAGTACTGAAGGGATCTTTCTCAAATTTCATATACATGTTCCCCTAGGACCCTAGATGTGCATATTGCATTTTGGGACCGATCGGTGAACAAGATGAATGACAGGCGGCCATCTTGGATTTTGATAGTTAAAGTTTGTTACCGCTATTTCTCAAAAAGTACTGAAGGGATCTTTCTCAAATTTCATATATAGACTCCCCTAGGGGCCTAGTTGTGCATATTGCATTTTGGGACCGATCGATGAACAAGATGGCCGACAGTCGGCCATCTTGGATTTTGATAGTTAAAGTTTGGTACCGATATTTCTTTAAATATTGCATTTTGGGACCGATCGGTGAAGGAGATGGCCGGGCCATCTTGGATTTTGATAGTTAAAGCTTGTTACCGCTATTTCTCAAAAAGTGCTGAAGGGATCTTTCTTAAATTTCATATGTAGGTTCCCCTAGCATCCTAGTTGTGCATATTGTACTTTGGGACCAATCAGTAAACAAGATGGCCGACCGACGGCCATCTTGGATTTTGATTGTTAAAGTTGGTTATCGCTATTTCTCAGAAAGTACTGAAGGGATCTTTCTCAAGTTCCATGCATAGGTTCCCCTTGTACCCTAGTTGTGCATAGAACCTTTTAGGAATGATGCATAATGCCTTTCGTGACTGATCGGTAAACAAGATGGCCAACCGGCCGCCATCTTAGATTTCATTGTTGAAGTTTGTTACCACTATTTCTTAGAAAGTACTATAGCGATCTGTCTCAAATTTTATATGTAGTGTGTTTGAAAAAGTTTGAAAAGCAGGGAAAAGATCCCTCTTTCCATTGTCAGACATAGATCATTTTTGGTGGGCATTAAGATCCCTCTGGGATCTCTTGTTTATTAACCCATCAAAACATGTGACTAAGA
Source organism: Argopecten irradians (assembly GCF_041381155.1). Taxonomy (NCBI): domain Eukaryota; kingdom Metazoa; phylum Mollusca; class Bivalvia; order Pectinida; family Pectinidae; genus Argopecten; species Argopecten irradians. Next base: position 3,040,322 of record NC_091147.1, read on the forward strand.
AACAAATGATTTAAAAGTCACTAGTACATTCTGAAATGTCATGACAAGTTTACTATAGTTTATATAGGGAAAACACATTCATGAGCATTTTTTGCTCAATTTTCATTGGAAACGAGTCAAACTTGGTTAGAATTATTATTAGCCTGAGATGGCATTTTAACATCATATCCATATGGGTCCAGGCCGACCCCCTGGGGGCAGAGGGGCGGGGCAAAAAATTTTCTTTTAAAATTCTGGAAACGGTAGAATCAAATACACTTTATAGATGGAAAGGTCCTAAAGTGTGTTTTATAAAAATTGTGAATTATATGACCATGAGGTCTCATGATTTTCCCCATGAGGAGGGGAGCAAGTTTACTATAGTTTATATAGGAAAAACACATTAATGAGCATTTTTTGCTCAATTTTTCATAGAAAATGAGTTAAACTTTTGTTGGTTCGAATTCTTGCCTGAGATAGCATTTTAATATCATATCCATATTGGTCCTGGCCGACCCACTGGGGGTAGAGGGGGGGCTATAAAAGGGCCAAATTCTGAAAATAGTAAAATATTAAAATAGGTTCGAAGAATAGCATTTTAATAATATCCATATTTACTGATAGAGGGCGGGGAAAGGTCAAATTTAAGTAGTGATAGAAAGGTCTTAAGGTGTTTTATAAAAAAAATGAGTTATATGACCCTGGGGTCTCATGTTTCCCCTTGGGGAGGAGGTCAAGTTTACTATAGTTTATATAGGAAAAACACATTAATGAGCATTTTTTACTAAATTTTCATAGGAAATGAGTCAAACTTGGTTAGAATTATTAGCCTAAGATATAGCATTTAGCATTTTAATACCCATATTAGTCCTCGATGACCCCCTGGGGGACCAGAGGGGCAGGACCAAACAGGGTAAAAATGATTAAAATTTCAAAAAAATACTTCTAAGTTCACAGGTTTGATGGAAGCAAATACTCTTCATAGTCTAAAAAGTCAAATTTATAAATCACTGAACAACTTCAAGGCTCAGTATGTAGTGTTTATATGCCTTTTATTTGTTTCATTATATATTCTTACTCCGGTGACCGTTAAGGCCCATGGGCCTCTTGTTGTGTTTTATGTTAACTGAATTGTCTTGAATCACTTGTCATGGGTAACATCATGAAGAAAACTTGACAGTGCATCTCCATTCTCTGATTTCAGCTAAACTTGAGAAAGGTGAGTAGATGTGATTGCATCAATCATTTGCCCTAATGTCGCACTGTCCTTTTGGGATGACAGACTCAGTTCTGACAGGATATTTAGGACATTCATGATATTTAGGACATCAAGCATGAAAAAGGTCATGTACAAGAATGAAGAGTCTTTTTAGTTTTTTTGACACATTGCTTACTTGCCTTGGACTTTTGCAGTAGCAGATCGAGTTGCAATGATGTGCTCAATATGAGCAATTATCACTGTGTAATCTTTAACCAAAATTTCCGAAGCCCTATGAACATCAGGCAGCCATCTTGTACCGTGAAGGTTCCCAGGCTTTAATATTTTTTTCCTCAAGCGATTCTGCAATTAGTCGCAGCTCTCGTAATGCTTTTGGGGAATAATGGTACTGTTTGTACTGGTTTGACAGGTTATGATGATTCTCTGGTATTCCACTATCACTTAAACTTCTGACATAAATCAGTTCATTCCCTGTAATTGAAGTGTCTGTGGCTCCGTCAATAAGAATTGAGAAGATTTTTTTCTTTTTCAGTTGATCTATGTATGCACCATACAGCTCATCAAAAATAGGACTGACAAACCTGGAAATATAAATAATAATTGATTCAGCCATTAGTAACTACCAAATAAATTGTTATTTTCGTTGATAAAATTGCGGTGAAATAAATGTTAACATTATTCAAAATAAATTAACAACTTTTTCAAAACAACAGAACCTACAATACTGAAATATATTATTTAATATTTAGCTAATAAATTACTACTAATGCAAATTTAATTTACCCAATTAATTTGGATAAATAATTCATATCTTTTTTCAATTGTCCGATAGATACCTGACTCTTACCTTCTACAAGCATTGTCATTGTGGTAGAAATTGCCCATATCCACCTTGTTCTTCACTTGTACGTTGATAAGGGACGGATAACTCTGAATCGGCATTTCTCCTTTACAGATAAAATATGCTGTATTAAACAACTTTTCAACGTCTTCTTCCATGCCATGTTCATGTTTACTATGGGACCTCCTACGGACACAGAACCGGAACTACGACTAGATAACTCAATTTTTTTCCTTTCTTCACACTTTTGATGTGAACTGCTTTTCCAGTGTGAAACTAAAGTATCCCTACGGAATGATGACGTTCCAAGAAACATAGAGCTTGACTGGTCAGCTAATTATTTATTATTTCTACATGCATCGCAGTACATCACACATTGGTTGTCCAACTTATTGAAGTTACTCTTCCCCTACCCCTACCTCGGGAAATCGCCATTTTGTAATAGGCTGTGCCATAAATGACCCCATAACAAATTCTGTCTGGAATTCCAAGAAAGTTGGCCAACCTAAAGTTATCCGGGAAGGTCCATTGTAACCAAAAAACAACACCAAACTTTGCCAGCTTTTGGCGTCCATAAAACCTCTCTGGCTCCCCAGGTACATCATCAGAATAAACACTACTGTGAACTGAATTTTCTGAGTATATGTAGTCTTACTCCAAGTCAATATCCACTACTGAAAAATTTAAATATATTTCAATATTAAAGGTAGGCCATTGTCACGTCGTATGTATATATTCGTCTACGTGTTGTTGTACCGTCTTCTCTATGTTTTGTATGGGCCGCCGTACTAGGGTGTGTGACCGAGGTGAGTCCGAGTTCATGGCGGACACGTGAATTCGTGCAGAGTTATTTACGGGTGATTTACGCCTTATAGTTTGTGATAACAGCTTTATACCGATTCAGGCACAGATGACAGACTGTGGTAAGTTTATATCTATCACTTTTCTCCACCTCTTTTTTATCATGTTTTTAACCTACCTACTTTTATCTATTCCAGCACCAGAAGAGAGAAAAAAATAAAAATGCACTGTATATAACCCCTTCCCCCACGCCACTGAGCCGATCACCTTACCTAAAATCGTCAATATTGACGGATGGTGATAAACCAAAGAAGAAGAAGAATATCATTCTTTTCTAATTTTACTGTTTGTATCCCTATACCTGATAAATATCATTGGTAAACATTCGTTAGAACGTGCGGGGCAGTCATGCATAACATTGTTATTGTGATTTGCCATGTGTATTTTGAGTAGTTAGTGTTGAATATAGTCTTGTATTTTGATATATACATCTTTGAATAAGCTATATGAATATGTTTGGGTCAATATTATAACTTATATTTAGTACTATGGGTTTGTAAAGTACTCAGGTGAGAAATGTATGCGTGTGTGGAAAAAGTATGGAAGCCATGAATGGTCGTAAAATATTGCAGTTGTCATTGTCGATATATTTAGGAATACTGACCTCGCACCTATTCTGTTATTAAACATACCATTATTGATGTTGTAATATAACATATCTTATGCTATTCGGCAGTAACTTAGCGTTTTCTTTGTAATGATTTCCTGCTATTTTGTTAAAATGATGATCATGTTTTGACTTAGGTGCAAATTGAGCTGTGTGCAAGTATTAGTTGGTTTGTTTATTCATTTAAGCTCCAAGTGACGGTCACATGATCGAGAGGACATAACCTCAACCAGGGCCTAGCTAACCTACAAGGGAGTACAGGCATCAGGACCCTCATCCAGGAAGGTCAGCCATCAGAACCCAAAGGGCCAGACCATCAGGAGTATGTTATGGTGACTCGGATTGTGTCCACGTTGCGACGCTGACATTGCGTCAAGATTTGTGGCACGTTTATATTGAGGTGTCTGCCACTTTATCACATTAGAGTATCCTGTGTGGAACCTACATATATTATTACGCTCCGACTGTGGTCGGAGATGCTGTTTCCCTTAGTGGGCCGACGCCAATTGTAGCTACGTGTGGAACCTTGGCGTTGCTGGTGACTTTTTGTGACTCTTTGTGACTTAGTGTGACGGAGCAGAGACTTTAGATACTGAATGTTTGGTGTGGAACGGAATGAGAGTGAGTGTGATTTGTGTTTAATGTAAATAAATGGTTAATTGTTTGTAGATTCATTGTTTTCCTTTCCCATCTAAATACTCGACGCTCGTCCTACATAACAGCCATGACAGTTTCATTCACTAGTAGAACTGTAAACCAACGGCTATCTAAACATGTAGTATAACCCTGAGACCGGTATATAATATGTACTACTGTTTTGCTTCATTGATAATATCTGAATTTTTTAATATTAAGATTTCATTATGTTTCCATAGTTACAGTCACAGAGATATGGAATGTGTTGAATTATTAGAATTAATAAGTTTAACCCCCTTAATTATGTTAAATCTTTTGTAAGGACCGATTTTGTTTTACAATTCAATCATATAATTGACAAATGTTAAAAAAGACGATGGGAACCTTCACAATGGATAGAAGGAAAATTTAAAGTCCAAATATCCGTTTCTGTCTTATTTTTTATGATTTAGAATAATGTTGAAAAAACATCCTGTTGTAAATCATGCAGAGACAGGACTAAATGGAAGTCAAGACGAGCGATAATGATGCGGAAACTTTTGATAACAGTAAAATAAATCTTGAATGTCGCTAGGTGGGTCCCAACAAACCGAAGGAAGCGACATTGTAACGTCGTCGAGAACGCCATGTTACTACCGTAACTATTTAACGTCTGTCCGAACTCTTCCGAGAACGGGTCATGAACTTTCCAACTTCCGTTCAGCAATAATCGTAACTTCTATGGCGACCAGTTTAAAATGAAGACATGTTCAACTTTCAACAACTGCTGTACCAAAGTTTTGAAGAAATCCTCATCAATATTCTTTTATATAACTTAATTTTAACTACATCTACAAATACTAACAATATCAGGGTCGAATCTAACTTGACATTTTGTTGAAAGTTACGTATAGTGTGGCTTTAAGAGCAACTGAATAGACACGTATTTTCTTCAAATCACTACTAATCTACAAGACAAAAATATTCCTTCTAAACGCAAACAAGGGCCCAATGGGCCAGAATCGCTCACGTGCTATCCGGTAATCATAGTACATACGTAAGACATCAAAGAATCAATAAGAGTTTCTATGAATGACACATGTAATATCAGGTGTCTAGCTGTCTTGGTTTTTGATAAAAAATTGATTCTAGCCAATAAATTTCACTCCTGTGACCTTGAATGAAGGTCAGATTTGAATAAACTTGGTAGCACTTCATCTCAACATGTCACAGACCTTATATTTGTTCTCTAAGGCCACTTGGTTATTAAAAAGTTGTTGAAAGATTTTAGTCTATTACCCGTGTACTTTTACTGTGTGTTACCTGTTCAGGTAAAACTTACTCTTTGACTGTACGTGATATTTCTAGACATACAGGATGTCCACAGTAACAAGAAAGAGTGTTGGTGGAAAAAGTTTAGCGATGGACAAGGACAGGGTCGATGAATTATACGGAATGATTTCCTCACTCATGACAAAGAGTGATAAAGATAAACTCTTGGACAAAAAACTTGAAAAACTCAGAAAGGATATAAAAGCAGAAAACCGCGCGTTGGTAGAACAGCTGGAAGGGAGGATATTTGACCTGGAAAAGGAAAACGATGTGTTAAAGAAAAAGGTTGAGACACTGGAAAACCAGACGCAGAATAATGAAAAATTCAGTGCTTCTATGGACTACAAACTAAATGAGCTCGAACAACAAGGAAGGAAAAATTCAATCCGGATTGTTGGACTCAGTGACGGTAATGAACGAGAATCGGTAGAAGAGTGTGTTGATAAAATAGTTGATTTTGTGAACAACTCCCTTGAAGTTCAGCTCAGTAAAACGGACATAGACATTGCCCATCGGCTGGGAAGATATAACAAGGACAGACCCAGAACTATTATATGCAAGTTCACTCATAGGAGAAAAAAAGCAGAGATCATATATAATCGTAGGAAGCTCAGCGGAAAAGGACAAGTAATCTTCGAGGACCTTACGAAGAGGAACCAAGATATTTTGAAGGCGGCGTATAAACTAGACAGTGTAAAAAATACCTATAGCATAGACGGAAAACTGTTCGTTGTGCTAAAGAATGGTAAGAAACGACGACTTCAGTATGACACAGAACTGACTGACCAATACCTTGCCGATGACAGAAACTTCAGGATCGGATCATTTGACTGAGTTTTCTTTCAATTATCTACAGTGTATGTGGATCTATTTCTAATATTCAGTGTTTTTTTTTGTGCCGTGCGATCGATAAGTGACTTTCGGTACGTCAAGTACCGCCAGGGACGAACTTCTCTGGTTGTCGATCAGACACCTGTAATGTTGATTGGATCCACTCTTGATTTGTTAAGATTAGTGTTTTTTCTGTATATTTTTCTCCGTTTTGAGTTATTCATATAAATTCATGTGTTATGGATGTAATGGTAATATATATATACACTATATATAATCAGTGGAAGGATTGTGTGAGGAATTTCGTATGAACCGGTAAGTAACATTTATTATTATCTCATTCTTGGAATTATTTGAATGAAACGATAATTGCTTCGCGTTATCCATCGAAATGGTAATTTTCCGGATAATTCTGCCCAATAGTGAGTTCCATCACTAATATTAGTGTACTACTTCCGGTTCTAGCGGTTACTTCCGTTTGTTCTCGATCGACCATGCATGCTTGATTGGAATTTTACAAAGAGACAGTTTGTGTGAATGCGTGAGTCAACAGTAGTGCTTAGTCTTGACCAATTTGATATGTTTTACTCTTCTTTTTTCTTGCTTTTCTTTCTCTCTTCCTTTCATGGGCTAGATGTCATAATTTCGGTAGTTAATTACAGTATCAGATGATGGAGTGTGTATCAATTTTGTCGGTGAACTGCCAGGGGCTCGGGGATAAAATGAAAAGAAAAGATGTTTTTGCTTATTTAAGAAGTAAAAATTGTAGTATATACTGTCTGCAAGACACCCATTTTACGGAAGAATATCAAAACACTATTAGAAGTGAATGGGGCTGTGACTCTTACTTTAGTTCATTCAGATCTAACTCCAGGGGAGTGGCTATTTTATTAAGCAATACTGTTGAGGTGAAAGTTATTAAAGAAAGAAAAGATTTATCCGGAAATTTCTTAGCCCTGGATACAATTCTAGATGGCCATAAAATTACCTACGTTATATGGGCCAAATACTGACTCGCCTACTTTTTATGACTCAATAACAAATACTTTAGAAGATTTTGGTAATGATAAGCACATTATTTGTGGTGACTTTAATCTAGTCATAAACCCAGATCTAGATTATGATGGTAGTTATAAAAACGTTAATAACCCAAAGGCGAGGGAGAAGATTTTAGAAATTATTGAGAATTATTCACTGGTTGATATTTATAGAGATTTACACCCTGAGTCTAGACGCTTTACTTGGAGAAAGAAAACCCCTTTAAAACAAGCTAGATTGGACTTTTACCTTATCTGAAAATTTGTTACCAAGTGTGGCCAATGCAACTATAGAAGCAGGTTATAGATCTGATCATTCTTTTCCCATGATTAATTTAAAGTTTAATGAATTTAAACGAGGCAAGGGGCTCTGGAAATTCAATTCCTCACTATTATATGATGAAGAATACCTCAAAATTGTTAAGAATATTATTGTTGATACCAAAAGTCAGTACTGCTCACCAGTTTATGATAGGAACAACATTAGTAGTGTTCCTGATACAGATATTCAATTTGTTATTAATGACCAACTTTTCCTTGAAACTGCTAATGGAAATAAGGGGTAAAAGTATCTCTTACTCATCCTTTAAAAAGAAACAACTAAATTTGAATGAGGATAATCTTAAGAAATCGATTCAAAACCTAGAAGAACAAGAGCATGTAAATGTGGAAGTATTAGAGGATAAAAAAAGCAGTTAGAAATATTACGAGTAAATAAAATTAAAGGAAGTGTCATTCGATCTAGAGCAAGATGGCAAGAAGAAGGTGAGAAACCAACAAAATATTTTTTAAGTCTAGACAATAGGAATTTTGTTTCAAAGATAATACCTCGAATTGAAAAAGATAACAATGCTATCTTAACAGATCAAGATTCTATTCTGAAAGAGGTTCATTCTTACTATGAAAAACTTCACGACGATAATTATGACATAGATGATTTTAATTTAACAGAGTACTTAGATATGTATGATGTCAACAAATTAAATGATTCAGAGTCTTTAGATTTAGAAGGGATAACTACTTTAGAAGAGGCAGCCAAAACACTAAAAAAAAAAATGAAAAATAATAAAAGTCCTGGCACAGATGGTTACACAGCTGAATTTTTTAAATGTTTTTGGAAGCAGTTAGGTATATTTATTGTCAGATCTATTAATTATGGTTATATAAATCATAACTTATCTATAACTCAAAGACAAGGGGTAATCACCTGTATCCCCAAGGGAGAGAAGCCTAGACAATTTTTAAAGAATTGGAGACCTATCACTCTCTTAAACATAGTCTATAAAGTAGCGTCAGGATGTATTGCAAATAGAATTAAAAAAGTATTAGACAAGTTAATTTGTGAGGATCGAACAGGATTTCTTTCGGGTCGTTACATCGGTGAAAATACAAGATTAGTGTATGATATAATGCAGTTTGCAGATGAAAAAAATATTCCGGGTATGTTACTTATGTTAGATTTTGAAAAAGCCTTTGATTATGTGTCTTGGAAATTTGTAGATGAAGTCCTTAAATATTTTAATTTTGGTCCAGATATTCAAAAGTGGGTTAAGTTATTTAATACTAACATTACGGCAACTGTAAATCAGGGGGGTAACTTGTCATCGTTTTTTCAAATTAAAAGGGGCTGCCGTCAAGGGGACCCAATCGCCCCATACATTTTCATCTTATGTGTCGAAGTACTAGGTATCAGATTAAGAAACAATAAGAATATTAAAGGAATTGAAGTAGGTAATTTGCCTATCCTAATTTCTCAGTATGCTGATGACACTACGCTTATACTAAATGGTTCAGAATTATCGCTTCAAGAATCGATTAATGAATTAAAAACTTTTGCAAGGATCTCTGGTTTAAAACTTAATGTTGATAAAACACAGGTAATTTGGATTGGGAGCAAAACTTACAGTAATGAGGCCTTTCTACCGGAACTAAATTTACAGTGGGGAAAAACTAAATTTAACTTGTTAGGAATTGAGTTCAGTGTAAATCTACATGAGATTCCCAAATTAAATTTTGATAAGAAACTGATAAAATTAAAGGCATTAATAAAGACATGGAATAGAAGAATACTTACTCCTATTGGAAGAATAACTCTCATTAAGTCTTTGTTTATACCTCAATTCAACCATTTATTTACCTCTTTACCAAATCCAAGCGAAACTTTTTTTCAACAGCTCAACTCAATTCTTTTTTATGGAACAGTAAAATAGACAAAATAAAGAGGGATATCATAACACAAGACTATAGCAAAGGTGGATTGAAAATGATAAATATAAAATTGTTTGTTGATTCTTTGAAACTTAGTTGGATAAGGCGCTTATTGGAAAAAACATGCAAGTGGCAAATTATTTTTAACTCACACACAGATTTTAATATGCTGTTAACATGTGGTAATATATACATTGAGAAATGTCGAAAGAAATGTAATAATAAATTCTGGAAAGATGTTTTCAAAGCGTGGGAAAATTTTAATGATATAAATGGAAGTAAAGAAAATGTGGACAATCTAACAGGTGTATTGACAAGGCCAATCTGGTATAACAAATCTATTACTGTTGGAGGGGGAGTAGTGTTTTATAAGTCTTGGTATGAAAAAGGAGTGACAATAATCAATGATTTGATAAAAGATTATGTAACATGTTCCTTCTATACTTTTCAAGAATTTACAGAAAGATATAATATCAATACAAATTTTCTTCAATTTCAAGGTCTTATTTCATCTGTTAAAACATTTTTAAGTAGGCTAAATGTTGAAAATCATGTAGTATTTTATCCAACTATCCCTAATAATGTACTGTGTTTTATAAATAGCCCAAAAGGGACAAACTATTTTTATAATATTATGGTTATGAATGGTGATTTTATTTCACCTGGTAGAAGAAAATGGGAATATCTATTTGATGAAATTGAATTAAATTGGGACAAAATATATAACAATCCTTTCAAGGTTACTAACAACACAAAGCTACAATGGTTCCAGTACAGGGTAGTTCAAAATATTTTGACATCAAACTCATTTTTATATAAAGTAGGATTAGTTAATAATCCAATATGTAATCTTTGTAATCTTGAAAGTGAGAATATTGTTCACATCCTATGGGAATGCAGGGAAACTCAGAGATTTTTACAAACTTTAGAGACACTTTTAGATGCTTTGTATATACCATTTCAATATAATAAGCCAAGTTTTCTTTTTGATATGTGTCTTTATGATAGACCTTCTCCAACAAATAGACTAGACAATGAAATTTTAATCATAATAAAACTATATATATATAAAACAAGATGTCTACATAAAGCTTTAAATCCACATGCACTTATTAATTTAATCCATGAGCATTATACTTCTCAAATGCACATTGCTAACAGCAATGATGAAAATGCACAACAGAAATGTAAAAATGAATGGAGGAAATGGGAAAAACTCATGAAATTATAAGATCATGGATTTCCTATATATTTTTGTATGAATATAAACTCTTCATTACATATCATTACATAATAGAATGTTTATTTTATACAAGGGCAGGCATATTCATAAGCTTGATTATGATTGATCATTTAATTTTATTTTATGTACTTTTAAAATTCTTAACACATATATCTTATCAATTACAAGCAAAATTCATATTCACCGAACATAATTACCACATTAATGGTAAAATATCAAAAGTTTTTTTTTTTTTTTATTTTTTTTTTAAATTATTTTTTTCTCTAGCCCTGTCTTTCTCTTTTATCTCTCTCAATCTATTGTTTACTAATTTATTTCTCTTTTTCCTTTTCTTGTTTCTTCTAATGTGTAGGTATGTGTGTAAAGATGAGTATGTAAGTGAGGACTTCTAAATATTCTTGTATGTGAAATAAAACAGAATATATGTATGCATGATTACATGTATGTGTGTGAGAATGTGCGTGTGTGGTGAAAGTGGTATGAATGCAGTGTGATTCCTTTAGTAATACCAACAGCGTAACTGCTTTATTGTGATAATAGCCAATAAGGATGATGGTGATGAATGATAATGATGATGAGATGATAATAAAGATGATGAGAATGATGATGAGCAGTTAAAGCATGAATGATGGTGGCCATGATGATGACGATGAAATAATTTGATTGGTGAAAGTGATGATGAAATGGCTATGACTGATGAGATTTTACTTTTGAGTGTGTTGATGAGGATTTATTTATCATGATTGATGAGGATAAACTTTAAAGCATGAATGAAAATCATGGTGAGAATGATAAAGATAATCAATTTAACTGTTTTTGTCTGTATATGTTGCTACTGTTGGAAAAAATAAAACAATTACAAAAAAAAGTAAGTAAGTAGAAGACGGTGAGAGAAAAAAGTACAGTGATAGAAAATCCGGATTTAATACACATTTCCGGATCCATAGCAAAACTGTATTAGGTATTAACACATAACATCCGGTACAAAAACACGAGGTCCTGGATTATAATATGAATTTAAGGCAAAGCCTCATAAGAGCGCAGCTACATGTAAAATGTAAATAAAGTTAGGATTGTAACCTCAGAACGAGATTAAAACTGTTTAAACTTGTAGTCCGATCATTGATTTTTATTAAATGCTATTCTTCAATACTATAGATTGATGTTTTGTGTCTAGCAATATATCGACAGTCGTCATATACAGGCCAGAAAGGCACATTCAATTGGAATAGTTCAATTTCCTTTCGCTCTTGTTTCTCTGTAAGGCGGAAAACTTGGCAACATGCCATGTATCAAAAAAGCGCGGGAATATGTGCCGTCATCTTTGGCACCAAGTATAATATTTTCAAGTTTGCTGATTTATGGAGTATGCTGGATGTGGGTTGTTGGTTCATCGTCTGTGAAGATTCACGTAGTTGCTGTGTTGATGAAAGACGAAGGACTCCAATGTAGTGTCGACGTTTTATTTCGTGTGGTACATTTTACAATATACGTGAATACAGAATCATGCCGTGCCTAGCATCTTGAATCCCAAGTGGGACCGTACTCCCGAGGGAGCGGTGCAGACCTGAGACTCTCTAAGACTCCCTAAGATTCTATCTGCCTATCTCTGTCAGGCCTTTTTATAACCTATGTGAATATGTGCCTACGTGTACAAGTTTGTCAGAATAGATACGACATGGACATACTTGTCAGTACAACATATTAAGGTTATTACATATTACATGTATATGTCACATCTGACCAGACACTAACATTTAATCGGACATGTAAAACTGACAAATCTGTCATGTTATGGCCTGGGGACATATACACGACGTATCAAATGTATTTCTGAAATATGTGCCTGAAGAATATTCACACTGGTCAATCATATTATCAAATATATATAGCTTACTTAACTTAAATATTTAAATTGAATTTCCATATCAAGGCATCCTTATACTACACAAGCTTCCTGACGTCACGGCTGACGGTGCGCTTGACAACACACAGACAGTATATTATTTGACTAGTACATTTATTGTATCGTTCGTATCTTTGTGTAGTTATCTAAAACTACTTACAGTAATTTCAAAGTGTATCCTGGTGATACATTTTGTCTTTAGAAAAAAATTCAAATCTCGTCGTGCTGATAACGAGAATTAAAACATGGCTGCCTGCATGGAGGCGCGAGACTTTTCCCGCGGGACACGATTTTAAAGTCCAAGGGGTACTGGAATGTATTGGATCTTTATGCTTACACATATGTTATGGTTAGTAAAGCTTCGCTCTACGCGGCCTTCGGCCGCGCAGAGAGCTGCGCTCTTACTAACGATTTAATACGACATATAATGGATGCAGGCTTTTAGCCTCTATATCCATATCAATATTACATGAATTCAATGATAAAATGATTACTACTTCTATTGTAGTTATAAATGTTCTTTGTATCCATATTCTTCTAATCGCTATATGTAGAGTATACAGTATACGTAATATATACATGTAATTTAATGTTCATTTGAGTTAATAAGCATATATTAAAGTTAAAATATTTGTTGACAGTTTCTCCGATGATTGTCTAAAAGAATTTAAAATTTCTTGACATCTGTTACATCTATAACATGCTGGGGTAAATTGTTCCAGGTATCTACAACTCGAAAACTGAAAAAATGTTTTCGAATATCAGTGTTACATCGTTTTTTGAATATTTTTAAGAAGTGTCCTCTTGTCCTGCTGTTGGTATCCATTTGGAAAATAGACGATGTGACGCGCTCATCATAAATATTTTTCAGGATTTTGAAAACATTTATCAGGTCCCCTCTTTTCCTACGATGTTCTAGGGTAGGCAGATTTAGTCTCTGTAGACGCTCTGGGTATGGCAAGTCTTTAAAGCCTGGTATGAGCTTTGTAGCTATTCGTTCGACGTTCTCAATAAGTTCTATGTCCTTTGTCATATAAGGACTCCACACACTTGAGGCATATTCCAAGTGGGGTCTCACGAGAGCCTTAAACAGTAGTTTAAACATTTTTTCATCCAGGAAGGTAAAGGTTCTTCTTATCAATCCTAAAATGCTGTTTGCTTTATTTACTCCTAATTGGATGTGTGTTCTAAAATTTAAATCTTCATCCACTGTTACTCCAATATCATTTTCTGATGTAATATTATCAAGATCTAATTGCTCGCCTGTTGTTCCAGACATACTATATACTCTCTTTTCTTTGGATTTAATCGCAAATGAAATGGTAAATATATCCACATTTGTATCATGTTATCTTGTCTTACATATTACAATTACATATTAGTCAAAGTATTTTGATTGTCTGTGATTATGAAATATTGGAAACTATAGGCAGTGTTACAGAATTGTCTGTCATTATCAGCTGATTATGTCAGAATGTTTTTGAGTTCGGAGTATTTTTCTAGGAGGGTTGAAATTTTGGTTCCAGTCAAGTGCACTCTATTATTAACTTGTAAAAATAAGTGAAGGTTTTCTGATAGGACAGCTTTAAATATTTCGAAGGCTGATAAGGGTGTCTGTCGTTTGTTTTGATATTTAATTATATTTCTAACTTTCCATATGACCCAAGTTATTGTGCTGATAAACGGATTTTCATCGTCGTCTAAACCAATCAAATGTCCTTGTCTTCTAAACGTGCGTCAATAAAATCTGCTAATAAATCACATATTAACTGTAATAACTGTGTTGCGAACGGACAGTGGAAGAACATGTGACTTTGTGTTTCTATCTGGTTATTACACGTGGATCTGTTCACGATTCTTAATTTATATTCAGTGTATATAATTTTGTGCAAACATTTCCAGTTAAATTCTTTTATCTTGTTGTTTGTTGCTGTCATTTTACCTAAACTATTTGTCCAAATTATTTTCCAATTAAAAGTTCTTTGAAATTCAGTTTCCCATTTAGATTCTGCTTTTGGTCTATTGTTTTGTAACAGGACCTGTTGTACCAGTTGGATTTCAAATATTTTGAATTCATTGTTTTAGTGTTACATTTCTGTCTAAGTAGCAGTTCAAAATTGTTGTTAATGGATATAACTTGTTTGGGATTTGATGCTTGAGTATCTACAATCTCTTGGTTATCTTCTTTTAGAATTCTAATAAAAATTTTTGGAATTGATTTTTTTTATCTGAGCATACTCAGCTATCCAGTTTCTCCTAGATACAAGTTTTTCGAAAAGTCTCTCACTTACTATGAAATCATTATTTTCAATATCCCAAATATCTGAAACATTTTTCATGCCACCTTTTAGAAAAGACGTGAAGTAAAAGCGGTTTACCCTGATATTGAATATGAATATTACCAAAGAGATTTTGGTTAAGTACATCAGTTTTACTGTATACCTGTATTTGTACTTGACTTAAAAATTTGGACCATGCCTTTAGACAATTTAAATAAAATTTAGAAATTGCTTGTTCATTGATTATGCCTTTTAGATCTGAGCAGGAGCACAGAAAGTATTCATAACCAAACTCGTCCAATTTTCTTAAAAAAAATGTTTACCAATAATACTCCATTTATCCATATTTGAATGGAGTATTTTGAAAATTGTTTTTAACTGTTTACACTGTATGAAGGTTTCAATGTCTATCATTCCCATACCTCCATACTCTATATTACTACAACATATCTTTCTATCTAATTGATATGTTTTCCAATCCCATACAAAGTTCCAAATGAGGCTGTTCAATTCTTGTACATATTTCTGGGGAATTTCTCGAGCTTCAATTTCATATCCAATCGTAGATATTATAAAGGTTTTGATAGTAAGTATTTTCCCTTTGAATGTAAGATTTCTTGTCTTCCAGATATGTATACAATTTTCTAGTTTTGTAATTTTTGTTCTCCATATTTTATCATCATCAATATCATACCTGTGATGGACTCCCAGAGTTTTGACATTAGTTTTAGTCCATTTAATTAAGTCAAAAGTTGGATTTTTATTTCTGGAAGCCCCAATGTATAAACCTTCAGTTTTTTCGTAGTTTATTTTTGCACCAGACGCCTTTTCACATAATTTCAAAATTTCAAAGGCATGTGTGATGGATTGGTCATTTTCATTATAAAGTTGTGTATCATCTGCAAACATGGTAATTTTTGCTTCTCTATTTTCATGGCTTGGTAGCTTAACACCTTTTATATTTTGATTGGCTCTAATTGCACAGGCAAGAGGCTCAGCTTGAATTTTATACAAGAGCGGGCGATTGGGCAGCCCTGTCGCGCAGATCTTGAAATATCGAAATATTTTGAAATAAATCCATTTGTTTCAATGCAAGTTTTCGAATGTTTTAGAAGCATATATATCCATCCACAGAAAGTGTTCCCAAAATTATTTTTTTTTCAAGCAATGCATGACCCATTCCCATTCCATTCTATCAAATGCCTTTTGCTGATCTAAAAAAAATAATTGAGCCATTTGATTTTCCATATCAGAATATTCTATAATATCTTGAATCATTCTATTTGCTTCCATTATATTTCTTCCCGGAACAAAACCAAATTGATCGGGTTGAATTAGTTTTTTAAGAACTGGTTTTAGTCTGTTAGCTAATATTTTAGCATTAATTTTGTAATCAACATTAAGTAATGTAATAGGTCGCCAGTTCTTTATGTCTTCCTGATCACCCTTTTTAAATAATAATTTAATGATTCCTTTGTTTTGAGTTTTTGTGAGTTTGTTGTTGTCAAGCATCTTTTTGATCAATAAGATGAATTCATTTTTTATTATATCCCAATATATCTGGTAGAATTCACTGATTAACCCATCTTCTCCAGGTGTTTTATTTCTCTTAAGTGTTTTACATTGTAATTGCTTTTTCAATTTCATTTTGTTCTACAGGTCGGTCAATAAAATTGCGTTCCTCATCTGATTGCTTATTTTCTATGTGTTCTGTTACATCACTTGCACTCCCTTCATCCCATCCTTCAGACCTAAAAAGGGTTTCATAAAAGGCTATTTGTTCGTCTAGTATATTTTTTATCCAGTCTTGTACTTACCATCCCTGCCTTTGATTTTGTACCATTGCTTGTTTTCACCATTTTTTTTCAAGACTAAAAAAATATTTACTAGATTTTTCATTTTCTTCATAAGATTTTACTCTACATCTTATTCGGGCAGCATCACTTTGATTTGTGTAATATTGTTTTATTTTTATTTTTATTTTATTGATTTCATCCTTGTTCTCAGAATTCTCAATTTCTAGTTTTTCTAACTTTTCTTCAAGATATTTTATTGCCTTTCTTGAAACATTCAGTGTTTTACTTACTTCAATACAGAGTTTCTTAATTTTCAACTTTGTTATATCCCACCACTCTAAGATATCATCATAAAGGTTTATCTCGTCTTTCCAAACTGTCCAGCAGGTGTTAAAAGTGTTCTTAAAAATCTGGTTGGAGATAAGCTTAAGATTCATTTTCCATGTGCCAGGACCCCTCTCTATTTGTTTTGATAACAGTTTAAAAGATATAAGATCATGGTCACTGTATGGACAGTGTTTAATTTTCTCATAAAAGATATATGTATCTTCAATTAATATCAAATCAATTCTGGATTTCGATTTACCTCTTTGAAATGTGTATCTTATAGTGTTTGGGTTTTCTCACGCCATATGTCTTTCAGATTATATTGTGATATAAATGATTTAAGATCTTTGCTACCAATATCAGCAATGTGCGGTCGAGGTAATCTATCTACATTTTTGTCAATAACACAATTAAAATCACCCATAATTATATTTTCATTTGATTTTCTAAATGCTTTTGGTATAATCCTTATAAAATCTTTCCTTTCTGTGCCTTTGTTAGGACAGTATATATTGATTATATCATAACTTTTACTTTCACATTCTAACGTACAGGCCAATATTCTACCTTGTTGGTCCCGTCAATATTCCTGTAATGATGTGATATCATTATTTATTTTCCAAAGTACTGCCACCCCCCTTGAATCATTAGTCCCATTATTCCATAAACTTCCACATCCTCCATGACCTTTCCAATTAATTACTCCATGTGTCGATGTCTTCATTAGTGCAGTGTGTTTCTTGTAGACATGTTATGTCATACTTTTGATTCATTATCCAGTTATATAATCTTTCTCCTTTCTTTGTATTTCTTAATCCATTAGTATTTAAACTTGCTAAATGTAAACTATGCTTATTATTCATATTTCAAGTTGATTAATATGGTAATGTTGAGTTTACATCTAGGTTCTTGATCTTGTGCGACATTGAATGGAAGAAAAGTAATTAACAACAGCCAGAAAATTAAGAGGGGAAAAGCCACTTATCATTATGTGACCGAGCTTTACATACAGTTCGCTGTCTTAAACAAAAGTGTATGCTATTTATTGTGTACATGTATCAGTTTCAAGGCGAAACGCTTTGGATGAAGGTCTCTCAGAAGGTGGCGTTGACTGCCTGCTGAGAAAGCGCTTTTTGTTTCGCGACCTCTATCCTCACTGTACGCTAGGTGCTTCATGATGGTGTTGAGGAGGGCCTCTGCGCCCTTCTTGTTAATGTGGATACCGCTAGGGTCGTTGGGGTCATAGTTATTTTTTATCGGAGTGCCATTTAATACAAATGCAGTACGGGTTTCGATTTTTGTGAGATTGTCTGATCTTTGGCATATATAACACTTTCATTGAATTCTTGTATGCGAGTACTTTTACCTTTTCGCGGGATGACTGTGCAGATACCAATACCTTTGATGTACAGTTTCTTTGTATATGACCGCTCTCTCCGCAGAAATGGCAAACGCGATCGTCTTTCTGTGTACAATCTCGAATTAAGTGATCAGAGGAGTTACACTTAAAACATTTCTTGACCGTTTCTCCTCTTTTAGGGCAACGATATGACGGGTGGTCTGTTTCATTGCACCTAAAACACGGAGTTCTGTTGTTGTCAGCAAAGAGACGTATTGTAAATCTGCCAAAATCGGTTGTTAGTGGGAAAACCGGTTGACATTTAACTAATTGTATGTATCTAGTTCCTTTTTCAGTAGTGGTCCCTTTTATTGTCCCCCGTTTGATACTCCCGTTAACTACCTCTCCGGATTTGGACATGTAATTATAAACGGCACTATCCGACATCTCGGAAGGGATGTCTTTCAAAGCATGTTAACTTATGTATGAATACAAAACATTCAGTATATTACTAGAAAATATGTCATCTGACATTACCTCATTGGTGACCTAAAAAATAGGAATTGGGATGAAAAAAAGAATGGGTTTTTTAGGAATCACCCTGTGATTTTCTAAAATTTTTTGGAATTTTAGCAAAACTGAAAAATAGTATTTTTTTGGAATTTTAGGGACGATGGACAGCCTGCAGTCATGATGATTTGATGACGCGCCAGGCTTAGGAGGTAAAGGAAAGACGAAAAAAAACCACCGAACAACCGTAATTTACCACCGAACAACCGTAATCTACCACCGAACAACCGTAATCTACCACCGAACAACCGTAATCTACCACCGAACAACCGTCATTAATCACCAAACAATCGTCAGTAATCACTGAACAACCATCAGTAACCACCGAACAACCGTCAGTACATTGTTGATTGTGACTTCGCGACGTGGGTTTCGGATTCGCTACCCAGACGTGGAGGGCTAGTGGGATATTCTGTCGGAATGCTTTAGGCCTTACCAATCAGTTACCGCGGTTACCATTTTGTAGAGCATGAGTTGAAGCTGTGACAGCAGCATTTTTGTGTTGGTCAAAAAATCCAATATTGCCGCTATGACCTCCCTTCCGGTTTTAAACTTTTGTCAATATCTCTTTAACGGCTTCACGAATTTCTTTCTGTTTTTGATATGTTATAACTATATAAGTCCGGCTGGAAATAAGTGCAAAATTCAAAATTGCAATTTTTCGAGAGAAAAAAATTCTAGAAGGCCCAGACACCTAATATGGAGTATGCAGTTTGTTAATAAAAATGTCCTTGACCTTAATTTAAGGTCACATGGGCCAAAAATCTGAAATATTCAAATGACTTCTTGTGTTCTATAAGGCCAAGATACCTCATATTAGGTATGTAGTATGTTGACATAAATGACTATCAGGTTTGTTTATATGAATGACCTTGACTTATATTCAAGGTCACAGGGACAAAAACCTGATATCTTCAAATGACTTCATACGAAGTTCTAGAAGGCCTAGAGACCTAATAGTGGGCCTGTAGCATGCTGATATACATATGTATAAGGCTATCAGGTTTTTTAATATAAATGACCTTGACCTTTACTCAAGGTCACAGGGGCCAAACGTCCTGAAATCTTCAATTGACTTCTTGTGGAATTCTAGAATGCATAGAGAACTGATATATTAGGCCTGTAGCATATTGACATAAATGGCTACAAAGTTTAATATAATTGACCTTGGCCTGTATTCAATGTCACAGGGACCAAAAATCCTAACATCTTTTTAACTACTTCATGTCAAGTACTGAAAGGCCTAGAGATCTGAAATTGGACCTGTAGTATTTTGTTGATATGAATGACCTTGACCGAAATTCTTTCTAGGTTAAAAGCGCGTCAAATTGTTTAATGACAATTTCCAGTACATTTTGGTATTATTTTATTTACTACTATGTGAAACCCTAACAACGGTCAAAGGGCGATAACCACGATCAATACATTAGCCTTAAGACAGATCGAAGTGCTTGTATCGGCAGACGTACGATGTACTTTACTTTATACCTCACTTTCATTTAGAATGTTCCGATTGAATTAAACTTGATCTTATGACATTATAAGTTAGATATTTCACGAGGGAAATAACCCATGGGACACAACCCCTTGCATTGGAAGCTCCGCACGTGACCAGAAGTGGACGTCGATCGTCTGCAACGTCAGCCAACAATGCCAACGCTGTTGCTATTTTTCACGACAACGATGTTACAAACAACAACTAAAATCTATGAAAATGTGGCATGCTTATATGACGGAGTCGGGTCATTAGGGCTATATGTAGCAATGCGGAAAACAATCACGACGTTTGAAATTACGGCACTACACCAAATGTTGCGAAAGCAGTTGCATGTAAATGGTCATTACATGTACAATGTGCATACATAGATAGCTATTTTAATAAAGTTTATATATATAATAAAGTCAGTTTTAAATTATACACTTTTTATATACATAGTTATACACCATTGGAAACACTTCGGCGTTTGATGTATAACTTTTTGCGGGTGTATTAGATTAATTCTTCACTTCTCTGGTACTGCATTTGATTGGATATATTTCGAATTTTAAATGGTACCTATTTAGGCAAGAAAATTGTGTGTTACACATGAGTACGGGAATCATAGCACATGTAGCTACGCGTCTGTATAATTCATTTAAACCATTATTTTTTAGCAATTTCTGGAGATTTTGAATTTCTTTCGAAAGTAAAGGTTAATTCGCAAATTTACATGTAGCGACTATACAGTACCTAATTTTATCACTACCAAGTGGCTGGCATTCACGAGTCTGTTGTTTGTGGCGTCTTTGAAATCAAAGTCTTTATGGCAATTCTGATGGAAATATTCGACATGTATTTATTTGTTTGTTTGTTAACCAATTCAAAATCTCCACGTCTTAACCAGTAAGGGCTAATACGAGAATACAAAACTTTCTAAATCCATTATGTGGTAAAACGGTTAAGTGTGGACTTTATTTGTTAAATCGGTTATCATGTATAAGTGAATTTTGATTATCAAACAAGCAACACAATACAACCTCAGATAATTGCTTTTTTATTTCTAACAAGTGTAATCACGTCAAAATATATATGATTAAAATTATAGAACAAAACACAGATATTTCAACATATTTCGGTTATTCATGAAATTAATTTCATAATAAAGTTCACAACAAAATTATTAAACTGCAATGCATTCCATTTTGATTGGTGAGTTGTACACATCTGATATTAAGTTAATAAGACGTTGATCACATTCATCTGAGCATGCCCAGCTGTAAGTAACCTATGTATCTAAGCAATGGAAAAAATAAATTGAATTGGCTTAAACATGCATGCATTGCACATAGATGAAGTACTAAACGAAATCTTATTAGAACATGGTAAATATTACATCGTAAGAATAAAGCTGAAAGCAGGTATTGAAATAAATTTTATATTTAGTATCTTTCAGTTCAATCTCATTAAGAAAATAGATACGTTCTAGAAACCAATCCCTAATTAATAAGAATAATTAAAGGGAAAAAACTTTTTATATGAAAGGAACTACAATCAGCACTATGACAATATCACTAATCACATCTGCAAGCTAATGTAATGTAATGATAAGAAATACTGCTCTACATTATTTGGTTTTATATATGTATTCAACTTTTGCGTGCACAAGATAAAGGTAGGATAATACCTAAAGCATAAAAGCATTATACCTGTAGTACAATCTTCTGTATTGTAATATATGTTGATGGGTCATCGTGCATTTTTCTCAGTGCCTTTGCAGGATTGTCATATCTTTTCCATTAAAATGCACGTTTTGTAGAAAAAAATAACATGTTTTTTTGTTCTAGTTATGACGGTTATAACTTTTGATATTGACAGAAAATGTTACCTATTCATCAACTAACAATATAAAACATTGTATATCAGAATCTCTTCTGTAGTTGTAAGTTTCTGCTATATTTGATAGCTGTGACCTTGAATGAACTTGGTTACAATGGTTTTATGATTATTTGGCGAGAAGCAGATGTCACTGTCAGCTGTAAACTTGTTTGAATGTAGTCTGACAACATGAGTTAAATGTAAGTACGTATATAAATCTAGATTCAAAAAGACGTTCAGTGAGAAGGAATGCAGTTGTTCATAATTAAAATAATTTGTTATTAATACAATCATTTTCCGAATCAAGTCCTGAGTTTACCATTTATATATGTAACGCTGTATGTTAGTTTTATGACCTTGTTGGTAATTATGTGAACGGAAGAAATGTGATTACAAGTGCCTTCGTGGCAGGTATAATAAAATGCACTGTCAGTAGCTAATACAGGAAGTATATACATTATAATTAATAGTGTAGCCCATATGATATCACATTCATTTACCCAGTCACTGGCAAGTTAATAACAAGAGGCACATGTGTCTTAACGGTCGATCATCTGACTGCTGGCACAAAACAACATAGTAATACATGTAGTATACAGTAGTAACTAACAATTAAGGCAATACTACAGACTCCTTATTTGAAGCTGAGTTTCCAAAATTGATGATTTTGACCTTGGTAGCCTGTCATCCTTGTATGCTACAGGCCCAATATCAGTACTCTATGTCTCTTAGTTATTCCAAAGAAGTCATTTAAAGATCTTAGCCCATTTGCCTCCTGTGACCTTGAATGGGGGTCAATGTCATTCATTCTTGGTAGTCCTTCATCCCAGCATGATGCAAGCCCAATCAATATCAGTTCTAGGCCTCTTAGTTATCCACAAGAAGTTGGTTTAAAGATTTTAGCCTATTTGACCGATGTAATGAATGGTGGTCATATAGTCATTAATTTGAAAAAAAAACTTGATAGCCCTTCAGCCCAGAATTCTACAAGCCAAATATCAGTAACCTGGGCCATTCGGTTTTGGAGCCCCACTGTTCTGTCCCAGTGGGTCTTACCTGGGTCCTTTATATAGAATATGATTATCCTCCCCTAATGATGTTTCATTATAAATATGGCTGTAATCAACTCAAGGATTAAGGAGTAGGCTTTTAAATAAAAACAAGAGGCCCATAGGGCCTGTATCGCTCACCTGGTTTGTAATGTCAAGTCATGTTCTGAATACAGGTTCACTGTTTCTTTTCTGAAGGAATTTTAATATTTACCTCTTATTTTCCCTATTGGGCCCCGCCCCTCCTGCCCCCAGGGGTGAGTGGGGGTGGGGGTGGGGTGGGGGGTCAGAGTCAAAATTTATACAAGTTCTGTTCCCCTTCCCCCCCCCCCCCCCCCCAGGATATTTGTGGCCAAATTTGGTTACAATCCATGCAGAACTCTAGGACAAGTAGTGATTTATAGGATTTACCTCTATTTCCCCTATTGGGCCCCGCCCCTCCTGCCCCCGGGAGGTCAGAGCCGAAATCTATACAGTTCTGTTTCCCTTCCCCCAAGGGTGTTTGTGGCCAAATTTGGTTACAATCCATGTAGAACTCTAGGACAAGTAGCGATTTATAGGATTTACCTCTATTTCCCCTATTGGGCCCCGCCCCTCCTGCCCCCGGGAGGTCAGAGCCGAAATCTATACAGTTCTGTTTCCCTTCCCCCAAGGGTGTTTGTGGCCAAATTTGGTTACAATCCATGTAGAACTCTAGGACAAGTAGCGATTTATAGGATTTACCTCTAATACCCCTATTGGGCCCCGCCCCTCCTGCCCCCGGGGGGTCAGAGCCAAAATTTATACAAGTTCTGTTCCCATTCCCCCAAGGATGTTTGTGGCCAAATTTGGTTACAATCCATGTAGAACTCTAGGACAAGTAGCAATTTATAGGATTTACCTCTATTTCCCCTATTGGGCCACGCCCCTCCTGCCCCTGGGGGGTCAGAGCCGAAATCTATACAGTTCTGTTTCCCTTCCCCCAAGGGTGTTTGTGGCCAAATTTGGTTACAATCCATGTAGAACTCTAGGACAAGTAACAATTTATAGGATTTACCTCTATTTACCCTATAGGGCCCTGCCCCTCCTGCCCCTGGGGGGTCAGAGCCAAAATTTATACAAGTTCTGTTCCCCTTCCCCCAAGGATGTTTGTGGCCAAATTTGGTCACAATCCATGTGGAACTCTATGACTAGTAGCGATTTAAATTAAATGTTGACGGACGGACGCTGCCCCATGACATAAGCTCACCGGCCCTTCGGGCCAGGTGAGCTAAAATACAGCAAAGTTCCCCTTTTGGAGTCTCACCCCTCAGTCCCCTGGTGTTGAACCTTTCCCATATATACAAAATATTATCCTCCCACGTATGATGTTTCACACCAATTATGCTTTTAATCCACTCAAGGGTTAAGGAGAAGTAGGATTTTAAAGCCAAATTTCATCAAAGTTCTCTCTTCTGAGCAACCAGGTGTTGAACCTGGCTCACTTATATAAAATATAATTGCCTTTCCCTAATGATGTTTCATATAAAATATAGTTGTAATCCACTCAAGGGTTCAGGAGGAGTAGGATTTTAAAGCAAAATTTCAGCAAAGTTCTCCTTTTGGAGCCCCTCCCCTTTGTCCGTAAGGCCAAATCTAGCTCATTTACATAAAATACGACTGTCCTCCCTAAATAATGTTTCACGCCAAATATGGTTGTAATTTACTGAAGGGTTAAGGAGAAGTAGTATTTAAAAGCCAAAATTACCCCTTCTGAGTCCTGCCCCTCTGTCCTCAGAGGTCAAACCTGGCTTGTTTATATGAAATATGATTGTCCTTCCCCAATGATGTTTGGTTGTCATCCACTCAAGGGTCAAGGAGAAGTAGGATTTTGTATGAAATAGTCTTACAAACGATGAATGATGGACAGTTATAAGCGATAAAGGAATAAATGTCTTAATGGTAAGCTCAGGCTTGATTTGGAAACAAGAGTCCAATGAACCTTGATGTCATATACATACTCGTACAATATATACACATATTACAAACAGACTGATTACAGGGGTTTAGCCATTAATTGATCACATGGATTTTCACCGACATTGTCAAATATGGCTTATATTTTGATATCTAGCAGAATTAGAATATGTGTGAATCATTTCATGGACACTTTGAAACTCAAAAACATATATTTCTTTGAAACTGCTTTTTTTGTAAAGGACCTTAAGACCATTCCATCTATGAAGAAATTTTAGTCAATTTTACCCCTTTTGGCCCCTCCAACAGCCCCCTGGGAGGGTTGGAATCATATAATTCACAATTGGTTGGTCTCAATTATGCCTTAGAAGGCTTCGTCCCAGGTGACCTAAAAAGTCATTCAAATACATGGTCAGAATATAATTACACCATACAGTTTCTAGTATTTAATGGAATTCAAAATTGCATATTAAGCCTTGGAAGGGGATAATTTAATTTTGCAGAACAAAATACATGTACCCATACATTGTTGTTAGAAAATAGCCATATATTACTGTTAAGAGTAATTGTCCTTCCTTGACAGAATTACAGTTAAGAAAAGGTGATTAGGTATTCAGGGTATGCCTGTGTGTCATGAAATATGACAAAAATGGAAGGTGTAGATATCTTGTCTACCACCGAGTCATACAGGATATGACCTTGACCTCCCTTTGTTGGGGGCACTCTCATTCCACCTTGACCTTTGGCAAATTCTCCAGTTAATACTCGGCATTGGTACATACGGCGATACCCATTGGCATCTTGGACAGAGTATTGTGGCTGTGCAGAGTATCGAGAGTTCACAGCAAAGTAAACTCCATTCCCATAGGCAACGGCTGGAAAAAAAATTGGCAAAAAGAAGAAATTAAATGGTTTCTTTACGTCATTAATGCTTGTATTTATGAACAAAATTTATGAATACCATCAAACAGATTAATGATGTTTTTAAGGCCCAATATATGTAACTTTTAATTTTTTTTTTGTAATCACAAACATTTACAAGAAAATTACCATGTTCTCTCTGCTTAAAATGTTAACTAAAGCCAAGAAAATTAAATAAATGATAATAATAATAAATGTCTCCCACAATAAATACAAGAGGCCCAGAGGGCCTGTATCGCTCACCTGGTTTGTAATGCCTAGTAAGGTTCATTGTTTCTTTTCTGAAGGAATTTGAATATTTACCTCTAATTCCCCTATTGGGCCCCACTCTTTCTGCTCAAGGGGGTGAAAGCCAAAAATTATAGGAATTCTGTTGACCCCAAGGATGTTTCTGGGCCAAATTTGGTTAAAATCCAAGCAGAACTCTAAGACTAGTAGCGATTTATAGGATTTACCTAAATTTCCCTATTGGGCCCCGCCCCTCCTGCCCCCAGGGGGTCAGATCCAAAATTTATACAAGTTCTATTCCCCTTCCCCCAAGGATGTTTCTGGCCAAATTTGGTTTCAATCCATGCAGAACTCTAGGACAAGTAGCGATTTATAGGATTTACCTCTATTTCCCCTATTGGGCCCGCCCCTCCTGCCCCCGGGGGGTCAGAGCCAAAATTTATATAAGTTCTGTTCCTATTCCCCTAAGAATGTTTCTGGCTAAATTTGGTTACAATCCATGCAGAATTCTAGGACAAGTAGCGATTTATAGAATTTACCTCTATTTCCCCTATTGGGCCCCACCCCTCCTGTCCCCAGGGGGTCAGAGCAAAAATTTATACAAGTTCTATTCCCCTTCCCCCAAGGATGTTTCTGGCCAAATTTGGTTTCAATCCATGCAGAACTCTATGACAAGTAGCGATTTATAGGATTTACCTCAATTTCCCCTATTGGGCCCCGCCCCTCTTGTCCCCGGGGGGTCAGAGCCAAAATTTATACAAGTTCTGTTCCCCTCCCCCCAAGGATGTTTCTGGCCAAATTTGGTTAAAATCCATGCAGAACTCTATGACTAGTAGCGATTTAAAGGAAATGTTGACGGACAGACGGACGACGGACGACGGACGGACGACGGACGACGGACTCCGCGCCATGACATAAACCAAAAAACGATACAAAGAAGTTCATGTAAAGTCTTTATTTCAGGAAAATATTATGTGACCTGATCGACTTCGCATGGGAAAAACAGAAACAAACATGTTATCGGCCGCGGAATATGTTTAGGCCTATATGACATGCTTGGGTAATTGTCGGTTTTGCAATGGCAACTGTTTCAATATGGCAGGTATGTTTACCAGATAATATTTGACCATTCAATGTTATAGGTTACTTTATCTGTAAAGAATAATGTCATAATGCACGTCTTTCATTTTTATCTAAGGTCATTGGTACAATGTTTGATTACAAAAAAATATGAAAAGTTACGTATATTGGGCCTTTCATAAAAATTAGAAATGATTAAGAAGCTGGCAAAATAACTTGGTCAATCATGTTGTTTTCTTGTCTGGCCAAAAAATTTGCAATAGACACAACTTAGGCTAAGAGAAAGAGCAATGAAATTGTGCACACAGTACAAAACTGACCTGTGGATTATTGGATGTTAAAATTGACTGTGATTGTAAAATGAACTGTCAAAATTTTACACAAAGGATGACATTATTTCATTTTTCTTAAAATTCCAGAAAATGATAAACTACAAAATTTATACCCTTCTTCTTTCCCCACAAAAATGTTAAAGTGAATAGTCAGGAAAAGAAAACCAGTATAAATGCGTTCATTGGCTTTCCAAAAGTTCTCACATATTAATACGACGGTCACGTTCTGCTTACGTTTCCCAGTTCTGACCATTAAAGTAAAGAAAAGTTGAAAGCATTGAAAGCGAGGCTGCGTGGAAATGTAACCACGGACATATGTATAGTCAGCCGGGAGGACGTTTTAGGATTCCTATACTTTAAACAAGAGCTGTTGGAGAACAGCAAAGCTCGCCTATTCAGTAGAAGTTGATGTTCAAGTATTTACTATTTAAACATGGAAATATGACAAATTAACAGACTCAAAAAAAACCTAAAGGGCCCCAAATTGGTTGTATTCTTACGTTCAGCATCCATACACATTAGGCAAATAAAATCATAAACATTTATGATGACTTATGCTTAAACAATTGACAAAATAAAAACCTTTTCAAAAACTTTAACATGGAAATATGACAAATTAACAGACTCAAAAAAACCCTAAAGGGCCCCAAATTGGTTGTATTATCACGTTCAGCATCTATACACATTAGGAAAATAAAATCATAAACATTTATGATGACTTAAGCTTAAACAATAGACAAAATAAAAACTTGCTCAAAAACTTTAACATGGAAATATGACAAATTAACAGACTCAAAAAAAACCTAAATGGCCCCAAATTGGTTATATTATCACGTTCAGCATCCATACACATTAGGAAAAAAAATCATAAACATTTATGATGACTTAAGCTTAAACAATTGACGAAACAGAAACTTGCTCAAAAACTTTAACGTGAAATGGAAAGCCAACGCTGACGCCGACGCCGACGCCGGGGTGACAACATTAGCTCCCCCTATTCTTCGAATAGGCGAGCTAATTAATTTCTTCGTACGCAGACAATTTTTGATGAGAGATTTTATTTTTCTATTTCATAAGAAATTATACTGGATACATTCACACCATTTTTACCGACTTCAGCTATCCTTGCCCGACTGTTCACTTTAAATTCTGTAAGGGAAACTGCTACCTAATAAAGGTCTACACAGAACTTCAGATAACTTTAGAGTTCCTAATTAGTGTAATCATGATATATAATAATGTCATAGTCATCAGTTGGTAGTTATGGCCTAGTAACTGTCAAATAATTCAAAATAGTTATCCTACATCAACTGCTTACCATTTTTTCCACAATAACTTCGGTTGAAACCATGAGCATTAATACTATCCACAGTAGTAGGGGCTGTGCCATGCCACAACATGCGCTCATTCTGGGTGGCTGTTGGATTCTGACTATCCATTTGTCTTTTCTTTGCAACAAATTGCTGATACAGGGTTCTGTTTTGAACTCTCTCAATCTGAAACAAAAGAAAATTGAAAACATAACTTTACATAGTCACTAAATGAAGAACAAAATCATAAAAGGGCCAATCAGCTAGCCTAAGGTTTCTAATATTCGTTTTAAACAAATGATTTACAAAATGTTCTCATTCAGATTATTGGTAAAAGGTTTTACATGTATGTATATTTGACAAAGCTTTTAAAAAAAACAAGAGGCCCAGATGACCTGTATTAATCATCGGGCTTGTTTGTTAAATAAAGCTTTCTAACTAGTAAAGATTTAAATAAATTACTTCTATTTCTCCAATTAGGCCTCTCCTCTTGCCCCTGGGCCATCAGCCAGCTAGCAATGTATATTGGAGTATAAGTGTGACTCACCACAAACTCAATGGTATTGCTAGATGGATGCATCATTTCAACCTAAAGCTGAGAAAGGATTTTAAAAAAATTACTTATTTCCCATATTTGGTCTCATCCCTCCAGACCCTGGAAGCCCATACTCTTGGTTTATACAAAATTGATTCCTTTTCCTCAGTCAGTCAAGAATGCTAAAGACCGAACAAAATCCTAGTAAGTCAAAGATTTTACATAATTGGTTCCCATTTCCACAATAATGCTTCAGGCCAAATTTGATAACATTCCATGTATTCCTTCATAAGAAGTAGTAAGTTAAAAGAAATGTTGACAAATGATGCAGACACCGTACAATAGCATATTTTTTGGTATAATACAAATAATCAAATGGGCTAACAATTAAGGCAACGTGACAATAGCAACTCTTCAATACAACTATAACATCTCATTTATTTGACCATTACGATCTTGAAAGTAGGTCAAGGTTATTCAAGTAAACAATTTAGAAGCCCTTTAATCGAGCATGCTATGAAAATGCCCAATATCAGGTCTCTTTGGTCTCTTAGTTATTGACTAGAAGCTCTGTTAAAGGAGTTTAGCCTATTTCATCCCAGCGACTTTGATCAAAAGTCAAGATCATTCAACTGAACAAACTTTGTAATTCTATAAAAAGGATAGAAACTTTATTTATTTTACATCGATTACGAAACAAGTTATACAACTTATGCAAACCACTCTCGATGGCCTGGATGTAAGCATGTCAGGGATCTTAGTGTGGGAGGAAAACCGGAGTGCCCGGAGAAAACCCACGTGATTGGGCAGGTGATCCCTAACCTTTTCACGTCCGTGCCGGGAATCCAACTCCTGCCGGCTAGGTGAAAGACAAGTGGCTTAACCACTGCATTACCCAATCACTCTTGTAGTTCTTCATTCCACCATGCTACCTATACAATATCAGGTTTCTTAACTTTAAAGGTATCTGGTTATTGACAAGAAGTCGTTTTAATACACACTTTAGCCTATATGACCCTGGACGAAATGAGTAGTCCTTCTGATCTTCATCCCTGCATGCTACATACCTGTTCGAGTGTGACAGGTTTTAATTACATAGCCTTAGCTTCGCAATAGGTAGCTCAGTCGGTGAAGCATCGCAATAGGTAGCTCAGTCCGTGAAGCAGTGGACCAGTAAGTCTGGGTTCACAAATTTGAGCTCGATGGGTGGCACACTACTCACACCTTGTTACATTTGGCATCATTGATCACTCAAAGTGCAAGTTATAGGAAATTATAAAGCTTTGTTGGAGACAGAACCTGGGTTGGTTTGTGTTCTGGTGGATACATTTGAAAAGGGGGCGTAGAGTAGCAGGTTTTAATTGTACACAGTGATGTTTCCTTCTAGCTTTGCACTAGGAAAAAAATCCATTTAGCTCAGTCAGTAGAGAAGTCCGGAGGCCGTGGTTCAAATCCGCCTGGTGGCATACTACTCTCACCCTGTTACACTAGTATCGGGGATCTTGGCCTCTTAGTTATTGTCAAGAAGTTTTTAACAAATTTTAGCCAATTAGGCAATGTCACTCATGTGACTCAAACTTTGTAGATCTTAATTCCACCATGCTACAGATGTACATACAGGCTTAATATCATGTTTATAAGTCTCTTAGGTATTGACAAGTCATTTAAATATTTTAGCCTATTTAACCTAGTGACATAGACTGAATGTCAAGGTAATTAGTTTGAACAAACTAGCTTACTAAGGATTTATCTCACCATCCCACAGGCCTAAGATATGAAGGCATCTTTAGCTATATATTGACAAGAAATTGTTGTATGATCATGACTGTAACAGGGTGCAGGATTTACAATAAATTTATTACCTGCCTCTGCCAGGGATCGAACTCGGGACCTCCGGATTACTAGTCTGACGCTCAACCGATCGAGCTAAAGAGAAGTTCTCTCTAGCCGAGCGATATATTGCGGCTAGTATTGACCAGGGTTACATACTCCCCCTCAAGGAAACAACTCGTCCTCGAGTGTCCAGGGGTCACAACGATTCCTTCGCAGGTATCGTGAAGTATCATTCCCGAGTCCCTACATGGGCGCCAATGTAACAGGGTGCAGGATTTACAATAAATTTATTACCTGCCTCTGCCAGGGATCGAACTCGGGACCTCCGGATTACTAGTCTGACGCTCAACCGATCGAGCTAAAGAGAAGTTCTCTCTAGCCGAGCGATATATTGCGGCTAGTATTGACCAGGGTTACATACTCCCCCTCAAGGAAACAACTCGTCCTCGAGTGTCCAGGGGTCACAACGATTCCTTCGCAGGTATCGTGAAGTATCATTCCCGAGTCCCTACATGGGCGCCAATGTAACAGGGTGCAGGATTTACAATAAATTTATTACCTGCCTCTGCCAGGGATCGAACTCGGGACCTCCGGATTACTAGTCTGACGCTCAACCGATCGAGCTAAAGAGAAGTTCTCTCTAGCCGAGCGATATATTGCGGCTAGTATTGACCAGGGTTACATGACGTTACAGAAGAAAAACATCGTGCCTCACCTTGTGTACTTGTGTCTTTGGTTCACCTAGTGTTCTCATAAAGTTTGCGCTCACAGTTTCAAACTCCTTACTAGATTGGGGAACATTCACAACAGTCATGGTCTCTGTTGGTTTCATTTCTGCCCAAGTGTTTGGTGGATCAAAAGTAGAATCTGAAAAGACAGAGAAATTAATGTTATTTTTTTTTTTACATCAAAGTAAAAATTTACTAGGATTCAATGCAGTCAAAAAACCCTTAACAGATTATTCTTACAAAGTTAATTAATTAGCACAACGCTTTTATCACCTCATTTAAAGACAAGATCAATTATATAAACTCATATCATATAAGTTCACAGTGATATAAAATTCATCATTTAAACATGGGTAGCTATTTTGACCAGATGCTAAAGCTCTTTAATATAAGGACACTAATTTATAGGCATCAACTGGAACTTTCATTCTTAGGCTCAGTTGAATTTTTTTTTGTGTTATCTTTGCATCTTGTGTTTTAATCAGCAATATTGGACAGCCAAAAAACAAAAAGAGAAAAAATGTAATTGATTTCTTTTTAGCCCCTCTAATTTCAAAAGCAACATGTCTTTACTGATTGGTCAACCAATCAAAAAAGATTTCTGGCTTAGTGTTTCAAGTTGTGTCCGACTTACAGTTATGTATTTTGCCAAAAAAATAAATGCTATTTCTTAAGCATGAAAATTATGCAAAACTTTTAACAGAAGCATCTTTAAGTCAGTGTGATATCTGGCAATAGCATTGTAGAAGTTCATAAATGTAAACCAAACAGGAAAAATAAAACTTAATTGCGATCAGTCAAATTATCAATTCAATCTTTTTTTCATTAAAGATGCTCCACCGCTGACAAATGGTATTTTTTCACTATCAAAAACAGGAGCAGACGATTTAGTATTTTTCTTCTGTTACAAAAGTTACTTACTTTACACCATTACCACCATTGAAAAATTTGAGCTTCTAATTTTACTTCAAGTTAAATATATGAAAAATAATTAATTGCTTCCCGAAAAAAATCCATGGCACTATATTCTATATGAAATGAAGTACTGATTGCGCATGCACTAAAGGCTAAATAAGTTTATTTTATATTATTTTTTGTGTTAATTAGGCATATATACACACGATTAAACACAAATTATTGTTCGAATGATGAATATCATTTATGCTCTGTCGGCGGTGGAGCATCTTTAAGGTTGTACACCTCTGATTTTTTTTTTCTTTGAAACAGATTTTTGAAAACACGAGTTCATACCAAAGAAGAACATTTTCATGATCTTGGTTTTGAGTTTTTGCCACTCAAAGATGCCTATTTGTTAAAATATTGGGTTTTGAATAACATGAAAAAACTGTATGGTATCATTTCCCACATTAAAGCTTAATATTATCATTACAGTGAACCTAGTAAGGATTAACAGTAAAACTTAGTTCAATACAACTAAAATTTCTGTTAATATATTAAAAAATATTGTTTAAAATAAATTCAATTGAAATAAAAAAGGTAAACATTTGGTTCTACCCAAAGTGAAGAAAGGCACATTTTCAAAATGGTCACCAAATGAGTAATTTGTTAAAATCCATGTATAAAAATCTACAACAAATAGAAGTCAATTTTTGGACAAAATTTTCAAATGACAACTTGCTACATATATAGATAAAATATGTAAAAATCTCAAGTTAACCCTAGGCCTCTTTAACATTGATCTAGGTCAAAACAAGACTTCAACAAGACTGAACCTCAGGGGTGTGGATCCTAAGAATAGTTGGATACACTGGATATCATAACATATACTACTGTGACAAAGTATGTCCAATCTCTCCAAACATAAAAACATAAATAATACACATAATTCCTTTATTACCTGTCATTTGACTTCTCCTTATGACCTTGACTTTGTCACTGGGATCAGATTTGATATATTCTTCATAGGCTTGCAAGTCCACTACATAAATTTGATGATTATTGTCTTCAAATTCTACCTCTCATTCAAACCATCTCTATGTCCCTTTTCTAATTTCCTGTTCACAATTGCATCATATTTCTGAAGGTCTTCTCCATCAGATGTAACTTCGATATAATACCACTGAACCATATCAGAAATGAGTTGAGCTTCTTGTTTCGCCTGTTGGTGACGCTGAGCTTCTAACATCAACCGATGAACTATATCTACTGCGTTAGAAATGGCATCTGGCAATCCCAGGAGTTGAATTCTTCCAATTCTTTTTTCAACTGTTACATCAATCTGTAATTTTTCTCTCATATTGTCCAACTGGCTTTCCTGTAGATAAGTTTTAGAATTAATTCATAGATAACTCATGATTAATGTAAAAGAAAAAACATTAAAGAATACTATAATATGTCTCCATCATTCTATTTCAGGAAGAAACTATGACATTATCTTAAATTGACATTCTTTGATACTAAATTATTTCAGATATTATACATTTCATCAAAATATATAAATTAAATCTTATTTCTCCAAAAGTAAATTATTCTCATCAGAGAGGATTTCATAAATTTTTTACAGTTGTAATGCAATCAATATGATCAATTCATGTCAGAACATCTTAACCACTCGACCATGTTGGCCCCTACCTCTTTATAGGTTTAAAACTCATATATCAACTGTGTTAAACAGTTATATTACTGATGTTTGTTGCCTTGTATAAAATTCATACTGTACCTGACTTCCTGTAAAAGTTTTTATGATGTCATCTTCAATGATTTTGCGCATTAATGTTTCATCAAGTTTTCCTTCCAGATCACTTATGGCCATATTGATAACCCTCTGGTCTTTACCATACACCATCACAGCGAAAGAGTACGCATTTGCCGATATCTTGTTGAAGCGAGGACTCCACTGGTTTTTCTTGGTGCCACCTCCAGATCCTGTCAATAAAAAAACATTATCAGGCGAGCTTATAAACATCACCCAAATCAATAACTAGATTTAATTCTTTTATTTGATGAATCAAATCCTGTCCTCTAGGTTTTGGAAGAGGGGATTCAAGGTGGAAGTTTGTCATCTTCTATAATAATTATTCCATGCGAGATCAGCTTGATAAGGTATTATTATTTTCTATTGAAGTCTACTTTTAAAATATTTGCATACTGTAGAAATAGCAGCATAACCAACAATTTCCTCTTTCAAACCTTCTATCTGCATTATCAATTATTGATTATATCATGTACCAGTCTACGTACAAACTAAACCTTAAGTTTCTAATATATGTAGTAGTAGAAGAAGTGGACCCAACTGTTTATCTATAGATTTTGTAACATGAATTTGTTAAAACGTAATATGTAATATATTTAACCACAAAAGAAAGCTTTACACACTGTTAGCTCAAGTATACTTAAAGGACTATGGTTAGGACACTTTTTGGCCTCCAAATTGGTAAAATTTTCAAAGCTGTTATTTAGTATTTTATTTGTTGGATTTTACATATTTAGTATACCCCTAATTTAATGGTAATGATAGTTTTCTAATTTTTCAGCTTTCGTTGCCATGGTAATAACTCGAAATATGCATAAATTATGAAAATGTGCAGATTTTGACAATTTTGGTCGTTTTTCAAACTGGTTTTTGTTTTAGAAACTATATTGCGCATCCTTGAACAAACTTGATATTTCTCCTAAAGATGTATTGGAAGTGGAGACTAATTCTCAGTAAATATCAAGTTTGTTCAAGGATGTTCTCTATAGTTTTATAGACAAAAACGAAGAAAAAAATAGCAAAAATTGTCAAAATTCTATATAATATATGCATATTTTGGATGATTACCACGGGAAATACATTGCCAAAATTAGAAAACAGCCATTATAGTTGAATAAAGGATATATTGAGTATTAAAAATACAACAAATTAATCACTCAATAACAGTTTTTGAAAATTTGATGAATTGAGTGCCAAAAAGAGCCCAAACCATACATAGTCATTTCTTTACTATAGATCAATCTATTGAGATGTAAAAAAGGCATATTGAATGATAACATCTACTAAACCATGATCCTCACCTTATGGTAAAATTGACACAGCAATCATAGAGACGTGATTTTTTACCTGTAACATAGTCTTTTAACTGCTTTAAGTATCCCTTTGATTGCTTGTAGGTCTGGAAAGTCATTTGCATGGCTGAGAGGATCTTCTGGATCATATCCTGTTGGTAAACCACCATTCGTACTTCCTTCACATCATCTGGATGGTTTCTTTCAAAGTCTACCAGAGCTTCCACAAATGCAGAGGCTATATCCTCAGGCTTAGAACCAATACCTTGGAATATAAGTATCTCAAATGAAGGACACATGTGTACCCAAGAGAAAATTGGACCGGGATCCCGCCGTGATTTGACTGGGATCCTGCCAGGATTTA
The DNA here is from genome assembly GCF_041381155.1 of Argopecten irradians. Taxonomy (NCBI): domain Eukaryota; kingdom Metazoa; phylum Mollusca; class Bivalvia; order Pectinida; family Pectinidae; genus Argopecten; species Argopecten irradians. The sequence continues at coordinate 3,076,987 of NC_091147.1, forward strand.
ACTGGGATCCCGGGGAAATATCCCGGCAGGATTCCCCAGTCATATTTTCTCTTGGGTACATTAACATATAGTCATACAAGAGATACCCAAAGGGATCTTGGTGCCCACCAAAGAATGATCTATGTCTGACAATGGAAAGAGGGATCTTTTCCCTGCTTTTCTAACTTTTTCAAACATACTACATATAAAATTTGAGACAGATCGCTTCAGTACTTTCTAAGAAAAAGAGGTAACAAATTTCAACGATGAAATCTATGTTGGCGGCCGGTTTGCCATCTTGTTGACCGATCAGTCCCAAAACACAATATGCACAACTACATCCCTAGAGGATCAAACAGATGAAATTTGAGACAGATACCTTCAGTACTTTATGTGAAATTAAGTACTTTCTGAGAAATAGCTATTACAAAAATTGTTAACGGACGGACAGACGGACTACAGACCACGGACGAAAAGCGATTTGAATAGCCCATCATCATCAGATGGTTGGCTGTAAAAAACACATTTGAGACCATCAAAATTATTTTGTTATAAACATAGTTTGTTACACAGTAAAACTCGCTTATACCAAACCCAGATGGAGTTGGAAACCTCTTATTTATAATGGTAGTTGTATAGATAGACTGAATATATTGTCTTAATTTTCTTCCATTATCATGTTTCAAAACAACAACTCTAGGCTCTAGCTGGGCAGAACTACAACAAACAATAAACAAAGGAATAAACTTTGATTGTTTAAATATATACCTGATATATTATCAAACGTCATTTGCTGAAAACGTTTAGATACGGTTTTAATGGTTATAAAGATGCCCCTCCGCGGACAGAGCATAAATGATATTCATCATTTGAACAATAATTGATGTTTAATCGTGTATATATATGTCTTATTAACACAAAAAAAAAAAAAAAAAAAATTATTTTGCCTTCGGTGCATGTGCAATCAGTACTTCATTCCATATAGGACATAGTGCCAAAGAATTATTTCAGGATGCAATTAATTATTTTTTGTATTTTTTACTTTAAGTAAACTTTTCAATGGTGGTAATGGTGTAAAGTAAGTAACTTTTGTAACTGAAGAAAAATACTAAAACATCAGCTCCTTTTTTAATATTATATTAATATTTTGATGTATTTTTAATAGTTAGTTTGTAAGTCAAATACATAACAAAACTGCCCTTCATAACTTGATCTAATCTTTTAGAAGCTGCACTGAATTTCCTTTATTTGATGAAGAAGAAAGGTAGTATCATATTGCTACATAGTGTATCATAGCTAAACTACATATTACTGTTCAGGAATTACCTGTGCCCAAAGCTGGAAAGGCCAGAGATTTACATGACCTAGACTCAGCCATATCCATGGCCATCAGGAATTTCTTTTTCCAGTTGGTGTCAGTGTACTCACCGTTTTCGTACTCATGCTCAGGTCGTATTCATGAAAAATTCTATGCTCAGAATCTTGAGCACGTTCTCAACTTTCCTTGAGTATAGTTCTACCCATGCTCAAGATCACAATAAGTTCGCAAGATGGCAGGAGGTAGATTTGTGCAACGTGAATTAAGAGAACGTGTTCTTCCAAGACCAAGGGTATTCGTGGACAGGACAAACCCCTTAGAAACTTTAAACGAGGACGAAGTGTTCCGTCGGTTTAGGTTTAGACCAAGAACGATCATTTTTATTGTAGGTCTAATAGAAAATGTTGTAACACATCGTACGAAACGCAGCCTCGCGCTTCCGCCTCTATTGCAGGTGCTAGTAACATTAAGATTTTTAGCAACAGGCGCGTTCCAGCAGTTGATTGGCGATTCTTTGAACAGGATTTCCCAGCCCACCATTAGCAGGATTGTGCGGCGTGTCACAAGAGCTTTGACCAGTCTTGTGAAAGATTTCATCAAATTTCCGACTGGCAGGGCGGCAACAACAGTCAAACAAGAGTTTGGGTCAATAGCAGGTAAGATCGTGCATGAAAAAATATTGTTTTCAAAACAAAAAAGCTCACATATATTGAAATAACAGCAGTTACACACGCCGTCCTTCAAAACAACACTCAATCCAAACTTCAACGGTAGCGGAAGTGACGTCAGTGATGACGACGGTGTTACTAAACAAGCACCTTGTGTGACAACAAGCTACATGTAACTTGAGTTGAACACTAAAGTTGTTCATGGTTTGTTCGTTTGCATTTCATATCACAGTTTGATGTAATTAAATTATACACATCAAGCGACTACAGTATATGGAACTAATAAATGTGTATATCATAACTAATTAATGTCAATTAAAAACGCAACTAAAAAGAGTTGCATTCAAGTCAATGATCATTAGTCCGCAGTCTTATTAATGTGCCGACACGACGTTTGTTTGTCGACTTTAAAAAAATTGGAAAGGGCCTCAAATAAGATCAACACATTTTTGAAAATTCAAAGTATATTTAATAAGACAAAAACGAAATCAATATGGACAAATCATAGCAACTTACGAAATTATTTAGATAAGAGAGAGAGAGATTGATAAGGCCTAGTACATGTACATGTACAGTAAATGAAATACAGTAGTTAGTTTGATATATTTCAATTTAGCCTAAATATCGATTTGACGAAAAGACAATGTAAAACAATGAGCCAAAAAAACGATAAATGAAAATACATAAATAAACCAGTGTATATATAATTTCAAGCATTATTGTTCATATATAGTAATTACAGGTGCCCGGGTTCTATGTAATATAGAAAAAAATCATAACCCCCCTCCCTCCCCTATATTTTTGTACAAAATATAGTACAGTATGGGGGAGCTATATTTACTCTATATTACATAGAACCCTGGTAAATAGTTAGGAGTGTGTTGGGGTTTTTTTTCTATACCTGTGACGATATCTAGTACTTGCTGGAAAGCATTGCTCTCTGATAAAGAGTTAATATGAAACAATCACAAGTGTATGTTTGTATAATAGAGATAAAATGTACCGCGTATATGCAATGCACTTATATATACATGTATACTGTACCTGTGTTTCATTGATAACGAGAAAAGAAAGCTGAAACAAAACAATCATGAATAAAATACATTGATGTGAAAATATGAAATACAATACCGGTTCCCTTTACTCATTCTAAGGATTCCCTAATGTGCTCGGCTGCGTTGATGGAACCTTCATCAGAATAAAACGCCCAACACAGAACGAAGCTGACTTCCTGAATAGAAAAGGGTATCATTCCCTTAACGTACAGGTAAAATTACGAAAATAAATATTTCTTCGATACACGAAATGTATGTCTCATAACAGGTCAAGAGAGACAACTCCTACAGGGAGGTGAACTTTTTACCGGTAGATTTTTGACTGTCCAAATAGTCATTAATGCCTTGACAAAGTTAGTTGCATACGTAATGTGCACAGTCTTTCAAATAATAAATATCTTACCTGTGTTGATCTTGAAAAGTTTATGGAAAGTATTATTACTGATACAGTTTTTTTATATGCAGGAAAACTTTGATTAAATAGATCTTCTGTACATAATAAGCTATTAAATTTGTGATTAATATTAAATCGTGCTTTTTTTTTTTTTTAAATTATGGTAATTCACTATATTTCACTTTCTTTTGATGTGAAATTTCACTTTTCATATGAAATGAATTATAAACCATATTGTAAGATGTTAATGTAGTTTCTATACAATGCTGAAATTCATCGTTTTTCTATATATACTTCTATATAAGAAGTATAAACTAATGCACATATAATAAATATGAAATACACTGTTACATGTAATGTGTATTCATGCAACAGGCAATCTGTGATGCCCACATGAGGATAACAAGCTTCAATGCATCCTGGCCAGGCAGTGTCCATGACTCCAGGATTTGGAATTCCTCTGCATTGAAAGACCAATTTGAAAATGGTAATGAGTCAATTATATTCTTAGACAGTTGATTCGAAGACGTTCACGAATTATTTCATACGTTACAATATGGAGATTTGATATCTCTACATAGATAAAGATTGATAATGAAAACAAGATGTTTATGTAGGCTAATTATTTAAGTTTTGTTGTTTCAAATAATTGAAAAGTGGGGATTTTTTTTTTAACACACTATTGTTGAAAGTCTAAATAGTCATCTTTTAATTACATAACAGGAGTACATGATGGTTTGTTGCTGGGAGACTCTGGGTACGCATGCAGAAGGTATATGATGACACCATACCTTCATCCAGCTGACCGGTCACAGGAACGGTTCAACAGCAGCCTGTGTAGGACCAGAGTTCGAGTAGAACAAACCTTCGGAGTATTGAAGGCCAGATTTCCTTGCCTGAGATTCGGTCTCAGAATGGCACCTGAGTGTGCAGTGACTGTGACATCAGCATGTATTATATTGCACAATATAGGTATTTTAAGGTCGGACATCTTGGATGTGGAGATTGATAACAACAATCAACTCCATATCCAAGATCAGGGAGTACTTGCTCAGCCAGATGGAAAACATGTAAGAAATCATATTGCCAGACAATACTTTTAAAATAAGTCAACTCTGTTTGATATGCCTATGTATCACTTTTTAGGTGTACTTAAACATAACTAAGTTGATAAAAAGTGTGTAACTGTTGAGTTGTAGATTGTTGTATTTTGCCAAAATTTACAAACAACACAACAATCTGTAATTATATATAAGTCAACAGATATACCTAAGGTTAAGCCCCATGCATAGCAATCTCATTAAAATTAGACTTGAAATTCTGCTCCCACTATGCTGTTCTACGTTACGTTCCAATACAAGATCTAACAACTTCCCATACATGGTCACCTCAGACCATGTAAGAACTTGTATTAGAGCGTAAGGTAGAGTATCGTAGTGGAGCGGATTTACAAGTCTAATTTTAATAAGACTGCATGCAAAGACACTTTGTATCAACTTATTTGTGTTCAAGTATACTTTAGAAGTAATATATTGAAACTGTCGCTTGTTTTAACAAGATATAATTCAATTTTGCTTGTTACGAGCATTTTCATTGGCTTAAAAATTTACTTTATCAGCCCATAAAGGAAACAAATGGCGTCACCGTTTGTAACGTCGCTTCTGATTGGCTGAGATGACGGCGTAATAATTTTATAGACAAAAGAGTCCCAAAATGAATTTTAAATGTTGAAGAGATTATCTTTAGTAAATTGAATTATAAGGATTAATTTGAATAGATTTTTTATGTTATGGAGATATAACACAAAAATCTGAGTGTACTCTCATCATAATTAATTTTTCTTTGTTTTCATACCAAATCTGGCTTTCTGATTGGCCAATATTTTTTTTGCATACCACTATGAAAAAAAAAATCCGAGAATGGCGCGAAACCCCGACGTTATCGTGACGTCACAATAGAGACATTGACGTTGCGTATTAATTCGGAAAAAAGAATCCCTTGAAAAACCACTGTAATGTTACATTTAAACATACTTCAATTTATCAAATAGAGTATAAAATTAATTATAAGTATTGATGTCACTATTTTTTAATTTTATCGGGGTATGAAAAAAAAAATTGTTTGCAAACTTTCGTGAGAATCCGCTACGCGGATTCACACAGTTTGCAAACAATTTTTTTTTTCATACCCCGATAAAATTAAGAAATAGTGACATCAATGCTTAAATAAACCGCTTCGCGGTTTATTTAGAGTACACTCAGATTTTTGTGTTATATCTCCATAACATAAAAAATCTATTCAAGTTAATCCTTAAATAAAAGTTAAATACATGTACATTTAAAATTGAAATTCGTGCTGTAACTTCAAGGTCCAGTAGGCAAATTTTAAGTCAAGCACTTGCTTTTCTTTTTCCAACTTTTCACTTTCAGTTTTGATTCTTTTTCTGTCCTCTTTTATTTTCTCTATTTCTTCTTGAAGCCTCTGGTTGTCAAGAAGGAGGTTTTTTTCTGTCAGGACAGATGTGGTTTTCTGTTTTTCTGAAGTACAAATGTTCAAACACACATTTATGTTTAAACAATAAAAAGAACCTCTATCACAAGGTGAAATCAATAACAAAAGCATGCAAATTATGTGCAGAGTTAGATCTCTAATATTTCTAAAAGCACAGCTCAGTCATTGGATTTCTCTGGGATTTTGTTACATGATCATAAGATAGATGTTGTTTTAAAAATACCATTAACTAACTTATTTTTGAGATGGCTTCATTTTATGTTTACATGTTCAATAACTTTCACAGCAATTTATGTTCTTGATTTAAACTCATTTGAATATTGAATGACAGATCAAAATACTTACTACTTCTGGATTCATCACAATGTGATGTTGACAAACGTTTTCCTGAAAAAAATAGAGAAACAACTTCATTACCTCTTACCAGTATAGCAAAAAATATTTAGTACAAAATAAGAAATCAAATAACTTACTAGACTTACCAAAACTAATTTCTCAGACTCCTTGTTTTTCCACTGGTTGAGGAACTTTGAAAGATGATTTGTTTTTAAAAGAGTTGGGGGAGTTATCAAAATTAAATACTGGTAACATGTATTCATGTATACAAAAAGAGAATTTTATAACAAATTGTATTGTGTTCTAGTTAATTGATTATCTGAGTGTGTTGATAAAACACTGCAACTGTAAATACTTACCACTAATGGGCTCATCAGTAACGGTAACGGTAGTACTACATGTAGCAACGTTAGGGGCATCTGAACATGATGGGACATCTGAACATGATACAGTGACTGAAAAAAAGTTAAAAGTATTACATAGGGGTTCCAATTGTTTCTCAAGCCACGGAAACTTATTAGGTCACCTGATTCCTATTAACAATTTTTCCACGACTTACCCCCAGGAGCCCGAGAGGTGGGGCCAAAATTGGTCAAAATGGCTAAAATAAGAAAAAAAAAACTCTTCATAGATTTTTTTTGTGTCTTTGTTTCATTCTGTATCCGAACTCAGGTGACCACTAAGGCCCATGGGCCTCTTGTTTTAACATTGAAAGCACAAAGTGAGAATAAAACCGTTACAGCAGTTCAACGCTTTCACAGTTCAGATCCTTTATTTACTTACATGTAGTATTTCCTGATCCATTTGTTGATGGAAGTGCAGCTGGAAAAAAATGAGATCGAAGTAATATAATCTGTTGACTAACAAAACTGTCAATTTTGGACATATTTTTTGTACAAAATAAGATCAAATATGTTGTATTGAGGTCATAAGAATTTAATATGCTTGATTACTTCAACATTTAGATAAAAAATCATGACTTTTGTATGTTTGCTTCAATACTTCAGTTGGTTAGTTGGTTATCGTGTGTATTTTATGATAAGATAAGCTGCTGTTTTAATTGAGATTACTTTTACCACAAATAAGCTTTACCTTGAATTTCATTCAAACTGTCAGCACTGCAAACTCCTCTCTCTGGGCAGATTGGCAACACTGCTGTTTTATAACATGAAACATCAAACAATGGTGATAAGTATGAACTACCTACAGTTATTAAGTTTTATCCCCTTAGAAATCTAAATAAAGATTGATTTACTTCAGGTATCAAGTCAGATTCTGTTTTTTTGGCTATTGAACCCTGTTCATGCATATGTGTGTAAATGTAAATTGGAGTAGATGTGTTGTTCATCAAAAGATTGTGTATGTTACTTGTACATGTATATTCACTATTTTTACAATTTAAGCCTAAAATAATTCATATATTACACAAGTTAAACTATCCCTTTCTTTATCTGAATTATGCATTTATTATCTGGCCATAATAAGGGAAAGATTACAGTCAAATAACTCATATTAAATATTTGTACACACGATTCTGTGAATCTAAAAAATAATTCTCACTAGCCTTTATTACCTATTCCTGTATTATACAAATATTTGTCTTGTTGAAACACATCTTTTGGGCTCTGTCATAGCAAATATCTGAGAACTAAATAAATGAAAGATAAATCCAGAACTATTACATTGTGTTGAATCATTAATATATATATACATGTATGTATATATATTACAATATTATACCCCCACCCTAATAAGTGGACTTACCATCTGTATCTATCCCACTAGGGATACCCATCATTCCAGGCCTTGAGCCTGTGGCAGCTAGAATAATCTCTTCAGCAGCAGAAGGGCTTTCTGGTGGTGGTCCGCCTCCCGTCCCAGGGTGTCTGGCACTATCCAATTTGGCCTTGGCTAATTATATTGAATGAAACTATTAATGACATACAATATTACAAAAGTATCAATTTTGTATTTCACCTTCCATGAGTTTTAATGACCTTTCTGTTTAAATCAAAAGGCTTTATATAGTGTGTTCTTTCTTCAAAAGTTCAAAGTACTGACACCATTTGCAAGAAATACTGCAAGTTTTATTTAAGAAAACAAAGTCACACACTTTTATTTTTAGTTGATAGTAGTTGTTCTATTACTTAAAAAAATAATACTGAAGGACCAAACAGTTTTATATTAAAGAACTATTTATGTTTACTTGAAATAGATATATCTTAATAAACCTTCAAGTGTGTCAATACAATCAGCAGAGTTGTAGAGTAATTTACATTGGATATTTATAAATTTAGCTTAGTTAAAAATTACCTCTTTGTTTGGTATTGAAATACTTTTTCTTTACGTCTTTAGTCTCTCTTCTACAGTTCTGGAATTGCCTAAATTCAATAATTGAAGAGCATTATTTATTATGTTCAGTCTGCAGGTCAATACAAATTATGTCATACATTTATCACAAAACTAACCCTTTCAGCCCTATCATGTGACACAAATGTAAATCTGAGTCTGATTTTACCACTCTTACATGGAAACAAAATTGAAGGTTTTTTTTTATCCATATTTCTGTAGCGGGATTGGACTGGGTCGATCATCGGTGACCAGGTACATGTAGCTCAGTCGGTAGAGCACTCGGCTAGTATTCTGAGGGTCCCTGGTTTGAATCCTAGCTGGTCTGGCCGCTACATTTTCTCCTCTCCTGTTACATTTCCATAAATACTAGTCACGTTACCACTACATGTAGCTTCATTTGTATACTATGCTGACTGGACAGCAGGGGCAATATATATTTATTGCTTATCTTAACAGAACATATTCTGTTGCAAATAAAAAAGCTATTTACTACTGTAACATTTCATCTATCACTATCAAAAGTCTTTAAGTTAATGTTGAGCCCTGTTATGAAATTAAAATTATTTCAATAAATTGATATATCACAGCCATTAGGCCCCATACAGTTGTACAGGATACGGAGCCTGACGTTCTGCAAATAAAAATACAAAATTAGCCGTATATAAGCCTAAATTTCAATAATGTATAGGGGTATTTTTATAATTTAATTCAATTCATTTATTTGCATTTTTACATCCAAAAACAAGGATCGATAGCAAATTACAAAGATAACATTACATGTATAACACAATAACAATAAAACAAGAACAACTTATGCATTCAGCAAGCCCGCTTTCCTCAGTTCAAACGACTTTTTAATGAAGAGGCCCAAATCCTGCAGAAGTTGTGGTTCATTAGATGACAATAACTTTATTAAATTTTCATAGTCTGTGAACATAGAATTAATGTTGTATTTAGATAGGAAACTTTTTCTTTCAGTAGAATTTACTGTACACTGGAGGATGAAGTGAGCTTCATCCTCTACAATATTGCAAAATTTGCATAACCGGTGCTGGCGAGGTATCTTTTTTGTCCTACCAGCTTCAATTTCTAGGTTGTGATTGCTGATCCGAAGTTTTGTCAACAATTTTCGATATTCAAAATTTTGCAAAGAGAGATAATATTCCTCTTTATAGTTTTGTTTAAGTTTACTATATAGAAATAGCTTATTACTACAATCTAAAAGCTGCATTTTGCTTGAGAAAATAATGTCAAATCTGCCATGTATGAATCTTTTTAACGACCGTTTTAATCTGGCCTGTGCCTTCCTACTGAATTTTCCCCTTTTAATGTCAAATGTGATGTTATTTTCGTTGATAATACTTGATACGTATGAATACCACGAATATGATCCACTTTCATGAATATTTTGACTGACCTTCAAAGCCTCTTTTACAAGATTATTAATGTCATCTTGTGATATTCTAGCCAAATAACACAATGCTTGAGTATTAATGAAACAGTCTAGTGTATATTGTCCTAATTCAGCCCTGGAAGCAGCATTTACTGCATATTTTCCAACCCCAAGGGCCATTTTGCAAAATTTTAAATTTATTTGTTCAAATGGCGTTTTATCTATTATTGAAAATTTGTCAAATGTTGAATTATTCACATGCGCTCTTTTACTTGCATTTGCAATTTTACTGTAAAAGTCAGCATACCATATTTCAGAATTATATGTTAAGATTGGTCTGACTAAAGAATTATACAACTTTTTCCAGAGCCATATGGGCATATCAGCTATTTTATTTAAATATTGCTTAATTGAAAACAGAACTTTTCTACTTTTTACACTAAGTTCCTTAGCAGCTAGCATGAATTTACCGTTGTTACATAAAGTTGTACCTAAATATTTATACTCAGAGACTTGTTCAATTTCCTGATTTTTAAACATAAACGGTTTCACATTATGTTTGGTTTTTATATTTTTCTGCCTAGTTTGGAAAATCATCGTTTTTGTTTTTTTAGAATTTATTGAAAGCTGCCATTTTTCACAGTAGTTTTCCAATTCAATTAATGATTGCTGCAGTCCCTCGGGAGTTTCTGATAAAATCAATAAATCATCCGCAAATGACAAACTACCTACTGCTAAATCCCCTAATTGTAGTGGATTATTATTTAGAATGACTGGTAAATCATTGATGTACATGTTGAAAAGGGTAGGACTTAAACTATCTCCTTGTTTTACCCCCCGAATAATGTTAAAATATTCTGTCGTGAATGTTTTAAATTTTATTGAGGATTGCGTTCTTCCATACATGTCACTAACAATTTTGAAAATATTTTTTCCGACACCATGCTGTGCAAGCTTAAATAATAATCCATTTCTCCATACACTATCAAAGGCTTTATTGAAGTCCACAAAACATGCGTAGATTTTTCTCTTAGACTGTGAGTATTTAGTTAACAATGTTTTTAGTACGAACAAGGCATCAGTAGTTCTACTATTTTTTTGAAACCCAAATTGATTTGGGCATATAATATTTTGCATAAACATGGTAAGCCTTTTGTTTAAAATGGAATTGAATAACTTTGCCAAACAACTTTGGAGAGAGATGCCTCTGTAATTCGTTGGTAGACCTGCATCACCAGATTTGAAAATAGGAATTAAGAAGGATTTGTTCCAAAACTCTGGATAACAGCCACTACTAAAAATAGCATTAAAATATTTTGCTAAAAGAGGCATCATGATATTTATGGAATATTTGATTATTTCGTTACTAATAGAATCAGGACCCACCGATTTATTATTCTTTAAAAGCTTAATTACTTCTTTTATTTCTTTTATTGTAATGGGCCTATCTGTGATATCATTATGTTGCAACTGGGTTTTTAGTTGGTCAAGTTGCAATTCAATATCCCTCTTAAATTTAGTATCTGGGTACAAGTTTTGATTCCCCAAGTTTTTGAAATGTGCAATAAACTCTTGCCAATTAGGGGGGTCTTCACAGTTATCATTGCTTTTTGGCTTAAGAGTTTTAAGCACTTGCCACAATTGTTTAGAATCTTTATTTGATATACTATTTATCTTGCCCAGTATTGTTTGTTTGAAAGCTTTTCCTGTGTATGTATTGTATGTAGATTCTAGTAATATAAGCTTTCTGTGGTTGAAAATTTAAAATTATTATGTATCCAAATACATTGTAGATCTACTTTTGTCCGATCTCTGTACATAAGTAGACCTACATTATCACATTACAAAATACACCTAGATATATTGGTGGTACAATGTAGCCCTAGTTAAAAGTTTGTGTCAGGCCATGCAGAAACAGAAAGTTGAACATCGAGGCGACGTTTTGGGCCTAGTCAGCTTAGGCTTAAATCACGTAAATTGGCAGACAATTACCAGGTAAAAACCTGGGCCCGTATTCATGAAACCGTTCTTATGCTCATACTCAACTTTTATACTCATGCTCAAAACTGTGCTCCGGTGAGAACGTACTCAAAACTCCTATTCACGAAACTTTCTGAGAACGTTCTCAGTGGAGAACGGTAACTAAGAGAACTCTCTAATGTTTGGGGTCCGATTTTTAAATTACGCGCCAATCCGCGCACCTGTAAATAAGCAGACGACAAAATATGGCTGACCACAACAGTCAAGGTGGCCAGGAAAGAAAGAAAAAGACTGTGTGGACTGCGGAGGAGGAGGCAGCCTTGATCCAAGCAGTACATTCTAACGAAAATGTACTGTTTGGATCAATGTCTGGGCCTGGCATAACAAAATTAACTGCTAAGAGGAAAGAAACATGGGACAACATCACCCAGGTCCTAAATTCGTAAGTATCATGAAAACACACATGAAATAATAAAATCATTTTCAGAAGGCGTACATATACCATTATGAAAAGGGTATTAAGTTGATAGTCATAAGCTTACACAATTCCGCATAGCGAAAAACACTGATTTTACAGTATCTGCCCGTAGTTGAGGCCTGGCGTTGTTTGTCCGTTTACGCTTCTCAGCTGTGCCGCTTTTTAGTGTTACGCGCGTCACCCAATCACGTTTCGTATCTATTTTTAGAATATAGGATTTGTTATTGAATAGACATCATTTACAGACGAAGCAGCTCTTTTGTCATCTACCGGATCAAGCTGACCATTACGATAAGTTTAATTGCTGGCCCATGCCTATTATTTTTATAATCTATCCCACTGCACTTACAGTATTGTTTACAATTTACGTGTTTTAAGCCTAAGCTGACTAGGCCCAAACGTCGCCTCGCGATCGGTGTTCAACTTTCTGTTTCTGCATGGCCTGACACAAACTTTTAACTAGGGCTACATTGTACCACCAATATATCTAGGTGTATTTTGTAATGTGATAATGTAGGTCTACTTATGTACAGAGATCGGACAAAAGTAGATCTACAATGTATTTGGATACATAATAATTTTAAATTTTCAACCACAGAAAGCTTATATTACTAGAATCTACATACAATACATACACAGGATAAGTATATAAAAATACCCCTATACATTATTGAAATTTAGGCTTATATACGGCTAATTTTGTATGTTTATTTGCAGAACGTCAGGCTCCGGATCCTGTACAACTGTATGGGGCCTAATGGCTGTGATATATCAATTTATTGAAATAATTTTAATTTCATAACAGGGCTCAACATTAACTTAAAGACTTTTGATAGTGATAGATGAAATGTTACAGTAGTAAATAGCTTTTTTATTTGCAACAGAATATGTTCTGTTAAGATAAGCAATAAATATATATTGCCCCTGCTGTCCAGTCAGCATAGTATACAAATGAAGCTACATGTAGTGGTAACGTGACTAGTATTTATGGAAATGTAACAGGAGAGGAGAAAATGTAGCGGCCAGACCAGCTAGGATTCAAACCAGGGACCCTCAGAATACTAGCCGAGTGCTCTACCGACTGAGCTACATGTACCTGGTCACCGATGATCGACCCAGTCCAATCCCGCTACAGAAATATGGATAAAAAAAAACCTTCAATTTTGTTTCCATGTAAGAGTGGTAAAATCAGACTCAGATTTACATTTGTGTCACATGATAGGGCTGAAAGGGTTAGTTTTGTGATAAATGTATGACATAATTTGTATTGACCTGCAGACTGAACATAATAAATAATGCTCTTCAATTATTGAATTTAGGCAATTTCAGAACTGTAGAAGAGAGACTAAAGACGTAAAGAAAAAGTATTTCAATACCAAACAAAGAGGTAATTTTTAACTAAGCTAAATTTATAAATATCCAATGTAAATTACTCTACAACTCTGCTGATTGTATTGACACACTTGAAGGTTTATTAAGATATATCTATTTCAAGTAAACATAAATAGTTCTTTAATATAAAACTGTTTGGTCCTTCAGTATTATTTTTTTAAGTAATAGAACAACTACTATCAACTAAAAATAAAAGTGTGTGACTTTGTTTTCTTAAATAAAACTTGCAGTATTTCTTGCAAATGGTGTCAGTACTTTGAACTTTTGAAGAAAGAACACACTATATAAAGCCTTTTGATTTAAACAGAAAGGTCATTAAAACTCATGGAAGGTGAAATACAAAATTGATACTTTTGTAATATTGTATGTCATTAATAGTTTCATTCAATATAATTAGCCAAGGCCAAATTGGATAGTGCCAGACACCCTGGGACGGGAGGCGGACCACCACCAGAAAGCCCTTCTGCTGCTGAAGAGATTATTCTAGCTGCCACAGGCTCAAGGCCTGGAATGATGGGTATCCCTAGTGGGATAGATACAGATGGTAAGTCCACTTATTAGGGTGGGGGTATAATATTGTAATATATATACATACATGTATATATATATTAATGATTCAACACAATGTAATAGTTCTGGATTTATCTTTCATTTATTTAGTTCTCAGATATTTGCTATGACAGAGCCCAAAAGATGTGTTTCAACAAGACAAATATTTGTATAATACAGGAATAGGTAATAAAGGCTAGTGAGAATTATTTTTTAGATTCACAGAATCGTGTGTACAAATATTTAATATGAGTTATTTGACTGTAATCTTTCCCTTATTATGGCCAGATAATAAATGCATAATTCAGATAAAGAAAGGGATAGTTTAACTTGTGTAATATATGAATTATTTTAAGCTTAAATTGTAAAAATAGTGAATATACATGTACAAGTAACATACACAATCTTTTGATGAACAACACATCTACTCCAATTTACATTTACACACATATGCATGAACAGGGTTCAATAGCCAAAAAAAACAGAATCTGACTTGATACCTGAAGTAAATCAATCTTTATTTAGATTTCTAAGGGGATAAAACTTAATAACTGTAGGTAGTTCATACTTATCACCATTGTTTGATGTTTCATGTTATAAAACAGCAGTGTTGCCAATCTGCCCAGAGAGAGGAGTTTGCAGTGCTGACAGTTTGAATGAAATTCAAGGTAAAGCTTATTTGTGGTAAAAGTAATCTCAATTAAAACAGCAGCTTATCTTATCATAAAATACACACGATAACCAACTAACCAACTGAAGTATTGAAGCAAACATACAAAAGTCATGATTTTTTATCTAAATGTTGAAGTAATCAAGCATATTAAATTCTTTTGACCTCAATACAACATATTTGATCTTATTTTGTACAAAAAATATGTCCAAAATTGACAGTTTTGTTAGTCAACAGATTATATTACTTCGATCTCATTTTTTTTCCAGCTGCACTTCCATCAACAAATGGATCAGGAAATACTACATGTAAGTAAATAAAGGATCTGAACTGTGAAAGCGTTGAACTGCTGTAACGGTTTTATTCTCACTTTGTGCTTTCAATGTTAAAACAAGAGGCCCATGGGCCTTAGTGGTCACCTGAGTTCGGATACAGAATGAAACAAAGACACACAAAAAAATCTATGAAGAGTTTTTTTTTTTCTTATTTTAGCCATTTTGACCAATTTTGGCCCCACCTCTCGGGCTCCTGGGGGTAAGTCGTGGAAAAATTGTTAATAGGAATCAGGTGACCTAATAAGTTTCCGTGGCTTGAGGAACAATTGGAACCCCTATGTAATACTTTTAACTTTTTTTCAGTCACTGTATCATGTTCAGATGTCCCATCATGTTCAGATGCCCCTAACGTTGCTACATGTAGTACTACCGTTACCGTTACTGATGAGCCCATTAGTGGTAAGTATTTACAGTTGCAGTGTTTTATCAACACACTCAGATAATCAATTAACTAGAACACAATACAATTTGTTATAAAATTCTCTTTTTGTATACATGAATACATGTTACCAGTATTTAATTTTGATAACTCCCCCAACTCTTTTAAAAACAAATCATCTTTCAAAGTTCCTCAACCAGTGGAAAAACAAGGAGTCTGAGAAATTAGTTTTGGTAAGTCTAGTAAGTTATTTGATTTCTTATTTTGTACTAAATATTTTTTGCTATACTGGTAAGAGGTAATGAAGTTGTTTCTCTATTTTTTTCAGGAAAACGTTTGTCAACATCACATTGTGATGAATCCAGAAGTAGTAAGTATTTTGATCTGTCATTCAATATTCAAATGAGTTTAAATCAAGAACATAAATTGCTGTGAAAGTTATTGAACATGTAAACATAAAATGAAGCCATCTCAAAAATAAATTAGTTTAATGGTATTTTTAAAACAACATCTATCTTATGATCATGTAACAAAATCCCAGAAATCCAATGACTGAGCTGTGCTTTTAGAAATATTAGAGATCTAACTCTGCACATAATTTGCATGCTTTTGTTATTGATTTCACCTTGTGATAGAGGTTCTTTTTATTGTTTAAACATAAATGTGTGTTTGAACATTTGTACTTCAGAAAAACAGAAAACCACATCTGTCCTGACAGAAAAAAACCTCCTTCTTGACAACCAGAGGCTTCAAGAAGAAATAGAGAAAATAAAAGAGGACAGAAAAAGAATCAAAACTGAAAGTGAAAAGTTGGAAAAAGAAAAGCAAGTGCTTGACTTAAAATTTGCCTACTGGACCTTGAAGTTACAGCACGAATTTCAATTTTAAATGTACATGTATTTAACTTTTATTTAAGGATTAACTTGAATAGATTTTTTATGTTATGGAGATATAACACAAAAATCTGAGTGTACTCTAAATAAACCGCGAAGCGGTTTATTTAAGCATTGATGTCACTATTTCTTAATTTTATCGGGGTATGAAAAAAAAAATTGTTTGCAAACTGTGTGAATCCGCGTAGCGGATTCTCACGAAAGTTTGCAAACAATTTTTTTTTTCATACCCCGATAAAATTAAAAAATAGTGACATCAATACTTATAATTAATTTTATACTCTATTTGATAAATTGAAGTATGTTTAAATGTAACATTACAGTGGTTTTTCAAGGGATTCTTTTTTCCTAATTAATACGCAACGTCAATGTCTCTATTGTGACGTCACGATAACGTCGGGGTTTCGCGCCATTCTCGGATTTTTTTTTTCATAGTGGTATGCAAAAAAAATATTGGCCAATCAGAAAGCCAGATTTGGTATGAAAACAAAGAAAAATTAATTATGATGAGAGTACACTCAGATTTTTGTGTTATATCTCCATAACATAAAAAATCTATTCAAATTAATCCTTATAATTCAATTTACTAAAGATAATCTCTTCAACATTTAAAATTCATTTTGGGACTCTTTTGTCTATAAAATTATTACGCCGTCATCTCAGCCAATCAGAAGCAACGTTACAAACGGTGACGCCATTTGTTTCCTTTATGGGCTGATAAAGTAAATTTTTAAGCCAATGAAAATGCTCGTAACAAGCAAAATTGAATTATATCTTGTTAAAACAAGCGACAGTTTCAATATATTACTTCTGAAGTATACTTGAACACAAATAAGTTGATACAAAGTGTCTTTGCATGCAGTCTTATTAAAATTAGACTTGTAAATCCGCTCCACTACGATACTCTACCTTACGCTCTAATACAAGTTCTTACATGGTCTGAGGTGACCATGTATGGGAAGTTGTTAGATCTTGTATTGGAACGTAACGTAGAACAGCATAGTGGGAGCAGAATTTCAAGTCTAATTTTAATGAGATTGCTATGCATGGGGCTTAACCTTAGGTATATCTGTTGACTTATATATAATTACAGATTGTTGTGTTGTTTGTAAATTTTGGCAAAATACAACAATCTACAACTCAACAGTTTACACACTTTTTATCAACTTAGTTATGTTTAAGTATACCTAAAAAGTGATACATAGGCATATCAAACAGAGTTGACTTATTTTAAAAGTATTGTCTGGCAATATGATTTCTTACATGTTTTCCATCTGGCTGAGCAAGTACTCCCTGATCTTGGATATGGAGTTGATTGTTGTTATCAATCTCCACATCCAAGATGTCCGACCTTAAAATACCTATATTGTGCAATATAATACATGCTGATGTCACAGTCACTGCACACTCAGGTGCCATTCTGAGACCGAATCTCAGGCAAGGAAATCTGGCCTTCAATACTCCGAAGGTTTGTTCTACTCGAACTCTGGTCCTACACAGGCTGCTGTTGAACCGTTCCTGTGACCGGTCAGCTGGATGAAGGTATGGTGTCATCATATACCTTCTGCATGCGTACCCAGAGTCTCCCAGCAACAAACCATCATGTACTCCTGTTATGTAATTAAAAGACGACTATTTAGACTTTCAACAATAGTGTGTTAAAAAAAATCCCCACTTTTCAATTATTTGAAACAACAAAACTTAAATAATTAGCCTACATAAACATCTTGTTTTCATTATCAATCTTTATCTATGTAGAGATATCAAATCTCCATATTGTAACGTATGAAATAATTCGTGAACGTCTTCGAATCAACTGTCTAAGAATATAATTGACTCATTACCATTTTCAAATTGGTCTTTCAATGCAGAGGAATTCCAAATCCTGGAGTCATGGACACTGCCTGGCCAGGATGCATTGAAGCTTGTTATCCTCATGTGGGCATCACAGATTGCCTGTTGCATGAATACACATTACATGTAACAGTGTATTTCATATTTATTATATGTGCATTAGTTTATACTTCTTATTTATATAGAAAAACGATGAATTTCAGCATTGTATAGAAACTACATTAACATCTTACAATATGGTTTATAATTCATTTCATATGAAAAGTGAAATTTCACATCAAAAGAAAGTGAAATATAGTGAATTACCATAATTTAAAAAAAAAAAAAAAAAAAGCACGATTTAATATTAATCACAAATTTAATAGCTTATTATGTACAGAAGATCTATTTAATCAAAGTTTTCCTGCATATAAAAAAACTGTATCAGTAATAATACTTTCCATAAACTTTTCAAGATCAACACAAGTAAGATATTTATTATTTGAAAGACTGTGCACATTACGTATGCAACTAACTTTGTCAAGGCATTAATGACTATTTGGACAGTCAAAAATCTACCGGTAAAAAGTTCACCTCCCTGTAGGAGTTGTCTCTCTTGACCTGTTATGAGACATACATTTCGTGTATCGAAGAAATATTTATTTTCGTAATTTTACCTGTACGTTAAGGGAATGATACCCTTTTCTATTCAGGAAGTCAGCTTCGTTCTGTGTTGGGCGTTTTATTCTGATGAAGGTTCCATCAACGCAGCCGAGCACATTAGGGAATCCTTAGAATGAGTAAAGGGAACCGGTATTGTATTTCATATTTTCACATCAATGTATTTTATTCATGATTGTTTTGTTTCAGCTTTCTTTTCTCGTTATCAATGAAACACAGGTACAGTATACATGTATATATAAGTGCATTGCATATACGCGGTACATTTTATCTCTATTATACAAACATACACTTGTGATTGTTTCATATTAACTCTTTATCAGAGAGCAATGCTTTCCAGCAAGTACTAGATATCGTCACAGGTATAGAAAAAAACCCAACACACTCCTAACTATTTACCAGGGTTCTATGTAATATAGAGTAAATATAGCTCCCCCATACTGTACTATATTTTGTACAAAAATATAGGGGAGGGAGGGGGGTTATGATTTTTTTCTATATTACATAGAACCCGGGCACCTGTAATTACTATATATGAACAATAATGCTTGAAATTATATATATACACTGGTTTTATTTATGTATTTTCATTTATCGTTTTTTTTGGCTCATTGTTTTACATTGTCTTTTCGTCAAATCGATATTTAGGCTAAATTGAAATATATCAAACTAACTACTGTATTTCATTTACTGTACATGTACATGTACTAGGCCTTATCAATCTCTCTCTCTCTTATCTAAATAATTTCGTAAGTTGCTATGATTTGTCCATATTGATTTCGTTTTTGTCTTATTAAATATACTTTGAATTTTCAAAAATGTGTTGATCTTATTTGAGGCCCTTTCCAATTTTTTAAAGTCGACAAACAAACGTCGTGTCGGCACATTAATAAGACTGCGGACTAATGATCATTGACTTGAATGCAACTCTTTTTAGTTGCGTTTTTAATTGACATTAATTAGTTAAGATATACACATTTATTAGTTCCATATAATGTAGTCGCTTGATGTGTATAATTTAATTACATCAAACTGTGATATGAAATGCAAACGAACAAACCATGAACAACTTTAGTGTTCAACTCAAGTTACATGTAGCTTGTTGTCACACAAGGTGCTTGTTTAGTAACACCGTCGTCATCACTGACGTCACTTCCGCTACCGTTGAAGTTTGGATTGAGTGTTGTTTTGAAGGACGGCGTGTGTAACTGCTGTTATTTCAATATATATGTGAGCTTTTTTGTTTTGAAAACAATATTTTTTCATGCACGATCTTACCTGCTATTGACCCAAACTCTTGTTTGACTGTTGTTGCCGCCCCTGCCAGTCGGAAATTTGATGAAATCTTTCACAAGACTGGTCAAAGCTCTTGTGACACGCCGCACAATCCTGCTAATGGTGGGCTGGGAAATCCTGTTCAAAGAATCGCCAATCAACTGCTGGAACGCGCCTGTTGCTAAAAATCTTAATGTTACTAGCACCTGCAATAGAGGCGGAAGCGCGAGGCTGCGTTTCGTACGATGTGTTACAACATTTTCTATTAGACCTACAATAAAAATGATCGTTCTTGGTCTAAACCTAAACCGACGGAACACTTCGTCCTCGTTTAAAGTTTCTAAGGGGTTTGTCCTGTCCACGAATACCCTTGGGCCCGTATTCATGAAACCGTTCTTATGCTCATACTCAACTTTTATACTCATGCTCAAAACTGTGCTCCGGTGAGAACGTACTCAAAACTCCTATTCACGAAACTTTCTGAGAACGTTCTCAGTGGAGAACGGTAACTAAGAGAACTCTCTAATGTTTGGGGTCCGATTTTTAAATTACGCGCCAATCCGCGCACCTGTAAATAAGCAGACGACAAAATATGGCTGACCACAACAGTCAAGGTGGCCAGGAAAGAAAGAAAAAGACTGTGTGGACTGCGGAGGAGGAGGCAGCCTTGATCCAAGCAGTACATTCTAACGAAAATGTACTGTTTGGATCAATGTCTGGGCCTGGCATTACAAAATTAACTGCTAAGAGGAAAGAAACATGGGACAACATCACCCAGGTCCTAAATTCGTAAGTATCATGAAAACACACATGAAATAATAAAATCATTTTCAGAAGGCGTACATATACCATTATGAAAAGGGTATTAAGTTGATAGTCATAAGCTTACACAATTCCGCATAGCGAAAAACACTGATTTTACAGTATCTGCCCGTAGTTGAGGCCTGGCGTTGTTTGTCCGTTTACGCTTCTCAGCTGTGCCGCTTTTTAGTGTTACGCGCGTCACCCAATCACGTTTCGTATCTATTTTTAGAATATAGGATTTGTTATTGAATAGACATCATTTACAGACGAAGCAGCTCTTTTGTCATCTACCGGATCAAGCTGACCATTACGATAAGTTTAATTGCTGGCCCATGCCTATTATTTTTATAATCTATCCCACTGCACTTACAATATTGTTTACAATTTACGTGATTTAAGCCTAAGCTGACTAGGCCCAAAACGTCGCCTCGGTGTTCAACTTTCTGTTTCTGCATGGCCTGACACAAACTTTTAACTAGGGCTACATTGTACCACCAATATATCTAGGTGTATTTTGTAATGTGATAATGTAGGTCTACTTATGTACAGAGATCGGACAAAAGTAGATCTACAATGTATTTGGATACATAATAATTTTAAATTTTCAACCACAGAAAGCTTATATTACTAGAATCTACATACAATACATACACAGGATAAGTATATAAAAATACCCCTATACATTATTGAAATTTAGGCTTATATACGGCTAATTTTGTATGTTTATTTGCAGAACGTCAGGCTCCGGATCCTGTACAACTGTATGGGGCCTAATGGCTGTGATATATCAATTTATTGAAATAATTTTAATTTCATAACAGGGCTCAACATTAACTTAAAGACTTTTGATAGTGATAGATGAAATGTTACAGTAGTAAATAGCTTTTTTATTTGCAACAGAATATGTTCTGTTAAGATAAGCAATAAATATATATTGCCCCTGCTGTCCAGTCAGCATAGTATACAAATGAAGCTACATGTAGTGGTAACGTGACTAGTATTTATGGAAATGTAACAGGAGAGGAGAAAATGTAGCGGCCAGACCAGCTAGGATTCAAACCAGGGACCCTCAGAATACTAGCCGAGTGCTCTACCGACTGAGCTACATGTACCTGGTCACCGATGATCGACCCAGTCCAATCCCGCTACAGAAATATGGATAAAAAAAAACCTTCAATTTTGTTTCCATGTAAGAGTGGTAAAATCAGACTCAGATTTACATTTGTGTCACATGATAGGGCTGAAAGGGTTAGTTTTGTGATAAATGTATGACATAATTTGTATTGACCTGCAGACTGAACATAATAAATAATGCTCTTCAATTATTGAATTTAGGCAATTCCAGAACTGTAGAAGAGAGACTAAAGACGTAAAGAAAAAGTATTTCAATACCAAACAAAGAGGTAATTTTTAACTAAGCTAAATTTATAAATATCCAATGTAAATTACTCTACAACTCTGCTGATTGTATTGACACACTTGAAGGTTTATTAAGATATATCTATTTCAAGTAAACATAAATAGTTCTTTAATATAAAACTGTTTGGTCCTTCAGTATTATTTTTTTAAGTAATAGAACAACTACTATCAACTAAAAATAAAAGTGTGTGACTTTGTTTTCTTAAATAAAACTTGCAGTATTTCTTGCAAATGGTGTCAGTACTTTGAACTTTTGAAGAAAGAACACACTATATAAAGCCTTTTGATTTAAACAGAAAGGTCATTAAAACTCATGGAAGGTGAAATACAAAATTGATACTTTTGTAATATTGTATGTCATTAATAGTTTCATTCAATATAATTAGCCAAGGCCAAATTGGATAGTGCCAGACACCCTGGGACGGGAGGCGGACCACCACCAGAAAGCCCTTCTGCTGCTGAAGAGATTATTCTAGCTGCCACAGGCTCAAGGCCTGGAATGATGGGTATCCCTAGTGGGATAGATACAGATGGTAAGTCCACTTATTAGGGTGGGGGTATAATATTGTAATATATATACATACATGTATTATATATATTAATGATTCAACACAATGTAATAGTTCTGGATTTATCTTTCATTTATTTAGTTCTCAGATATTTGCTATGACAGAGCCCAAAAGATGTGTTTCAACAAGACAAATATTTGTATAATACAGGAATAGGTAATAAAGGCTAGTGAGAATTATTTTTTAGATTCACAGAATCGTGTGTACAAATATTTAATATGAGTTATTTGACTGTAATCTTTCCCTTATTATGGCCAGATAATAAATGCATAATTCAGATAAAGAAAGGGATAGTTTAACTTGTGTAATATATGAATTATTTTAGGCTTAAATTGTAAAAATAGTGAATATACATGTACAAGTAACATACACAATCTTTTGATGAACAACACATCTACTCCAATTTACATTTACACACATATGCATGAACAGGGTTCAATAGCCAAAAAAACAGAATCTGACTTGATACCTGAAGTAAATCAATCTTTATTTAGATTTCTAAGGGGATAAAACTTAATAACTGTAGGTAGTTCATACTTATCACCATTGTTTGATGTTTCATGTTATAAAACAGCAGTGTTGCCAATCTGCCCAGAGAGAGGATTTGCAGTGCTGACAGTTTGAATGAAATTCAAGGTAAAGCTTATTTGTGGTAAAAGTAATCTCAATTAAAACAGCAGCTTATCTTATCATAAAATACACACGATAACCAACTAACCAACTGAAGTATTGAAGCAAACATACAAAAGTCATGATTTTTTTTATCTAAATGTTGAAGTAATCAAGCATATTAAATTCTTATGACCTCAATACAACATATTTGATCTTATTTTGTACAAAAAATATGTCCAAAATTGACAGTTTTGTTAGTCAACAGATTATATTACTTCGATCTCATTTTTTTCCAGCTGCACTTCCATCAACAAATGGATCAGGAAATACTACATGTAAGTAAATAAAGGATCTGAACTGTGAAAGCGTTGAACTGCTGTAACGGTTTTATTCTCACTTTGTGCTTTCAATGTTAAAACAAGAGGCCCATGGGCCTTAGTGGTCACCTGAGTTCGGATACAGAATGAAACAAAGACACAAAAAAAATCTATGAAGAGTTTTTTTTTTCTTATTTTAGCCATTTTGACCAATTTTGGCCCCACCTCTCGGGCTCCTGGGGGTAAGTCGTGGAAAAATTGTTAATAGGAATCAGGTGACCTAATAAGTTTCCGTGGCTTGAGGAACAATTGGAACCCCTATGTAATACTTTTAACTTTTTTTCAGTCACTGTATCATGTTCAGATGTCCCATCATGTTCAGATGCCCCTAACGTTGCTACATGTAGTACTACCGTTACCGTTACTGATGAGCCCATTAGTGGTAAGTATTTACAGTTGCAGTGTTTTATCAACACACTCAGATAATCAATTAACTAGAACACAATACAATTTGTTATAAAATTCTCTTTTTGTATACATGAATACATGTTACCAGTATTTAATTTTGATAACTCCCCCAACTCTTTTAAAAACAAATCATCTTTCAAAGTTCCTCAACCAGTGGAAAAACAAGGAGTCTGAGAAATTAGTTTTGGTAAGTCTAGTAAGTTATTTGATTTCTTATTTTGTACTAAATATTTTTTGCTATACTGGTAAGAGGTAATGAAGTTGTTTCTCTATTTTTTTCAGGAAAACGTTTGTCAACATCACATTGTGATGAATCCAGAAGTAGTAAGTATTTTGATCTGTCATTCAATATTCAAATGAGTTTAAATCAAGAACATAAATTGCTGTGAAAGTTATTGAACATGTAAACATAAAATGAAGCCATCTCAAAAATAAGTTAGTTAATGGTATTTTTAAAACAACATCTATCTTATGATCATGTAACAAAATCCCAGAAATCCAATGACTGAGCTGTGCTTTTAGAAATATTAGAGATCTAACTCTGCACATAATTTGCATGCTTTTGTTATTGATTTCACCTTGTGATAGAGGTTCTTTTTATTGTTTAAACATAAATGTGTGTTTGAACATTTGTACTTCAGAAAAACAGAAAACCACATCTGTCCTGACAGAAAAAAACCTCCTTCTTGACAACCAGAGGCTTCAAGAAGAAATAGAGAAAATAAAAGAGGACAGAAAAAGAATCAAAACTGAAAGTGAAAAGTTGGAAAAAGAAAAGCAAGTGCTTGACTTAAAATTTGCCTACTGGACCTTGAAGTTACAGCACGAATTTCAATTTTAAATGTACATGTATTTAACTTTTATTTAAGGATTAACTTGAATAGATTTTTTATGTTATGGAGATATAACACAAAAATCTGAGTGTACTCTAAATAAACCGCGAAGCGGTTTATGATGAGAGTACACTCAGATTTTTGTGTTATATCTCCATAACATAAAAAATCTATTCAAATTAATCCTTATAATTCAATTTACTAAAGATAATCTCTTCAACATTTAAAATTCATTTTGGGACTCTTTTGTCTATAAAATTATTACGCCGTCATCTCAGCCAATCAGAAGCGACGTTACAAACGGTGACGCCATTTGTTTCCTTTATGGGCTGATAAAGTAAATTTTTAAGCCAATGAAAATGCTCGTAACAAGCAAAATTGAATTATATCTTGTTAAAACAAGCGACAGTTTCAATATATTACTTCTAAAGTATACTTGAACACAAATAAGTTGATACAAAGTGTCTTTGCATGCAGTCTTATTAAAATTAGACTTGTAAATCCGCTCCACTACGATACTCTACCTTACGCTCTAATACAAGTTCTTACATGGTCTGAGGTGACCCTGTATGGGAAGTTGTTAGATCTTGTATTGGAACGTAACGTAGAACAGCATAGTGGGAGCAGAATTTCAAGTCTAATTTTAATGAGATTGCTATGCATGGGGCTTAACCTTAGGTATATCTGTTGACTTATATATAATTACAGATTGTTGTGTTGTTTGTAAATTTTGGCAAAATACAACAATCTACAACTCAACAGTTACACACTTTTTATCAACTTAGTTATGTTTAAGTACACCTAAGAAGTGATACATAGGCATATCAAACAGAGTTGACTTATTTTAAAAGTATTGTCTGGCAATATGATTTCTTACATGTTTTCCATCTGGCTGAGCAAGTACTCCCTGATCTTGGATATGGAGTTGATTGTTGTTATCAATCTCCACATCCAAGATGTCCGACCTTAAAATACCTATATTGTGCAATATAATACATGCTGATGTCACAGTCACTGCACACTCAGGTGCCATTCTGAGACCGAATCTCAGGCAAGGAAATCTGGCCTTCAATACTCCGAAGGTTTGTTCTACTCGAACTCTGGTCCTACACAGGCTGCTGTTGAACCGTTCCTGTGACCGGTCAGCTGGATGAAGGTATGGTGTCATCATATACCTTCTGCATGCGTACCCAGAGTCTCCCAGCAACAAACCATCATGTACTCCTGTTATGTAATTAAAAGATGACTATTTAGACTTTCAACAATAGTGTGTTAAAAAAAATCCCCACTTTTCAATTATTTGAAACAACAAAACTTAAATAATTAGCCTACATAAACATCTTGTTTTCATTATCAATCTTTATCTATGTAGAGATATCAAATCTCCATATTGTAACGTATGAAATAATTCGTGAACGTCTTCGAATCAACTGTCTAAGAATATAATTGACTCATTACCATTTTCAAATTGGTCTTTCAATGCAGAGGAATTCCAAATCCTGGAGTCATGGACACTGCCTGGCCAGGATGCATTGAAGCTTGTTATCCTCATGTGGGCATCACAGATTGCCTGTTGCATTAATACACATTACATGTAACAGTGTATTTCATATTTATTATATGTGCATTAGTTTATACTTGTTATTTATATAGAAAAACGATGAATTTCAGCATTGTATAGAAACTACATTAACATCTTACAATATGGTTTATAATTCATTTCATATGAAAAGTGAAATTTCACATCAAAAGAAAGTGAAATATAGTGAATTACCATAATTAAAAAAAAAAAAAAGCACGATTTAATATTAATCACAAATTTAATAGCTTATTATGTACAGAAGATCTATTTAATCAAAGTTTTCCTGCATATAAAAAAACTGTATCAGTAATAATACTTTCCATAAACTTTTCAAGATCAACACAGGTAAGATATTTATTATTTGAAAGACTGTGCACATTACGTATGCAACTAACTTTGTCAAGGCATTAATGACTATTTGGACAGTCAAAAATCTACCGGTAAAAAGTTCACCTCCCTGTAGGAGTTGTCTCTCTTGACCTGTTATGAGACATACATTTCGTGTATCGAAGAAATATTTATTTTCGTAATTTTACCTGTACGTTAAGGGAATGATACCCTTTTCTATTCAGGAAGTCAGCTTCGTTCTGTGTTGGGCGTTTTATTCTGATGAAGGTTCCATCAACGCAGCCGAGCACATTAGGGAATCCTTAGAATGAGTAAAGGGAACCGGTATTGTATTTCATATTTTCACATCAATGTATTTTATTCATGATTGTTTTGTTTCAGCTTTCTTTTCTCGTTATCAATGAAACACAGGTACAGTATACATGTATATATAAGTGCATTGCATATACGCGGTACATTTTATCTCTATTATACAAACATACACTTGTGATTGTTTCATATTAACTCTTTATCAGAGAGCAATGCTTTCCAGCAAGTACTAGATATCGTCACAGGTATAGAAAAAAACCCAACACACTCCTAACTATTTACCAGGGTTCTATGTAATATAGAGTAAATATAGCTCCCCCATACTGTACTATATTTTGTACAAAAATATAGGGGAGGGAGGGGGGTTATGATTTTTTTCTATATTACATAGAACCCGGGCACCTGTAATTACTATATATGAACAATAATGCTTGAAATTATATATACACTGGTTTATTTATGTATTTTCATTTATCGTTTTTTTGGCTCATTGTTTTACATTGTCTTTTCGTCAAATCGATATTTAGGCTAAATTGAAATATATCAAACTAACTACTGTATTTCATTTACTGTACATGTACATGTACTAGGCCTTATCAATCTCTCTCTCTTATCTAAATAATTTCGTAAGTTGCTATGATTTGTCCATATTGATTTCGTTTTTGTCTTATTAAATATACTTTGAATTTTCAAAAATGTGTTGATCTTATTTGAGGCCCTTTCCAATTTTTTTAAAGTCGACAAACAAACGTCGTGTCGGCACATTAATAAGACTGCGGACTAATGATCATTGACTTGAATGCAACTCTTTTTAGTTGCGTTTTTAATTGACATTAATTAGTTATGATATACACATTTATTAGTTCCATATACTGTAGTCGCTTGATGTGTATAATTTAATTACATCAAACTGTGATATGAAATGCAAACGAACAAACCATGAACAACTTTAGTGTTCAACTCAAGTTACATGTAGCTTGTTGTCACACAAGGTGCTTGTTTAGTAACACCGTCGTCATCACTGACGTCACTTCCGCTACCGTTGAAGTTTGGATTGAGTGTTGTTTTGAAGGACGGCGTGTGTAACTGCTGTTATTTCAATATATGTGAGCTTTTTTGTTTTGAAAACAATATTTTTTCATGCACGATCTTACCTGCTATTGACCCAAACTCTTGTTTGACTGTTGTTGCCGCCCTGCCAGTCGGAAATTTGATGAAATCTTTCACAAGACTGGTCAAAGCTCTTGTGACACGCCGCACAATCCTGCTAATGGTGGGCTGGGAAATCCTGTTCAAAGAATCGCCAATCAACTGCTGGAACGCGCCTGTTGCTAAAAATCTTAATGTTACTAGCACCTGCAATAGAGGCGGAAGCGCGAGGCTGCGTTTCGTACGATGTGTTACAACATTTTCTATTAGACCTACAATAAAAATGATCGTTCTTGGTCTAAACCTAAACCGACGGAACACTTCGTCCTCGTTTAAAGTTTCTAAGGGGTTTGTCCTGTCCACGAATACCCTTGGTCTTGGAAGAACACGTTCTCTTAATTCACGTTGCACAAATCTACCTCCTGCCATCTTGCGAACTTATTGTGATCTTGAGCACTTGGGGTAGAACTATACTCAAGGAAAGTTGAGAACGTGAGATTCGTGATTCTGAGCAAGATTCTGAGCATAGAACTTTTGAGGTGAATGAGAAGTTATTTGTTACGTTACGATACATCAGCAGTTAAGTCTTACATTAAATCGAAAGTAGTTACTATGATTAACTTAAACATTTTCCAATCAGGCAATGCATGTACACATTCACACATTCATCCGAAAGCTCGCTCTATGCTTTTTACTATTTTGAGACTATATCCCTATAAATCGATTTCTCTCAATGATGTCGCTGACAAACCGTCAATGTGAATAGCCTTACTCACCCGTCTCTCAGTCCGAGGCCTCCGCTGCACGATACACTGTCGTTGTACAGAATATTGATGCCATAGCCCCTGGGTGTCCGTTATATGTTATATTATCAGAAACTATTACACTGTATAAAGACTTTATTCCAAGTTGGGGACGAAAATCCGGCTATAAGAAGGTATAACCCCTACTGTGAATAAGTTTGAACGTATATAAATTGAGGACCGACATATTCACTATGTCTGTCTGCTATACATTCTAGCTAGCTCTTCAGTTTCAGATTTACGATCCCCAGTGAGTTAAGCAGAAGTTGTTTATGAAAAATGTTATGTTTAACTCGGTCAGGTGTTCGCTATTAATCTCATACGCAGCTACAGAGCTCCCGGCATGGGTTCAGTATTCAAAAGCAGCTTAATCATTTCATTCCTACAACATTATTTTGAATTTGATAACTTGAAGAAAAGCTGTTGTAGATACAACGATAATTAGACACATTGGTTTTATTTTCAAGCTGGTGATGCTGTTTTAGCAACCAGATTGTCTATAACATCAGAAATTCAAGCATCTAGCTACTTATTACATAAAATACTTGACAGAAATATTTGAACTTAACCAATCCCTGAAAATATTTTCTTTTGTACTTCGCGAGTTGTCTAATGTCCCACCAGTATTTCCTTCTATTTTTGTATCCTATTTGCTGTTTCACCATTGTTTGTTAAACTGATGAAATGATTTGTAGCCATGGCCCACAAGCAGACGATATTGTAATAACCTCGGCATTCACATATATGCAAACATCTCACAAACGTCTGTGCTACACATATATATATCTCACATTGCATTGCACGTATTACTACACAACAATATCCATTTATGGTCTAAACCAGATTACATTTCATTGGAAATGGCTGGTACCGGGTCTTTTTCTGTTACTCAACATGTACACTTAACAATGGAGATATGTGTAAATGTTCTGGTAGGAAACCAGTGGCACTTTGGTTTTAACACAAATATAACTTCTTTGAGTGTTTTGATGGTTCTAAATATCGTGTTAACAATAACATGGTTTTGTGATTAAAATACACACAAAAACATAAACAGTACAGACAATATTAATCAATCAACATCGCTGATTATCTTAAATTCATATTACTCTAAAACCAGAGAAGCTAAATAGCTGTTGTAATTATAGAATATCCAATTCAACAGACCTATTTATAATCACAATATAATCGTCTATATAAATGCATTTTCCTACCCCTGGCAATGGAAAGGGAGGTAATATATCACTAGTTACCGTAGTCTGGTGCTCACACGATTATCTTTATTGTCAAATAGGATTACATGACCATGTCAGGGGCTACACATGTGTGTACAATGAGGTGTGGTGATAAATGCAGTATACCCATTTGGAACAGCTAGGAGGAGAGATAATCGTATATTTACCTTGCTGACATGATAAGATTAGCCAACATGACACGAATATCATACCTGTGTTTCTACTAATGGGTCTATTAATAATTACATTATAGATCAAGCATTTTTTATCTTCACGAATGGTATTACTGTTGATAATTATACACGACTAGTTTAAAACCCTTATACCTCCCCAATAATCGAATTATTAAGCAGAGTTACCGAAAAATCCGACATTTTCTTTCAAAGGGATTTTTTCACAGACCTTTTGCCATCAACAATCTTTGGTAATCACAACTCCATTATATACTTTAAAAATCTGGTAGATCAACATCCATTTCAAATTTTGAAGGACAAAATAATGTTTTCCACAGTTAATTATGTTACCATGGCAACCGAAAACTTTATGGATCATGGAAACAAAAATAGTTAAAGTTTTCCTACATCTTAATATCACTCTTATTGATAAACGAAACTTAATTAAATGCTCCATATCTAAATCAACCTGATCATCAAGTAAATTATTGCAGAAGGGTTGAACAATTATAATTGAAATGTGCCATTATTTATCAATTTAATTATTAATGTATTCGCCTGGAAACCATCATACATTTAAAACCCGAAGATTTATGAAAATGTTGAAAATTCAGTGTTATAACCCAAACACCTGTCTTTTGCGCATTCATCAACAATCAGAAAGTTTTAATTTATATTTCAGGCTTCAGTTAATCTTTTAAACTTATCAAACATATTAATTTCAAAAGAGGACGTTGGCCAGAATGAGTATCAAATCATTATTTTTTTGCGTAAAAAATGTTACCATGGCAACCCAAAATAAAAACTAAAGTTACGAAAAAATGCTGTTTTGCGCGCTTGAAATGAAAATCCATTGTCCATGGGTTAGTTCAGTCGAATAACACATCGAAAAAAATGTATTGTGTTTTTCAAAATTGTGTTTGTTTGTACATGTTTAGCTTCCGTTTATACGAACATTAAATATTTTATATATCATCCACATGACTCGACTCAGATCATACATTTTTTTTTTTTGTGGAACTCCAAAAAACCAATCTCCATAAAAACATTATTTCATATTTAATTCATTTCCTTTGACATCGATAGTCGAAGACTGTACATTACCAAATAGGTATGATGCTTGTGTTCTTCACTCCTCCCCTCCTATGATCTCCTTACTCTTCACCCTCCTACTTGTTTCTCTACTCTCCCCTCTTCTTCTCCCAAAACAAGATGCTTTAGATAAGTTTGTCAAAAAATCATATTATAAGTAATCACTCAGCGAAAAACAAAATAAGCAATGCAAGACCAAACGTTTTACTGGCAGGTAAATATAAATAAGAAAAAAGTTAATAAAGGCCAAAACTATTTAGTGCAATTTATATCGAGAGTGTCAATTCATTAAATATTAATATATATCCCACGAACAAAAGGATATCCAATAACCAACAAAACAAAAAGCAAACAATATTAAAAAATCAAAATTAATGATTTAAAAGACCATGTAGACAAATGGTATGTGGTGCTTTCAGTTTTTTCACCTTACCCATGACAAATAAATTGTGTTGTGTATTTTACACTTTATTCAAGTAATCAACCTGATAATTTATTGCATGTTAATATTCCTTCATAATGATAGAAAATATAAAAACTTCTAATGTCAACATGTTAATTTACTGTGTAGTTATATATGGTGGATACAATTTACCGGCTCTATATTGATGCTTCATAACCAAAAAGGTACAAGTTTATATGTTGGTATCCCACTTTCCCCAATTACATGTCTGCATTTACTAAACAAAAATGCTGCGTGCATATTCGTTGTGTTATGTGTGATATACTTTGCCATTATTTGTAGACACTATGTAAGTACACTTACTGTGGTATATGTACTTTACATGTACCATATTATAGATCCATTGCTTGCTGTGTCTACAAACATGTATATTTACCATATTACATTGTATACATTGTCTACAAACATGTATGTGTTATGTCTTTACCTTATTGTATATACACTGCAGTGTCTATACATGTATATGTTTTATGCATTGACCTTATTGTAGATACACTGCAGTGTCTACATACATGTATATGTATTGACCATACAGCAGTATCTACATGTAAATGTATATTGTATGTTTATGTCTTATTTAGATTGTAGATACACTTAACATGTATGTTTTATGTATAGTCCATATTGTAGATACACTGCAGTATCTATACAAGTATGTTTTATGTATAGTCCATATTGTAGATACACTGCAGTATCTATACAAGTATGTTTTATGTATAGTCCATATTGTAGATACACTGCAGTATCTATACAAGTATGTTTTATGTATAGTCCATATTGTAGATACACTGCAGTATCTATACAAGTATGTTTTATGTATAGTCCATATGTGTAGATACACTTTATACAATTATGTTTTATGTATGGTCCATATTGTAGATACACTGCAGTATCTATACATCTATATACTACATATACATGTCCATTGTAATTTATAGGACAGGAGCCCCCATCCACTAAATCCCCATATACATGTATACAAATGTACATACATGTACTGTGATATGTCTTGTTTAGTTTGTAGACACTGCACCGTATATATATGTCTTGTCCATTTCATAGATACACTGCTGTATTTACAAACATATACATGTACATGTATGTTGTCTTGATCATATTGCAGATATATATATATATATTTATATATGGCGTCTACCACAGGCCTTAGACACCTCTTTTTACGGGCAATACTGTATTACATTATGAGGTGTCCGTATATCTATACATGCACATGTGTGTTGTGACTTGTCAGAATTGTAGACACATACATATATCTTGTATCTTTGGCCTTTGGTTGCATTATGTATGTATAGAATATCCATGTGCATGTATCTATATATTGTGTCTGTCATCGTTTATTTTTTAACACAGTAACTTGTAAAAGTTCACAATACTGTATGGAATTTAAATTCTGAAAGACTCAAAAGTCAGATACAGGTATGGTATTTTTAAATAATGCAGTTTGGAAAATGGTGATGAACTGGCTGAGTTTCAGTTTCATAAAGGAAATTGGTTATCTTCCTATGGTTGTCAACCCACTGTATGTCCATATACATGTAGTCCAAACTGATGTACCTGTAGTTTTCAAATAAACAAAACATTGTAAAAAACATCTCGAACCCTAAAAACATTTGGAATGGCGTCCCTGTTGTACAAACATCAAATGAAAATGTATGGTTCACTCTAAGTAACTAAGGTTTAAATTACATGTGTAACACAATGTTATTATGTATGTAATTATATAACTTTTTAAAAAATCTTATTAAACTTGCTTCATAAATTGAATACACTACAGCTTAGGAAAGTTTCAACACATAAAAATAGATCTTAGACAGTAATAAAGATATAACTTTTGGTATAAATTCCAAGGTGTGATAAGGAATATAAGAGAATGGTGAAATGCACCTTTTTATATATATATAAAAAATTATCAAAAATCGTTTATCCAAAATAAGTTTACCAACCCCCCCCCCCCCCCCCAAAAACGAAAAAATCTTGACACAGGGACTGGTTACGGATAGTTTTTTACCCAACAGACTGGTATACCTATTTATGAGTAATATAATTTATATATGAATACGTTGGTTAAAAATTTTGTGCCAAGGCCCTGTGATCCAATTACTGATTATTTGACTAAGAAAATATGTTTGCTCTTTACCTTTGCAGTAAAACAAACTAGCAGATTTCTCAAATACAATCTTTC